>NC_058518.1:110490604-111115604 GCF_904849725.1 Hordeum vulgare subsp. vulgare | reverse complement strand
TAGTGACTCTAAGGAAAACTGAATAAGGCCCAACGAAACTCGTAGCAACTACTCCCACAAGTGCCTAGAGGCCATATCACGCATCAAAACTACTTGGGACCAGCTAAAATTAGCATGCAAAGCTCAAGAACAGGGTCACCAAGGCAGCAAAAATACGTGAAGTATAAGGCACTAGAGCAAAAACTAATTGGACCAATGGAGGAGTCACATACCAAGGAGCAATTTCCCCAAAACAGTTTGGTGAAAGGTGCTTTGCACAAGGAGATCGAGAATCGCAGCAAGAAGAGCAAGAACACGGGTTTGAGCTGCAAAACGATTTTTTTCTAGAGGTAGGAGAAGAAGATGGGATCTCGAATAAGTGGAGGGGGTGCACGTGGGCCCCACAAGCCTGGGTGGCGCGGTCAGGGGGGTGCCCGTGCCCCCAGGGCTTGTGGCCCACTAGTGCAGCCCCCTGACTAGCTCTTCGTCTCAGTATTTTTCAAAAAATCCAGAAAAAAATCATACTTGATTTTCACGGCATTCAGAGAACTTTTATTTTCAGGGTACTTTTCTACGGGACGCTAAAAGCAGAAAACAGTGAAAACTAAACTAAATCTATCATTTTTCTTCTAAGCAACTAAAGGTGAAAGCTTGGAACAGAGGTTTGTGACTCCTCGATTCATCCGTCTCATGGTCATCGAAAGAAATCTGTCAATGAGGTTGATCAAGTGTCCTTGACAAACTTTTTCGAATCGCATGAAAAAAGAACGGAGAATTTTCGAATAGTCACTAGGTTACCTCAATGGGGATGTGCATATCCCCAACAAGCAAATCATACTTCATCTTGATAGTAGGTATAGGGATTCAAAGCTCCCAATAAGAATCGATGATGTTTTTTCAATAGCATTGATGCAATGTACTCGATATTGTTTCTTCGGAAAGTGCACCGTATGATCATTACCGTTGACATGGAAGGTGACATTGACTTTGTTCCAATCTATAACAGCCCCTGTGGTGTTTAAAAAGGGTCTTCGAAGGATGACCGCCATGGCATCATCCTTAGGGATATCCGGAATAACAAAGTTTGTTAAGATAGTGACCTAAGCAACCACAACAGGCATATCCTCGCAAATGCCGATAGGGAAAGCAGTTGATTTGTTGGCCATTTGCAGCGAAATTTCAGTGGGTGTCAACGTATTCAGTTCAAGTCTACGATAAAGAGAGAGAGGCATAACACTAACACCGGCTCCAAGGTCGCATAAAGCAGTTCTAACATAGTTTCCTTTAATGGAGCAAGGTATAGTGGGCACTCCGGGATCACATGGTTTCTTAGGAGTTCCGCCCTTGATGGTATAGTTAGGGAGCATGGTGGATATCTCAACCTCAGGTATCCTCCTCTTATTAGTCACAATATCCTTCATGTACTTAGCATAGGGGGACATTTTGAGCATATCTGTCAAACGTATTTGCAGAAAGACAGGTCTAATCATTTCAACAAATCGCTCAAAATCCTCATCATCCTATTTCTTGGATGGTTTGGGATGAAAGGGCATGGGTTTTTGAACCCATGGTTCCCTTTCTTTACCATGCTTCCTGCAACAAAGTCGTTCTTATCGTATCTTCTATTCTTAGGCTGTGGGTTATCAAGATCAACAGGTTCAATCTCCACATCCTTATCATTGCTCGGTTGAGTATCAATATGAACATCACTATCGATATTATAATTAGGCTCATGTTCATCACCAGATTGCGTTTCAGCATCACAAACAAAGACATCGTTTGGATTCTCAGGTGTAACAGGGTTGCTAGCGTGCAGGTTCCTATCATCTCTCTTCTTCTTCCTAGGATGACTACGTGCATTAGTGCTAACTCCTTGAGAATCTTGTTCAATTCTCCTAGGATGACCCTCAGGATACAAAGGTTCCTGGGTCATTCTACCGCCTCTAGTGATGACTCTGACAGAATTGTCATTCAAATCATTGAGCAAGTCATTCTCAGCCTTAAGTACTTGTTCTACCTGAGTAGTAACCATAAAGGCATGTTTACTCAAAAGCTTAAGATCATTGACATTTCTGTCCACACAAGCACTTAAATGACTAAGCATACGAGCATTCTGTTACAACAAAGTTATCAAATTCATCCAGGCATAAGCTAGCAGGTTTATCAAAAGGAATATCACTCTCATCGAATCTAAAAAGAGAATTTACCTCTACTACCTGTATCGGGTTATCAAGACCATATATCTCTTCGATAGGTGGTAGATTTTTGACATCTTCAGATTTGATGCCTTTCTCTTTCATAGATTTCTTAGCTTCTTTCATATCTTCAGGACTGAGGAATAAAATACCTCTTTTCTTAGGAGTTGGCTTAGGAGGCGGTTCGGGAATAGTCCAAGCATTCTCATTGCACAAGATGTTATTCAATAGGATCTCAACTTGTTCTACGGTTCGTTCCCTAAAAATACAACCGGCACAACTATCCAGGTGGTCTTTAGAAGCATCGGTAAGTCCATTATAGAAGATATCAAGTATTTCATTCTGCTCAAGAGGGTGATCAGGCAAACCATTTAGTAGCTGGACAAGCCTCCCCCAAGCTTGTGGGAGACTCTCTTCCTCAACTTGCGCAAAGTTGTATATTTCCTGCAAGGCAGCTTGCTTCTTATGGGCAGGGAAATATTTTTCAGAGAAGTAGTAGATCATATCCTAGGGACTACGCACACAACGAGGAGCAAGAGAAGTGAACCAAGTCTTAGCATCATCGTTTAGCAAGAAAGGAAACAGCTTGAGGATATAGTAGTGGCGGATCTTCTCCTCACTAGTGAATAGGGTGGCTATATCGTGCAGTTTGGTAAGATGGGCTACAACCGTTTCAGACTCATAACCGTGAAAAGGATCAGATTCGACCAGAGTGATTAACTCAGGGTGGATAGAGAATTCATAATCCTTATCGGTCACAAAGATAGGCGAAGTAGCAAACTTCGGGTCGTATTTCATCCTAGCGTTCAAAGATTTTTCTTTCCACTTGCGCAGTAATTTCTCAACATCATAGCTATCCTTACAAGCAAGAAACTCCTCAGCTATCTCTCCCTCCACAACATAACACTCAGGCATATCAGGCAATTCATATCTAGGAGAGCTAGTTCTAACAGGCAAAATAGCAGGTTCTACTTCAATAGTAGCAGCAGTTTCAGAAGTATCATCACATCTAATATTAACTCTAGCAATTTGAGCATCAAGGAATGCACCTAGTGGCAAAGAAGTATCAAGCATAGCATCATCATAAGCATCATGGGCAGCAGAAGTAGCATCATCAAGCACAAGCGACATATTAAGATTTCTAGCACGAGGTGGTGTCGCAAACTTACTCATAACTGAAGGTGAATCAAGTGCACAGCTAGATGGCAGTTCCTTACCTGTCCCCGTAGTTGAGGGCAAGATTTTAGTTCTTGGATCTTTTAGATTCCTCATAGTGACCAGCAGACGTAAATCCCAAGTGACTTAGAGAATATAGCTATGCTTCCCCGGCAACGACGCCAGAAAAAGGTCTTGATAACCCACAAGTATAGGGGATCGCAACAGTTTTCGAGGGTAGAGTATTCAACCCAAATTTGTTGATTCGACCCAAGGGGAAGCCAAAGAATATTCTCAAGTATTAGCAGTTGAGTTTTCAATTCAACCACACCTGAAAGATTTAGTATCTGCAGCAAAGTATCAGTAGCAAGGTAATGTGACAGCAACAGTAGCAACAGTAACCAGTAGCAACAAAGTGACAGCAGTAGCGACAAAGTAACAGTAGCAGAAGCGATAGCAGTAGCGACAGAGTAACGTAGCAAGGACCAGTAGGAAAAACTCGTAGGCATTGGATCGGTGATGGATGATTATGCCGGATGGTATTCATCATGCAACAGTTATAACACGGAGAGATATGTAACTAGCTCTAGTTCGTCAATGTAATGTAGGCATTTATTCCGATGTAGTCATACGTGCTTAGGGAAAGAACTTGCATGACATCTATTGACCATCCCTCCCGTGGCAGCGGGGTCCTAATGGAAACTACAGGATATTAAGGTTCTCGTTTTAATAAACAACCGGACCAACGCATTAACACTTGGTGAATACATGAACTCCTCATACTATGATCATCTCCGGGAGTGGTTCTGGCTATTGTCACTCCGGGGTTGCCGGGTCATAACACATAGTAGGTGACTACAACTTGCAAGATAGGATCAAGAACACACATATATTGGCGACAACATAATAGGTTTAGATCTGAAATCATGGCACTCAGGCCGTAGTGACAAGCATTAAGCATGGCAAAGTAGTAGCAACATCAATCTCACAACATAGTGGATACTAGGGATCAATCCCCGTCAAAACTAACTCAATTACATGATAGATCTCATGCAACCCATCACCATGCAGCAAGCCTACGACGAGATTACTCACAAACGGTGAAGAGCATCATGGAATTGGCGATGAAGGAAGGTTGGTGATGATGATGGTGACGATCTCCCCTCTCCGTAGCCCAGAACGGACTCCAGATCTTCCCTCTAGAGGAAGAACAGGAGGTGGCGGCGCCTCGATATCGTAAAACGCGATGAACTCTTCTCCTTGATTTTTTACGGACGAAAGGGATTAAATAGACCTGAGATTGGAGGCGATCGAGCTTCGTGGGCCCCACAAGCCTGCCAGGCGCGGCCAGGGGGGCCCGCGCCTGGTGGGCTTGTGGGCTCCAAGCTCCACTTCCTCCATTGATTCTTGCGCCAGTATTTTTTATATATTCCACAAAAAATCCCCGTAAATTTCCAGGTCATTCCGAGAACTTTGTATTCTGCACAAAAACAACACCATGGCAATTCTGCTGAAAATAGCGTTAGTCTGGGTTAGTTCCATTCAAATCATGCAAATTAGAGTCCAAAACAAGGGAAAAAGAGTTTGGAAAAGTAGATACGATGGAGACGTACCAGACCCCATCACGAGAGTGACCATATCACTCCCGCCACTAGTAATGCGGGTTACTTGCTAGCACACCAGAGTAATCAGCACATCCTCGTCCCATAAAGGGGTATCGTGGTCGCACATGTAAGGTTGGGACGGTCGACAAATCTTAAATCTAATCCCATTTCCCAAACCACTCACACAAAACCTTTCCGGTACCCCACTTCTTTCTCAAGTGGTCATCCAGCTCAACACCATCACCCTCGGGCATTAGTGGCACCCGACGGGGTTTTCGTATAACCTTTAATATCACCTTGTGTTCCATTACCATGCTTATGCTCATCCTATGTGTAGCAATACTATCTACTTATCAACTTTACATTAGCATGGCCATCATAGATGGTAAGGTCATGCTCAAATGCAAGTTCTCTAGAGGAGACATGGGTAACACCATATTAATCATGACTATGTGCGTGGGAATATTGTAATCAACATTGTCATGCATAAATATTTTTCTCAGACATGGTAAAAGGGCTGCTTGCCGTCAACTACCATCAGAAACAAACACAGTAAGCCACACAACAATCAGAAACAAAAGTGCTCTAAAAATAGAAACTTTATTTTTCTTGGACCTCTCTGGTCATAGGAAAAATACGTGAAGCTTGTTCTAGGAGATTTGGATCATCAGAGATTTTTGAATGGGGGAAAAGAGGAATAGGTGATCCTATATGAAGTCTACAGAAAACATTCTGCTTAAAATGAGTGGAGGCACTAATTTAATAGAGCATGAATTTAGAAACATTTAGGAAGTGGTTTCACTAGATTTGGAGTTGGTATGAATTCCTATGGATTTTCTAATATGGAACAAATAGAAAAAGGGGCTATTTATTTGATGCAACAGAAATATAGCACATAAAAATGTTCACCAAGGCTAGGAAATTACTGCATGATTTTAGAAGTCTCTGAAAATTGGGATCACCCCGTTTGGAGTTGATTTGAGTGTTGCAAGAATTTACGAAGGTGGAGTTTGAAATAATCAGATCCATGTTTGCATAAGATCTCTACATAAAATATCTTTGGAAAACGTGCAAAGAACATATTCGGATAGATCTTGATTGTTGGAATCTACAGAAACTTGTATCACCTAATTTGGATATAAAATGAATTAACTGTGGATTTTAGAAGTTTTTGATAAAAATAAAATGGGAAAAGGGGGTTTACTAGAGGGTTAAATCGCGCTCTGCGCACTAGACAGGCCGCGGGCCGGCCCAGCTGCTCACTCACGCCAACGAAGGCCACGCTGAAAGTGTATTTCCTCGACTACGGTTTCTGCACGCGAAGGCGGCCACAGCGATAGGCCGTCTCCACTTAACCCAACCGGCGGGCCTGGCCGGCCTAGAGGCTGACCAGTGGGGTCGCCAGCCCCGCTGGCAGGTTCATCCCCTTCCATGAGCTGGCGCTCACTCGAGGGGAGGGGAGGCATTGGCGAGCACTCCCGCAGCCTGCCCCGGTGACACTGGTTGTCTCCGGCGACCCTCTGGCCGTCAGTAAGCTTGGGAGGGGGAGGCTCACCCATCCCCACACCGTACGAATGCTGAAGCCCATAGGAGCATCATCGGTGATGGCGACAAACCGCGCGACAACAGGTTTGGGCAGCACGGCCCGACCGAGTATAGGATCTCGAGCGGTTGGGGAAGGGGTCTCCGCGGCGCCTGCGGTGCCCTAACTCTTTGGCCGCATCGGTTGAGGTTTGCTCTGTTCAGTTCAGTTAAAGAAGAGATGGTATCTTGCTTATTTCAATTATCCGGGCTCGCCATCAATAGATACTATGAATAAGTAAGTCTTTCTTTTTTGAATAGCCAGTGGGAGAACTTACTTTTCCGGCTATCGATGAACAATGCCGTCCGCTTTTCCTTTTTTAGTTTCCACGTGGCCTAGAGAGGGAGGGGCCGCCCGAGAGGCTTGGATTTGAGCGAGGGCCGGTAGATGACCTCGGCAATGGGAACGAATCGCAAGGCATGGGAGAAGCTCGGGGTTGGTTTGGGAGGTTGTTAGGAAGGAGGGGGGAGGGTGGTCTGGAGGTTCACGGTGCTCGGGGAGAGCCAAAAGGAGAGGGGGCAATGAGGAGGACCTCAGATGCGCTCGGATGCTCTGGACACAGTGGCCACATGCGTGCTTGACCCTTTGGCTGCACCCTAGCGTCAGCGAGCGGTGTTGACGGTCAAGGGAGGATGTGTGGTGCTCTGGGACATGCTGCCCTCACTGGACCCGAGCTGCAGCAAGAGGCCAAGCTGCAGAGCACTGTTTCTGCATGCCAGTGGAGTGGTCACCACGGCCACTCATGCCTACGTTGTCCTTAAGACCAGTCAAATATGTCTTTAACCCAGGGCATGCATGCATGAAGCTGATGGTGGATTTTGGAAGTATATGAAGATGGTTAGGCTGGGTTTTCATTGCGGGTTTAGTTTACATCAGCAAACTTTGGGCTAGAAATGAGGGCACTTACTGGAGGCTTGTGAAACAAAACCTTGTCTAGCATTATTTGGTATGGAAGGAGGTGGAATGATGCATTTGCATGCTAGAGGCTCTCTGGAAAGAGGCGGGGGCCTTGTCTTGAGTAGAATTATAACAAGAGGGGTAAAATAGTGTTGCCAAGGTAAAAATGAGAGGTGGAGAGGTGAAGCCATCCTCCAATAATTGACCAGACGCCATGGCAAGGTTACTGGAGGTAAAGTAGGACTAGGTAAAGTGGTGGTAAAAATTTAAGCTCAACGAGATTAGTGGAAGAAGCAGCAGTTTTGGTAATTGGACAAAAGGTGTTTGATGGATGCTAGGGCTAGCAAATGGACTGCATTTGCTATGAAACTTCACATGACCACATAATTGGTAAAAATAGGCTTGGACACCAAGTTTGGTATTTGGTAGAGAAAGTTTCCACTGTAGACTTGAAAACCCATGAAATGGGCAGAAATGGCTTTCTGCATATAAAACCATGCAAATCAATTCCCAGAAATCCACAACTTGGTTTGGTGGCATTGTTTGAGCATTAGAACATGCAAAAAACGTTTGGGATCAATTGGAAAAACTTGGTGTCGATGCATTATTCGAGTATGTGTACATGTCCATCAAATTGGAGCAAAATTGGAGACACTTGGCAATGTAGAGTTGCTCTAATTTGGATATGGACAGATAGGGTTTGGAATGTTTAGCTGAATAAAATTAACTTGGATTGAGATTATACTTGGCAAGATCATCACATAAAACATGTGTGTCATGCTACAATTTTACTGGAATTTATTGATAATATTTCCTATAGAAAAATTTCAAAAGCTTGAAATAGGCAGGAAGGGTTTTTAAGGGTTTTGCCGAATATTTTGAACATGACCATGTGTTGAAACTCCTATATATGGAATATATCTGTCCACTAAGTTTCTCTAAATTTTCTCATATATTTTGAAAGCAATAAAAATAACTTTCCTTCATAAGGGACCATTTCTGGCCTCAGAGAAAGGTATTTAAATAAAATAGTAAATTAGCTTTTAAAATAATAATATTGTGGTTTTGTGAAGCCATTCTAATAATGGGATTTTATAAAATATTTGGTGCCAAATTAACTTCCCTAATTTGAGGACTTGCAGTACAAATCCGAATTCAGGGGTTCTTGAAGCTTAAATCAAGGAAATGCTTGTTGGCCAAAATAATGTTTGGTAAAAATAGTTTCTGGTCCTATACACATGGCATGATCATTAGGCAAGGGTTTGGGTCAAGGAAGTGAGTGAGGAGAGTAGCGGCAACATTGGGATTAAACATAAGCAAACAACCAAGCAAACAAACAAACAACAATCACATCAAGCACCACAAGAACTCATTTTTTTAATTTGTCCTAATTTTTGAGATAAGATAGTTTAGTTAGGTGACTCAAAACATAGGGTGTGACAAAGAAGGGGTGCGAGAGATCAACGTCCAGTGATCGTTGCCTTAAAGAAGTTGCATACGGAGGTAGAGTATCATGGGACAAAGGCGGGGATTTTTCGGAGGAAGAAGATGACTCAAAGGGGGAGGCGAGATCAAATCCCACAGTTGTGGGATGCTAGATTGAATGGTCACGCGTGATCGGCCCAAACTTGGACAGGCACGTCGGCGCCTAATACTGACCTATATATAAAAGCAACAACCGAGCCACATACAAAGGTAGCATGCACACAGCAACCCCACTGGGTATACCTGTTGTCACACCCTGTTTTTACTACCACTTCTCTGTAATGCAAAAACCCGATCTTGTTAAAACTTTTTCAGAAATAATGTTGTGAGTGCCATGTTTGTCATTGTATGCTTGTGTGTTTGATCATGTGATGATAAAAACCCCATTTCACAATATTGAATTATTTCCAAAAACCTTTTTCCTGTTTCTGATTAAGGTAAAACCCCACTTTGACTTGCACTATGATAACCCACAAGTATAGGGGATCGCAAGAGTTTTCGAGGGTAGAGTATTCAACCCAAATTTGTTGATTCGACACAAGGGGAAGCCAAAGAATATTATCGAGTATTAGCAGTTGAGTTGTCAATTCAAACACACCTGAAAGACTTAGTATCTGCAGCAAAGTTTTAGTAGCAAAGTAGTATGATAGTAACGGTAGCAGCGGTAACATCAACAATAGTGAGAGGAGTAGTGGTAACAGTAGCAGCAGTGACAGCAGTAGCGGTAAAGTAACATAGCAAGGACCAGTAGGAAAAGACTCGTAGGAATTGGATCGGTGATGGATAACTATGTCGGATGACATTCATCATGTAATAGTTATAACATGTGGTGATATGTAACTAGCTCCAGTTCGTCAATGTAATGTAGGCATGTATTCCGTATTTAGTCATACGTGCGTATGGAGAAGAACTTGCATGACATCTATTGTCCATCCCTCCCGTGGCAGCAGGGTCCTAATGGAAACTAAGGGATATTAAGGTATCCTTTTAATAGAGAACCGGAACAAAGCATTCACACATAGTGAATACATAAACTCCTCATACTATGGTCATCTCCGGGAGTGGTTCCGGCTATTGTCACTCCGGGGTTGCCGGGTCATAACACATACTAGGTGACTACAACTTGCAAGATAGGATCAAGAACACACATATATTGATGGAAACATAATAGGTTCAGATCTGAAATCATGGCACTCGGTCCCTAGTGACAAGCATTAAGCATAGCAAAGAAGTAGCAACATCAATCTCACAACATAGTGGATACTAGGGATCAAACCCATCAAAATTAACTCGATTACATGATAGATCTCATCCAACCCATCACCATCCAGCAAGCCTACGATGAGATTACTCACGAACGGTGAAGAGCATCATGGAATTGGCGATGAAGGATGGTTGGCGATGACGACGACGACGATTTCCCCTTTCCGGACCCCAGAACGGACTCCAGATCTGTCCTCAAGAGGAAGAACAGGTGGTGGTGGCGGCTCCGTATCATAAAACGCGATGAACTCTTCTCTCTGATTTTTTTCCGGGCGAGAGTGAATATATAGAGCTGGAATTGGAGGATGCGGAGCCACGAGGGGCTCACAAGTGTGCCAGGCTCGGCCAGGGGGGGCTCCTCGGCTTGTGAGCTCCTGGCTCCATGTCTCCACGTGATTCTTGCGCCAATATTTTTATATATTCCACAAAAAATACTCGTAAATTTCTAGGTCATTCCGAGAACTTTTATTTCTGCGCAAAAACAAACACAATGGCAATTCTGCTGAAAACAACGTGAGTCCGGTTTAGTTCCATTCAAATCATGCAAATTAGAGTCCAAAACAAGGGCAAACGAGTTTGGAAAAGTAGATACGATGGAGACGTATCACACTACATGCCCTTGATGGCAAGGAGTGTTCCTACCCAAAGTTGGTGATCTGATTCTTACTTTATTTTAGTGCTCCAAACCCACAAAATAATTGTTTTTAGAATTGCTTTCTTAATTCATTTACATGTCCATTTCTGAGGCCAGGAATGTTATTCCTACATGGAAAAATACTTTTCAGCCTTAGAAAAATCTGATTAAATTTGGAGATGATCAAAAGGACATATATTTTCCATACATAAGATTTTTAACCCTATTTATATTATTATTATTGAGTAAAACCCTGAGAACCATTTATGTCTGTTTTGACCTTTTGAAATATTTCCAAAGGAAATATTCTCAATAAAATCCTACAAAATTCAAGTGGTATCCCTAAGCCACATTTGGTGTCCACATAAAGTTTCACTGTGATCCAGGGTGATTAAGGACCCCAAATAACCCTAAAACCCCTTCTGTCCAGATTGAAGTTAGAGCAACTCTACATAGCAAAGCTTGTCCAATGATGTTGAAACTTTGTAGGAGTGCCTAATACCTCAAATGAGGGTTCCACACCAAAATGGGATTTGTGAGACTTAGTTTGCCCACACTGTCTTTGGAAGGGAAAAATCCGGTCAAATGGTGGTGTTTTCAAGTTTACAAAGCTAAACTTGTCCAATGGAGCTCAAACTTGGTGAAACCCCATGTTTTAGCACGAAACCAAACCTGTTAAGTTGTAGCACGAGTGGTGGGGTGCAAGTACCCCAAACCAGTGTCAAGCACCTTCTGACAGATGAGTAAAAGCCCTCTTAGCCACAGCTAAACCCAACCCCCTTGCTCCAAACTCTCAGATTAGGTGGCCAACATCGATCACAAGCCTAGTCAACTGGTCCCTCTCTGGTTCAAAGCAGAAATGCCAAAATCTCCAATCTAAGCTTCAGTTCAAAGCTCACAGCACATGTATTCCTTGTCTCCTTTGACCAGCTGAAGCTCCCATGGGACCCCAATGGGTAGCGTCACCCCCAGCCAGTGCCAGGACATGCTAGACACGTCAACAGCACCTCTGAGCGCACCATCATGCTGTGGCATGCCAGAACTGTGCTCTGGGTGTGCTACAGGAAGCCACCGAGGTGGGGACGACGCCCTCGGCCAATTCCAGCCTCCCCCGAGGTGTCCAACCTCTTCCCCAACAACCCCTCTGCATCGAGCGGCGCTAGAGCTTGTGCGACGTGTGCCCCCGTGCACCAGAACCGATCAAGGTTGCGCAGCCACTGATGCTCACCCCTCTCTCTCTCTCCCTCTGGAGCAGATGGTTCTGGCAGTCCAAAACCACGTTCTGAGATCGTGATTTCGACCCCGACTCTTCTCTTCACCCCATGCGCGCCACGGTGAGTCACCAACGCTCCTGAATCGGCTCACCGTCGCGAGCCTATATATGGCCCTCCCCCTTGCTCCAGCACCCCTCAGACAGCTTCGCCATGACCGCTAGCACCTCCCTAGCCACCACAGCAAGCCAGCAGAGCCCTGGTGCTCGAGATCGACCGAGGCCCCTCCGCCTTGGAGATCCGGTCGATCTTCCGCTACACGACGGCTCCTGCGTCCCTCGACCCACCAAAACACTCCCCTCGACCCCAGGAAGATTTCCCCCAGCTTTTCCAAGCATTTCCGTGCCCCTAGCTACCCCCTCGACAACCTCCCGAAGCTCCTCCGCCGCGGCCTCCTCGTTGCTGGCGAACCCGTGCCTCTCCGTTGTTGTTCCGACCACCAGCAGGTAGGCGGCGACGAGCCGAACCTATTTCTGCCTTCGTTGGGGCTTGAGAACGTCAGTAGCCTCGCCGGCGTGCTCCTCCTCCTCTCTGGCCAGAGGTAGGAGACGACCCCGATAGGTCTGCCCCACCTGTCGGTGGCCCAGCTCCCTCCCCCTTGCTGCCCGTAGCCGCTGACCAAAGGGCCCCGCACGTCAGGTTCAAACCTGACGGTGCACGCGCCTGGGCAGGCTGTCGGCTGGCCTTGGGCCGGCCCAATTCCAGTCCGAGCCAGGCCACGGACTTAGCTCAATTTTCTTTTGTTTTTAAAATCTGATTTCAAACATTTTTATAAAAATATTTAACCAGTGTTAAAAAATATTTTTCCACTGATATTGTTCTAAAAATATGTAGTATTTAATGAGACCATTGGATGAATTCTTGAGCAACTATTATGTTTTCCAACAATAAAAAGACTAAATTGGAATAGTTTTGCTTCTGTTTGATTGATTTTAAAAATGTTCCTTCATTGGAACCTGAGGCAAATATTTTTCAAAATAACAACTTAGATTTATCAGTAATAAAGAACATTTTTAAAATGTCTTTGTGATCTGTTTTTGAGTGAGCTATTTCTTATTTATTCTTTGGACAACGATAGAAAATCTGTGTGACGAAGGAATCGGAGCGGAAGACCTCGAAGACCCCGGATATCTATTTGACCAAGGCAAGCAGCCCTTTGCAAGTTAAAATAGCAAGTATTTCCGTTGCATATGATCATAAGTGCGGTAAATCACTAAGGTGATGTTACCGATGGCTCCTTCGGAGCACATGCATTCAACTTGATCCTACCACCTATGAGGGTCATGATAGCATCATGTTGACAAGTAATGCTAGATTAAATAGCATGAGCATGTTGTTGGTATAAGTCAAATATTTAAGAAAATCTCGTCGGGTGCCACTAATGCCCGAGGGTGATGATGAGTTAGGTGGCCACTTTTGGTGAAGTGGTGCACCGGGTATTTTTGTGAGTATGGTTTCAGAAATGGGATTAGATTTATGATGTGTCGACCGTCCCAACCTTATATGTACGACCACGTTACCCCTTATGGGACAGGGTTGTGTTGATTACTCTGGTCGGTGCTAGCAAAGAGCCACATTACTAGTGGCGGGAGTGATGTGTGGTCACTCTCGTGATGGGGTCGTGCCAGGTAGGGCGACTATGCCATTTTAATGTGTTCCAGGCACACCGTTGTTCCCCGCATGGTTGATAGTGTACAGAGTCGGTGCTCGTAAGACGTACAACATGTGGGTTGGGTACCAATCTAGTGGACCTCTTTGTCTAGTATCGTCAGGGGAAAGGCATTGATCGGGTACTTACCTCGGGTATGTTATATACCGCCAGTCGTGGATGACACGGAAGTTTCCCAGATCTTGTGGGTCCAGCGTACTACCTCTGCAGAGTGTAAAACTATTCGAATAGCCGTGTCCATGGTCAAGGACAGTTGGGTGCTGCTGCTTAAACTACGTCCAGTTGTTTCCGCATAAATCAAGTGTGTGTGTGTATGTGTTACATGTAGTTATTATGGAAGAAGAGATATGACCAAGTTCGGTGACTTGGCATATAGGGTGAACCCGGATGGTTCAGCCCTCGACAGATATATTGATATCTGTAACCTATTCTTCAAAAGTAATTCTTTAACTTGACACGTATTAATGATCATTCCACCAAAGATGCATGTTATTGTTATACTTCACTTTCATTGTTCATATCATGGGCTGTTTGCTAGAACGTTCAAAAGTACTCATTGGCTTGCCACTGGTTATATTATTGACTAAACATGGAAGGACAAGAGTTTGGAGATGAGTATGTCTTCAGAGACGCCCCTGCGAACTAGGACGCTTCCGAGTCAGAATGCCTGTCGGTGTAGGCTTGATGACATTGGCACCTGCTTAGCCCCTATGATTTCCTCTATTAGTTTTATCATTATGATTTGGCCTTAGGCCCTAACTTGTGAACTTGACCATTCGGTCATGTGAAGTAATAATTCGGTACTTGGATGTAAGACTCTTTTATTCGGTATCTGTGTGTTCGGTGAGCATTGATCTCTGGGATCACTGAGCACGTTAATTCGGCGATCTTGACTCGTAAGTCAGGGTCCCCACAGAGCTGGTATCAGAGCCATCCTGACTATAGGAAGCCTTAGGTAGCATGGATGATAGCCGAGACGACTAGTGCACATAGACCTTAACCTGAGATTCTGCACCCACTAAAAACTATCTAACCTTCTCCTCTACATCTTGTAGATGGCTGCCGTACCTAAGATGCTTCTGGAGATGGGCTTTCCTCTACTTTTGAGCGATAGCCTCGAGAAGTGCCAAGTACACCGCACGCCCATCTTCCTCTACCATGAGCACTGGGTCAACGCCGACACTAAGGAGTATCACGTGGACGTGATAGTGAAGGCAAACGACTCCCCAACTAGCTGGTTCTTTGAAGGACCACAGATGGAGGATCTGATGTTGGCAGTGGAGACCGCAGCACGAGAGGCGCTCGTGCGACTCCGCGACATCCTTCCCGAGATGGCTGACGAGCCAGCTACTCGTCACCTACCCTTCGTTAAGGATGGGATAGACTGGAGTTGAACACTCAACCCATCTTCTGAGGACAGGACGCCACTGAGGTTCCAGACCTACTTTAGTCTCTCCTCCAACACTTTGACGCACCTTGTGATCAAAGAATCAACAAAGATTTGCCAAGAGCTGCACCAAGTCAAGGATCTACTTCGCACGGAGAAGATGAAGAACCGCAAGGTGAAGAAGGAAGGAGCACCCGAAGGACCACCTCGCATCGCTTTTCGAGGAGGAATACCACCGCTTCAGGCCACTCCTCTTCAGAGTCATCGCCTGACCGCGGAAGAGTACACCGAACTCTTTGCTACCTCACCAACCAAGAGACACTGGGATGGACCGCTTCCTTCTCGTACTCCTTCAAAGAAGGGAAGCACTGATGAAGATGAAGACGAAGATCCCGCAGAACCCGCCTATGAGACCGCACAGTCTGCCGCTTAGTATTAGTGACGTAGGCAATTAGGAGTTACTCCCCAAGCGTAGGAGTTCGTGTATCGGTTCCATGAAGCATGAGTATTGTGTAAGCATGTTGGATGCAAGTCGCATTCTTCCTTAGGCAGCTTGTGAGCAACTACATCGCTTGTTTAATCTAATGCATTAGCTTTTTCAAAAACCTTTGGCTTAAAAATTTCACACTAGCACCACACCAGACCCCACTTTACTAAAGCATCATCCCTTATGATTTCAGCCAGTTCGGCAAATTGACTTGTCTACTCCCCTCACAAGATGGTGAATGCAACTCAGAACAGCACCTTCGGCAACCCCGGCTCTACCTCTTCACGTCAGCAGCAGTGAACCGGAGGGGAAGCTCACGCTCGAGATCACCACGAGCAACAAGATGATGTTCCACCGCCACCGACTCCTCCTGAAAGCTTGACTATGGGTCAGTTCCTTCAAGCTCTTTGAGAGGAACGTCAAGCCAACAATGCCTCTATTTAGCAGCTGGCTCAAGCCTTGGTGAACAACCCATTGCAGAACAGGAATGCCAATGGCCGCTCTACTCTCTCCGAGTTCATGCGGACTACACCACCCAAATTCACAGAGACGACTGAACCATTGGATGCCGATGACTGGATGCGTACTATCGAAGACCTCCTCGCGCTCGTCAAATGCACTGATGATCGTGAGAAAGTCCTCTATGCTTCTCAAAGTCTCGTAGGCACAACCAGAGCTTGTAGGGATGGATTTCAGATCATGCGAGCAGGACAAGTCATCACTTGGGCTGTGTTCAAAGATGGATTCCGTGCTGCTCACATTCCTCCTGGAATGATGACCATTGAGAATTGGGAATTCCGAGCCTTCAGGCAAGGCAGTGGATCTGTCAAGGGGTATTTGCACAAGTTCAATCTCTTGTCCAGATATGCACCTGAAGACGTCAACACTGAGGCCGCCAAAGTGGAATGCTTTATGGAAGGACTACAACAGTCACTCCAGTATTAGCTGGTTGTTTGTGAATGCCTGACCTTCAACGATCTGGTTAATAAGGCCCTTATGTTGGAGGATAAGCGTCATACTATGGACGACACCCGTAATCGCAAGCTAATGGTAGTGGAGGATCGAGTAACCCGAAGTCACACCCATGGTAGTTAGCTCCAGCAAGACCCAGCTATCAGCAGCAACAATAGAAGACTCCAACATTTTGCCAGAACTACCAGCCTCAGCAGCAAGTCAACACCAAGCCAACAATCAATCCACCGAACAACAGTGGAGTCAAGACCAATCTTCAAGCACAATTTACCTCTTTTGGATGTGGACAGACAGGGCACTATTCCAGGCAGTGTCCCAACAAGAAGCCCGACGCACCGCGCCCCAATGCGCCAAATCAAGGCCAGGGAGCACCAGGAAGGAATCAAGCTTCCCGCAATTAGGAGTATCACAGCAGGGGGTGGATTAATCATATCTCAGCAGAAGAGGCACACGAAGACCCGGACTGCATTCTGGGTACGTTCCTCGTCAACTCCACCCTAGCAACAGTATTGTTTTATTGTGGTGCTTCGAATTCTTTTGTTACACAAAGATTTGCGGAAAAATGTGGTTTAAAACCTACTTTGCTTCACGAGCAAATTGCAATGCAAACCCCAAGAGTAGTGTTGAGGACCAACCTAGGATGTAGGAAGGTAGGGATAGTTATCAATGGGACGAGCTTCTCAGCCGATCTCAATGTGCTTAAGTCGCAAGGCCTAGAAGTAATTCTCAGCATGGATTGGTTGGCCAAGCATCAAAGCATCTTGGACTGTGCCAACGAGGCCATTACCATGAAAAGTGACCAAGGGGTCAAAGTCAAGTATGTCTCTGAGCCAGTACCCGCTCGAGTACCAAGAGTTAACAGCCTGTCAGAGGTAGAACTCGATCGAGTGCCAATAGTTTGTGAGTACCCGGACGTCTTTCCTGATGAGCTAACAGGGATGCCTCCTGACCGAGACATCGAGTTCATCATTGTGCTCATGCCCGGATCAAGGCCTATCTATAAGAAGCCTTACAGGATGGGATCCGAGGAGCTAGGAGAGCTAAAGAAGCAGCTGGATGAGCAACTCAGGAAAGGGTTTATCCGTCCGAGTGCGTCCCCTTGGGGATCGCCTGTTCTCTTCGTGTCCAAGAAGTATGGGACTATCAGACTCTGCGTCGATTACCGTTCTCTCAATGAGGTCACGATCAAGAACAAGTATCCACTCCCCAAGATTGAAGACTTGTTTGATCAGTTAAATGGAGCTATGGTATTTTCCAAGATTGATCTCCAGTCTGGATATTACCAACTGAAGATCCGACCCGAGGACATACCCAAGACTGCGTTCGTGACTCGGTACGGTCTATACGAATGCACTGTCATGTCTTTTGGATTTACTAATGCCCCAGCATACTTCATGTACCTCATGAACAAGGTCTTCATGGAATACCTGGACAAGTTTGTCGTCGTATTCATTGATGACATATTAATCTTTTCCAAGTCTGAAGAAGAGCATGAGCAACACTTGAGGTTAGTGTTGGAAAAGCTTTGAGAGCACCAACTTTACGCCAAATTGACCAAGTGCCAATTCTGGCTGAACAGAGTTGGATTCTTAGGTCATACCATGACAGCAACTGGATTGGCAGTTGATCCCTCCAAGATTACTACGGTAACCAACTGGGAATTGCCAATTGATGTAAAGGAAGTCAGGAGCTTCCTCGGACTCGCGGAATATTACCGCAAGTTTGTAGAAGGATTCTCCCGCATCGCTCGACCTATGACTCAACTCTTGAAGAAAGGCAAGAAGTTCGAATGGACGCCAGAGTGTGAAGCAAGCTTCCAAGAGTTGAAGAAGAGATTGACTACCGCCCCGGTGTTGGACACTCCAGATATCAGCAAGGAGTTTGTGATATATTGTGATGCCTCCAGAACCGGGCTCGATGGGGTTCTAATGCAGGACGACAGAGTTGTGGCGTATCTGTCACGACAACTACGCCCGCATGAGGAGAATTATGCCACCCATGATCTCGAATTGGCAGCAGTAGTGCATGCCCTGAAGACATGGCGACATTAACTTCTGGGGAAACGATGTGAAATATACACTAACCACAAAAGTCTGAAGTATATCTTCACCCAAAGGGAATTGAATATGAGGCAACAAAGATGGTTGGAGTTAATCAAAGACTACGACCTCAGCATTCAATATCAATCCAGTAAGGCCAGTGTAGTGGCTGATACCTTAAGCCGAAAGACCAGCACCTTGAACGTCATGCTCAAGGAAAGGCAACCCACCTTATATGAAGAATTGGAGAACTTTCGATTGGAGCTAGTGGAATCAGGATTTCTAGATAACCTCGAAGTCAAACCAATGCTGGTTGATGATATCAAGGAGGCCTAGAAGGGTTATAAGAGCATTGAAGGTATCAACAAGGATATTCAAGAAGGAAAGGCCCTAGGATTCTGGTGGATGAACAAGGAGTAGTGTGGTTTGAGAAACGTTTGTGCGTACCCAACAAGGATGAACTCAAGGACTTGATCCTATAGGAAGCGCATGATACACCCTACTCTATTCACCCCGGTGGTACCAAGATGTATCAAGATCTCCGAGAAAGATTCTGGTGGCATGGCATGAAGAAGGAAATAGCGTTTTATGATGCCAAGTGCGATGTGTGCCAGCGAGTCAAGGCTGAGCATTAGCGACCCGCTGGATTGCTACAACCACTTCAAGTGCCAGAATGGAAGTGAGACAAAGTCGGCATGGATTTCATCACTGGATTGCCGAGGTCAAGAAAAGGGCACAACTCCATATGGGTCATTGTCGACCACCTGACTAAGGTGGCCCATTTCATGCCAGTCAACACACCATACGATGGAAACCAATTGGCTAGTCTGTATATCCATCGTGTCGTGAGCCTTCACGGAGTTCCCAAGGATATTGTATCTGACTGAGGCACACACTTGACCCCATGATTTTGGAAGAAGATCCAAGAAGCCCTCGGAACCAAGCTCTCTTTCAGCACCGCTTTCCACCCGCAAACGGGCAGACAAACAGAAAGAGTGAATCAGATACTCGAAGATATGCTTCGCGCTTGCGTCTTGGCACATGGTGCCAAATGGGAAGCCTGTCTGCCGTTCACTCAGTTTTCATAGAACAACAGCTACCATTCTAGTCTCCTAATGGCCCCATTTGAATTTTTGTACGGACGAAAGTGCCGCACCCTGCTCAACTGGTCCAAAACCGGTGAAGGGCTGATTTTCGGGCTGGAAGTTTTGCACAAGGCAGAAGAGAAGGTGCAACTTGTCCGAGAAAATCTAAAGGCAGCCAAGTCGTGACAAAAGAGCTATGCGGATTCTCGCCGCAGGGATGTGGAGTTCATTCCCAGACACCAGGTGAACCTCCATGTCACCCCTCTTATGGGAACGAAGTGTTTCCATGTTAAAGAGAAACTTGCTCCAAGGTTCATTGGACATTTTAAGATCACAGCAAGGTGTGGAGAAGTTTCTTATCAGTTGGAGCTACCTCCGAAACTTTCGGGTGTGCACAACGTCTTCCACGTGTCACAACTCCGGAAGTGTCTTCAAGCGCCAAACCGTTCCGATCCTTACAAGGACATTGACCATCAGGCCATCGACCTTCAGTCGGATCTCACCTACCGCGAGAACCGATCCGCATTCTGGATAAAGCTGAGCGTTGCACCAGAAGCCGCACCATCAAGTATTTCAAGGTTCAGTGGAGCAACCACACCGAAATAGAAGCAATATGGGAGCGTGAAGACTATCTCCGATCTGAGTTTCCGGACCTTTTTAGCACCTAGCTTAGGAATCTCTAGGATGAGATTCTTGTATAGGGGATAGGTCTCTCACACCCTGTTTTTACTACCACTTCTCTGTAATGCAAAAAACTTGAGCTTGTTAAAACTTTTTCAAAACTAATGTTGTGAGTGCCATGTTTGTCATTGTATGCTTGTGTGGTTGATCATGTGATGATAAAACTCCATTTCACAATATTGAATTATTTCCAAAACCTTTTTCCTGTTTCTAATTAAGGTAAAACCCCACTTTGAATTGCACTACATGCCCTTGATGGCAAGGAGTGTTCCTACCCAATGTTCGTGATCTAATTCTTACTTTATTTTAGTGCTCCAAAACTACAAAATAATTATTTTTAGAATTGTTTTCTTAATTTTTTTCCATGTCCATTTGTGAGGCCAGAAATGGTATTCCTACATGGAGAAGTACTTTTCTGCCTTAGAAAAATCTGATTAAATTTGGAGATGATCAAAAGGACATATATTTTCCATACATAAGACTTTTAACCCTATTTACACTATTATTATTGAGTAAAACCCTGAGAACCATTTCTGTCTGTTTTGACCTTTTGAAATATTTCCAAAGGAAATATTCTCTATAGAATCCTAGAAAATTTCAGTGGTATCTCTAAGCCATATTTGGTGTCCACACAAAGTTTCACTTTGATCCAAGGTGATTAAGGACCCCAAATAACCCGAAAACCCCTTCTGTCCAGATTGAAGTTAGAGCAACTCTACATAGCAAAGTTTGTCCAATGATGCTGAAACTTTGTAGGAGTGTCTAATACCTCAAAGGAGGGTTCCACACCAAAAATGGGATTTGTAGACTTAGTTTGCCCACACTCTCTTTGGAAGGGACAGATCTGGTCAAATGGTGGTGTTTTCAAGTTTACAAAGCTAAACTTGTCCAATGGAGCTCAAACTTGGTGAACCCCCATGTTTTAGCACCAAACCCAAACCTATCAATGCCAAGCCCCAGTCAACTGGCCCCTCTCTGGTTCAAAGTAGAAATGTCAAAAACTCGAATCTAAGCTTCAGTTCAAAGCTGACAGCACTTGTATTCCTTGTCTTCCTTGACCAGCTGAAGCTCCCACGGGACCCCAACGACTAGCCTCACCTCCAGCCAGTGCCAGGACATGCTACACATGTCCAAAGCATCTCAAAGAGCACCAGCATGCCGTGGCATGCCAAAACTATGCTCTAGGCGCGCTACAGGAAGCCACCGAGGTGGGGGCGATGCCCTCGGTTAGTGCCAGCCTCCCCCGAGGTGTCAAACCTCTTCCCCGACAACCCCTTTGCATCGAGCGACCATCAGGGCCCCTCCTCTCCCGCGCTAGAGCTTGTGCGACGCGTGCCCGTGCGCACCAAACCCGGCCAAGGTTGCCCGACCACTGATGCTCGACTCCTCTCTCTCCCTCTGTTGCAGATGGTTCTTGCAGTCCAAAACCACGTTATGAGACCGTGGTTTCGACCCCAGCTCTTCTCTGCACCCCCATGCGCGCCACGGTGAGTCACCGGCGCTCCCGAATCGGCTCACCGTCGCGGGCCTATATATAGCCCTCCCCCTCCCTCCAGCACCCCTCAGACAGCTTTGCCACGATCACTAGCACCTCCCTAGCCACCCCAGCAAGCCATCAGAGCCCCGGTGCTCGAGATCGAGCGAGCCCCCTTCGCCTTGGAGCTCTGGTCGATCTCCGACTACTCGATGGCTCCTCTGTCCCTCGACCCACCAAAACAATCCCCTTGACCCCAGGAAGATTTCCCCCAGGTTTTCCAAGCATTTCCGTACCCCCAGCTACCACCTCGACCACCTCCCGAAGCTCATCCGCCGCAGCCTCCTCATCGTCGACGAACCCATGCCTCTCCGTCATTTTTCCGACCACTAGCAGGTAGGCGGCGACGAGACAAACCCATTTCTGCCTTCGTTGGGGCCTGAGAACGTCGGCAGCCTCGCCGGCGTGCTCCTCCTCCTCTCTGGCCAGAGGTAGGAGACGACCCCGATAGGTGTGCCCCACCTGTCGGTGGCCTAGCTCCCCCCCCTCGCTGCCTGCAGCCGCTAACCGCAGAACCCCGCACGTCAGGTTCAAACCCGACGGCACGCGCGCCTAGGCATGCTGTCGGCTGGCCTTGGGCCAGTCCAGTTCCAGGCCGAGCCAGGCTAGGGACTTAGCCCATTTTTCTTTTGTTTTTAAAATCTGATTTCAAAGATTTTTATAAAAATATTTAACGAGTGTAAAAATAAAAAAATTCCACTCATATTCTTCTAAAAATATGTAGTATTTAATGAGACCATTGGATGAATTCTTCAGCAACTATTCTTTTTTACAATAATAAAAATGACTAAATTGGAATAGTTTTGCTTCTATTTGGTTGATTTTAAAAATGTTCCTTCATTGGAATGAGAGGCAAATATTTTTCAAAATAACAACTTAGATTTATGTGTAATAAAAACATTTTTAAAATGACTTTGTGATTTTTTTTTGAGTGAGCTATTTATTATATATTCTTTTGACGATGATTGAAAATCCGTGTGACGAGAGAATCAGAGCGGAAGACCTCGAAGACCCCGGATATCTAGCTGACCAAGGCAAGCAGCCCTTTAACCGTGACTGAGCATATGTTATATTGCATGTGAAAATAGAAAGTATTTCCGTTGCATATGATCATAAGTGCTGGTAGATCAGTAAGGTGATGTTACCGATGGCTCCTCTGGAGCACATAAATTAAGCTTGATCCAACCACCTATGAGAGTCATGCTAGCATCATGTTGACAAGTAATGCTAGAGTAAATAGCATGAGCATGTTGTTGGTATAAGTCAAAGATTTATGAAAACCCCGCCGAGTGCCACTAATGCCCGAGGGTGATGATGAGTTAGGTGACCACTTTTGGTGAACTTGTGCACCGGGTATTTGTGTGAGTATGGTTTTGGAAATGGGATTATATTTATGCTGTGTCGATCGTCCCAACCTTACATGTAAGACCACGTTACCCCTTATGGGACGGGGCTGTGTTGATTACTTTGGTTGGTGCTAGCAAAGAGCCACATTACTAGTGGCGAGAGTGATGTGTGGTCACTCTCGTGATGGGGTCGTGCCAGGTAGGGCAACTATGTCATTTTTATGTGTTCCAGGCACACCGTTGGTCCCCGCATGGTTGATACTGTCCAGAGTCAGTGCTCGTAAGACGTACAACATATGGGCTGGGTACCAATCGAGTGGACCTCTTTGTCTAGTATCATGAGGGGTAAGGCATTGATCGGGTATTTACCTCGGGTATGTTATATACCGCGAGTCGTGGATGACACGGAAGTTTCCCGGATCTCGTGGGTCCAGCGTACTACCTCTGCAGAGTGTAAAACTATTCTAATAGTCGTGTCCATGGTCAAGGACAGTTGGGTGGTGCTGCTTAAACTACGTCCAGTTGTTTTCGCATAAATCAAGTGTGTGTGTGCGTTACATGGAGTTATTATGGAAGAAGAGATATGACCAAGTTTCGTGACTTGGCATATAGGGTGAACCCAGATGGTTCAGCCCTCGACAGATATATTGATATCTGTAACCTTTACTTCAAAAGTAATTCTTTAACTTGACGCATATTCATGATCATTCCACTAAGATGAATTCCACCGAAGATGCATGTTATTGTTATCCGTCACTTTCATTGTTCATATCATGGGTTGTTTGTGAGTACATTCAAAAGTACTCATTGGCTTGCCACTGGTTATATTATTGACCAGACATGGAAGGACCGGAGTTTGGAGATGAGTACGTCATCGGAGACGCCCCTGCGAACTAGGACGCTTCCGAGTCAGAATGCCTGTCGGTGTAGGCTTGATGGCATGGGCACCTGCTTGGCCCCTACGATTTCCGTTATTAGTTTTATCATTACAATTTGGCCTTAGGCCCTACCTTGTGAACTTGACCATTCGGTCATGTGATGTAATAATTCGGTACTTGGATGTAAGACTCTTTTATTCGGTATTTGTGTGTTCTTTGAGCATTGATCTCTGGGATCACTGAGCACGTTCATTCGGCGATCTCAACTCGTAAGTCAGGGTCCCCACACCGATTATACAATAGAAGCCAAAAACTACAAAACAGGAGAATCAAAGAAACATAGATTAATGGAAAATATGGGACGTGAAGAAACATGGACTATGTTAAGCACAAGAACAAAATGGACATGCTTCGGCCACATGAACCTTAGACTGGACACACCATATAGAACGAGACAACGCTCATCAGGTGATGCGTGATAGCAACAGTTTGTTGGAGGAGGGAAAATAAACAATGCCTCCAAGGAGGAGAACGACGTCCATGGACATCAGCGGTGACTGTCTAACCAATGTGATGCAAGGGCCGTGATGAGTGCTATTTTTACACTCATTCACCCTTTGTTTAAACCGAGATATTTCATTGGAACTGAGATATTCACTTCGATATTGGTACTAATGACTAATGAATTCAAAGGATTCCAAAAATCCTCTCTTTGTTGTGTTTCCACAAGAAACATGCTAGAAGGGAAATAAATCGCGTAGTAACATGGAAAAGAGTAAAAGAAGAGAAAGAGGAAATCAAGAAGAGGTGCACCAGAAAAAACCTCACCAAAGACGACGTTCCATGCGATCGCGACCGCTCGCATGAGCAGTCGTATGGCGTGAATTCCAAGGCTCCTCATCCACCTAAACATCTTTTATAAAGGGATGAGGCCGAAATGTTAATTGAATACCTGCAAGCGAAGCCAACATAGAGCCATATGCACCCCTTCCATCAACTCTAAACGTCACTATCTCTATCTCCATAGCCACCATGACCACCATAGTCCATCTTCCTCTAGTTCATACTAGCAATCGTACATCACACTAGGTAGCCATTGTAAGACATATTATTAATCAATTGATCTTCAAGATGTGTTCTTTAATGTTTTCTTCTTGCTATCGAATCTCCATGTGTTAGTAGTTCGGTAAGGTATGAGTTGAGGCATAGGCCTTGCAACCCTCTATATTGTTTGTGGGGATCAATGGAAGAGCTTTGAATTAAAGTCATGTATGTGTGAAATAAAAGTGTTTTGTAGATGTCTTTTGTGTTGTTCATGTTATTGATCCATGTAGTTATCAGGATCATGGAGAGCGAGTCATGGAGAAGCTAAGGGTAGAGAGAATGTGAAGAGTTATTCTAAACACTAGTTATGGAAAGATTTAGTACGGTAACACGGATCCAATCCCTCGGAAAGCATGAGGTGTAGTCATTAAAAAATCCAAAGCTCTTATCTGATTATTATAATCTTAATTATAGAGGCAACTCCGCGTGATCGATAGGACCTTCGGTAGGAAAGATGATTCTTGATGCATGACACATGTCGGTCAAGATGGTATTAGGACACCCCCAATTCGGCTTGTAACAACGACATCTTGATGGGTGACTTCAAGCACACAAATTAAGATCATGTCTGGTCCCAACACAAATACATTGTTGTACGCATTAAAGACCTCATACCCATACCTCTTTTTATTATAAGGGTTTCATCACCATTAACTTGATTGATCCGGACAAAAGTTTTAATTTTTCCTTTAATAATTGCTTGCTAGACACCACCGCTTCAAGGGAACCTTACTCTTGCGGTTTCGATAACCTAGGGTCACTTCTTGGGGAAATTGGTGTGGGGTACTTTCTATTTCGTTAACGGATCACAAAACAAGGAATAATCAAGCCCTTTTTCTGGCGTCGTTGCCGGAAGGAGTTGAGTGTTCCTAGTCTTTGTGTTCAGAGTTCTTGTTAAAGTTTAGTTTCAATTTTAGTTTAAGACTTTTCACTTTTATTTTTGTTGTTGCAAGTTTTGTTAGTTGAAAATACCAAAAAGATTACCATGGCACATAATCTTGGAAGTTTTGCTACTCCCAGCAATAACTTTATGTGTGGACCCATAGGACAACCTGAGGTTACATCCGCTGGGTATGAGATAAAACCAAACTTAGTTTCCATGGTTCAACATGAAAAATTTGGAGGCTCTGCTTCTAAAGATGCTGGTATGCAGTTGCATAATTGTACTGAATTATGCAACATGACACGCATTAGAGATTATGAACTCGATGCTTTGAAGTTGTGTCTATTTCCGTTCTCTCTTTGAGAAAAAGAAAAGGAATGGCTCCTAGACTTACCTAATGGCAATATAACTTATTAGGATGATTGTTGCAGCAATTTTTTATCTATGATTTGTCCACCTACAAAACTTATGGAACTTCATTCTCGGACCCGAGGTATCTAATACGAGGCATATAATGTTTTGTAGACCAAGTTGTAGCCAATCTACTATCGAGTACCAAGGGTGACACCTTGTTACGTACTCCTGATGTTAGCTCTGTAGTGTAGTTCACTGACGATGGTTCACGGAGCGTGATTCCCAGTCCACCACTTCCAGTAATGACTCTATCGTACAACCCCTCAAGCATGGACCATCGAGGGTGATTCCTCCCTAGTCACCTTGGCGGTTACATCGATCGGAATCCATCGAGGGTGATACCTCAGATTCCTCTAATGTTACAACCACACAGTTACTTGACCTTGCCACTGCGTACATGAGGTGTGTTGCTGGTGGATTCCCACGTGGATGTGACAAGGTGGGGTCGGGAATCCTTGGCCCTTGCTACACATCCACGAGATGGGGCGATGGGACCACATATCATGGATTGTTGATCGTCACTGTAGTGATAATTAAAATGCTAATGGGATTGGGGTATCTGATCTCAGTTGGTCATAGACCTTTTCGCACTAACCTTCACGTGGGAGAAGTTATGGGTAATCGACGTTGTGGTATCAACCGAAGCTCTTTAGACGATAGAAATGGAGCAGCGCGTGCCCGAGTGGTCCGTGTAAGCATTATTCTTGTATAAGAGGTGCCAGGACTGACCTTGACTGCCCTTGCGTCGTGCAGGAGTATCAAGGGTGATGGTCCCATGACCCCTACGCCCTTAGGATTTAGACCGGCAGGCTGGCCTCTCTGTCGAGCCTAGGTAGGGCTGCAACATGTTGATGTTCCGAGTCTGGGCATGACCCTGGAAATTGTGTTTGTCCAGAGTTTATCAAGTGTGACGGGTAAGTTGGTGCACTCCTGCAAGGAATAAAATTATCTATTCGAATAGCCGTGTCCATGGTTACAGGACGACTTGGAATGGTATCCTGATCTAATACATCTACAACTATTACCTAAGTGGAATGTTTGCTCCGAGATGGCTTCTTCGCAGGGAGTCGAGGAAGAATCTGTGGGCGTGACTTAATTAAATTTGCTACAACAATATGACTATATAAGTGTGTTATTGTGCTACTCTCGTCTATTGTTGCAAGACACCTGAAGATGTTGTTCTTCGATAGGACTAGTCCTTTCTCTCTATTCTTGCATTGTTGTAGTCAGTCCACATATAACCCCATTCATTTGATACTGATGCATACTTAGCATAGTTCTGATGTCAGTCTTGCGAGTACTTTGGATGACTACTCACTGTTGCTTTGCTCCCCTTTTCCCCTTGATACGATCGACACGACTAGATGATGGAGACCAGGAGATGGTGTATCCCGCCAACGATGTCTACTACCCCGACGGTGCCTACTACTACGTGGAGGCTGCTGATGACCAGGAGTAGTTCAGGAGGCTCCCATGCAGGAGGCCTCGCCTATTTTGATCTATGTATCTTTTGTGCTAGCCTTCTCTAAGGCATTACCTTGTTTTATGTATGTACTCAGATATTTGTTGTTTCCGCTGATCGTGTTTTTCTTGAGCTTTTGTATTCGAGCCCTCGAGGCCCCTGGCTTGTAATATGAAGCTTGTATGGCTTTTATTTGTGTCTAGAGTTGTGTTGTAATATCTTCCCGTGAGCCCTAATCTTGGTCGTACGCATTGTGTGTATGTTTAGCGTATGGTAAAAATCGGGAACGTCGCAAGTTAGTATCAGAGCTGACTGCCAGTAGGTAGCCCCCTGATACGTCTCCAACGTATCTATAATTTTTGATTGTTCCATGTTGTTATGTTATCATTCTTGGATGTTTTACAATCATTTTATAGCAACTTTATATCATTTTTTGGGACTAACCTATTGACATAGTGCCCAATGCCAGTTGATATTTTTTTCTTGTTTTTACTCCGGAGGAAATTAGTACCAAATGTAGTCCAAACGTAGTGAAACATTTTGGAGATTTTTTATGGACCAGAAGGGACAACACATGCCAAAGAAGTACCCAAGAGGCGTCCCGAGGTGGGCAACACCCACCAGGGCGCGCAAGGAAACCCAAGCGCGCGACGCGCCTTGGTGGGTGGTGCCCTCCTTGGTGGCTTCCTGCACAACCTCTTCACCCTATAAATCCCCCAATATTCCAGAAACCCTAGGGGGTTCGACGAAAAACAATTCCATCCGCCGCAAGTTCCAGAACCATGAGATCTAATCTAGAGCCCTATTCCGTCACTCCGCCAGAGGGGAACACGATCAGGGAGGGGCTCATAATCCTCATTGGTGCCTCTCTGATGATTTGTGAGTAGTTCATATCAGACCTACGGGTCTGTAGGAAGTAGCTAGATGGCTTCTTCTCTCTATGTTTCTCAATACAATGGTCTCTTGGAGATCTATTTGTGCGGTGTGTTTTGTTGGGATACGATGAACAATGAGTTTATGATCAGATTTTGCCTTGAATTTTATATCCAATCTTGATTATTATAGCCTTTTATTACTTCTTTGATATGTGGGTTTTGTTTGGCCAACTTGATATATTTATCATGCAATGTGAAGAGGTGCTTCGTGATGGGTTTGATCTTGCGGTGTCCTTTCCTAGTGACAGGAGGGGCAGCAAGGCACACATGTATCTGTTGACACAAGATTTTGGCACGAAAGAAAATCTTATTAAGATATATTCAAAGTAAGAAGTGCTCCACATGAACAAGTTTTGTGTTGTTGACATGAATATTTTTGGAGTTTGGGCCATCGCTGTCCAATCTGATATTGAAGGCCGAAACTGTGTTCGAAGTGCTGAGATTTCATATTCAGAAGTACTGTTCGGCCTATTAAGCCAACAAGACAGACTCATATGGAAAAAACGTTCAACATCAATTGTGTTCTCAACATCGAGACAATCGATTTTGATATATAAAGGGACCTGAAGGGACAAAACAAGATCAGGTTGAAGTTTCACTTAGGAACCCGAGTGAAAAGTTTGCCATCCGAGTGAATTTTCCATCCGAGTGAAAAGTTTCTAAACATGAGTGGAACTTCGGTCAGATACATGAATTTCGAGTGAAAATATAGCTATCCGAGTGGAGTGCCATCCGAGTAGAATTTGCCATCCGAATGGAGTGCCATCCGAGTGAAATTTTCCATCCGAGTGGACTTTGCCATCCTAGTGGACTTTGCCACCTGAGTGGAGTTTGCCATCCGAGTGGAAAGTTTGCCATCTGAGTGAAGAATCCTAAACATCCGATTGAAAAGGTTTGAAGACGAGTGAAGTTAGCCAATATTTAATCGGAAGATGAAAGATGAGCGCAAAGAGTTATCTAGATGACTTTTTATGAAAAAGTGTTTAACATCAAAGTTGTGGGTATCATCAAGACAGTTAACTTTGATTTTGGAGTCATCGTCATCCGAGATGGTATACGGCCTGTAGAAACGATACAAGATTCGAACAATACAGTCAGCCGAGTAGCCGAATCTGACTAGGAGTTAAAGATGATCTCGTGGACTACTCAATATGACCTTATTGGGAAAAGAGATCAACAAAAGAATTGTTCGTATCGTCGAGACGGTCAATTCTTATATATAAATTGTTTCAACTGGAGGTCGTATGCAGATTCTCTGGCCCACGCAAGGAGCAAGACAGAAGATTGGGCCAGATTTGGGCTGAATCCGAGTTAGACTCGAAGTAGGACTCTAGGACGTAATTTGCTGTAATTTTCTTGTAAGGAAAGCCTAGATGCATCATTTGCTTGTACGGGAAGTCCAGCCGCCTCTTATATATGTTGGGGGTGATGGCCGATTGAGCACACAATCTAAACATCAATATACTACTTTTTCATCTACGTTTTATCTCCCCATCGTATTTTATCTCTCGTTCTTCGATGTTGCCTCATGTTTGAGAGCTCCGAATCCCGAGGCTTTAGGGGCGAGCGAATCAACCTAGGGAAGCCCATAGTCACCACACTCCTTGATGGGGTCCCTCCCGGGTGTGTGCGGCTTCGGGTCCTCAAAAGCATCCGCCGACTATCTTCCGTATATGTGACGTGTTCGTGTGTCAACACACTTTTTGGCGACTCCGCTGGGGACAAAGATCAATCATCATCATCAACCATCATGCCTGATCTGCCCAACCCATTCGAGGTAAACACTGATAATATCATTAAGCCCAAGCTTGATGAACTATCGGCCGATCATCGCCAAGCTTATGAGGAGTACAAGAAGGCACGCGAGGAGAAGGAGCTATAGGAGTCCCTCGGAAACTTCAAGAAGGATCGCCAAGGCAATATCACTCCGATTGGAGAAATCAACTTCCCCCCTCTTCAAGACGAGCAGGTTAAACCCCCTGTAAGTACTACCTTTTCTCCTGAGCAATGGGCTAAGATTGAGAGTCGTATTGCTGATGGTAACAATCTGGTCTATCAATCTTTCTTGGCAAATGCTAATGCTCAGAAAAATATGCCTCAATCGTATTCTCATAATGTTGGTATGCCGAGTAGTGCGGAATACCCTAATCTGTCTTTACCTGTTGCGTCGGCACCTACCATGCCGATGAATTATTATCCTGCTCAAACAAACCAGATTGTGGCTGCACCCATTAGTCCTATCATGAGCATACCAAGTTCGATGGCAACACCAAACCAAGCATTACCTATAGGTGCAAACATCGCTAGACCATTGCTGAATTATGGTTCGGCATATACACCACAGTTCCTACCTGCCTCTAGTAATTCTACTTCTCCTATGCCACTGCAACAAACTTCATCGTCTGCTACGGATGATGCTTTAGCTAATTTCAGAGAGGAGATGGCTAAAATGCTTTGAGAAAACTTTGGTGTTGAATTACCTAGGAATAAGATTTATCAAAAACCGTATCTCGAGATCTTCGATGCGATACAGTGCCCTCTAGGATATAAAATCCCATATTTTGTTAAATTTAATGGAGAGGGCACAAAAACCACATGGGAGCATGTTAGTCAATACTTAGCCCAGTTCGATGAAGCAGGATCACTGAATGATTTGAAAGTGCGTTTGTTTCCTTTGTCCTTAACTGGTACTGCATTTTCATGTTTTTTTCCTTACCGCATGGCTCTATATGTGTATGGTCGCAGCTAGAGCAGAAATTTCATGATCATTTTTATAGCAGCGACAATGAACTTAAGTTATCGGATCTGACATTGGTTAAATAGAAGCATGATGAATCAGTCTCCAATTACGTCAAGAGATTTAGAGATACAAAAAAGTGGTGTTATAGTTTGCTGATAACCGAGAGAGACTTAGCAGATCTTGTGATTAATGGTTTGTAAACTCACATAATAGAAAAGTTAGAAGGCTATGAATTTTTAAGTATCAACCAAGTCTTGCAAAGGGCTTTAGCTCAGGAAATTCGAAGTAAAGATCTTAAAGAAGTGCATAGATATAAAACTGATCGTCCAAAGATGAACATGGTTGAATATGATAGTGATCACTCGGACGATGAGGGTGACATCTATGCTACTGAATTTGTTTGGTCATCAAAGACAAAACCATTTAGTTGCAATGATGTGAAACCAATTCAAAAGAATCATGATGAAGAGATGAAGTTCACCTTTAACATTGCTAAGTGTGAAAAGATATTTGTTGCTTTGCTACAAGCTAAGATTCTTAGAATATCTCGTACTTTACCGTCGTTTGAAGAGCTGAAACGGTGTGCTTATTGCAAGTATCATAATTCTTTTTCTCGTGCTACGAATGATTGCAATGTTTTTCGACGACATATAGAATCGGCCATTAACGACGGACGATTAAACTTTTCTGAGATGCATGTTGATAAACAACCTTTTCCTATGAACACCATAGATTTGGAGGGGAAGAAGCTGCTCATTCGGCCGGAGGTAGCCGAATCTGCTAACAAGTCCAATGTTGTCATAGTTGAGCCCAGGAAAAGAAAGGAAAGCGACAAGGTCTTGGGGAGACAAGTTATGCTTCACAAACAGCCCGGTGGCAAGGAGATAATTAAGATCACCATCAGTAATCCTACACTCGGGGGGCAACCACAAGCACAGGGGAACACTCATGTCAAGTTTGTTAAGCCCAAGAGTCCAGAAGTTGGCAGGTGGAAGAAGAATAAAGGCAAGGTACATCGTAAGTGGATCAAGCCAACTTTTGACATGTTACTGTCCAAGTATGCCAATCAATCGGCCGGTTCTAGCTCTAATCGGTCATCTTACTTGAAGCGACCAAGATCACCATCAGCTGATATGTTTAGTCAATATGCAAAACCGACTGGATCGAGGGTACCATTTCTACAAGGAAAACGACAACCTATTTGGGATCGACTTGGATGCTCATATGAAAACCGATTGAATATTGGTGTCCATCACTCTGTTGGTCAAAATATGTCGCCTAGTGGAAATTATCCGAGTGTAAGAATGCACCCGGATGGAAGTTATCTGAATGAAAGAATATGGCCAAGTGAATTCTATTCAGTTGAACGTTTGTGTGGATTTCAGCCAAGTAAAAGGGTGCGCCCGAGTGAAAATTTCGTAGGCTAGAAAAGTCAACAAGAGTGGCATGTAAAGTTGCTAAGTGTTGCAGCAGTAGGGTCAGGAAAAGGCAAGGAAAAGTCAATACTGAATCACTCATCTTGAAAGAAAAAAATATTCGCTACACATCAGCCGATTGTGCATAGCAACCCGACTGGGCCATACTCGCTATCGCACCAAAGCATTCGGCTAATGATCATGAGGCAAGTACTAGCCAAGCCAAGCCACGAGATCCTAAATACACTCGGCCAAAGTGGTGTCCTCCAGGGCTGACGAAAACACAAAAGAGGAAACTACAGAGGTTAAGGAGTCAAGAGATGGTGGAACAAGAGGCCGAGAAGCAAACAGAGAAGTTGTTCAACAGCACTCGGCCCATGGTACCTACAAGGCAAGTGTGGAGACCTAAATAAGTACAGAATGCAGAAGTTTCTGCGTCTGTCACAGTGGTAGCTACACCACCAAGAGAGAACGATACAGCTATTATATTGTTCACTTCACCTCTTACTACTTCTTCACTCGGAGACATTTCAGAATCGGTAGACATGCTTGAGGATGAGGATGAGATTTTGGATTATGAGCCTACACCAATTCATGAAGGTATGGATATCAATTTGGTATACTATTTGCCTGCTGAATTTCGTGCTGTGAATGAAGAAGGGGAGGTGGCTCAATTGGATTTTGGCCCTAAGAATGCAATATTCGAAAAGCCAAAAGAACCGGTGACACATTTAAAACCGTTATATCTGAGAGGTCACATTTATGGGTCACCACTCACTCGGATGCTCAATGACGGTGGTGCTATGGTGAATCTTATGCCATATTCGGTCTTCAAAAAGTTAGGCTTGAATGATGAAGAATTAATAAAGACTAATATGGTGCTCAATGGGTTTGAGGGCGAAGAGAAAATTGAAGCCAAAGGTGTGATGTATGTGGAACTTACAGTCGGAAGCAAAACTTTGGCTACTGCATTCTTTGTTGCCGAGGTTCAAGGTAATTACAATGTGATTTTAGGCCACGACTGGGTCCATGCAAACCAATGCGTGCCATCTACTATGCACCAGCTCTTGATTCAATGGGTTGACGATGAAGTGGAAGTCGTTCATGCAGATAACTCAGCTTGTGTGGCTTTGGCCGATGGATCGGTGGATTGGCAACATCCCAATGCTACTTTCTTGATAGGGCGCGACCTATCAGAGTTTGATTTTCTCAGCGCTACAAAGAGTGGTTTTGTGCCAGTTTCTTTAAACCGGTTGGAGGCAATCGGCTCCAAGGTATGATATGTTTAAATGGATTCTAATTCCGAGTGGTTACAGAAACGTCTTGCAAAATATCGGTCTAGTGAGAACGATATGTATGAGTCTATAGAGGAGTTAGATGACATGGATAAATTAGGACAAGGTTTTACGTCGACTGATCCATTAGAATAGATAGATATAGGAGATGGTTCAGCACCCGGCTGACTTTTGTAAACACGAATTTGAGAGCCGATTATAAGGCTGAGTTGATCGGGCTATTGGAAGAATATGTTTGTTTCTTTGCATGGGAATATCATGAGATGCCCGGTTTAAGCCGAGAGCTATTAGAACATCGGTTACCTATAAAGGAAGGTTTTATACCTTACAAACAATCGGCCAGAAAGTTTAACCCAAGAACGTATGACCGAATCAAGGAGGAGATCGGTCGATTGCTGAAAGCTAATTTTATTAGACCTTGCAGGTATGCCGAGTGGATTTCTAACATTGTACCAGTACAGAAAAAGGGGTCCGGTAAGTTGAGGGTGTGCATTGATTTCAGAGATTTGAAGAGAGCTACTCCCAAAGATGAGTATCCCATGCCCATAGATGATATACTTATTAATGATGCTTCTGGACATAAGGTCATTAGTTTTCCTGATGGTAATCCGGGATGTAATCAGATTTTTATGGCCGAAGAGGACATGTCCAAAACGGCTTTCCGTTGCCGTGGTTTTCTTGGTTTATTCAAGTGGACAATGACGACCTTTGGATTAAAGAATTTTGGTTCCACGTATCAAAGGGCTATGAATTTGATTTTTCATGATTTAATCTATGTTATACTTGAGGTGTATATCGATGACATTGTTGTCAAATCGGATGCTTTTGAATCTCATATATCCGATTTGCGTTTAGGCTTTGAAAGAATGAAGAAATATGGACTAAAGATGAATCCTTTGAAATGTGCATTCGGTGTATCAGCTGGGAAGTTTTTGGGGTTCGTCATTCATGAAAATGGTGTGGAAATTGATCTTAAGAAAAATAGAGGTTATAAAGTAGAAGCTCCAACATGCAAGAGAGATATGCAAAAATTCCTTTTTTGGGGTTCGTCTTACATAAAGTAGAAGCTCCAACATGCAAGAGAGATATACAAAAATTCCTTGGCAAGGTCAACTATTTAAAGAGATTCGTAACCAACTTGTCAGGCAAGGTCGACGCATTCAGTCACATCCTTCGGTTAAAGAATGATGCTGATTTTACATGGGGGCAAAACAACAAGAAGCATTTGATATGATCAAGGAATATTTGTGCACTCCTCCGGTGATGAAAGCACCTAGACATGGGGAGCCACTCAAACTTTACATTGTAGTAGAGGAACGTGTTATTGGTGTTGTTTTGACCTAAGAGACCGAAGGAAAAGAGCATGCTATTACATATTTGAGTCAATAATTGTTGGACGCCGAGACAAGGAACACATTTATTGAAAAAATATGTCTTTGTCTATATTATGCTTGCACCAAACTGAGATATTACTTAGTGTCGAGTGCTTGCATAATAGCTTGTCAAACCGATGTCATTAAGTACATGTTGAATAGGCCAATTCTTAGTGGTAGAATTGGCAAGTGGGCTTATGCTTTGATTGAATATGATTTGGCCCATGAATCTTTGAAATCCATGAAAGGTCAAATAGTTGCTGATTTCATTGTTGAGCATCGGATCAATGACAAGCATGATGTTGATATGAACATTGTCTCGGTAGTATCATGGAGATTGTATTTTGATGGTTCAGTTTGTAGCAATGGCCAATGTATTGGTGTTGTTTATATATCTCCCCATGGTGTTTTTTAAGCCTCGTGTCATTTGGAATATTTTTGCACAAATAATCAAGCCGAATATGAAACAATATTATTCGGTCTAGAGATGTTGCTGGCGATAGGTGCTACACATGTTGAGGCTTTTGGTGATTCGTTGCTAGTAGTGCAACAAACATCTAAGGTTTTTCAATGTTTTGACGAATCGCTTAATGTTTGTCTTGATAAATGTCTAGATGTAATTTCGACTTTGGTTTGTTTTAGAATTGCTCATATATCTAGACATGACAATTGGAGAACGAATGATTTGGCGCAACAAGCATCCAGCTATCATGTTGATCAGGGCATGTTTCATATTTTTGAAAAGCCGATGTCCAATTTTGCGAGTGTAAGGGAGGCCGAACCAAAACACACAACTTTGGCCGCTAATGGAGAATCTGGAACAGGTAAAAATTCAAACTGGAGGAAGCCTATCGTTGATTACTTATGTGATCCGAGTGAGAGGATGGACAGGACTATTCGGCATATGGCTTTCAAATATGTGACAAGGGATGATGGCCTTTATCTCCGAACAGTTGAAGATGTTCTTTTGAAGTGCTTGGATGAAGATCAAGCCAGGATTGCTATGGGAGAGGTACATGAAGGTATTTATGGAACTCATCAGTCAGCTCCTAAGATGAAGTGGTTATTGCGACGTGCTGGATTTTATTGGCCGACAATGATTAACGAGTGCTTCAAGTATTATAAAGGGTGTGAGGCTTGTCAAAAGTTTGGTGATATTTAGTTGGCTCTTGCTTCTATGTCACATCCTATTATCAAGTCGTGGCCTTTTAGAGGATGGGGTTTAGACTTCATTGGACATATCCATCCATCTTATTCAAAGGGACATCAGTTCGTGTTGATGGCAACAAATTACTTCACTAAATGGTCTGAAGCAGTACCTCTCAAGAATATGACGCATACGAAAGTAATTCAATTCATTACTGAGCACATTATTCAAAGATTCGCCATTCCTTAGACATTAACTACATATCAAGGTTCATCATTCATGTCACATCAAGTTAGAGAATTTGCCGAATCATACAACATAGAGTTGCTCAATTCATCTCGGTATTATGCCGAAGCTAATGGACAAGCTGAGTCTAGCAACAAAATATTGATTAAACACATCAAGAAGAAGATTGAGGATAATCCAAGGAACTGGCATGAGTTGTTGTCTGAGGCTTTGTGGGCACATAGAATCTAAGGGCATGGTGCTACAAAGGTGACTCTGTATGAGCTAGTATACGGCCAAGAGGCTGTTTTGCCAGTAGAAGTAAATTTGAGTGCTTTGAGAATAGCCAAACAAAATGATTTGTCGGCGGTGGACTTCTATGATTTGATGATGGACAATATTGATGAAGTCGCAGATAAACATTTGGTTGCGTTAAAAGCCATAGATAAGGACAAGTGGAGGGTAGCGAGAGCTTACAATAAAAAGGTCAAGTTGAAGAACTTTCAAGTTGGCGATCTTGTGTCGAAAGTAATTCTAGAGATTGGTTCTAGAGATAGACAATTTAGAAAGTGGTCTCCAAACTAGGAAGGTCCTTTTAGAGTTGCAAGAATAGTTCCTGGGAATTCATATTTGGTGGAATCCATGCAAGGAGTATTATTACCTCGAGCTCTCAATGGAAGATATCTGAAGAAGTACCACCCAAGTGTATGGCAAGAAGCATAAATAGGCAACGACCGATATATGATTATCGCCCTTAGCATAAATATGGACGATACATAATTATCGCCCTGGGAAATATAGATGGCCGATGGAGTGTTGACATCGTCCTGAGAACAGACGTGTGCAAGTTATTTTTTGGCACACAAGCTTTGCCAAAATACAGGGGGGCATGTGTTGACACCACATTGTGGCACGGAAGAAAATCTTATTAAGATGGATTCAAAGGAAGAAGTGCTCCACATGAATTTTTTTGTGGTGTTGACATGAATATTTTTTGGAGTTTGGGCCATCGTTATCCAATCTGATATTGAAGGCCTAAACTGTGTTCGAAGTGCTGGGATTTCATATTCAGAAGTACTGTTTGGCCTATTAAGCCAACAAGACAACCTCATATAGAAAAATGTTCAACAAGAATTGTGTTCGCCTTGTCGATACGTTCAATTTTGATATATATTTTGGCTCAATCCGAGTTCGTGTGCGACCTGAAGGGACAAAATAAGATCAGGCTGAAGTTTCACTTAGGAACCTGAGTGAAAAGTTTGCCACCCGAGTGGAATTTTTCATCCAAGTGAAAAGTTTCTAAACACGAGTGGAACTTTGGTCAGATACATGAATTCCAAGTGAAAATATAGCTATCCGAGTGGAGTGCCATCCGAGTGGAATTTGCCATCCCAGTGGAATGTCATTCGAGTGGAGTGCCATCCGAGTGAAATTTGCCATCCGAGTGGAATTTGCCATCCTAGTGGAGTTTGCCATCCGAGTGGAATTTGCCATCCGAGTGAAGTGCCATCCGAGTGGAAATTTGGCCATCCGAGTGAAGAAACCTAAACATACGATTGAAAAGGCGTGAAGTCGAGTGAAGTTGGCCAATATTTAATCGGAAGATGAAAGATGAGCGCAAAGAGTTGTCTAGATGACTTTGTTTGAAAAAGTGTTTAACATGAAAGTAGTGGGTATTATCAAGACGGTTAACTTTGCTTTTGGATTCATCGTCATCTGAGATGTTATACGTCTAGAAACGATTCAAGATTCGGACAGTACAGTGAGCCGAGTAGCCGAATCACTACTGAAATTCAGAAATTTGCCGTCTGCCATGGCAGACGGCAAAGGGGGGAACCACGGACGGCAAAGCCTTTGCCGTCGGTCAGCAGACGGCAAACTAGACGGTAAAAAAAATCCAATGAAGAGGTTCTTTGCCGTCGGCTTTTGTAAAGTGGACGGCAAAGAATCTTTGCCATAAGGGGGCAGACGGCAAATTAACTGGGACGACATATACTGCAACGGCCACGTTAAGTGTTAACGGCAGGCGTCTCTCTTTGCCGTCTGCCGTCCCCCCTTTGCCATGTGGGGGCAAACGGCAAAGAGGGGAGAGAGGGGGGGCTGATTCACCCCTTTGCCGTGTGCCCACCCCCCCTTTGCCATGTGGGGGCAGACGGCAAAGAGGGGAAATAGAGGGGGCAGATTCCCCCCTTTGCCGTCTGCCCACCCCCTTTGCCATGTGGGGGCAGACGGCAAAGAGGGGAAACAGAGGGGGCAGATTCCCCCCTTTGCCGTCTGCCCACCCCCCTTTGCCATGTGGGGGCAGACAGCAAAGAGGGGAACCTGCCCCATTTTAATTTATTTTTTATTATATCCAGCATTTTTAACAATAATCAGGATATATATATATTTATTTGACATAAATAAATTTCTTTCCGTACTCATAACCATATTAAAATAACTCTCATCCATAGTGCATACATATTATGCAAGTTGCATCTGTACCAAACCATATATTACACCAGTTTCATCCACATGCATACAAAGTTTCATATATATCCATATACTACAATACTCTCAATACAAGCCATGGTACAAGAAATCATCTTCAAGCATTCCATCAATATAATCCAAGCTTCCCGTGAAGTGAAGGTAAACTGCAAAATGACAAATAAGAAAGTTACAAGAATAATACTAGATTAAGAAGTATATATATAGGTTATTTCAGAGAGAAATTAGCTAAGTATAGACCATTTAGGAGCTAACTAAACTAATTATATCTTTTAGGTGGAACCCTAGCTAACTATAGGTTGTTTCGGAGCTAACTTGGGTAAAATAGGTCATTCCGGAGTAAACTATACTTATTAAGCCATTTTGGATCTAGCTAGGCTAATTATAGGCCATTTAATACCTAAGTTAGGGGTAATAGGTCATCTTGCAGCTACGTAAGCCTGCTTATGTCATTTAGGAGAGAACTTAGCTAACTGTAGGTCATTTTTTATCAAATAGGTCATTTTGGAGCTAACTAAGCTAATTATGTCATTTCGTAGGATAATTAGCCAATTTAGCCTTTCTTGGATGAGTCTAAGCTACGTAGAAGAAGAGAAAGAGAAGAAGAAGTAAAAGAAGGAGGAGGAGGAGAAGGAGAAGGAAGAGGAGAAGAAGAAGAAAAGAAGAAGGAGAAGGAGAAGGAGGAAGAAGGAGGAAGAAGAAGGAGAAGGAGGAGCTCCTTCTCCTTCTTCTCCTCCTTCTTCTCCTTCTCCTTATCCTCCTCCTTCTCCTTCTTCTTCTTCTCTTCTTCTTCTTCTTCCTTCCTTCCTTTCATTTTTCCTCTTTCTTCTCCTCTTGTCCCCTTCTTCGGGCTAAATTTACTAAGAATGCCTTTTTGGAGCTTATTATGTCATTTCGAGGATAATTAGCTAAGTATAGGTCATGTTTTATTAAATAGACCATTTAGGAGCTAACTAAGCTAATTATGTCATCTAGGTGGAACCCTAGCTAACTATAGGTCGTTTCGGAGTTAACTTTGGAAAAATAGGTCATTCTGGAGCAAACTATGCTTATTAAGCCATTTTGGATCTAGCTAGACTAATTATAGGCCATTTAATACCTTAGTTAGGGGGAATAGGTCATCTTGCAGCTACGTAAGCCTTATTACGTCATTTAGGAGAGAACTTAGCGAACTTTAGGTTTTTTTTATTAAATAGGTCATTTTGGAGCTAACTAAGCTAATTATGTCATTTTGTAGGATAATTAGCCAATTTAGCCTTTCTTGGATGAGTCTAAGCTACGTAGAAGAAGAGAAAGAGAAGAAGAAGTAAAAGAAGGAGGGGGAGGACGAGTAGGAGGGGGAGGAGGAGAAGGAGAAGGAAGAGGAGAAGAAGAAGAAAAGAAGAAGGAGAAGGAGAAGGAGGAAGAAGGAGGAAGAAGAAGGAGAAGGAGGAGCTCATTCTCCTTCTTCTACTCCTTCTTCTCCTTCTCCTTATCCTCCTCCTTCTCCTTCTTCTTCTTCTCTTCTTCTTCTTCTTCTTCTTCCTTCCTTTCATTATTCCTCTTTCTTCTCCTCTTGTCCCCTTCTTCGAGCTAAATTGGCTAAGAATGCCTTTTTGGAGCTAATTATGTCATTTCGAGGATAATTAGCTAAGTATAGGTCATGTTTTATTAAATAGACCATTTAGGAGCTAATTAAGCTAATTATGTCATCTAGGTGGAACCCTAGCTAACTATAGGTCGTTTTGGAGCTAACTTGGGTAAAAATAGGTCATTCCGGAGCAAACTATGCTTATTAAGCCATTTTCGATCTAGCTAGGCTAATTATAGGCCATTTAATACCTAAGTTAGGGGGAATAGGTCATCTTGCAGCTACATAAGCCTTATTATGTCATTTAGGAGAGAACTTAGCTAACTGTAGCTCATTTTTTATTAAATAGGTCATTTTGGAGCTAACTAAGCTAATTATGTCATTTTGTAGGATAATTAGCCAATTTAGCCTTTCTTGGATGAGTCTAAGCTACGTAGAATAAGATAAAGAGAAGAAGAAGTAAAATAAGGAGGAGGAGGAGGAGGAGTAGGAGAAGGAAGAGGAGAAGAAGAAGAAAAGAAGAAGGAGAAGGAGAAGGAGGAAGAAGGAGGAAGAAGAAGGAGAAGGAGGAGCTCCTTCTCCTTCTTCTCCTCCTTCTTCTCCTTCTCCTTATCCTCCTCCTTCTCCTTCTTCTTCTTCTCTTCTTCTTCTTCTTCTTCCTTCCTTTCATTTTTCCTCTTTCTTCTCCTCTTGTCCCCTTCTTCGGGCTAAATTGGCTAAGAATGCCTTTTTGGAGCTAATTTTGTCATTTCGAGGATAATTAGCTAAGTATAGGTCATGTTTTATTAAATAGACCATTTAGGAGCTAACTAAGCTAATTATGTCATCTAGGTGGAAGTTTTTACGGCAAAGAACACCAAGGACGTTGTTGGGCTTGCGAACACCCTTGGCAACAATCCAACCCCTACAGTATGACGAATTAAAGCCAAAACGTTAGATATTTGAGAAAACGCAAAGGCAAAAGGTTAAATAAGAATAAATTAACTTACTTGTCCCCATTTGGCCTAATCGACCACCTCTGCTCGGGGGTGGCTGGCATGAGCGGGACCCCGAACTACCACGCTGGTAGACTACCCCGAACTACCCCACACCCAGCTCCTCGTTGCTACCAGCATGGCCACTTGGCTCAGCCCAGGTATCCCACTGGGTCTCTTAGGACGTACCCTCATCCCTGCTTTGCTCCAGAGTTGCCTGGAATGAAGCCTCTGGGACACGAGCCTCGTGGGTCGAAGACTCGTCGACCTGAGGCTCGTCTACCCGAGGCTCGTGAATCGGAGACCATGTAGCCTCCACCTCAGACGAATCCACCCTAGAAGTCCTGTGCTCAGGTGAATCGGCCTGGGGTGGTGGCGGAGACCTTGTAGCCGCCACCTCAGAAGGCGTGGTAGCCACCGCCCTACCTCTCCCGCGGCCACGTGTACCTTTAGTACAACATAAATACCAACATGTGTAATAAAATGTATATAAATACCAATATGCATACAACATGAGTACAACATAAATACCAACATGAATACAATGTGTACCTTTAGTGCCTCTTGGCTTCGCGGGGGGTCGACCTCCTCTCACGGGTGGTGCTCCTTGCATAGTAGAGAGCAACACTCTCCGAAGAGGCGAGGCAGGAATGGAAGTACCCATCCCATCACCCGACGACGAAGAAGGAGCCGCGGAGTGCTTTCAACCCTTTCCCACCATCTTTCAAGACCTGTCATGACAAACAGTAAATGTAATTAGTACAACATAAATACCAACAGGACTAATAAAATGTATATAATTTAAGTGTATCATCGTCATAAATACCAACATGACTAATAAAAATTGAATACCTAACATGAACTCAAAATTTATATATAGTATAATAGTTGAATACCGGACATGAACTAATAACAATCGTGCTCGTCTATATATGCTTAGGGGTCAATAAATGCATCATGATCATCACTATCATCAATAAATGCATCATCATCATCACTATCACGAAGAACATGTGGAAGGCCACCATTATGTAATCGGTCAAGAAGTGACAGGTCATCCGCAGCAGTAACCTCTTCTTCTTCCAGCTCTTCCTGTTCGGGCTCAGGGGTTAAGACGGATTCACTGTCGCTGTGTACTTCAATGTTCTGGGGTGAAGTAGAGTGGTTCTTGAAACGTTTCTTGGACATACGTGTTTCTTGGAAGAATTCTCCTTCATATGTGTCTGGGTTAATGTGAGATTCGTAATCCTCTTCATTGAGGGTAGGTGGTCTAAAATGTGGTGGCACTTCATAAACGACATCCCAACCTTTGAGATTTGGATCAGTTTGGCAGGCCCACGGTAGATAGAAAACTTGTGTCGCCTGTTGAGCCGTAGTATAGACATCGGGAACATCTAAGTGGGTGTTTTGGTTGATTTCGACTAGTCCTATATGTTCATGAGTCCTTCTAGTCTCCCTCGGCTCAAACCAATAACATTTGAAGACTACGACGGTCGGTGCGTTTTCACCATAGAATATAAGTTCATAAATTGCTTAAACTCTTCCATAATACTCGGTGTCTCCTTCGCCGATAGCAGAGACAGAACAATTTGTAGACTTCAGGTCGGGCATAGATAGCTCTTTGCCAAAGGTACGAAAGTGATACCCGTTGATGTTGTATTTGGCAAATGAACGGACCTTATAGTCAAAACCATTAGCGACTTGTCTCAACTCGGCGTCCATAGACTCTGCATCAGCCTACAAGTTTAATACGAAAGAATGGATGCATTAGCCGCAAATTAGACCAAGAAATCAAATGGGCCCTTAATGCTAATTAATTACCCTTTGTTTGAACCAAGAGATGAAACCAGGACAGTCGCCCCCATGCTTTGCGAGAAGCTCATACTCTTCGACGGAATCCTTTTCGATGACCGCTCCATCCGAGAATTCGGCGACGTATCGGCTATATGAAATATCCGGGAATAAGAGTAGTTCAAAGCAATTAGAATTTCGGAACAATAAATTACCAAGAACTTACTCGATGTACGGCCGCACTTCTGTTAGGTTGGAGAAGATATACAACGAAATGGTCCGCCATTCTTCGACATCCAACGATTTCCCTTTTGAAGCACCGGATGGTGCGAGCTTACCTTTGAATAGGGTGAGGTTGGATCGAACTTTTTTTCGATCGCCATCATTTTACCGAGGCTTCGGGTTATGAAAATGATGACTTTTGGCTTCGTAGTGCGCTGTCACGAAGTTTGCCGCCTCCTCAGTAATGAATGCCTCGGCCATCGATGCTTCAAATCTATGTTTATTTTTACACTTAGCTCGAAGCGTCTTCTCCATCCTCTCAGTTGAGTAGCACCATCGATTTTGAACGGGCCCCCCATTCTTGCCTTGGTCGGGAGATGCAAAATCAAATGTTGCATTGGATTAAAGAAGCCCGGTGGAAAGATCTTTTCTAATTTGCAGATCAACTCCGGCGCCAACTCTTCCATTTCATCTAGCACTCCAGGCGATAGTTCTTTTGCACAAAGAGAACGGAAGAAATAGCTCAGCTCTTCCAGTACTAGCCATTCATCCTCGGGGATAAAGCCACGCAACTTCACCGACATTACCCGCTCAATCCATATGTGCCAATCATGACTCTTGAGCCCAAATATTTTCATTTTCTCAAGACTCGCTCCCCTCTTTAGATTCGCAGCATACCCATCGGGGAACATCAACCGCATTTTCACCCACAATAGCATTTCCCTCATAGCTGGCCTTTCAAGATTGAACCATGCATTTGGCTTCGCTATGCTTTCCTTTCCTTTCCGTTGTCGCAAGTTTTGCAACGGTCTATCACATAGAGCCTCTAGGTCGATTCTAGCCTTAGGATTATCTTTTGACTTCCCCTCTATGCCGAACAATGTACCAAAAATGGCCTCCGCAATATTCTTTTCAGTGTGCATCACGTCAATGTTGTGTGGGCAAAGGAGGTCTTCGAAGTAAGGAAGATCCCATAAGCATGACTTGTGAGTCCAGGCTTGTTCCGTATTATACCCTTTGAAATATCCTGGACGCAAAGGATCACGCTCGAGAGCGTTTAACTGATCAAGGGTCTGTTGGCCTGTCAACACAGCTAGTGCAGTGTTTTTGACAAATCTACCTTTGATCAAATTCTTCTTGCCTTTTCTGAACTTATGGTCAGGATCCAGGAATTGTCTATGCATGTCGAAGCAAGAATACTTGCGACCAGCCTGCAGCCAACGAAACTGAAGAGCTGCCTTGCATGTGGTGCACGGGAACCTTCCATGCACACACCAGCCAGCGAATAGCGCAAACGCCGGATAATCATGCGTCGAGTACATGTACCACACATGCATTTTGAAATTTGTTTTGGTAGCCGCGTCGTAGGTCTTGATCCCATTATCCCAGGCTTCTTGCAACTCATCCTTAAGCGGCTGCATGTACACATTCATATTCTTCCCCGCATAGTTCGGCCCTGGAATTATAAACGTCAGGAAAATGTTCTTTCTTTTCATAATCTCTCCGGGTGGTAAATTTAGTGGAATGACAAATACATGCCAACAACTTTATTGTGCTGCCGGCATACCATACACATTGAACCCATCCGTGTTGATGGCAACTCTAGGTTGCCTTGGATCTTCCGATTTATCCTTATGTAATGCATCGAATTGCCTCCACGCAAAACCATCTGAAGTGTGTACCAACATCTTGTTCCCATCCACATCTAGTTCCATTCTTTTGCCCAATTTGTGCCATGTCATCTGTCTGGCCGTCTCTTCGACCATGAAAATACGTTGAAGTCTTGGTACGATTGGCAGATACCGAAGAATACCAATGGGGATTTTGGTCTGATTCTTCTCACCAATGCCGTTGTCTACCACAATATACCTGGAAGAATTGCAAATGGGGCAATAGTTCAAGGACGCATACTCAAGCCTAAATAAGGCACATCCATTCTCACAGGCATGTATCTTCTCATAGGGCATATTAAGTACACAAAGGATTTTCTCTGACTGGTACAGGTTTGCAGGCAGTACATGGCCTTTGGGTAGAAAGCGTCCAAATATCGTCATCATCGCGTCGTAGCATTCTCTGCCTAGGTTGAATTGAGCCTTCAGAGCCATTACTTGCGCGATGGCATCCAGCTGACAAAGCTCAGTCTGCTCGTGGAGAGGACGTTCTGAAGACTCCAACATTTCATAGAAGGCCTTTGCAGATTCCTCCATCTCATCGTCCGAATCCCGAGCATCATCAAAGTCTTGCACCATGTCTTCAATCCCGGTACCATGCTCGTCGGTGCGACGAAGAATAACCTCAGCTCTGGCACGTTGGTCAGACTCACCATGAAAAGTCCACACCGTATAATTAGGGGTAAAACCCCACTTCTGCAGGTGTTTACCCATTTCAAACTATGTCTGCTTTTTCCAGTTGTCGCAGTTGGGACAGGGGCACCATGTTGTTTGCTGGTCATTTGCAAATGCGGCTCTCACAAACCCCCTGGTTTTTGTTAACCATTCATTTGTCATGTCTTTCTAACTAGGGTGACCAGTGTACATCCAAGCATGATCACTCATGTTGCCTAGCTACCTATGGGGGCACAAGAAATAAATATATAATTCATCATCTATATTCAGACGCTAATCAAGTTTGCCAGTTTTATTACGTCCATGCAACCTACACGCTAATAGGTAAAGATAGGTCCTAATCCCACCCGAGTATGTGTAGATTGGGTTCGTTTTCCCATGCTCTGCTCCAGATGCGCCGCAGAATTTCGGCAGCACCTCCCCGCTGTTCTCCTGATACACGTCTCGGCAATAAGCAGAGAGGATCTGTACCCGGAGAACAACAGGGGAGGCATTGACGAAATTCCGCATCGGATCCGGAGCACAGCATACGGGAAAACAAACCCAATCTACACATACTCGGGCTGTCCGTGGATAATGTTGGACAATTCGAAAGGATGGCAGTTATAAATATACAAAGAAATGCATATTTATAGATGTCGCCTTTCAAATGGGAGACGCATACTAGTCACGCATACTCATGATTGAAGAAACCTATAGCTAGCAAGTTTCATCGGCACGAAGACCGAGACAGAGCAAATTAAGGGGTAGGAGGAGAAGTCATTTGTGCTCACCAACAAACGCAAGGGCGGAGCTCGTCCAGCGCATGTGGAGGTCGTCGAACAACTGCACATTGAAATTCACACGATCAACACAAATACGATGTTTTTATAATTAATATAATCGGAAAATATGTAGCCTAACTCATAATTTACAAAACTATGACCCCCGTCGGCTTAGTGGCGTCGATGGTCGGTGGTGTCGGGTGTCGGTGGCGTCGGGGGTCGGGGGTTAGTTGTGTCGGTGGTCGGGGGTTAGTGTCATCGGGGGTCGAGGGTCACTGGCGTCAGGACTTTTCGGTCAACAAGAGGCCGAAGAGGTGTCGGGGGTCGGGGTTGGGGGTCAGGGGTAGGGTGTCGGGGGTCGAAGGTCAGTGGCATCGTGGGTCGGGGTTCGGGGGCCGAGGGTCAGTGGCGTCGGGAGTCGAGGGTCAGTGGCGTCGGGCGTCGGGGGTTGGGGGTCGAGGGTTAGTGGCTCTGGAGTCGAGGGTAAATGGCGTCGGGGGTCGGCGGTTAGTGGAGTCGGGGGTTGGGAGTCGGGGGTCGGCGGTCAACGGTCAGTGGTGTCGGGCATTGGGGGTCGGGAGTCGGGTGTCTGTGGCGTCGGAGGTCGGGGGTCGAGGGTCAGGGGTTGGTGGCGTCGGTCGTCGTGGGCCGGGGGTCGGGGTCCTCTTCTTTCCTCTTCTCCTCTCTCCTCTTCTTCTTCTTCTTCTTCTTCTTCTTCTTCTTCTTGATCATCTTATTATTATTCTTCTTCTTATTTTTTCTCCTCCTCCTCCTCTTCTTCTTCTTCTTCTTCTTCTTCTTCTTTCTTTTATCTTTCTCCTCCTCTCCTCTTTCTTCTTCTTCTTCTTCTTCTTCCTCTTCTTCTTCTTCTTCTTCTTCTTCTTCTTTCTTTTATCTTTCTCCTCCTCTCCTCTTTCTTCTTCTTCTTCTTCTTTCTTCTTCTAGTTTATTATTCTCTTATTTTTCTTCTAAGTTTGACTATATAAAGCACGTAGAGTAGGAGCATAACATACAATTCAGCGCAAACATACATATTTCTATTACAATAGAACCTCAAAAGGCTAAGATCTAAGAGGTGCAAATAAAACTACATCAATGCTTCATGCATGAGGTTTATGTCAACACCTCCTATCTTCAGACCAAAAGCTTAACATGCAACTTTTGTCAAAAATGCACATTTACTTGAAATGCAAATCTATCATTTCTTTTTTCGGGCCCATACCCTTCTTCATCTATCATTTCTTTTTTCTATCTGTTTTTTCTTTTCTATCAACTTTTTCTACTTTAACATAAAAAACAGAAAAAACAGAAGAAGAAAAAACTAACTATCCAATTTAACAGAAAAAACACAAAATAAACTAACTATCTAAATTAACTATCTAATTTAAAAGAAAAACAAGAAATAAAGCAAAAAAGAAAAAAAAAACCTTACCTGCGCAGGGGCAGTGGGCGGCCGGGGCGGAGGGCAGTGGGAGGAGGGGAGGGCGAGCTCCGGCCCTGGGCGGCGGGGAGGATGTGCGGGGGGAGGAGGGGAGGGCGAGCTCCAGCCCCGCGGCAGTGGTGGGCCGGAGCGGCTCCGGTGGTGGCGGCGGCGGCACTCGGGTGGGCAGGGCGCGGGGAGGAGGTGCGCGGGAAGGAGGGGCGCGTGGAGGACGGGCGCGGGGAGGAGTTGCGCGGGGAGGAGGGGAGGGCGAGCTCCGGCCGTGCTGCGTTGGTGGGCCGGAGCGGCTCCGGTGGTGGTGGTGGCGGCGCTGGGGTGAGTAGTGCGCGAGGAGGAGGGGCGCGGGAAGGAGGGGCGCGGGGAGGAGGGGCGCGGCGAGCTCCGGTGGTGGTGGCGGCGGCGCTGGAGTGGGAAAGGGGCGCGCGCGAGAGGTCGAGGTGAGCGGCTGGTCGAAGGTGCCATTAGGGGAGCGGGGGTGGGGGCTGGGCGCTATTAGGGGGAGCTCCCCTTTGCCGTCTGCAAAGGCTGGGAGGCAGACAGCAAAGGGGTGGGTGGGGTGGGGTGCGAGTTGGCCGTTAGGGTGGCTCCCCTTTGCCATCTGCATGCTCTTTGTCGTCCGCCTGTAGGGCCTTTGCCATGCGTCACCAGACGGCAAATAAAACCTTTTCCATCAGCAATCTCTTTGCCGTCCGCTTTGTACCAACTGACGGCAAAGAGCATCTTTGCCATGCGTCAGCAGACGGCAAAGGCACGGCAGACGGCAAATTTATCAATACCAGTAGTGAATCCGACTAGGAGTTAAAGATGATCTCATGGAGTACTCAATATGACCTTATTTGGGAAAGTGATCAACAAAAGTGTTGTTCGTATCGTCGAGACGGTCAATTTTGATACATAAATCGTTTCAATTGGAGGTCGTATGCAGATTCTATGGCCCGTGCAAGGAGCAAGACACAAGATTGGGCCAGATTTGGGCTGAATCCGAGTTAGATTGGAAGTAGGACTCTAGGACGTGTTTTGCTATAGTTTTCTTGTAAGGACAGCCTACATGAATCCTTTGCTTGTACGGAAAGTCTCTTATATATGTTGGGGGTGACGGCCAATTGAACACACAATCGACACATCAATATACTACTTTTTCATCTACGTTTATCTCTCCATCGTATTTTATCTCTCGTTCTTCGCTGTTCCTCAAGTTTGAGAGCCGCAAATCCCAAGGCTCTAGGGGCTAGAGAATCGATCTAGGGCAGCCCATAGCCGCCGCAGTCCCTAACGGGGTCCCTCCCAGGCATGTGGGGCTTCGGGTCCTCAAAAGCATGTGCCGACTGTCTTACATATCATGCTGTCGGTCGGGTCTCCTTTGACGTGAGCTGCGGTGCATCACCCCCGGCGTCGAGGGTACACGTGACGTGTTTGTGTGTGAACTGTATCGTTGCTATTAAGGATAAAAATATGGGGTATATTCCAACAAGAATAGATATTGTCTACATGATGTCATCGTTCTTATTGCATTACTCCGTTTTCCATGAACTTAATACACTAGATGCATGCTGGATAGCGGTCGATGTGTGGAGTACTAGTAGCAGATCCACGCAGGAGTCGGTCTACTAATCTTGGATGTGATGCCTATATATATATGATCATTGTCTTGGATATCGTCATGATTATTTGTTGTTCTATCAATTGCGCAACAGTAATTTGTTCACCCCCCGTTGCTATTTTCTTGAGAGAAGCCACTAGTGAAATCTACGCCCCCCCGGGTCTATTTTATCATCATATACTTTCAGATTTATATTGCTATTTGCCATTTTCTTTATTTGCAACTTCTATTTTCAGATCTATATTATCAAAAACACGAAAATACTTTGCTGCACTTTTTTTTTACTTCTTTTATGTCGCGTTTATGAGAGATCTATTTATCCAAACTATCATCAAACTATCTATCTTTTTACCAGTGAGGGATTAACAACCACTCTCTTACGTCGTGTTGCAAGTGTTTGTTATTTGTGTGCAGGCGCCCTCTACATAGTGTTGCATGATTCTCCTACTGGTTCGATAACCTTGGTCTCATCACTAAGGGAAATACTTCCCGTTGCTGTGCTGCATCATCCCTTCCTCTTTGGGAAAATACTGACGTAGTTCAAGCGACATCAAAAGGAATTTCTGGCGCCGTTGCTAGGGAGATATCATCAACATTATCAGGTTCCTAATCACAAATCTCATGTCCTTTCAATTTACATTATTTTCCATTTGCCTCTCATTTTCATCTCCCCCAATTCACAAAAAATTGTCGTTTTATTCGCCCTCTTTTTCATTTGCCATTTTCTCGTCAGATCTGTTCTTGAGTGCGTAGTCATGACGGACCAAGAGAACACCAAGTCGTATAACTTTTCGAGAACCAACAATAATGACTTTATTGGCACTCCTATTGTTCCTCTCGCCACTAGTGCGGAGCCTTATGATATTAATACCACTTTGTTGAATCTTGTTATGAAGGAGCAATTTTCCGACACTCCTAATGAGGATGCCACGTCCCATCTAAACACATTCGTAGAATTATGCGATATGCAAAATAAATATATGTGGACAATGATATTGTGAAGTTGAATTTTTTTTCTTTGCATGATCGTGCTAAAATTGTTTCTCATCTTTGCCTCGCAATAGTATTTATTCTTGGAATAAGTGCGAAGATGCTTCTATCAATAAGTATTTTCTGCCCGCAAAAATTATTTCTCTTAGAAATAAAATCATGATTTTTAATCAACTTGAGAATGAACGTGTTCTGCAATCTTGGGAAAGACTGAAATTGATGCTAAGGAATTGCCCAACTCATGGGTTAAATCTTTAGATGATCATACAAAAAATTTATGTGGGATTGAATTTTGTTTCTAGAAATCTTTTCGATTCCGCCGTGGGTGTTACTTTGATGGATATTAGTTTGGGTGAATCTTCTAAGTTTCTAGACAATATTATGGAAAATTATTCACAGTGGCATACCGAAAGGGCACCTATTAGTAAAAAGGTTATTCTGGTTGAATAAATTAGTATGTTGAGTGAAAAAGTTGTTGCTATTATGAAATTGGTTACTAATAAGAATGGTCCTATTGATCTTAATGATGTGTATATGTCTACTTTGATTGAGCAAAATAGTGATGCCATAGATGTGAATTTTATCTCGCGAAACAATTTCAACAACAATGCTTATAGAGGAAATTTCAATCGAAGGCCTTATCCTGGAAATTCCTCTAATAATTATGGTAATTCCTATGGTAATTCATCTTATAATAATGGGAACCCCTCTTATCTTGAGAATAATATTAAAGAATTTATCAATACTCAAAAGGTTTTCAACACTACGATAGAAGAAAAGGTGAGTAAGATTAATGATATGGCTAGAAGTATTGATATAATTTCTAATGATGTGGAAAATCCCAAGTTGAATTTGTTGTGTGCCAAAAGTAGAGGAATTAATTAAAGCTTTATATGTTTCTATGGATGAAAGTAAGAAAATAACCGCTATGCTTAGAGCTAAAAGAGAATTTTTAGAAAGAACATTTTCTAGTGATTGCTTTCGTAAAAATGATGAAGATCTTACAATGATTGGTCTTTCTTCTATTCATTCCTTGTTTAGTAATGTTAATATTGAATAAAAAGGGACTGGAGATGAGTCAACTTTAGCTAAATGGCGTCCCGATAATTCGGAGGGTGAAAATCTTGTTGAAAAGTTTGATAAAAGTGGCTTTGGAGAGGTCAAGACTTTAACTAGTGATGTGCCCAATATTTCGGATTACAAAGACTTTAATTATGATAGTTTGTCTTTTATTGATTGTATTTCTTTGTTCTAATCCATGATAAATTCACCTCAGGCCCATGAACAAAATAAAGCTTTTACTAAACATATTGTTGATGCCATGATGAAAGCTTTTGAAGAAAAGTTGGAATTGGAAGTTTCTATTCCTAGAAAATTGCATGATGAATGGGACCTACCATCAAAATCAATATTAAAAATATAAGTGTAATGTTTTATGTGATTTGGGTGCTAGTGTTTCCACAATTCCTAAGTCTCTTTGTGATGTGCTTGGTCTTACCAATATTGAAGATTGTTCTCTTAATTTGCACTTGGTGGATTCTACTATTTAAAATCCTTTGGGAAGAATTAATGATGTTATTATTCTTGCAAATATGAATTATGTGCCCATAGACTTTATTGTCCTGGATATTAATTGCAATCCGTCTTGTCCCATTATACTTGGTAGACATGATACTATAGGTGTCGTGATCGACATGAAAGAAGGGAATATTAACTTTCAGTGTCCACTAACAAAGGGTATGGGACACTTCCCTAGAACCAAGATTAAATTTCCATATGAATATATAATGAGGGCAACCTATGGATCATCCTCCAAGGATGACAATAAATGAAATCTATGTTATATACCTAGCTAGGGGCGTAAAACGATAGCGCTTGTCGGGAGGCAACCCAATGAATAAATTTATTTTTTTTGTTTTTCTTTTCTGTTTTTGAGTGTTTGCACAATTATGATTCTGTTATGATTATGTTTTTATGTTCTATTTAGTGTTTGTGACAAGTAAGACATTTAGGATGATTCATAAGATGAGTAGAAACAATGCTGAATCTGAAACAGAAACTTTGTCTCGAGTGCACGAATTGTAATTGTTTACTGGAGCATGATAATGAGCTTAAATTTTAACACAGTATTGTGCTACAAAGTATTCACTCTTTCTTAATTTTTCAGAATTTTTAGAGTGACAGAAGTATGGTTATAGTACAGATTACTACAGACAATTCTGTTTAAGACATATTCTATTTTCATTGCATTGTGTATTTGTTTTGATGAATTTATGACCTGTATTGGGTGGTATAAGCCATGGTAAAGTTGGAATACAGTAGATATAATGCAATATTAAAATATGAATGGTTTGCAAAAGTACCTAAAGGTAGTAATTTTTGGTTTATTATACTAACGGATCTCACGAGAATTTTTGTGAAGTTTTGTGAGATTGAAGTTTTCAAGTTTTGGGTGAAATCAGGATGGACGAAGGAATAAGTAGTAAAAAAGCCTAAGCTTGGGGATGCCGATGGCACCCCAAGATAGTATCCAAGAAGTATCAAGAAACTAAGCTTGGAGATGCCCCGAGTGGCATCCCCTCTTTCCTCTAACGACCATCGGTATTCTACTTGAAACTATATTTTTATTCGTCACATATTATGTGTTTTGCTTGGAGCGTCTTGTATGATATGAATCTTTGATTGTTTTACATTTTAGTTTGTTAGTTGTATCCTTGCTGGACATACCTATTTGATAGAGCCAAAATATGCTATGATTTGTTAGAATTGCTCTATGTGCTTCACTTATATCTTTTTGAGCACGGTGTGCTTTATCATGTTTGAAGAAATTCTCTCATGCTTCACTTAGATATATTTGAGAGGTAGTAATTTTTATGCTCATGATGTTCACTGAACTTATTTGAGCTTGTCAAAAGCAAAAGCAACATATGAAACTAGTCCCAAAGTGATAGATATTCAAGAGGGATATAATATAAACTTTCATGAAGATCATTGGACAAACTAAACTTGATCCTTGTAATAGTTTTGAGATATGATGTGCGACAACCCGAGACCGACGCTCCAGAAGATTCCCCTTTTATTCCGTTCTTGTCGTGTGGTTTGTTTGTCTGTCGCATTCATCATCGCATCATTTGCATCATCAGCATTGCATCGGCATTCTGTTGCCGCCAGTTTTCAAAAACTTGCATTCGTTGTTAGTTCTCGGTTCTCTCTGTGTTCGTCCTTGACCGTTTTGAGACCAACCACACATGCACGCGCCCGCGGCGTTGTGTAAAAATTGTTTTTAAAAGTTTGTATAAAATATTATCGGATTGATATGAAACCTGGCGTGTGGTCTTATTTGATATAGGTAGGACGACTGCCAAATTTCGGCGCAATCGGAGTCCGTTTGATACCCGAACGGTCGACCGTAGCGGCACCGTTGTCGGTTATTTATCGGACATTTTTCGGTGTTTTGAATCGCGTTAACGGCCCACACCACTTCCCTCTCATCTTATCTGACACCCCTCTGCACGGCCTAACCTAGCCCACCTAACCCTAGTACGTATCCGGAGCGTCCGATCGCAATCTGGGGGTCCGAAAATGCCCGAAACCGCTAACCCTAGCCCCATTTGCTATATATAGACCACTATCTCAGCTAACCCAACTTCCCCTCGAATCTCGTGCTAACCCAAAGCCTAGCCGCCACTGTTCTCCTCCTGCCACCTCCTCAGCCGCTGCATCCCGCCAAGCCTGATCCAGGCCCGCCTGGGCCCAAATCCACCTCCACCAAGAACAGCCTCGAGCTTCCCAGCTCCTCCCGAGCTCCCATGGCTGCCAGCCCGAAGCTCGTGCATGGAGCCCCGCCTCGCAACCGCCGCCGCGATCTCGCCTCACAAGCGTCGCCGCCTTGCGTGCAACGCCTCCGTGTCGAGGTTGCCGGAGCCCCGCTCGTCGCCGGCAAAAGCTCGTCGGAGCTCTGCCTACGCCATGGTCGTCGCCGTCCGCCCCGAGCTCCACGCCGCCGCCTCAGTGACCCACTGGCCAGATAAGGTCCGGGGCACACCATCCCCGACCTCCGGCGCCCGGGCCCCGCCGGAGTGCGCTCCGCCGCCGCTGGCGTTGACCTGCGCTGCCGCCTGCTCTGCTTGCGGGAGCACGAACAGCAGAGCGAGCTGCTCGTGCCTGCGTGGGCCACGAGGAGCCGACCCAGCGACTCAGCCAAGTGCGGCCCAACCTCGCCTCCCTTCGGCCTACCCCATCGAATCCCATCACCGAGTCGGGCCTCGGCCTGCTAAGGTGAGCCCCCTGCCTCTATCCCTCGCCCCAGCGAGATTTAGCTATCCTGCGCATGGCTATTTTGGCCCGTGGAGATTTTTTAACCTGTGATTTATTTGGTTTTTCAGAAGAAAAAAACTATTATTTCAAACGCCCGTAGCTTTTTTACTCGTGTGTCAGATCGCGGAGAATGCTATATGTAACTTGTGTAGTTTTTCGCGTAGATGCATATTCTGCAACTTGCATGCATCTTTGGAGTAGGATGACCCATCGTTTGCTTAGATTCGCGTGTTGTCCTAATAGGTTAATATACCATAATTATTTTTGCATGCGTCCGGTTTGTTCAATCCCATTGATAAATGTTCACGATGTATGTTACCCTTTTCCATGTATTTTATAATAGTTTCTTTGCATTTTGCATGATACTGTCATCGATATCTTCACTATGTCGCATTTAGGCCTATTCCCGCCTTTATTTGTGGCGCTAGTTTTATTTTTCGAACCCCACATATTCTATATGTTTTCGGGGTAGAAAATTCTGTAGAATTTAACTGTGCATTTATTTTTTGCTTTTAAACAAGTTAGGGTGCATGATATTTTGCCATGTCGTCGTCTTGTCTATTTCGTGTGATTTAATCCCTGTGTGATATGCATGAGTTGTGAACTAGAGATATGCTCTTGGATATGTAGGCTAGCCTCTGGTAATTTTGGTTGCGATAGAAATACATGTTTAGGTGTTGTTTGCTTGTTGTCAACATGCTAGGAAATATTGTTTTTTTGGAGGAGCTAAAATATTTCTAAGTCTGAGATCTGTTATATTTTGTTGTTGTCTTGCCATGATATTTTCTAGTGATCTACAGCTCCTTTGGGGTTCATGCAATAGAGTTATTTGTAGTACATAAGTTTCTCTAGCATGCTGTAAATTTTCATGTCATTCGGTGCCCTGTAGCATATGGTTTTGCCGATGTCAATATGCCTTCAGATCGAAAACTGCACTGTCAACAGTGTTATTCTCACTAAGACTGAAACTGTGTGCGAGATGCCATTTTGTGAGTTCTTTTCCTAGTGATCCATGCTGCCATGCTAGATGTTATTAGTAGGGTGTTGTAGATCATCTTGTCCTCTACCGTCTTCTGTCTTGTTTGAGCATTTTAGAATTACGTAGCTTGTTGTTTTAGGGTGTAGAAAATGCCATGTTGCTGTTTTGGGCAGACTGTAACTATTTCTTGTTTAGCTTGTATTTGTTGAACCGTTGCTCCGTTTTGATCGTGTCCTATATGAAACTTTCTTATAATCTCGTGTAGGTTCATATTATCTCGTTGTTTGTATGCTTTCGAGTGCTTGTGACTGTCTTTGCATACATATTGCATTCATGGCATCATATCTTGCGGTGATCATATCTTTTGAACCGTAGCTTCGTTGGAGATGTTCCATATATGTAAATGGACTAGTATGACGTTTAGTTTCACGTGAATCATCTTATTTTGCTGTTTAACATATATTGAAACATGTTAGTTCAGATCTGCACAAATTTAGAAAGTAACACATGGGGTCATTCTGGAGATGCTATATGTCGTTTCCGACCTCATTTAAGATGCCTAGATAGGTAGTTTAATTGTGCTTCACCCCTAGCCATGTTTAACAACATTTAATATTGTCGTGTACCTAAACAAGAGTGAACTAAATAATTCGTATGTGTAGTTTCGTCAATATGCAACTCGTTGCATATTGAGCTTCACTTAATGCGTAGTGTTTGTTTGGAGTGAATTGTCATGTCATGCCTTGCATTAGACCGATCATGCATCATACGTGTTGAGCATTATGTCGTGCATGTGAAGTGGTGAATATCATGTGTTGTTTCTTGTTTCCGGTTTGCTTCATCTCGATAGAGTTCCGACTGCTTCTAAGTGTGAGGATCCGTTCGACTATGTTGGTTCGTCTGCTTCACGGAGTCATTATTCTCCCAAGCGGGATCTCACACAAGATGACCATTTCCCTAGATACCATTACTATCATTGCCATGCTAGTTGTTTCCTTTCTATCATTATGTCTCGTTGCCTACCACCTATTAAATATCAGCCTCTCAACATTGCCATGAAAACCTTCAACCTGTTCACAACCTAGCACCACTGAGTGGCTATGTTATTGCTTGCTTAACCATTTGATAGCGTTGCTAGTTGCAGGTTCAGTTGCTTCCATGTGATAATATGGGTTCCTTGTTTTTATCACCATATTATTCCCAATTAATTTAATGCACCTATATACTTGGTAAAATGTGGAACACCCGGTCTTTCTAGCCTGGTGTTTTGTTCCAGCTTTGTCGCCTTAGTTTCGTCTACCGGTGTTATGTTCCATAATGAGCGCTCCTAACATGCTTGGGGTTGTTATGGGGACCCCCTAGGTTCTCGTTTTGGGATAAAGCTTGTCTAGCAAGGCCCAACATTGGTACTATATTTTCCCAACATAATAATTGTGTTAATACTGAAAAAACATAGGGCGTCATGAACCCAAGGAGTAATTCAACATAATATAGGTGGGCCAGTGTTGATGGTGTTTGTCCCAAACGGGCACACTACAGGGCCACCGTGGGGAAACCTAAGGTTTGGTTTTACTCATAGGCTTTACCATCCTTCGTGTCCTGAGAACGAGATACGCGGCTCCTATCAGGATCGTCGACACGCCTGGTGGCCTTGCTGGACTTGTTTTACCTTTCTCGAGCGTCTCGTGCGAGGGATTCCGAGGATGCTTTGGGGCTATCTCGAGGTTGAGGTTTTCCAATAGGAACCCGAGGAGATCATGGGTTTTCTCTGATCGAGGTCATTCCGTCACAGTGTGTGATGGATTAGTTGGAGCACCCCTGCAGGGTTAAATCTTTCGGAAAACCATGCCCGTGGTTATGTGGATACGTGGAAACTTTGTTTAACATCCGGTTCTAGATGACTTGAAGTTAATTAAATTAAAACTTGCCAACGGAGTGCGTAACCGTGACTGTCTCTTTCGTGAGCTCCTTCTTCGATCGAGGACACGGTGGGGTTATGACTGACGTAAGTAGGTGTTCAGGATCATTCATTTGATCATCAGTAGTTCACGTCCGTTATGCGTAGATCATCCCCTTCTTATTATGTACTCGTAAGTTAGCCACATCAAATAAATGCTTAGTTGCTTGCTGCAGCCTCACCAATTAACCATATCTCACCCGTTAAGCTTTGCTAGTATTGATACCTTTGGAAATGAGATAGTTGAGTCCCTTGTGGCTAACAAATTACTACAACTCCAGTTGGGTTACTTGATACGAGCGCGTTGATTGTTCATTTGGAGTTTCTTCTTCTTCTTCTTCATCGATCTAGGATGGGTTCCAGGTCGGCAGCCAAGGATAGCAAGGATGGACGTCGTTCTTTTATCGTTTGTTTTCATCCATAGTCGGACCCTGCTCTTCTTCATGATAATTGATTATATTGTTGTACTAATGTGACTCAGATGTAGCTTGTGGCGAGTGTAAGCCAATTCCGTATACTCATCTTTTCAGTACATGTACTTGTAACGATATCCATTCTTGCAAAACGACGAGATGCGCTTCTATCCCTATCGAGGCCCTCGCGCCAAAATAAGGATAGGATCGCATCTTGGGCGTTACAATATGGTATTAGAGCAATACCAGCCTAGGACCCCCTTGGTTGATCGAACTTGGCCGAGTCGAGTCTAGTGAAAACTATTTTGAGTCTTAGTTATATCGGAGAGTAGGTTTCTTTTTTCTCCTCATCTATGCTATGGCGAGGTTCACGACTTAGGAATTTTAATTCTACTCCTCTTCTTATTCAAAATAATAATAATGATCATGCGGATATTTTTGGAGTCTATATGATGTCGATGTGACGGAGTTCTGTCTTGGTGCCTCCCGTCTGACTTGATTTCTTCCGTGGAGTTGAGCTCCAAGGGATTCCGAGCACATCGTTATCGTTCATATTTCTTAGTATCTCAGACGAAGGATGTTCAAAATAGTTTCAATACTAGTAGTGGCGACAGGAGTCTGGCTTCCCGAGTACTCGTGCAGATAGGTCCAGATGTATCGCCATACTTTGTATCGTTGTGATTACGAGGGTTTGAGATAGATGAGTTTCCTAGATTCTGGTTATGTGTTGATGGATGTGATACACTGGATGGGTTAGATGCTAGGAGTTGTGTGAAATTTCTCCTTATATCCGTGGACCAGATTGCATGACCCGAAATTTCAGGAGTTCTTAGAGGGAATTCAAGTAGTTACTTATAGGACAATCTTGCAACAGATGCATGATGTGAGGTTGGGGTTCGACATCTAGTGGATTCGTTTGTCCAAGGTCGTATTACAGTGGTTCACATTGTGTCTAAAGAGTCCTTGTAGCCTGGTATGACTCAGGGACGCTTCGTATGTCGTGTGCATTGCCTTGTACATGATGGCTACTTTAGGATCGAGCCCGTGCGAGCCTCATCCATGAAAATATCGGACGGAATCTCTGTCATGAGTTTGTTCTGGATTGTTCCGTAAGCCTCATCCTTTCTTTTGTTGAAATATGGTAATTCGACTTGCTTCGATGATAAGTGGTGACTTAAGGTCTTTCCTAGAGGTATTCTCATACTTTCATGAGAGTGCAAATCCTTTTACTCAATCAATTCTCTTATCAATTATTTTCAACCGAAGTCTTCATGTCAATTATTTTCCAACCAAAGTGCTTCTGTTCTAGTTATTCAATCCTCTCCAAATATTGCAAGATCAATCTCTCATTTCTTTCCAGAGTTCATCTCATGTGTCCCAAGTTGTCTTTGTTTCTTTTCCCTCCCTCCCAACCTTTTCTTCAATGATTACATTCCATCCAAGTGCCTTTCATTTCATTGTTGCTTCCGCTATCTTTTTCTTTTCTCTTTTATCTGGTGATTCTTTGTGAAGAATTCTCTGGAATTTTGAGTTCATCATTCTTCATTCTTGTTTTATTCTCCGGTGGATTCAATTCAAGTTATCCATGTTCATCATATCCTTTTCCCCCTTTAAATTATTTCCCATGTTGGTAATTCATATCAAGTCTTTTGTTTTTCATGTCTCTCTATTCTATCCGGTGTGTTGAAGGTATTTCAGAAGTTCTTGTTCTCAATCCTTTCAATTATTTCGAGGTTTTCAACATCATCAAGTTTTCATTTATACCGGTGCAATCAATCTTTCTAGTCAATCTTTCGATGGTGTTTTTATTTTTAGTGGGCCCATAACCCTCAGGTTCTTTCCCAAGATCTTTCCTAGCTCTTCTAATTTTTTTACGAAGATCTTTAACTCTTTTCAGTTATGATGTAAGTATGAATCTCATTAGTCATATTCTTTCTCCAAGATCGCTTCAAATTTATTTTCATCATTGGATCAACCATTCATTTTTCTTATTGCGGAGTGCCTTAGTTATTTTGGTGGTGTCCCTTCTCTTCATTTTCATCTTGATTTGATCCCCTCAATTGTTTCCACTCATGAGTATTCCTTCCATATCTATCCGGTGCATTTCTGAGTTGTTTGCATTTCTTCATCCTCCGAAGGCCATCATTTCAGAAGATTTATTCGTTCTCAAATTCTTCTCAATTGTGTCTCTTCATTCGTCTCTCAATTATTCTGGTGCCTCATTCAAGTTTTTCTGTTAGGCGGCTCAAGATCTCTTCATTCTCAAGGTTTTCTTCAAGATTCTTGTGGCAGTAGTTGTCATTCTCTTCTTCGTTCTTTCTTTCCAAGATCTAGTTTCTATTCTCTTGTTCCAGAGTTGTTGTGATGTTGCTCTCTTTTATCCATTATCTAGTTTTCTCAATACCGCGTTCTTTCCTTTCTTATCCATTCAACCGGAGTGTTGTCTCTTCTTTAATGTTCTTTCCTTGCTTATCTGTGTAGTTGGATTGTTGTTAATCTTGTCAAGTTCTTCCAGTCTTTTCAAAATTTTGTCCTGAATATCCTACCGAATTGCCACCGAATTTTTTTGTGAATCCTTTCCTGTTTCTCTTATCATTCTTCATCTCTTTCCAACCTTCAAGATTCGTTGCTTTCACTCATTTGTCAAAGAAGCGACCAAGTTTTACCTCTTTCTCTTTCTCTTCCTCTTCCCCTTTCATTCTCGGATCTCGGGTGGAGATCCTCTTGTAGTGTAGGAGAGTTGTGACAATCCGAGACCGACGCTCTAGAAGATTCCCCTTTTATTCCGTTCTCGTCATGTGGTTCGTTTGTGTGTCGCATTCATCATTCGCATCACCAGCATTGCATCGGCACTGCGTTGCCGCCAGTTTTCAAAAACTTGCATTCATTGTTAGTTGTCGGTTCTCTCCGTGTTCGTCCATGACCGTTTTGAGACCAACCACGCACGCACGCGCCCGCAGCATCGTTTAGAACTTGTTTGTAAAACTGTGTATAAAATATTCTCGGATTGATATGAAACTTGGCATGCGGTCTTATTTTGATATAGGTAGGTCGCCTGCCAAATTTTGTCGCAATCGGAGTCCGTTTGATACCCGAACGGTCGACCGTAGCGGCACCATTGTTTGTTATTTATCGGACGTTTTTCGATGTTTTAAATCGTGTTGCCGGGAAGCACCACTTCCCTCTCATCTTAGCCAATGCCCCTATACACGGCCTAACCTAGCCCACCTAACCCTAGGACGTATCCGGAGCATTCGATCGCAATCGGGGGGGTCCGAAAACGCACGAAACTGCTAACCCTAGCCCCATTTGCTATATATAGACCACTATCTCAGCTAACCCAACTTCCCCTCGAATCTCGTGCTAACCCAAACCCTAGCCACCACTTGTTTCCTCCTCCCACCTCCTCAGCCGCTGCAGCCCGCCAGGCCCGATCCAAGCCCGCCTGGGCCAGATCCGCCAGTACCATGAACAGCCCCGAGCTGCCTAGCTCCTCCCGAGCTCCCATGGCTACTAGCCCCGAGCTCGTGCATGGAGCCGCCGCCTCGCAGCCCGCCGCCGTGACCTTGCCTCACAAGCGTCGCCGCCTTGCGTGACCTGCCTCCACGTCGAGGTTGCCGGAGCCCCGCTCCTCGCTGGCCAAAGCTCATCGGAGCTCTGCGCGCGCCATGGTCGTCGCCTCAAGGCCCCACCGGCCAGATCTGGCCAGATCCGGTCCGGGGCACCCCATCCCTGACCTCCGACGCTCGGGCCCCGCCGGAGTGCGCTCCGCCGCCGCTGGCATTGACCTACTACGTCGCCGCCTCTTCTCGCGGGAGCACGACAAGCATAGCGAGCTGCTCGTGCCTGCGTGGGCCAAGAGGAGCCGGCCCAGCGACTCAGCCAGGTGCGGCCCAGCCTCGCCTCCATTCGGCCTCCCCCATCGAAGCCCATCACCGAGCCGGGCCTCAACCTGCTAAGGTGAGGCCCCTGCCTCTATCCCTCGCCCCGACAAGATTTAACTATCATGTGCATGCCTGTTTCGGCCCGTGGAGATTTTTTAACCTGCGATTTATTTCGTTTTCAGAAGAAAAAAACTATAATTTCAAACACACGTAACTTTTTACTCGGGTGTCGGATCGCGGTGAATGTTATATGTAACTTGTGTAATTTTTCGCGTAGATGCATATTCTGCAACTTGCATGCATCTTTGGATTTGGTTGGCCCGCCGTTTGCTTAGATTCGTGTGGTGTCCTAATAGGTTAACATACTGTAATTAGTTTTGCGTGCGTCCGGTTTGTTTCCATCCCATATATATAAAATGTTCATGATGTGCGTTACCCTTTGCCACGTATTTTAGAATAGTTTCTTTACATTTTGCATGATAGTGTCATCAATAGCTTCGCTATGTCGCATTTAGGACTATTCCCGCATTTAATTGTGGCGCTAGTTTTATTTTTCGAACCCGACGTATTCTATATGTTCTTGGGGTTGAAAAATATGTATAATTTAACTATGCATTTAGTTTTGGCTTTTGAGCAAGTTAGCGTGCGTGATATTTTGCCATGTTGTCGTCTTGTCTACGTCGTGTGATTTAACCCGTGTGTGATATGCATGAGTTGTGAACTAGAGATATGCTCTTGGATATGTAGGCTAGCCTCTCCTAATTTTGGTTGCGATAGATATACATGTTTAGGTGTTGTTTGCTTGTTGCTAACATGCTAGGAAATAGTGTTGTTTTGGAGGAGCTAAAATAATTCTAAGTCCGAGATCTGTTATATTTTGTTGCTATCTTGCCATGAGATTTTCTAGTAATCTACAACTCCTTTGGGGTTCGTGCAATAGAGTTATTTGTAGTGCATAAGTTTCTCTAGCATACTGTAAATTTTCATGTCATTCGGTGCCCTGAAGCATATGGTTTTGATGTTGTCAATATGCCTTCAGATCGAAAATTGCACTATCAACAGTGTTATTCTCACTAAGACTAAAACTGTGTGTGAGATGCCATTTTGTGAGTTCTTTTCCTAGTGATCCATGCTGCCATGCTAGATAATGTTAGTACGGTGATGTACTTAATATTTTCCTCTACCGTCTTATGTCTTGTTTGAGCATGTTAGAATTATGTAAATTGTTGTTTTAGGGTGTAGAAAATGCCATGTTGTTGTTTTGGGAAGATTGTAGCTATTTCTTGATTAGCTTGTATTTGTTGAACCATTGCTCCGTTTTGATCGTGTCCTGTATGAAACTTGCTTAGAATCTCGTGTAGGTTCATATTATCTCGCTGCTTGTATGTCTTGGAGTGCTTGTGACTATCTTTGCATACATACTGCATTCATGGCATCATATCTTGTGGTGATCATATCTTTTGAACTGTAGCTGTGAACCATCTTATTTTTCTGTTTAACAAATATTAAAACATGTTAGTTCAGATCTGGACAGATTTAGAAAGTAACACATGGGGTCATTCCGGAGATGCTATATGTCGTTTCCGACCTCATTTATGATGCCTAGATAGGTAGTTTAAATGTGCTTCACCCCTAGCCATGTTTAAAAACATTTAATATTGCCGTGTACCTAAACAAGAGTGAACTAAATAATTCGTATGTGGAGTTTTGTCAATATGCAACTCGTTGCCATTGAGCTTCACTTAATGTCTAGTGTTTGTTTGGAGTGAATTGTCATGTCATGCCTTGAATTAGACCGATCATGCATCATACGTGTTGAGCATTATGTCGTGCATGTGCCGTGGTGAATATCATGTGTTGATTCTTGTTTCCGGTTTGCTTCGTCTCGATAGAGTTCCGACCGCTTTAGAGTGTGCGGATCCGTTCAACTACATCGGTTCGTCCGCTTCATAGAGTCATTATTCTTCCAAGCGGGATCTCAGGCAAGTTGACCATTTCCCTAGATACCATTACTATCATTGCCATGTTAATTGTTTCGTTTCGTTCGCTATGTCTCGCTGCCTACTAGCAATTAAATACTAGCCTCTCAACATTGCCATGAAAACCTTCAACCTGTTCACAACCTAGCAACCACTGATTATCTATGTTACCGCTTGCTTAACCATTTGATAGCGTTGCTAGTTGCAGGTTCGGTTGCTTCCATGTGATAACACGGGTTCCTTGTTTTATCACCATATTATTGCCAATTAATTTAATGCACCTATATACTTGGTAAAAGGTGGAAGGCTTGGTCTTTCTAGCCTGTTGTTTTGTTCCACCATTGTCGCCTTAGTTTCGGCTACCGGTGTTATGTTCCATAAATCAGCGCTCCTAACATGCTTGGGGTTGTTATGGGGACCCCCTAGATTCTCGTTTTGGGATAAAGCTCGTCTAGCAAGGCCCAACATTGGTACTATGTTTTCCCAACATAATAATTCTGTAAATACTGAAAAAATATAGGGTGTCATGAATCCGAGGAGTTATTCAACATAATACGGGGGGGCCAGTGCTGATTGTGTTGGTCCCAAATGGGCAGACTGCAGGGCCACCGTGGGGAAACCTAAGGTTTGGTTTTACTCGTAGGCTTTCCCATCCTTCGTGTCCTGAGAACGAGATACGCGGCTCCTATCGGGATCGTCAACATGCCGGGCAACCTTGCTGGACTTGTTTTACCTTTCTCGAGCATCTCGTGCGAGGGATTCCGAGGATGCTTTGGGTCTATCTCGAGGTTGAGGTTTTTCAATAGGAACCCGAGGAGATCACGGGTTTTCCCCGATCGAGGTCATTATGTCGCAGCGTGTGGTAGTTTGTGATGGACTAGTGGGAGCACCCTTGGAGGGTTAAATCTTTTGGAAAGTCGTGCCCGCGGTTATGTGGCAACATGGAAACTTTGTTTAACATCAGGTTCTAGATGACTTAAAGTTAATTAAATTAAAAATTGCCAACTGAGTGCATAACCGTGACTGTCTCTTTCGTGAGCTCCTTCTCTGATCGAGGACACGGTGAGGTTATGTCTGACGTAAGTAGGTATTCAGGATCATTCATTTCATCATCAGTAGTTCACGTCCGTTATGCGTAGATCATCCCCTTCTTATTCTGTATCCATAAGTTAGCCACATCAAATAAATGCTTAGTCGCTTCCTGCAGCCTCACCAATTAACCATATCTCACCCATTAAGATGTGCTAGTCTTAATACCTTTGGAAATCAGATTGCTGAGTCCCGTGTGGCTCACAGATTACTACAACACCAGTTGCAGGTACAGGTAAAGGGTTACTTGACGCGAGCATGTTGATTGTTCATTTGGAGTTTCTTCTTCTTCTTCTTCTTCTTCTTCAATCTAAGATGGATTCCAGGCCGGCACCCTGGGAGAGCAAGGATGGACGTCATTCTTTTATCGTTTGTTTTCATCCGTAGTCGGACCCTGCTCTTCTTCATGATGATTGATTATATTGGTGTACTAATGTGACTCAGATGTAGCTTGTGGCGAGTGTAAGCCAATTCCATATACTCATCTTTTCAGTACATGTACTTGTAACGATATCCATTCTTGCAAAACGACGAGATGCGCTTCTATCCCTGTCGAGGCCCTCGCGCTAAAATAAGGATGGATCGCATCTTGGGCGTTACATGGTGATAGTGATACGTGAGTCATGTTGATGAGTAATTATACTTTAGTAAGAATAATGGTTTTAAGGTTTGTGATTCCCTATGCAAGCACGCAAGTCAAAAGTTATGCAATGAAATTACATCTTACTTACGGTGCATTATTCGGTGTTAGTTATGCTCAATGCTTGTTTACGTGAGTTCTTGTTTCTTGTTTGGATGCTTCCCAATCTTTTGTGAGCCTTCACTTGTACTAAGTAGGAATACTACTTGTGCATCCAAACTCCTTAAATCCAGTTTTGTCATATGAGTCCACTATACCTACCTATATGCGGTATCTCCTTGCTACTCTAAGCAATTTTGTATGTGTCATCTCTAACTTTCAAAATAAATTTATGTTTTGTGTACGTGTACTAGCTCATGAGGCGGTGAAGGGTGGCTTATATTTTTTCATGCTAGATACGTTATTCTCAAAATGAGTCTTTATTCACTTGTCATTGCACGAGAGTTTGGCGGTAATATGGATGCCCAATCCCAAAATGAAAGATTTTTTTACTTTATGTTCTCAAATAATAAATTCCTTGGAAAGTGTTGGTATGGACGGTATCCATGGATACGGATTGCTGTGGAGTGTGAAAGAAATGGTGGAAAAAAGAATAAACTCTATTTTCTGTGTGGGAACTGCCTATGATGTATGTAGCATGGAAAGTATGGGGAACTCTATTCATTCTCGTTGACGGGAAGAGTATACCTCCTAAAATGTTTTATCTCTAAATTTTTTACTTTGAGCTTTGGCGCCTCTAGAAATCTTTACTTCCTTCTGCAAAGGGGCTTTCTATTTACTTTATGCAATTTTTATTTTGTATCTCCATTTTTCTTATTAAAAGCTCCAACTAGGGGGCACTATGATCGTACTTCAGCGTTGGGTGTAGCTAATATGCGAGTGTGTTTCATGAATAAATCAATGATTGAGCATGATGGGCTAGGGCTAACTTTCTTTAGAGTTGATATTTCGAACGACATGGTTGCTTATTGATATGTTTAAGTATTAAAGTCTTCATGTCAAAACCAGATTATTGCTTTGAACCATATAAAAGTCCAAATATCCATGCTACAAAGAAAAGAATACATGAAGAACATGATAGGTAGCATTCCACATCAAAAAATATGTTTTGATCACTTACCTACTCGAGGACTAGTCAGAATTAAGCTTGGGGATGTTGATACGTCTCCAATGTATATATAATTTTTGATTGTTCCATGCTATTATGTTATCATTCTTGGATGTTTTACAATCATTTTATAGCAACTTTATATCATTTTTTGGTACTAACCTAGTGACATAGTGCCCAGTGCTAGTTGGTGTTTTTTGCTTGTTTTTTTACTTCGTAGGAAATCACTACCAAATGGAGTCCAAATGTAGCGAAATTTTTTTAGAGTTTTTTACGGACCAGAAGGGACAACACAGACCAAAGAAGTACCCGAGAGGCATCCCGAGGTGGGAAACACACACCAGGGCGCGCCAGGAGGCCCAAGCACGCCCTGGTGGGTGGTGCCCTCCTCGGTGGCCTCGTGCACCGCCTCTTCGCCCTACAAACCCCCCAGTACTCCAGAAACCCTAGGGGAGTCGACGAAAAGCAATTCCAGCAACCGCAAGTTCCAGAACCACGTGATCCAATCTAGAGCCCTATTCAGGCACTCCGTCGGAGGGGAACACGATCATTGAGGGGTTCATCATCCTCATTGGTGCCTCTCAGATGATGCATGAGTAGTTCATATAAGACCTACGGGTCCGCAGGCAGTAGCTAGATGGCTTATTCTCTCTATGTTTCTCAATACAATGGTCTCTTGGAGATTTATTTGACGTAATGCTTTTGTGCGGTGTGTTTGTTGGGATCCAATGAGCAATGAGTTTATGATCAGATTTCGGCTTGAATTTTATATCCAATCTTGATTATTATAGCCTCATATTTCTTCTCCGATATTTGGGTTTGTTTTGGCCAACTTGATTTATTTATCTTGCAATGTGAAGACGTGCTTTGTGATGGGTTCGATCTTGCGGTGTCCTTTCCCAGTGATAGAAGGGGCAGCAAGGCACGCATATATCATTGCTATTAAGGATAAAAATATGGGTTATATTCCTACATGAATAGATCTTTTCTACATCATGTCATCATTATTATTGCATTACTCCATTTTTCCATGAAGTTAGTACACTAGATGCATGCTGGATAGCGGTCTATGTGTGGAGTAATAGTAGTAGATGCAGGTAGGAGTCGATCAACTAATCTTGGACGTAATGCCTATATACATGATCATTGTCTAGGATATCTTCATGATTATTTGTTGTTCTATCAATTGCCCAATAGTAATTTGTTCACCCAAGATTGCTATTTTCTTGAGAGAAGCCAATAGTGAAACCTACGGCCCCCGGGTCTATTTTATCATCATATACTTTCAGATCTATATTGCTATTTTCCTTTTCCGTTATTCGCAACTTTTATTTTCAGATCTATATTATTAAAAACACAAAAATACCATGCTGCACTTTTTTGTTACTTCTTTTATTTCGCGTTTACGAGAGATCTATTTATCCAAACTATCATCAAATATCTATCATTCTACCCATGAGGGATTGACAACCCCTCTCTTACGTCGGGTTGCAAGTGTTTGTTATTTGTGTGCAGGCACCATCTACATTGTGTTGTGTGCTTCTCCTACTGGTTCGATAACCTTGGTCTCATCTCTAAGGGAAATACTTACCGTTGTTGTGCTGCATCATCTTTTCCTCTTTGGGTAAAATACCGACATAGTGCAAGCGCATTACCCACTTTCCAACTCCTTGGCCGAAGTTGAGTCTAGTACATGAAAATCGTTTACTAACATTGTTGTGTGGCTTACGGGCCCACATCTCAATCAGGTGGTATTAATATCTTTTACTACTGTTCTATACTCTAGGCTCTTATCTCTCTTCTCATTCGGGTTAAAGGTTTTTGCTAACTCTAACATTAAGTTCTCGTAATCACATCAACCCAGAGAGCTGGATTATTTACTATTGTCTTCTGATAATATATTAAACACATTGTCGTTTGACATCCTTGAAACTTGTTTTCAGATGTGCCCCACAGGACAGGTCGTTCGCCTGACTATGGTTGTCGATGCAACTTGGTTCCCGACCATTTTGGTCGACCTCTTGACTAGGCTGGGATATCGCTGGTACATAGAGTACACTATGTACAAGGACTTCCACGAGTTCAAACAGGAGCAGTACGAGGCTGAGGTTCACATCTTCGATCGGGAGGACATCTCCACCAACGAGTTGCACACCTTCTGTGGTGTTGGGGTGATGATCGATATGGTTGTCCATGATGCTGCCTATATCGCTATCACCCGCCTCCACGGAGTTCTCCATCGCCTGGAGGGGACTGCATTTATATATATCTTATATGCTCCTGCTAGGGATGGGGCTGGATCAGATATCATTGCCTACACTGCCTCCGTTTGGGAGTGCAACGACTGATCTACGTTGATGTCAGTACCCCCTACGTGAGTCGTCGCTATGACCCACAGGTTCTGGTGCAGTACACTGAGGCGATGGATCGTGCCTTCTGAGCTTAGACTATTGAGCTATATGCCACGCGTACCCATCTTAACGACGCGATGACACAGTTGCTGCCAGCAGTCATTGCGAGGATCCATCCTGAGTAAATCCTCCACCCGCACAGGACAGAGCTACCATCAGGCTTTGAGTGGCGTGCTATTGGAGGTCATACCCATGCACTTGGACCTCTGCTCCCCGATTAGATGCAGTACCTGCACATGAGTCACAATGGGATGCAGAATCTTGCCCCTAGGTTCTTCTATCACAGTCACCATCAGCTACCCGAATTTAACCGTTGTCTCCGATGTTGATGCAACATTATCATTATGTCTCATTGTTGTATCCCTCCATCGCGTGCCTGTGTGCCGCCTAGTGAGTTCAAGTTATCACAAAATTTCGAATTTTAGTTTGAGTCATTGTGTCCGACATGATGTACCATCAACGCTATGTCTCGTTGTTGTATCCCTCCACCGCATGCCTGCGTGCCGCCTAGTGAGTCCATGTTATCGCCAAATTTTGAACTTGTAGTGGATGGTTTGTAATCGAACTTATGTATGGATCTGTATGTAGAACTTGGTTTTTATGAAGTATTTATCACATTTCCCTTCATTATGCTTGATTACTTCATGAATGAATTCCATAACCCTGCAATTACATTATGCTAAACTACCCGTGTTAAATTTTAGCACGATGGTTAGACCACCTAGCCGCCCGAGTGGTGCCGCAAACAATCCACCACCCCGGCCCCTGAATATATGGCAGGGATGGTCCAACAGTTTGAACTGAACCACCAGTTTATGCAAGGTGTCATGGACCAGTTCCCAAGGCCAAATCTTAATCAACAACAAGGCGTGACACTGCAAGACTTCTGCCACCTCAACCCTACGATTTACTGCAACTCAACTCAGCCCCTTGATGTTGATGACTCGCTCCGGGACATCGCTTATGAGCTGGAGTCCGCTAATGTTCCCGTGGAGATCTTTGTCAACTTTGCGTCTTACTTCCTGAAGGGTCCCTCTACTCAATGATGGGACAGTCACATGCACTGTCAGCCAGCTGGAACTATCATCACTTGGACGGAGTTCCAAGCTGCTTTCTGTGCCCATTACATTCCTCAGGGAATCATGGACCGGAAGAGCGTGAGTATCGCGACCTCGTACAGGGAAACAATACTATGGATGCTTATCAACGGGAATTTCCGGACTTATCTCGCTATGCTGAGGAAGAAATTGCGACTGATGCTCGCAGACAGGAGAAGTTCCATGATGGCCTCCACCCTAACATCAAGCTGGTACTCCTTATTCAGGACTATGCTAATTTCGCCACCTTGGTGAACAAGGCCATTCAGGTAGAAACTGGTATGCAGGAACACAAGGATAGCAACAATTGCAAAAGTGACATGGGCTCATCTACACACAAGCGGAAGATCTGGATTCTCCACAGCATGTACCATGCACGTGCTCCTGGTCCAAGGTTGTCATATGCTGCAACTCGTCTGCCTCCTCCACCAGCTAGGCAGCCGAGGCTTCCAGTTCACCACCACGAGCTCCTCCTTCCCGTCCTGAGGACAGGCTGTGTTTCAAGTGTGGTCGTCCAGGTCACCGTGCTAGAGACTACACAGAATCAGAATCAGCTGGCACTTCCCTCAATTAGCAGTGGCAACAATCAGAATCGCAACAACAATGTCAAGCCTGCTTATGTTCGCGGTCAGGCCAACAACATTGAGACAGGTCAAGCTCAAGACCAGCCTGCTATTGTGATAGGTACACTTTTCTTTAACTCAGTACCAGCTTCTATATTGTTTGATACAGGAGCATCGCATTCCTTCATGTTGAATTTTTTTGCATTCATGCATGGCCTTAAATATGAAGAGATGGACATCTCGATAGTGGTAAACACCCCCACGGGCCAATGTCGAACCTCCATGGTTTGCCCCAATGTTCCCATTGAAATTGAAGGATTGGAATTCCTTGCCGCTCCCATATTACTTAAGGCTTCCAACATTGACCTCATATTGGGAATGGATTGGTTGAAAGCTCATACGGCTTCAATTGTTTGTGCCACCAAAATCATCCACCTCCTACATCCTTCAAATGACTTAATAAGCTATCATGCTCATCTCATTCGAGATGCTGGAGCACGGCTATATGACTTGAATTCCTTAAATGCGTCACCTCTTGAAGGGATCAAAAACATTCAATTGTTCAGAAATTCCAAGATGTCTTTCCAAAAGAACTTCCAAGGATTCCCCCTTCTCGAGCTATCGAGTTTGTCATCAACTTGGTACCCGGTACCACTCCTATCAGCAAGCGTCCTTATAAAATGCCACCACATGAACTCCTTGAACTTAAGAAAGAAATTGCCAATTCGCTTCGCCTGAGTTTCACTTGTCCTAATTCCTCTGCTTGGGGAGTACCTTCTCTCTTTGTCAAGAAGAAGGACGGAACAAATTGTTTCGTTCAATACTACCATCCTATCAATCAGGCCACTGTTCAAAACAAATATCCTCTTCATGTGATAAATTGTCTATATGATAAACTTGCTGGTTCCGAGTCTTCTCTAAGCTTGACTTGAGGTTGGGATATCACCAGATCCGTGTCCCCGAAGAGGGTATCCCCAAAACCGCCGTCATTAATCGATATGGTTCATACGAATACATTGTCATGCCCTTCGGCTTAACCAATGCTCCACCAACCTTCTCTCGGTTGATGAAATATATATTCATGGACTACCTCGACAAATTCGTCGTGGTATATCTGGATGATATTCTCGTAATTTTAAATAATGAAGAAGAGCATGCCGAACATCTACGCATCATACTGGAAAAGCTTCGGGAGCATAAACTTTATGCATAGTATTCCAAGTGTGAATTCTGGCTGGATGAAGTGACTTACCTTGGTCATGTGATCTCCAAGGATGGTATTGTGGTTAACCCCAAACGAGTTCAGGCTATTCTTCAGTGGACTCCCACGAAGAATGTCAAGCAAGTCAGAAGATTTCTTGGACTCGCCAACTATTGCCGTCAATTCGTCGTGTACTTCTCCAAGATTACGAAGCCCTTAACCAATCTGCTTCACAAAGGCGTTAAGTATGAGTGGACATATAAATGTCAGGAAAGCTTCCAGGCAGTCAAGGACAAACTAACATCTGCTCCAGTACTTGCTCCTCCGGATACTAAAAAGGATTTCGCATATATTGTGATGCTTCTCATCAAGGAATAAGTTGTGTCCTAATGAAAGAGCTCAGAGTGATTTCTTATGCCTCTCGTTAGTTGCTTGCTCATGAAGAGAACTATCTAGTTCATGACCTCGAACTTGCTGCAGTAGTGCATTCACTGAAAGAGTGGCGACATTACCGTCTTGGTAATCATTGTGAGATCTACACTGATCATCAAAGTTTGAAATACATGATTACTCATCCGGATCTGAATCTCTGTCAACAGAGATGGATGGAGCGCATAGCATATTTCGACTTCGGTATTGCTTATACACCTGGCAAGGCTAATGTAATGGCTGATACCTTGAGCCGCAAGTTGTACAGCAACCACCTCCAAGTTCACAAGGTTCATGACCATCTTCAAGAGGAATTCCATAAGCTGAACCTCCATATTGTTCCTGAGGGTTATCTTCTTCCCCCTCGTGAAGAGCCTTGCAAGAAGAACCTCCATGTTGTTAATCAGGGTCCCTGAGTAACCTAGTGCTGAGCCAGATCTCGTGAGCAGCGTCAAAACTATTCAACTCTTTGACCATGAAGTCGATAAGATTAAGAGATACCTTGCAAAAGGTAAACCCTCTTGCTTCACTCTTGCTGATGATGGCGCCTTGTACTTCAAGGGACATATTTATGTACCATGTAAGAGGGAAAACATGGGAATGACTAGAAGGGTGATGAAGGAAGCTCATGATACACTGTTGTCTATTTATCCGGGTAGTACCAAGATGTACCAAGGCATCCGTCCAAGATTCTGGTGGCCAAATATGAAACAAGACATTGCACGCTATGTTGCAAAATGTGATATTTGCCAACGAATCAAAGCGGAACACCAAAAGCCTACTGGAACTCTAGAACCTATCTCTATTCCTGAATGGAAATGGGACCATGTTGAAATGGACTCTATCACTTGTTTTCACAGATCGCGGAAAGGTAATGATACTATTCTTGTCGTCATTGACCGACTATCCAAAGTTGCACATTTTCTAGTCGTCAAAGAAATAATCACTGTTTGTCAGCTGGCAGATCTTTTTATGTCTAGAACTGTTTCACTTCACGTGGTTTCGTTGCTAATCAGCTTGGACCATGGCAACTTGTTTAGTTCAAAATGTTGGGAAAGTTTTCACAAGGATATGGGAACTCATATGTCCTTTAGCACCGGATTTCATCCTCAATCCCAAGGACACGTTGAACGAGTCAACCAAATTCTCGAAGACATGCTTCAAGCTTGTTTCATTTCTTTCGATAAGAAATGGGAGGAATGTCTCATGTATGCCGAGTTCTCCTACAACAATAGCTATCAAGCTGGTATGATGATGGCCCTCTTTGAAGTATTGTATGGACAAAGTTGTCGAACTCATCTAAATTGGTCAAAAACTGGCGAACAATCACTCTTCGGTCCATATATTATCCAACAAGTCAAAGATCAAGTCCGCATTATTCATGAGAATGAAAACTGCTCAGTCTCATCAAAAAAGTGAGTATGACCGTCATCATCAAGATATTATCCATCAACCTGGCGAAAAGGCTTATCTCCGAGTCACACCAATGAGAGGTGCACAGCGTTTTGGGATCAATGGCAAACTAGCTCCTCGCTATATTGGTCCATTCACTATTCTCGAAAGACGTAGAAAAGTGGCTTATCAATTGGACCTACCCGTGAACCTTTCTTAGGTTCATGATGTCTTCCATGTGTCTCGGTTCCGCCGTTGCTTCAAAGATCCTGTCCGAGGAGTGGATCATGATATGCTTGAACTGCAGCAAGACATCTCTTATAAAGAACATTCAATCCGCATTCTTGATTAGAGTGAGCGTTGGACTCGTCGCAAGGTCACCAAGTTCCTTAAAGTGAAGTGGTCAAATCATTCTCAAGATGAAGCCACTTGGGAATGCGAGGATCGTCTTCGTGATGAATACCCCGAGCTTTTTCCTTATACATCTTAATTCTAGGGACGCGTATTTCTTGTAGTAGGGGAGAGTTGTGACATCTCTGATTTATGCTACAGTAATCTTTGTAATCAAGCTACAATAACATAGGGATTAAGCTAATCCATTTTTCTAATCCATGTGTGATCACTTTTGCAATCAAAGCTCAATTCAAATTCCTTTGCAATTCCAATTCATTTGAAAAGTGGAATTAAAAGCATTGCAAACCAATAAATGAAAATCATGAATGCGTTGCAAATATTCCATAAGCTATTATATAATATTAACCAACATTTTTGCAAAGTGTTTTGTTGCCTCAAAATAAATAAAACTAGGGCCAAAACAATTATTAAATGCACTTTTGCATTTTTACCTTTTTAATAAATTCTAAAAACACCACAAATAATTATGGCCCTGTATAAATATACATTGAGAATTATAGAAAAAGTACCATATTTTTATAGAAGTATTTTAGGTACTAAAAAAATCAAAAAGAAAAAGAAAAAATAAAACAAACACCCCCCGCTAGGCTTCGGCCCAAGTGGCGAGCCCAGCCGAATCAGCCCAGCCAGCCCCATCCCCGACAGGCCCAACCCACCTCACCCCAGAGGGGGCATATAATCACCCACAAAAGCTAGCCCCCACCGATTCCCCCAGTTCACCCCTCTCCCTCCTGAGACCCCCTCCCCTGGCGGCAGCTGCCTCGCCTCGCCCCCGCGTCGGCCATCCCCGGTGACCCACCGACCACGGGGTCGCCCCTCCTCGCCACTGGTCGCCTCCTCCGTAAAGGCCCCATCAAAGCTCGCCGGCCCCTCTCTCCACCGATGAGAGTGAGCCCCTTCTCCCCTCTTCACCTTCCAGTTCGGCCTCCCCCTCCGGCCTCTCCCCAGCTAGCCCCGTGGCCACAACCCCCGTCCCGCTGTCCTCGTTGGCCTTGCGCCCTCCGACCAGTACGTGCGCCGCCACCCCCATCATCGCGTGCTACTGCACCCTCTTCCCTCGCCACGCGCCCGCATGCAGCCCCGCCGCATTCTTGAGTCGTGCTCAGTGGCGGAGGCCCCCGGTGGGCAAGGTGTGGCAGCCGCCACACCTTGATTTGGTTCAAAAATTTTAATACATGTATGCATATCATCATTTGCTAGCTTGCTGGCTCTTGCTTGATGGAAAATAATTGCTGAAAAAACAAAAGGGACACGCAACCACCCTAATTGGGCCTATGACAATGCCGAGCGACGCATGTAGATGTTTCGTATGGTTGTATCTAGAAATTTTCATATATGTATCATCGTGTTCGTGTCTCTATAGATGTTTCGTAGGTTACGATACATGCCACTTATCAAGATCAAAAGGATTCAAAAAAATTGTGTGTTATTATGTTTAAGAGTCCGCCACACCTTAATTTCTTTTTGTCCTCCGCCTCTGGTCGTGCTTGTTGCGTGCTGGCCGCACCTGTGCTCCCTTTGCCGCCTCGGCTCGTGTTACAGCCCCCCCCCCCCGCCAACACCGCCGGCAGCCCCTGCTGGCCCCACTTTGGTGCCTCCGACCCTGCTCGCTAGCCGCAGCCGGCTGCTGCTACCGCTGGTAGTCTTTGCCAAGACCAGTGCCGCTGGCCGACCCGATCTGGTTTATAGGGCTAATCCCCACTAATCCCCCCCCGACAGGATGACGAAATCACGAAAGGGGCCCACCCCCTTAAACAAAAAAAGTAAAGTAGAAAAATAAAATAATAAAATCTATATTAATAGTTAAATAAATTAATTAAGGACTTAAATAACCTTTGTTAAGACTGTTTAATTAGTTAAACTAATTAATTTGAATTTGAGACACTACCATGTGGGTCCCTCCTAATTAGATTAGTTAAAATAATCTGCTAACTAAAGAGAGTATGATAGGTGGGGCCCTTGTTAATAAATCACTAATCTCGATTAAATAAATCCCTAGGTTAACCCTATCTCTATTACACATGGGCCCATTGGTCAGTTTGACCAGTCAAAGGTCGTGTTGGCTGCTTTTGTCAGCATGACATCATGGTGATGTCATAATTGAATTATTAAATTAAATCTGTTTAATTTTAGAATATTAATTAAACGTTAAAAATAAATATAAAATAATACGTAATCGGGATGAAAATAATTTGTACATGAAAGTTGATGAGAAAAACAAGACGAACGGGGATACGTTGGCCATTCGTTTGTCACGCGTCCCTGGCATAGTGAACATGGAACTTTTCCATTGTTTTCGCGTGTCAGGTAGTAACCAGAGATGTTGGCGTTCTGGAAATGGGGGTACCCAGACCTACCTGCCTGCGGCCTGAGGCTGGCCCAGCAAAACCAACAGGCCTGGCACCACTCAATGCAAGGCCCTCAGGAGGGGCCAAGCCTCGCGAGGAGGAACATCATCAAGACCCGCAGGGGGGCTCCTCAGGACCCCTCTGGGGCGGCGGATATTCCGAGGTGAGACCCGGCCCCAGGAGTCAAGGATGATGCGGGAAAAGGATAGGCAAGAAGCGAATTGTAGGATGGTGCAGTTTCCGCTTTCATGCAAAGGAGGGAAGGACGTACGCGGGTTCCCAAGGCACCTTCCAAACGTTTCCATTCTGGTGCAAAAGGCCATCACCGCCCGCCAGCAGGACGGACGCCATCCCTGGACCCGTCCCTGCAGCGCTGGCAGCCACTTTGCAGGCGAAGACCACCTTTTGACAGGGGGACAGGTTCCTGTGTTCCCCTTCAATATTGGTCATTGTGGGATCCCTTCCCGCCCATGTGATAAGGGAAGAGGACCCAGGCCACCGCTATATATAGAGGATAGGTTACTTCATAGAGCCCCATATTCATTCACCCATCCACTCGCACTACGCAAAGGTCACCCAGCCTCCGGAGGCCCACGAACACTGTATTAGTTCATTCACCAACCTCCACGAGAGGTCATCCACCAAAGCAGGAGTAGTGTATTATGCTTCTGAGCGGCCTGAACCTGGGTAAACTGTTGTGTTCTATGTCTTCCTCACTATCGAGTGAGTTCTCTGCCATCCCCATCGAATAGCAAGTCACGCGAACCAAAGCTACCGAGTGGTCTCTGCACGCGCCCCTGTGTTTCAATCTTTAGGGTTTTGCGGTGCCTCAAATCCGACGAGAGACTCGGGAAATATCATCAGATATTTTCCCGATCCGTCCATAAGATCTAGTATTGCGTTAGCTCATGCCCAATATTGCATATTTCCATGTCATGCATCGTGATGCATATGTGTGCTTTATATTTATTTTTTCTCCCCCTCTTCTCTCTGGTAGACCCCGAGACTAACACTACTGTCGGGTACGACTACTCTCCTGATGACCAGCCCTTTGCCGCAGAGCAACAATGCAAGAACCCCCCCCCCCTTGATTATTCTTATATCGCCTATTCTTTCTCCCTCCTACTTGCATTAGATTTTGCTACTGTTGTAGATAGCTCCTATTCGTATGCATAGCCTATTTTTGTTACACTACTATATACTCTAGTACAATATCAAATGCTTAGTATAGGTGTCTTAGTGATTCCCAATGAGCCCCTTTAGTCCCAGTTGTCCCACTTTATCATCAAAGTCCCAAACTACTGATCGACGAGCCAAGACCCGTCATATCACTTCACATCCTCCTTGATGTATGATGCTGTAGAGCTACTATCAAGTACCGAGGGTGACACCTTGTTATGTACTCCTGATGTTAGCTCTGTAGTCTAGTTAACCGACGGTGGTTCACGAAGGGTGATTCCTCCTGCACAACCTTTTGATAGGGGGAGCACGTTCCCTTCTTCCCCTTCACAATTGGTCGTTGTGGGATCCCTTCCTGCCGATGCGATAACGGAAGAGGACCCGGGCTGCCGCTATATATAGAGGATAGGTTACTTCATAGAGCCCCATATTCATTCACCCATCCACTGTCACTACGCAAAGGTCACCCACCCTCCGAAGGCCCTCAAACACTGTATTAGTTCATTCACCAATCTCCATGAAAGGCAATCCAGTAAAGCAGGAGTAGGGTATTACGCTTCTCATTGGCCCGAACCTACGTAAACTGTTGTGTTATGTGTCTTCCTCACCATTAAGTGAGTTCTCTGCCATCCCCATCGAGTAGCAAGTCAGGCGAACCAAAGCTGCTGAGTGGTCTCCGCACGCGCCCCTATGTTCGAATCTTTACGGTTGCGAAGCCCGAAATCCGACATTTGGCACGACAGGTATGGGTGTGTGTTGGAGCCTCCACTCCAACAGCAAGAGCCAGACCTTGACTCGGCCACTCCATGGCAAGCGCGACCACCAATAGCCGCCGGTCCCAGGCGGTGGACGGTGTCCGGGTGAGCAGGGCCGCCCCTGCAGTCGCCTGCATTCTCGGCGGATCGCATGCGCCACCTTCCAGCCCGTCACGTCAAGCGTTTCCTACTGTGCGAGGGGGTGGTTCACCCAAGGCCCGAGTGCACAAAACACCGCGTATGGCTGGAGGTCAACATCACCTTCGGCCCCGACGATCATCCCAAGGCCACTACAGCCACCAGAACACTCCCTATGATGAGCAAGCCGACCATACACGGCATGGCTGTCTCCAAGACCCTCACCGACGGCGGCACGAGCCTCAACATCATCTCACTAGAGGCCTTCGACGCGCTGCAGTTGACCCGAGAGCAACTTGCGCCTTCAAAGCCCTTCTCCGGGGTGGTGGCAGGAACTGTCACCCCTGTGGGACGGATTCGCCTACCCGTCACCTTGGGCACCCGCTCCAACTTCCTCACTGAGCAGATCGACTTTGACGTCACCCGGATCCACCTTCCGTACAACGCAATACTCGGTTACCCCGCCCTCGCGCAGTTCATGGCGGCAACTCACCCAGGGTACAACGTCGTCAAGATGCCTGGAGCGGCGGCGTGCTCACCGTCGTGGGGGACGTCAAGGACGCATCTTGGGTACTCAAGCTCTCCCACAAGGCCACGACTGTGGCACGTGCCAACCTCAGGGGTGCGGCGCATGCCGCGGAGGGCCCTTGGTACGTCCCCAATGTCGCGCCTGTGAAGAAGAACCAGTTGTTCTCCCAAGACCGGGCAGAAACAAAGCAAGCACGGGTGGATGAAGGAAGTTGGGCTCCCACCTTCACCATCGGTGCAAACCTCCCCCACGACCAAGAGAAGGCATTGGTAGGTTTCCTCAGGGCGAACAAGGACGCGTTCGCCTGGAGCACCGCCAACCTGGTGGGGGTCCCGAGGGACGTCATTGAGAATCACGTCATGGTATGCCCGAACGTGCGCCCAGTGAAGCAGAAGGCAAGGAGGCAAGCCCCGGAGAAGCAGGCTTTCATCGCTCAGGAGGTGCGCAAACTAAAGGAGGCAGGGGTCATTCGAGAGGTTCGCTACCCGGAATGGTTGGCCAACCCGGTGGACGTCACGAAGAAGTGCGGGAAGGAGCGCATGTGCATCGACTTCACGAGCCTCAACAAGGCTTGCCCTGAGGACCTGTTCCCGCTACCACGTATCGACCAGATCATGGATTCCACCATGGAGTGTGATCTCCTGTGCTTCCTGGAGGCATTCTCGTGCTACCACCAGATCAAGATGGCGGTGGAGGACGTCGAGAATACAACCTTCCTCTCTCCATGTGGGGTGTGCTGCTATGAGTGCATACCCTTCGGGCTGCGGAACACCGGGGCAACCTTTCGGCGGTTGATGCATATCGCTGTGGGACCACAGCTCGGGAGGAACGCAGAGGCCTATGTCAACGATAGTGTGTTCAAGTCAAGGCAGGCAAAAACCTTGGTGGAGGACCTGAAGGATGTTGGAAATATGCCCTAGAGGCAATAATAAATTAGTTATTATTATATTTCTTTGTTCGTGATAATCATTTATTATCCATGTTATAATTGTATTGAACGAAAACATAGATACATGTGTGGATGCATAGACAAAACAATGTCCCTAGCAAGCCTCTAGTTGGCTAGCCAGTTGATCAATGATAGTCAAGGTTTTCTGACTATATGCAAGTGTTGTCACTTGATAACTTGATCACATAATTAGGAGAATCATGTGATGGACTAGACCCAAACTATGAACGTAGCATATTGATCGTGTCGTTTTATTGCTATTGTTTTCTGCGTGTCAAGTATTTATTCCTATGACCATGAGATCATATAACTCACTGGCACCGGAGGAATACCTTGTGTGCATCAAACGTCTCAACGTAACTGGGTGACTATAAAGGTGCTCTACAGGTATCTTCGAAGGTGTCCGCTGAGTTAGTATGGATCAAGACTGGGATTTGTCACTCTCTGTGACGGAGAGGTATCTCGGGGCCCACTCGGTAATACAATATCACACACAAGCCTTGGAAGCAATATGACTAAGTGTAAGTCACGGGATCTTGTATTACGGAACGAGTAAAGAGACTTGCCGGTAACGAGATTGAAATAGGTATGAGGATACCGACAATCGAATCTCGGGCAAGTAACATACCGAAGGACAAAGGGAATGACATACGGGATTATATGAATCCTTGACACTGAGTTTCAACCATAAGATCTTCGGAGAATATGTAGGATCCAATATGGGCATCCAGGTCCCGCTATTGGATATTGACCGAGGAGTGCCTCGGGGCATGTCTACATAGTTCTCGAACCCGCAGGGTCTGCACACATAAGGTTCGATGATGTTTTAGTATAGTTGATTTATATGTGTGGTTACCGAATGTTCTTTGGAGTCCCGGATGAGATCACAGACATCATGAGGGTTTTCGGAATGGTCTGGAAACGAAGATTGATATATAGGATGGTTTCATTTGGTTATCGGAAGGTTTTCGGGCATTACCGGGAATGTACCGGGAATGACGAATGGGTTCCGGAAGTTCACCGGGAGGGGGGCAACCCACCCGGGGGAAGCCCAATGGCCCTAGGGGTGCTGCACCATCCCTTAGTGGGCTGGTGGGACAGCCCAAGAGGGCCTTGGCGCCAAGAAAGAAAAACCAAAGAAAAAAAAGGGGAGGTGGGAAGGAAGAGAAGGACTCCACTTTCCAATCCTAGTTGGAGTAGGATTGGAGTAGGAATCCTCCTCTCCTCTTGGCCGGCGCCCCCTTGGGGACTTGGTCCTTAAGGCAAGCATCCTCCCCCACCCTCCTATATATAGTGGTCATTTAAGCCTGATTTGAGACAACTTTTTCCACATGCAACTCAGATCTAGACACCATAGTTTTACCTCTAGATCGTATTTCTACGGAGTTCGGGCGGAGCCCTACCGGAGTAGATCGTCACCACCACTGGTGCGCCGTCACTCTGCCGGAGAACTCATCTACTTCTTCGTCTTGCTTGCTGGATCAAGAAGGCCGAGATCATCGTCGAGCTATACGTGTGCTGAACGCGGAGGTGCCGTCCGTTCGGCACTAGATCGCAAGACGGTTCGTGCAACGGATCACGACACGGTTCGTGGGATGGATCGCGGGACGAATCATGGGACGAATCGCGGGACGTGAAGACGTTCCACTACATCAATCGCATTTCTTAACGCTTCCTGCTGTGCGATCTACAAGGGTACGTAGATCCAAATATCCTCTTGTAGATGGACATCACCATGATAGGTCTTCGTGTGCGTAGGAATTTTTTTGTTTCCCATGCAACGTTCTCCATAAAAGGAGACCTTTGCCAGCCTAAGGGAGGTGAACCTGAAACTCAACCCGACAAGTGGGTCTTCGGGGTTCCATCAAGCAAACTGCTCGGTTTCCTGGTGTCACACCACGGGATCGAGGAAAACCCAGTGAAGGTCAATGCCATAAACAAGATGAGCGCGCCCACAACCCTCAAGGAGACTCAGAAGCTGGCAGGGTGTGTTACCTCCTTGGGTCGCTTCATATCCAAGAACAGTGAGCGGGCCCTGCCTTTCTTCAAGATCATGAAAAGAAAGGGGCCCTTCGAATGGACCGTGGAGGCCGACAAAACCTTCGATGAACTCAATAAATACCTCACGAGCCCGCCGGTCATGGTGGCGCATCGCCCACGTGAGCCTCTGCTCCCGTACCTTGCTGCCACCCCCCACTCTGCCAGCGCCGCACTGGTGAAAGTAAGGGAGGAGCGAACCAGCAAGGGCGCCACTTCAGGGAACCCCGGCGGCTCTCCACCCGCGGAGTCTGGGGGCTCGCATGACTCGCGAGCTCTGACTCCCCCCCAGGCACAGGGACCTGAGGCTTAGGCCGCAGGGTCGGGCCATGAGATGCTCAACCCTCCTGAGGCCCCAGCCCCTCCTCCTGATCGCAAGACGCCCAAACGTACTAAGCTCGCCGAGGTTCATGATGCCCCGGGGGGCTGCATCCTCGTCGAGCACCGGGTGTACTTCGTCAGCACGGTGTTGCGGGATGCGCGCTCGCGCTATCTCATGTAGCAGAAACTCCTTCTAGCACTCCTCGTTGCTTCACGCAAGCTCCGCCACTACTTTCAGGGGTACCCAATCAAGGTCGTCTCTAGCTACCCCTTGGAGAAGATCCTGCATAACCCAAATGCGACTGGAAGGCTTGCCGAATCGAACATCGATCTTCAGGCCTTCAACATCTAATTCAACACGACCAGGGTCATCAAGGGAGCGGCCTTGGCTGACTTCGTGATAGAATGGACGGACGCACCGGACCGGGGGCTGGAAGGGAGCCAATCCCTTGCCTCGGTGTGGAGGCACCCGAGGGATGGACCATGAACTTCGATGGAGCCTTCACATGCAGAGGAGCAGGGGCTGGAGTCATGCTCACTTCCCCGACGGGAGACAAGCTCCACTACGCCGTGCAGCTCTGCTTCCAGCGTGGGGAGAAGGTATCCAACAACACAGCGGAGTACGAGGGCCTCATCGCCGGCCTCAAAGCGGCGGCGGCCTTGGGGGTCCGGTGCCTTGCCGTGATGGGCGACTCCTAGCTTCTCTCAACTTCTCCAACAAAGAGTACACGCCCAAGGACGAGCACATGGAAGCGTATCTGCAAGAGGTACGTAAGATTGAGAAACGTTTTCAGGGCCTGGAGCTACATCACGTCTCGTGTGGTAAGAACAAGGAGGCGGACGACATCGCCAAAAGAGCGTCGCGTCGCGAGGCTCAAGAGCCACGCGTCTTCGAGGAGCTACTCTTCAAGCCTTCCGCGACGCCGTCACCCGAGGGCCTGGCACCATGCGGAGAGGAGCTCCCCCTGCACCTCCCTTGAGGGCTTCGGATTGCGGCCAGGCCTCGGGAGCTCAACTACTCCTCGCCCTATAGGTGTGGGCCAATGATTGGATGCAGGAATTCGGGGCGTACCTACTCCATGTTGATAACCCACAAGTGTAGGGGATCGCAATAGTCTTCGCGGGTAAGTTAAACCAATTTATTGATTCGACACAAGGGGAGCCAAAGAATATTTATGAGCTTTAACAGTTGAGTTGTCAATTCAACCGCACCAAAAAGATACTTGCTTGGCAACAAAATATTAGTAGCAACGGTGATATGGAAGTGGTGGCCGCAACAGAAATAATAGTGGCAAAGCAACAAAAGTAATACAGCGAAAGTAAAGCAACTTGTAACTAGCAGTATTAAAACACTTTAGGCTAGGGAGATGGATGGTAGGTCATGGATGAGAGATATCATATATTTCACTTGGGGCAAGGCACATAGAAAAGTAATGATCATCTAGGCATATATCAAACATTAGGCATGTATCCCAAGGTAGTCATGCGTGCTTGCAATAAGAACTTGCACAACATCTTTTGTCCAACCATCCCATTATCAACTGAGCCAAAAGGAACTTAGGGAGATTAAGGTGCTCCTGTCAAAGAGCACCGGAACAAAGCATTAGGAATCAATGGATACATGGAATCCTCAAATTATAGTCTATTCCATTTGGTATCCCAAGCTGTCACCATTGGGATTGCCGGTTCCGGACTATAATAGGTGCATACTACTCATAGGTAGGATCTAGAACACAAATATATTCATGAAAACATAACGTATTTAGATATGAAATCATGGCACTCAGGCCTAAAGTGACAAGCATTAAGAGTAACAAGTAGTAGCAAAGATGATAAACACCATAGTAGATGATAGGTAACATGCCCCCAACAATCCGACGAACTATTACATGATCTAACACATCCAATCTCTCCCATCCCCTTCACCTACATCAGGGAATTACTCACACATGATGGGAGAAGCCATGGGAGGATGATGGAGTGGTGATGGTGATGACGATGGCGAAGATTTCCCCTCTTCGGAGGCCAAAGCAGCCTCCAGATTAGCTCTCTCGAAGAAGAACCGAGGGTGGCGGCGCCTCCGCATCGAAAACTTGCAAAACGACGTCTGTTTTGGGATTTTTTCGTCACGGGTAAAAATAGGATCTAAAGTAGGGCACCAGAGGGGGTGGTCCCCACCAAGGCAGCCTCCCGGCGTGGCCAGGGGGCAGGCCGCGCCCACAGGTCTCCTGGGGGCCCTATGGCTCCCCTATGGCCCATCTTCTGGCCCATGGTTCCTCCCGGTGCGTGGATATTCTCTATTTTTATGGGAATTTTATGGGACGTCTAAATATCCATTTTCCTACGCACAAGAAAACCATACAAGCAGCTCTGCTGAAAACAGTGTCAGTCCGGGTTAGTTTCATTTAAATCATGCAAGAATGAGGCCAAAACAATAGCAAAAGTGTTTGGAAAAGTCGATACGTTTGAGACCTATCAGACGACACATTGCCGAAGAAAGAGGAAGACGCGGAGCGCGTAGCACGACAAGCCTCGGCCTACTGCCTATGGACGGCGACTTGTACCGCAGGAGCCCGAACGACGTCGCGCTATAGTGCATTTCCACGGAGCAGGGGCGCGAACTACTGGCCGACATCCACGGAGGGGACTGCGGGCATCACTCCTCTTCGTGCACGCTTGCAGGTAAAGCGTTCAGGTCAGGTTTCTACTGGCCTACAGCATTGGACGACGCCACCGAGTTGGTCCCGTCTTTCGAGGTTTGCCAGTTCCACGCCAAGCAGATCCACCAGCCTGGCAGGGCCTCGAGACCATTCCGCTTTCCTCGCCCTTCGCGGTCTGGGGGCTGGACATACTGGGCCCTTCCCCCAGGCAGCGGGCGGCTTTCGCTACCTCTACGTCGCCATCGGCAAATTCACCAAGTGCGCGGAGGTGGAGCCCGTGCGCACCATCCATGCAGAGCCGGCCATCAAATTCATCAAGGGCCTCATGAGCCGCTTCAGCGTCCCCAACCGCATCATCAAGGGCCCTGTGCTAACCTAGGGACGCAAGTATGCTACGCATCGGTGGCACACCCGTGGAGCAATGGCCAAGCAGAGCGCCAACGAAGAGGTCCTATGAGGCCTCAAGGTGAGGAGTTTCAAGAAGAAGCTCGACGCTTGCGGCCGGGGTTGGGTCAACGAGCTCCTGTTGGTGTTGTGGTCCATCTGCACCACCGCGACTAAGCCCACTAGCAAAACCTCGTTCTTCCTCGTCTAAGGAGCCAAGTCGGTCCTTCCCCACGAGATCAAGCACCGGTCCCCACGGGTCATGGCGTTTGATGAGGAGAGTCAGGAGGCTGCGCAGGGGACGGACCTCGTGCTCGACGAGGAGGTGTGTGATACGTCTCAAACGTATCTATAATTTTTGATGGTTTCATGTTGTTATCTTGTCACATGTTTTATGTACCTTTTATTTCTTTTTTGGGACTAACTTATTAATTCAGTGCCAAGTGCCAGTTCCTATTTTTCTGTGTTTTTGGCTCTTTTCAGATCTAATTTTGGAACGGAGTCCAAACGGAATAAAATCCCCGAAATAAATTTTTCCCTGGCGGAAGAAGATCAGGGGGCTTGAGGGCCAAGCCAGGAGGGCTACAGGGGGCCCACAAGTCCCCCATCCGCCACGAGTGGGGCTGATGGCAGGCTTGTGGCCTCCCTGGCGCCCCCCTGACCTAGATCCTTCGCCTATATATTCCCTAAAATACAGAAAAAATTTTTAAGGGATCCACAAAAATACTTTTCCGCCGCCGCAAGCTTCCGTTTCCGCGAGATCTCATGTGGAGACCCTTCTCGGTGCCCTGCCGGAGGGGACATTGGAGTTGGAGGGCTTCTACAGCAACATCATCACCCCTCCAATTAAGCCCGGGCATAAAACCCGAAACCCGAAGCCCGCACGCGAACTACCTCAGCCCGAATCCGAAAAGCCCGAACCCGACAAACCCGAGCTATAGATCGGGTACCAATTTAGAAAACCCGAAATTAATTTGGTTAGTTCGGGTATCAGTGTACGGTACCCGAATTGCCCGATTACCCGAGGAAACGTAGCACTAGGCCACTAGTGCGGGCGGCCGAGGCCCAGCCCAACTTCCTGAACCCTAGTACCCCACGACCCCATCCCCATCCCCTTGCCAGGCTCGCCTCCACCCCTTCCACTCCCAGTCTCCCACTCCCAGCCGCCGCCTGCAGTCGCCGGCTCGCCGCCCACCAGGCCGCCACGGCCAGTAAACAACGCCCGCGCTCTGCCCTTCCGCGGCCGCGCCCGCGCGGATCGTCAGTTCATCACCGCCGTCCACCATGCCGCCCGCGCCATGTCCCCCCGCTGCCGCGTCGGGCCGCCGTCCACTAGTCCGTCACAGCCGCCACGCCAGCAAGCAGAAGCCCAGCAGCAGCCGACGACCGACGTGCGCAAGCTCCAAACGAACGACGGCTTCTTCTTTCCTTCTCCCGGCGTTCGCTTCCCTGAAGGGTGTTTACATTCTCAGGTAGTTCGGATTACCCGAACCCGAAACCCGAATTTCCGGGTACCCGAAATGTCGGGTAGTGATCTTTTTAGAGAAATCTCGGGTTTCAAAGTTAGGAACCCGAATTACCCGACCCGAATTTTCGGGTAAACCCGAACGCCCGGGCCTACCTCCAATGACTCGTGAGTAGTTCACATCAGACCTACGGGTCCGTAGTTAGTAGCTAGATGGCTTCTTCTCTCTCTTGGATCTTCAATACAAAGTTCTCCATGATCTTCATGGAGATCTATCCGATGTAATCCTCTTTGGCGGTGTGTTTGTCGAGATCCGATGAATTGTCGATTTGTGATCAGAATATCTATGATATATATTTGAGTCTTTGCTGATTTCTTTTATACATGATTTGATATCCTTGTAAGTCTGTCCGAGTCTTGGGTTTTGTTTGGCCAACTAGATCTATGATTATTGCAATGGAGAAGTGCTTGGTTTTGGGTTCTTACCATGTGGTGACCTTTCCCAGTGACAGTAGGGGCAGCAAGGCATACATCGTGTAGTTCCCATCAAGGGTAACAAGGTGGGCTTTGACGTAGATATGAGATTGTCCATCTACAACATGTCATCTTGCTTAAGGCGTTACTCTGTTCTTTTGGACTTAATACACTAGATGCATGCTGGATAGCGGCCGACGTGTGGAGTAATAGTAGTAGATGCAGAAAGTATCGGTCTACTTGTTTTGGACGTGATGCCTATAGATATAAGCATTGCCATAGATGACGTCACGACTTTGCGCGGTTCCATCAATTGCTCGACAGTAATTTGTTCACCCACCGTCTACTTGCTTTCATCAGAGAAGCCAGTATTAACACTATGGCCCCCGGGTCTATTCACACCTATCGTTTCCACTTTCGCTTTTACTTTGCTTTGTTACTTAGTTGCTTTCAGTTCTCACTTGGCATACAATCTATAAGGGATTGACAACCCCTTCATAGCGTTGGAAGCAAGCTTTTTGTGTTTCTGCAGGCACTTGTGATACTCCTTCACTGGATCGATACATTGGTTCTCAAACTGAGGGAAATACCTACCACCGTTGCGCTACATCACCCTTTCCGCTTCGAGGGGACACCAACGCAAGGCTCCAAGGCCACGGGGGAAATCCTTTGCATATTTGCCTAGGAAGTCCCTTAAGGCGTAGCCGTAGCAGAAGGATTCCTGGTGCCGTCGACACGCTTATTTCTGGCGCCATTGGAAGGTCTTTTGTTGCAGTAGTAGAATTATTTATGGTACCGTTGCCGGGGAAGGAGAGATCTATCCAAGTAGGTCTCACAAACTCATCTCTTGCATTTTTTTGCCTGTTGCCTCTCGTTTTCCTCTCCCCCCTTCACATTTGCCTTTTTCGTTTGCCTTTTTCGTTCGCCCTTTTCTCTCGTTTGCCTTTCAGTTGCCTGTGTGCTATGTGCCTTCAATATGCTTGCATCTTCGCTTGCTGAAAATCTAGTGATATGGATCCTCATCCACTTGCTAATCTCTTTAAGAGACCCACTTATGTCGAACGAATTGCTAGTGAATTGAGTGCACTTGACTATCATTATGGCGTTTTGCTTGAGATGCGTGAATCTGAAAATCGTGATGAAGAAACTTGTGAAGTGATTCACAAGGGCTCCTTGGATGAAAAGCATGATTGCAATGGTTTCACTATAAATTCTATTAGTGACAATCATGCTAAAAATATGCAAAACCCTAAGCTTGGGGATGCTAGTCTTGCTATGACCACTACTTGTTGCAAAGATCATGATTGGGGTGATGATTTTTCTTTTGATCTTGAAATTTTTTTCAAGCCTCAAGATGAATATGATATTTGCAACAATATTGAAAGTGGGATTGGAGAAGTCATGACTTTATTTGATGATAATTTCACTATTTTTGAAGAGCGTCAACTTTGCATGCATGTCGATCATGAAAAGAATATCCTATGTGATAGTTACATTGTTGAATTCGAATATGATCCCACATGTAATTATTATGAGAGAGGAAAATATGGTGCTAGAAACTTTCATATCACTAAATCACCTCTCGTTATGTTGAGATGGCTATTGTCTTTTTCTTCTTCCTTGCATTTGGTAACTATGGGTTGTCTTGACAATCTGTTTTCCTATAAAATGCCTATGCATAGGAAGTATGTTAGACTTAGATGTGATTTGCACATGCTTTATGATGCTCTCGTTGTGCTTAAATTCCTGTCTTTTGTGTGAGCATCATTGATTTACCAATGCCTAGCTAAGGGCGTTAAACAATAGCGCTTGTTGGGAGGCAACCAACGAATCTATCATTTTTCTTTCTGTTTCGTGTTTTTCACACTTTCATAATTCTGTTATGATTGTGTTTTTTGTGTTTCTTTTTGCGTTTGTGCCAAGCAAAACCGTTATGATTAGTCTTGGGGATGATCGTTTGGTCATGCTGGAAAAGACAGAAACTTTCTGCTCACGAAAAGAATTTTCATTTTTTTTCCGTAATAGCTTTTGATTTGATTCGTTTTGATTCTGATTGATAGGCAAATTTTTCAGACTGTCGTAATTTGTCAGAACTTTTGAAGTACCAGAAGTATACTAAATATACAGATTGCTACAGACTGGTCTGTTGTTAACAGATTCTGTTTTTGTTGTGTTGGTTGCTTATTTTGATGAAACTATGGATAGTATCGGGGGGTATTAGCCATGGAAGATTGAAAATACAGTAACCCAACATCAGCATAAGTAGAGTTTAAGTTTGAAACAGTACCTAAGGAAGTGGTGGTTTACTTTCTCATACTAATGTTATCATGAGTTTCTCTTTAAGTTTCGTGTTGTGAAGTTTTCAAGTTTTGGGTGAAGTTCTTATGGACAAAGAGATAAAGAGTGGCAAGAGCTCAAGCTTGGGGATGCCCAAGGCACCACAAGAGATTCAAGGATGCCGCAAAAGCCTAAGCTTGGGGATGCCCCGGGAACGCATCCCCTCTCTCATCTTCAATCCATCGGTAACGTTACTTGGGGCTATATTTTTATTCACCACATGTTATGTGTTTTTGCTTGGAGCGTCTTCTATCGTAGGAGTCTTTAATTTTTTGTGTGTCACAATCATCCTTGCTGCACACCTAGATAGATAGACATGCACTCATCATGATTTTGTCGAGCTTCACTTATATCTTTTGGTAGACAATTCAGCTCACTTGTGCTTCACTTATATCTTTTGAGCTAGATACTTTTCCTCTATGTGCTTCACTTATATCTTTTAGAGCACAAAGGTGTGTGGCTTGGTAGTTGATCTATGCTTTGGAAGTATTCTCAAAAGGGGTAGTTATCCAAAGGGATACAAAAACTTCCACCTTCATGTGCATTGAATAATTAGAAAAGTTTGATTCATCTCAATTAGTTTTGAGTTTGTGGTTTTGGTAATATTGAAGTCATGCTAGTAAGGTGTTGTGGATCTAGAAATACTTGTGTTGAAGTTAGTGATTCCCATAGCATGCACGTATGGTGAACCACTATGTGATGAAATCTGAGCATGATTAGTCCATTGATTGTCATCCTTTGCGTGGCGGTCGGGATCGCGCGATGGTTTATACCTACCAACCCTTCCCGTAGGACTATGCGTTGAATGCTTTGTTTCGATTACTAATAAAACTTTTGCAACAAGTATATGAATTCTTCATAACTAATGTTGAGTCCATGGTTTCGATGCACATTCACCTTCCACCATCACTATCTTCTTAGTGCCGTGCAACTTTCGCCGGTGCACAAAACCCACCATTAGCCTCCCTCAAAACAGCCACCATACCTACCTACTATGGCTTTTTCAAAGTCATTCCGAGATATATTGCCATGCAACTACCACCATGACATGTGCCACCACTTCTACATTGACATTGCATAATCGTAAGATAACTGACATAATGTTTCCATTAATGTCTATGCCATGCTAGATCATTGTCACGGTACACTACCGAAGGCATTCCATATAGAGTCATCATTGCTCTAAGTTTTGAGTTGAAAGTTTGATGATCATCATTAATGGAGCATTGTCCCATGTGAGGAAATAAAAGAGGCCAAAGATTCCCACCAAAAAAAAGAGGCCAAAGAGCCCACCAAAAAAATAAAAAAATGAGAGAAAAGAGAGAAGGGACAATGCTACCACTTTTCCACACTTGTGCATATTAAGCACCATGATCTTCATGATTGAGAGTCTCTCGTTTTGTCACCACCATATAGCTAGTGGGAAATTTTCATTATATAACTTGGCTTGTATATTCCAATGATAGGCTTCCTCAAAATTGCCTTAGGTCTTCATGAGCAAGCAAGTTGGATGCACACCCACTAGTTTTCTTTAAGAGCTTTCACATACTCTTAGCTCTAGTGCATCATTCGTATGGCAATCCCTACTCATTCACATTGATATCTATTGATGAGCATCTCCACAGCTCATTGATATGCCTAGTTAATGTGATCATCTTCTCCTTTTTTTGTCTTGCAACCTCCACCACACTCCACACCACTTATAGTGCTAAAACCATGGCTCATGCTCATGTATTGCGTGAAAATTGAGAAGGTTTGAGAAAGTAAAGGTGTGAAACAATTACTTGGCCAATACTGGGGGTGTGCATGATTTAAATTCGTTGTGCAATGATGATAGAGCATAGCCAGACTATATGATTTTGTAGGGATAACTTTCTTTTGGCCTTGTTATTTCGAAAGTTCATGATTACCTTGCTAGTTTGCTTGAATTATTATTGTTTCCACGTCAATAGAAAACTATTGTTTTGAATCTAATGGATCTGAACATTCACGTAACATAAGAGGAGTTACAAAGGACATTTATACTAGGTAGCATGAAAGCATCAAAAATTCATTGTTTATCACTTCCCTACTCGAGGACGAGCAGGAGTTAAGCTTGGGGATGCTTGATACGTCTCAAATGTATCTATAATTTTTGATGGTTTCATGCTGTTATCTTGTCATCTTTGGATGTTTTATGTACCTTTTATATCATTTTTGGGACTAACTTATTAATTCAGTGCCAAGTAACAGTTCCTGTTTTCTGTGTTTTTGGCTCTTTTTATATCTGATTTTGGAACGGAGTCCAAACGGAATAAAATCCCCGAAATAAAATTTTCCCGAACGGAAGAAGATCAGGGGGCTTGAGGGCCAAGCCAGGAGGGCTACACGGGGCCCACAAGCCCCCCATCTGCCACCAGGGGGGCGACGGATGGCAGGTTTTTGGCCTACCTGACCCCCCCTGACCTAGATCCTTCGCCGATATATTCCCTAAAATACAGAAAAAAATCAAGGGATCCACGAAAATACTTTTCCGCCGCCGCAAGCTTCCGTTTCCGCGAGATCTCATCTGGAGACCCTTCCCGGTGCCCTGACAGATGGGACTTTGGAGTTGGAGGGCTTCTACATCAACATCATCGCCCCTCCAATGACTCGTGAGTAGTTCACTTCAGACCTACGGGTCCGTAGTTAGTAGCTAGATGGCTTCTCTCTCTTGGATCTTCAATACACAGTTCTCCATTATCTTCATGGAGATCTATCCGATGTAATCCTCTTTGGCATTGTTTTTGTCGAGATCCGATGAATTGTGGACTTGTGATCAGATTATCTATGATATAAATTTGAATCTTTGCTGATTTCTTTTATGGATGATTTCATATCCTTGTAAGTCTCTCCGAGTCTTGGGTTTTGTTTGGCCAACTAGATCTATGATTCTTGCAATGGGAGAAGTGCTTGGTTTTGGGTTCTTACCGTGTGGTGACCTTTCCCAGTGACAGTAGGGGCAGCAAGGCACACATCGTGTAGTTGCCATCAAGGGTAACAAGGTGGGCTTTGTCGTAGATATGAGATTGTCCATCTACATCATGTCATCTTGCTTAAGGCGTTACTCTATTATTTTGGACTTAATACACTAGATGCATGCTGGATAGCGGTCGACGTGTGGAGTAATAGTAGTAGATGCAGAAAGTATCGGTCTACTTGTTTTGGACGTGATGCCTATAGATATAATCATTGCCATAGATGACGTCACGACTTTTCGCGGTTCTATCAATTGCTCGAAAGTAATTTGTTCACCCACCGTCTACTTGCTTTCATGAGAGAAGCCAGTAGTAAACAATATGGCCCCAGGGTCTATTCACACCTATCGTTTCCACTTTCGCTTTTACTTAGCTTTGTTACTTTGTTGCTTTCAGTTCTCACTTGGCAAACAATCTATAAGGGATTGACAACCCCTTCATAGCATTGGGAGCAAGCTTTTTGTGGTTGTGAAGGCATTTGTGATACTCCTTCATTGGATCGATACCTTGGTTCTCAAACTGAGGGAAATACTTACCACCGCTGTGCTACATCACCATTTCCGCTTCGAGGGAACACCAACGCAAGGCTCCAAGGCCACGGGGGAAATGCTAGGAAGTCCCTTAAGGCGTAGCCGTAGCAGAAGGATTCTTAGTGTCGTCGACACGCTTATTTCTGGCACCGTTGGAAGGTCTTTTGTTGCAGTAGCAGTGTGCCGCCGGGCCTCACTCCGAGCCGCGAGGTACCAGCAGTCCTTGCGGCGCTATCACTACCGCAACATCTGCTCCACGACCCTCGAAGTCGGTGACCTCGTCCTGAGACGAGTTCAATCCAAGGAGGGCTTACACAATCTCTCGCCCATGTGGGAGGGCCCCTTCAAGGTCGCCCATGTCTCTCGGCCTAGCGCCGTGCGCCTGGAGACTTGCTGCCTCTTGAGCTTGCGTTGGTTTTTCCCTTGAAGGGGAAATGGTGATGCAGCACAGGAGCAGTAAGTATTTCCCTCAGTTTGAGAACCAAGGTATCATTCCAGTAGGAGAATCGTGCCAAGTCCAGAGTACCTACGCAAATACAAAAGAGCTTGCAGCCAACTCTATAAAGGGGTTGTCAATCCCTTCAAGATTGATTGCAAAGTGAGACCTGAAGGCAGAAAATGCAACGAAGTAAAAGTGTAAGGCTGAAAATATGGTGTGAAGTAGACCCGGGGGCCATAGTATTCACTAGAGGCTTCTCTAAAAATAGCAAATAATACGGTGGGTGAACAAATTACTGTCGAGCAATTGATAGAACCGCGCAAAGTCATGATGATATCTAAGGCAATGATCACACATATAGGCATCACGTCTGAGACAAGTAGACCGATACTTTCTGCATCAACTACTATTACTCCACACATCGACCGCTATCCAACATGCATCTAGTGTATTGAGTTCATGACGAACAGAGTAACGGCTTATGCAAGATGACATGATGTAGAGGGATAAACTCAAACCAATGATGAAAACCCCATCTTTTTACCATTGACGATGGCAACAACATGATGCGTGCCTCGATGCCCCTTCTGTCATTGGGAGAGGTCACCGCATGGTATGAACCCAAAACCAAGCACTTCTCCCATTGCAAAAATCATAGATCAAGTTGGCCAAAGAAAACCCACAACTCGAAGAGAATTACAAGGATATGAAATCATGCATATAATAGATCATAAGAAACTCAAATAAGATTCATAGATAATCTAATCATAAATCCACAATTCATCGGATCTTGACAAACACACCGCAAAGAAGATTACATCGGATAGATCTCCATGAATATCATGGAGAACTTTGTATTGAAGATCCAAGAGAGAGAAGAAGCCATCTAGCTACTAGCTATGGACCCGAAGGTCTATGGTGAACTACTCACACATCATCAGAGAGGTCATGGTGTTGATGAAGAAGCTCTCCGTATCAGAATCCCCCCTCCGGCAGGTCACCAGAACGTGCCCCAGATGGTATCTTGCGGAGACAGAAGCTTGCGGTGGTGGAAAAGTATTTTCGTGGATCTCTCACACAGTTTTGGATTTTTTCTAAATTTATAGGCGGAAGAGATAGGGGAGACAAGCCACAGGGGGCCCACAAGCCTGCTAGGCGCGGCCCCCTGGCCGCGCCTAGGGGGCTTGTGGGGTCCCCTGGTGGCCCTTGCCTTGGTTCTCAAGTCTCGTGCGTATCTTCTATTCCGGAAAAAATCTTTTCGGAAGTTTTATTCCGTTGGGACACCATTTAAAATCCTCCTCTAAAAAGGGTAAAAAACACGGAAAAAACAGGAACTGGCACTTGGTACTGAGATAATAAGTTAGTCCCAAAAAAGATATAAAAGGCATACAAAACATCCAAAGTTTGACAAGATAAGAGCATGGAACCATAAAAAATTGTAGATATGTAGGAGACGTATCAAGCATCCCCAAGCTTAACTCCTGCTCGTCCTCGAGTTGGGAAGTGATAAAGACTGAATTTTTGATGTGGAATGCTACCTAGCTTAGTTGTCTTTTGTAACTTCTTTCATGTGACATGAATGTTCAGATCCGTAAGATTCAAAACAATAGTTTGCTATTGACATGAAAACCATAATACTTCAAGCAAACTAGCAAGGTAATCATGAAATTTCGAAATAACAAGGCCAAAGAAAGTTATCCCTACAAAATCATATAGTCTGGCTATGCTCCATCATCCTCACACAACGAATTTAAATCATGCACAACCCCGATATTGGCCAAGTAATTGTTTTCATACTCTTACTTTCTCAAACCTTTTTCAACTCTCACGCAATACATGAGTGTGAGCCATGGATATAGCACTATAGGTCGAATAGAGTGTGGTGGTGGTTGTGAGACAAAAAGGAGGAGATGGTCATATTGACTCAGCGTATTAAAGGGCTATGGAGATGCCCATTAATAGGTATCAATGTGAATGAGTAGGTATTGCCATACAAAGGATGCACTAGAGCTATAAGTATGTGAAAGCTCAAAAGGAGAACTAGTGGGTTTGCATCCAACTTGCTTGCTCACGAAGACCTAGGGCAATTTGAGCAAGCCCATCATTGGAATATAAAAGCCAAGTTATAGAATAAAGATTCCCACTAGTATATGGTGGTGAAAAATAAAGAGGCTCTCAATCATGAAGAACATGGTGCTATTATGAAGCACAAATGTGGAAAAAGATAGTAGCATTGTCCCTTCTCTCTTTTTCTCTTTTTTTTATTTGGGCTCTTTGGCCTCTTTTTCTCTCTTTTTTTATTGTGGGCAACTTTGGCCTATTTTTTTTATTTCCTCACATGGGACAATGCTCTAATAATGATGATCATCACACTTTTACTTACTCACAACTCAAAGCTCATAACGATGATGACTCTATAGGAAATGCCTCCGGCAGTGTACCGGGATGTGCAACGATCTAGCTTGGCGTATGACATTGAAACATCTCGCTAGCTATCTTACGATCATGCAATGGCAATATGAGAGTGACGACACAAGTCATCAGACAAAACGGTGGGAGTTGCATGGCAATATATCTCGGAATGGCTATGAAAATGCCATAGTAGGTAGGTATGGTGGCTGTTTTGAGGAAGGCATATGGTGGGTTTGTGCACCGGTGAAAATTGTGCGGTACTAGAGGGGCTAGCAGTGGTGGAAGGTGAAAGTGCATCTATACCATGGACTCACATTAGTCATGAAGAACTCACATACTTGTTGCAAAAGTTTTTGTTAGTAATCAAAACAAAGTGCTAAACGCATACTCCTAGGGGAAGGGTTGGTAGGTGTAAACCATCGCGCGATCCCAACCGCAACACAAAGGATGACAATCAATAGATCAATTATGCTCCGATTTCCGAACAAAGCGGTTCACCATACGTGCATGTTACGGGAATCACTAACTTCAACACAAGTATTTCTAGATTCACAACACCCTACTAACATAACTCTCGATATTACCAAATCCACGCCTCAAAAATAATTGAGAGGAATCAAACTTCTCTTTCTACTCAATGCTCATGAAGATGGAAGTTTTTGTATCCTATTTGGGTACCTATCACCTTTTGGACTATTTTCGTAGCTCAAACCAACTACCAAGTCACGCACCGCCGTGCTCTAAAAGATCTAAGTGAAGCACATAGAGCAAAATTATCTAGCTCAAAAGATATAAGTGAAGCACGATGAGCATTCTAGCAAATTCACGATGAGTGCATGTCTATCTCAAAAGGTGTGCAGCAAGGATGATTGTGACACAACAAAAAGAAAATACTCCTACGATACAAGACGCTCCAAGCAAAACGCATATCATGTGGTGAATAAAAATATAGCTCCAAGTAATGTTACCGATGGATTGAAGATGGAAGAGGGGATGCCTTCCCGGGGCATCCCCAAGCTTAGGCTTTTTGGTGTTCTTGCATTTGGCTTGGGATGCCTTGGGCATCCCCAAGCTTGATAACTTTCCACTCTTTGTCCATTTTTCCATGAGAACATCACCCAAAACTTGAAAACTTCACAACACAAAACTTAAACAGAAACTCGTGATATCATTAGCACAAGAAAACAAACTACCACCTCTTTAGGTAATGTAGAAATCTTGATTTATATTTATATTGGTGTTATATTACTGTATTCTCACTTTTCCATGGCTATTACCCCCCGGTACTATCCATAGTTTCATCAAAACAAGCAACCAACTCAACAAAAATAGAATCTGTCAAAAACAGACCAGTCTATAGAAATCTGTATACTTCATATACTTCTGGTACCTCAAAAATTCTGAAAACTTACGACTGCCTGGGAGAAAGGCATATAAAACTTCAGAAAAAAGAATCAACTCAAAATCTCTTTCTGAATATAAATGAAAAATAATTTCGTGAGTGAAAAGTTTCTGTCTTTTTCCAGCAGGATCAAACTACCATCACCAAAATTAGTCATAAAGGTTTTGCTTGGCTCAAACACAAAAAGAAACACAAAAGACACAATCATAATAGAATTATTATGGTGTGGAAACAACAAAACATAAAGAAAAATGTAAATTCATTGGGTTGCCTCCCAACAAGCGCTATTGTTTAACGCCCTTAGCTAGGCATTGATAATTCAATGATGCTCACACAAAAAGACAAGAACTGAAGCACAACGAGAGCATCATAAAGCATGTGAAAATCACATCTAAGTCTAACATACTTCCTATGCATAGGCATTTTATTGGAAAACAAGTTATCAAGACAAGCAATAACGACCATATGCAAGGAAGAAGAAAGAGACAATAGCAATCTCAACATAACGAGAGGTAATTTGGTAACATGAAAGTTTCTACCACAATATTTTCCTCTCTCATAGAAATTATATGTGGGATCATATTCAAATTCAAAAATATAGCTATCAGAAAGGATATTCTTTTCATGATCCACATGCATGCAAAGTTGACGCTCTTCAAAAATAGTGGGATTATCATCAACTAAAGTCATGACTTCTCCAAACCCACTTTCAATATTATTGCAAATATCATAATCATCATGAGGCTTAAACAAATTTTCAGGATCATAAAAATCAGTACCCCAATCATGATCATTGCAACAAGTAGTGGAGAAAGCAAAACTAGCATCCCCAAGCTTAGGGTTTTGCACGTTTTTAGGATGATTGACACTAATAGGATTTATAGTGAAACCATTGCAATCATGCTTTTCATTCAAGGATCCCTCGTGAATCACTTCATAAATTTCTTCATCACGATTTTTAGATTCACGCATCTCAAGAAAAATCGATAGAGAATGTCAAGTGCATTCAACTCACTAGCAATTGGAGCAACATAATTGGACCTCTTAAAGAGATTAGCAAGTGGATGAGGATCCATATCAATTGATTTTCAGCAAGCGAAGATGCAAGCATATTGAAGGCACATGGCAACACAAGAAAACCGAAAGCAAGCGAAAGAAAGGGCGAACGAAAAAGGCAAATATTTGTAAATTTTTGTTTTTCAGAAGTGGGGGAGAGGAAAACGAGAGGCAAAAAGGTAAATGCAAGAGATGAGTTTGCGACACTTAGTTGGATGAGCTTCACTTAGAATAATCCCTGGTGCCAGAGATTGACACGTTGATGGGAGACTATTCTTGACTTGATCCTCCCCGGCAACGGCGCCAGAAATCCTTCTACTGCCTCTTGAGCTTGCGTTGGTTTTCCCCTTGAAGAGGAAAGAGTGATGCAGCACAGGAGCAGTAAGTATTTCCCTCAGTTTGAGAACCAAGGTATCAATCTAGTAGGAGAATCGCACCAAGTCCAGAGTACCTGCGCAAACACAAAAGATCTTGCACCCAACGCTATAAAGGGGTTGTCAATCCCTTCAAGATTGATTGCAAAGTGAGATCTGAAGGCGGAAAGTGCAACGAAGTAAAAGTGTAAGGCTGAAAATATGGTGTGAAGTAGACACGGGGGCCATAGTGTTCACTAGAGGCTTCTCTCAAAATAGCAAATCATACGGTGGGTGAACAAATTACTGTCGAGCAATTGATAGAACCGCGTAAAGTCATGACGATATCTAAGGCAATGATCATACATATAGGCATCATGTCTGAGACAAGTAGACCAATACTTTCTGCATCTACTACTATTACTCCACACATCGACCGCTATCCAGCATGCATCTAGTGTATTGAGTTCATGACGAACAGAGTAATGCCTTAAGCAAGATGACATGATGTAGAGGGATAAACTCAAACCAATGATGAACCCCCCATCTTTTTACCCATGATGGCAACAACATGATGCATGCCTCGCTGCCCCTTCTGTCACTGGGGAGGTCACCGCACGGTATGAACCCAAAACCAAGTACTTCTCCCATTGCAAGAATCATAGATCAAGTTGGCCAAACAAAACCCACAACTCGAAGAGAATTACAAGGATATAAAATCATGCATATAAGAGATCAGAAGAAAGTCAAATAAGATTCATAGATAATCTGATCATAAATCCACAATTCATCGGATCTGAACAAACACACCGCAAAGAAGCCATCTAGCTACTACCTATGGACCCGAAGGTCTATGGTGAACTACTCACGCATCATCAGAGAGGTCATGGTGTGGATGAAGAAGCCCTCCGTATCCGAATCCCCCCTTCGACACGGCACCAGAACGTGCCCCAGATGGGATCGTGCGGAGACAGAAGCTTGCGGCGGCGGAAAAATATTTTTGTGGATCTCTCACGCAGTTTTGGAATTTTTCTGAATTTATAGGCGGAAGAGGTAGGGCAGACGTGCCTAGGGGGCTTGTGGTGTCCCCTGGTGACCCCTGCCTTGGTTCTCAAGTCTCGTGCGTATCTTCTGTTCCGGAAAAAAATCTTTTCGGAAGTTTTATTCTGTTTGGACGTCATTTAAAATCCTCCTATGAAAAGGGTCAAAAACACGGAAAAAACAGGAACTGGCACTTGGCACTGAGTTAATAAGTTAGTGCCATAAAAGATATAAAAGGCATACAAAACATCCAAAGTTTGACAAGATAATAGCATGGAACCATCAAAAATTATAGATACGTTGGAGACGTATCAAGACTCAAGACTGAGTCCCCATCCAGAATGCCTGGAACATCCAACATCTCCAGAAGTTCTAACCTTAACGCCTCTGCAACGCCTCTGCATCGTCCTTCAATTCTTCCGGAACCTACTTCATCCCATGACACTCTCACGTAATAACGAGCCGAGGCTGTATACGCCCAGGGGGCCCCAAGGACACGGAAGTGGTCCCTCCCACGCCTAGTGGCAGCCCTACGCTCAGTGCTGGGGAGAAGACAGATGCAATCAACTCGGTCCACCAATGACTATGCTCGAACCCAAAGGAATCAGGCGCCCAATGCCTCGGAGGTCGGGACACTGGCGAGGCCAAAGCATCCTCGCGACCTCCCAGATATACGCCCATCGTGACACTCTCACGTAATAACGAGTTGAGGATGTATTCGCCCAGGGCCCCCCGAGGACGCGGAGGGGTCCATCCCACGCCTAGTGGAAGCCCTATGCTCCGCGCTGGGGGGAGACGGATGAGGAGAATATATTAGGTACCGGACGCGGATTTCATTTGCTTTTCTTTGACTTGGATTTGCTGATGTTTACGAAACCAAACCAGGGGCCTTTCCAAATGAAATATTTACGAAAACTTGTTTCCCTGGCTGTTTTTTCGTGGCGCACTCTCTTCCTCTGAGCCAAGCATCCGCCTCCCCCCCGCTCGTACCCCACGAGCGGGGGCTGGGGGCACGGTGCCGACACCTCGCCAAGGCCTTGGTACCTGGACTCTCAAATGGCACTCACGGACGAGTTGACAGACTCATGCCATCTGATACTCTCTCAAGAGTCCCATTTTTAGCTCGGCACGCCATCTTGGAGAGGAAACAAAAATTGATCTTTTCTTACAACACATGTTTCTCTTGGGACAGCTTGAGCGTCTAAGGGGCCCCTGAGCATCGCGCCTCAGGAGCCTCACTGGTCATAAAGCCACTTGGCCACCCTGGTGCCGTCCAGACACATTCATTCGGCATCGGGGGTGTTAGGGCCTTGCCCCGTGAGGAACGACCTTGGTAATGGGTCGCGCCTCACGACGGCGGGGAAATGTGCGGGACCGGGACCTGCCGATGCACAACTTCCTGAATGCAGACTAGGGATCTCGAGAAACAAGACCCTTCAAAAATAGAAAGTAGAATCCCTGAGGGCCTCTTGAGCATCTAAGGGGTCTCCTGAGCATCGCGCCTCAGGAGCCTTACCGGTTATAAAGCCACTTGGCCACCCTTGTGCCGTCCAGGCACATTCGGTTCGTATAGGGGGTGTCGGGGCCTTGCCCCGTGAGGAACGACCTTGGTAACGGATCGTGCCTCACAACGGAAGGGAAATGTGCGGGACTGGGACCTGTCGATGTAGAAGCACTTGAATGTCTAAGGGGGCTCTTGAGCATCACGCCTCAGGAGCCTTACCGGTCGTAAAGCCACTTGGCCACCCTGGTGCCGTCCAGGCACATTCGGTCAGTATCGGGGGTGTCAGGGCCTTTCCCCATGAGGAACGACCTTGGTAATGGGTCATGCCTCACGACGGCAGGGAAATGTGCGGGACTGGGGCCTGCTGACATAGAGCATCGACCCACTTCACCCTCAACAAGGAGAATCAAACCGAGCAACAAGCCCCTGAAATGCCATAACCACGCTTCACAACCGAAGAGGTTCACTGCAAGCACACCGAGCTAAGTATCCAAACTGACCAAAGGCAACAGTACTAACAAAAGGGGCGATCGCCCAAATCCACTACATGCCCGAAGGGCCCTTCCTTGTTTTCATGGACGCAAGGTCAGAAGTAAGGAGGAGACAACTAGTGACGAAGGTCCCAAGGGGGCTGCCGCCGCCGGCATCCGACACTCTTGCCCCGGCACTTAGTCTATGCTCTCCTCCTCCTTCACGGGCGCCACAGGAGCAAACAAGCGGCATCGCGCTTTGGGGCCTCCCCCATGGTCCGAGCGCGGTGACGAGGCATCTCATCATAGCTACTGTCGCTCGGGCTCCCTTCGAAGGGGGTGTTGTTGTTGCCGGAGGCGGGCTCATCTACAAGATCGCCGCAGCCGGCGTCCTCCGAGAAGCAACCTAGACGCCCGCCCTCGTCCCCAAAGATCTGGACGACGAGCGTCGCCTCCCCGTCATACTTCAGTCCTCGAGCGCGGGCGAACGTCTTCCACCCACGGTTTAGGTACACGTAGATGCGGTGGGTGACCTCGACCTCCACCCAGGACGCACCACCACAGCAGTCGTCGACCTGCAACCAGAGGCCTCGGAGCCCTCCGGTTGGCAGGACCCTCTCGAAGAAGTTTGGGAGCTGGAACTATGTGGTTTCCGGCCTATCCACCCACATCACAAACTCCATCCCCGTGTCAGCTGAATAAAGCCGCGGGCATGGTGGCTGGGTGGCCACCACCGACTTCCCACCTCGGCCACTGCGGATGCTCGCGCCAGTCGACGCCCCACCGACCCCGCCGATGGTAATTCCAGGGTGCGCGGAACCACGGCCACGCCCGCTGGAGCCGTTGATACGTCTCCATCGTATCTACTTTTCCAAACTCTTTTGCCCTTGTTTTGGACTCTAATTTGCATGATTTGAATGGAACTAAACCGGACTGACGAAGTTTTCAGCAGATTTGCCATGGTGTTATTTTTGTGCAGAAATGAAAGTTCTCGGAACGTCCTGAAAATCACGGACAATTTTTCTGTAAAATATGAAAAATACGTGCTCAAAGATCCACCGGAGGGGATGGGCCAGTGGGCCACAAGCCCTGTTGCCGCGGCCACCCCCCTGGCCACAGAAACCAAGCTTGTGGGGCCCACGTGGCTCTGCCACCCCCAATCTCAGCTCTATAATTTCACTTTTGCCCAGAAAAATATCAGAAGAGAAGATTTCGTCGCGTTTGCGATACGGAGGCGCCGCCACATCCTGTTCTTCATCTGGAGGACAGATCTGGAGTCCGTTTTGGGCTCCGGAGAGGGGAAATCGTCGCCATCGTCATCATCAACCTTCTTTTCCCTCTCCAATTCCATGAAGCTCTTCATCGTTCGTGAGTAATCTATTCGTAGGCTCCCTGGGCGGTGATGAGTAGGATGAGATCTATCATGTAATCGAGTTAGTTTTGACGGGGATTGATCCCTAGTATCCACTATGTTCTGAGATTGATGTTGCTACTACTTTGCCATGCTTAATGCTTGTCACTAGGGCCCGAGTGACATGATTTCAGATCTGAAATTATTATGTTGTCACCAATATATGTGTGTTTTAGATCTGATCTTGCAAGTTGTAGTTACCTACTATGTGTTATGACCCGGCAACCCCGGAGTGACAATAACCGGAACCACTCCCGGTGATGACCATAGTTTGAGGAGTTCATGTTTTCACCAAGTGCTAATGCGTTGTTCCGGTTCTTTATTAAAAGGAGAACCTTAATATCCTGTAGTATCCTTTTGGACCCCGCTGCCACGGGAGGGATGGACAATAGATGTCATGCAAGTTCTTTTCCCTAAGCACGTATGACTACACACGGAATGCGTGCCTACATCACATTGACGAACGGGAGCTAGCCACATATCTCTCCGTGTTATAAGTGTTGCATGATGAATATCATCCAAACAAATCACCGACCCATTGCTTACGAGTTTGTCCCACCGTTGCTGTTACTTTTCTTGCTCTGCTGCTACTGTTGTTACTTGTCTTGCTCTGCTACTACTGCTGTTACTACTGTTGCTGCTGCTGTTACTACTGTTGCTACTTGCTACTGCTGTCACTACTGTTGTTCCTTACCACTGCTCTTACTCGTTACACTGCTGTTACTCGTTACACTGTTGCTACCTGCTACAATTCTGGTTCGCTTGTCATTGACGGGAACAGACAATTTCCGTCAATGGGCAACTTATGGCGCCATTGATACGATAGTTAGGAATAGTCTGCCGTCAACAGATCGTTTCTGGCACCGTTGTTATCATATTACTTTGCTACTACTACTTTCCTTGCAGATACTAATCTTTCAGGTGTGGTTGAATCTGACACATTCAGCTGCTAATACTCGAGAGTATCCTCTCACTTCCTGCCTGGCGAGCCAACAAATTTGGGTTGAATACTCTACCCTCGAAAACTGCCGCAAACCCACGTGTTGGTGGGCCATCAACAACATTCTTCTAGTTTCGCTGCCGGGGAGTGCTAGCAGCATTCTTCTGGCGCCGTTGCAGGGGAAGGTGTGTTGTCACGGAAGCAACATTTTTATGGCGCCGTTGCCGGGGAGGTATTGCTATATTCTCTGAGTCACTTGGGATTTATATCTGCTGATCACGTTGAAGAATCTGAAGGATCCAAAAACCAAAGTCTTGCCCTCAACTACGAGGGGAGGTAAGGAACTGCCATCTAGCTCTGCACTTGATTCACCTTCAGTTATGAGTAAGTTTGCGACATCACCTCCTGCTAGAAATGTTGATATGTCGCCTGTGCTTGATGATTCCTATGATGCTACTGCTAGAGATGCTATGCTTGATACTATGCTTGATGATACTACTTTGCCTGTTGATGCTAGAGATGCTATTTTGCCTGATGATGCTATGCCTGATACTGCTTTGCCTGATGATGCTAGAGATGCTATTTTTCCTGATGATGCTATGCTTGATACTGCTAGAGATACTACTTTGCCTGATGTGCCACTAGGGGTATTCCTTGATGCACATATTGCTAGAGTTACTGCCAATGCTCGTGATGCTTCTGAAACTGCCGATACTATTGAGATAGAACCTGCTTTTGCTCCTGCTAGATCTAGCTCTCCTAGATATGAATTGCGTGATATACCTGAGGGTTAAGTTATGGAGGGAGAGATAGCTGAGGATTTTCTTGCGTGTAAGGATGCCTATGACGCTGAGAAATTACTTCTCAAGTGGAAGGAAAAATCTCTGAAAGCTAGGATGAAATACGACCCAAAGTTTGCCACTTCACCTATCTTTATCACCGATAAGGATTATGAATTCTCTGTCGATCCTGAGATAATCTCTCTAGTCGAATCTGATCCTTTCCACGGTTATGAATCTGAGACGGTCGTAGCCCATCTTACCAAACTACACGATATAGCCACCCTTTTCACGAGTGAGGAGAAGATCCGCCACTACTATATCCTTAAGCCGTTTCCTTTCTCTCTAAAGGATGACGCTAAAGCCTGGTTCACTTCTCTTGCTCCTGGATGTAATGAGTAGTCCCCAGGATATGGTCTATTACTTTTGTGAGAAATATTTCCCTGCCCATAAGAAGCAAGCTGCCTTGCAGGAAATATACAACTTTTCTCAACTCAAAGAAGAGAGTCTCCCACAAGCTTGGGGGAGGCTCATCCAGCTACAGAATGCTTTGCCTGATCGCCCTCTTAAGAAGAACGAGATACTTGATATCTTCTATAACGGACTTACCGATGCTTCTAAAGACCACCTAGCTAGTTGTGCCTGTTGTGTTTTTAGGGAACAAACTATAGAACAAGCTGAGACTCTACTGAATAACATCTTGATCAAAGATAAAGCTTGGACTATTCCCGAACCACCTCCTAAGCCAACTCCGAAGAAAAGAGGTATTCTATTCCTCAGTCCCGAAGATATGCAAGAAGCCAAGAAATCTATGCAAGAGAAAGGCATTAGATCTGAAGATGTCAGAAATCTACCACCTATCAAAGAGATCCATGGTCTCGATAACCCGATACAGGTAGTAGAAGTAAATTCTCTGCGTAGGTTTGATGAGAGTGATATTCCTTTTGATAAACCTGCTAGCCTATGCTTTGATGAATTTGACAACTTTGTTGCCAAACAACAGAGTTTCAATGATTATGTTAGCAGACATTTGGAACAAAGTACTCGTATGCTTAGCCATTTAAGTGCTTGTGTAGACAGAAATGTCATCGATCTAAAGCTTCTGAGTAAACATGCCTCTATGATTACTACTCAGGCAGAACAAGTACTTAAAGCTCAGAATGACTTGCTCAATGAATTAAATGACAACTCTGTAAGAGTCATTACTAGAGGAGGCAAAATGACTCAGGAACCTTTGTATCCTGAAGGTCATCCTAAGAGAATTGATCAAGATTCTCAAGGAATTAATGCAGATGCACCCAGTCATCCTAAGGACAAGAAGAAGGATGATAGAAACCTTCCTGTTAGATCACCAAATACTATCACACCTGAGGAATCAAATGATATTTCTGCGTCTGATGCAGAAACACAATCTGGTGATGAACATTAACCTAGTGACAATATGGAGAGTGATGTTCATAATAATGCTCAACCTAGCAATGATGAGGATGTGGAGATTGAACCTACGGTTAATCCTGATAATTCACAACCTAAGAGATATGATAAGAATGACTTCACTGCTAGGAAGCATGGTAAAGAAAGGGAGCCATGGGTTCAGAGACCTATGCCCTTTCCTCCTAAGCTGTCGGGACCCCGATCCTAAGCCATACAACTCCAGCATGTACACATCATATCACTTTGTGGCCTCACGCATGGTAATCACCCTGGTTGCCACCTTCCCTTGGCCGGGACCGTTTGCATCCTTTGGCTCACGTATATGACTATGTTGCCAGCAATCATATGTCAAAGAACCTGGGTCGACATGGCTAGTTATAAACCCAAGTGGCACATCCGTACAGGGACATGCATACATGACCCAGCAAGGCAGGTGTCGGTCATCAGCGAGTGTAGACGAGTCGTAGCAAGCTACACGTACTCCATAACACCGCGTGACATTTCCCCGAGGGGACATACACAACAACCAAGAAGGATACATGCCGGTCAATCCATGTGTCCGGAGCAGTAGCAAGCTACCAAGGCTCGGTGGAAGCACAAAGAGGCATTTCCCGGTATGGAGTACTACTCAAGGCACACAACTAGGTGTCGAATCCCACACATATCAATGCATTGCAAGCATACACACAATATGCACGATATGTGTAGATACAACATGGCATCACAACATAACTCTACAACACATCATTTATTTATTAGACTCCGAAGAGCCAACATAGTTTAATGTTACAAACAGAAGGGGTCACATGACCAAACATTCAGAGCATACAAGAATCAAGCGGAAGTTACATGCCTAGGTACAGACATCTACTAAAAGCGGCTGGAAGAGCCTAAAAGCTACAACGACCCTACCATAGGAGCCAGATCACTGTCTGGGTTCCCAAGCTAAACCATCGATGTTAACGTCAAGAGATAACGTAGAGACAGCGGCGTCTATTCTGCAAAAATGTAAATAAGCAACAATGAGTACGAAGATACTCAGCAAGTCTTACATCAGTGCTAACTACATATGCATCAAGTATCAAAGAACGGAATTGTGGGGTTTATTCAAGAGAAGCCAGCTTTGACCTTTGGCTAACCTATTCTACAACAAAGTTTTATTATCTCTGTCGTCTCCTTACGAGAGAGCGCACACGAGTCCACATAACCACCACATCAATACACCATCATGAATCCTCTCTCGTCATCCTACGAGAAGGCCATCCATAGCACTCACACTTATCTGCACCATTTTTAGAGTAACCATTATAGTTATCTATGAACTATGTAAGTATCCAAGCAGTCCATAACCGAGGACGCGGCTATTCGAATAGATAGTTACCCTGCAGGGGTGTACTTCGTCACACATGCTTCCGCCACTTATCGCCAAGTGCACATAAAAACCAGCACCTCGGCAACCTTCAAGCGGAAGCCCAGCGAGGGAGTTGGCCACAGACGTTAACCTACTAAGACTCACGCCCAAGACAGTCGCTTATCTGAGTTGGAACCCATAACGGAAGTCCGGCCGAGGTTTCCAACATGGCCTCAAACGATGTGAGCAGGGCCCCAAGCCGGTCCCGACTGGGCCGTTCATCCACTTAGCAGGCCGTGCCACAACCTATGAACGTTTCGAACTACTGCGACTTCTGGACTGAGAACAGAGTAGTTAATAGGCCGAGAGGGGTCGAGTTACCGGAACCCAATGTGTGGTAGTAGCTAGTCTTGGAACACCAACACAAGATCTCAGGTCCTAAATGCGGCGGAAATGAGACAACCCACCATGTACTCCTACATGGCCTCTCAGCGCGACCTTTACCAAAACAGTTTCACATCTTTAACTCTCATCAATAGGACATGATCATTTCAATACATCATTCCGATGCTCGGACCAAACTCAACCTAAGCATAACAAGCATAACAGGGTAAAGCACATATCACTCAAGCATCTACCAGGTATGCTAGGTTGCATTGGTTTAGCTATTTACTGTGATCAAAATCAGGTCATGCAAAGGAATAGGTGCAGCTATCTTAATACAACTATCAATTGAATCATTTTGTCCTAATGCATAGAAATGAGAGCAAGAGCGAGAGAATAGGATTTTGTCGGAATGTTCAAAGGGGTTTTGCTTGCCTGTTGATCGGAAGAACTCAACTATTCTTCGATGCCGGTGAGAACTACATCTCGCAAGGTCTATCGACAAATCAAACAAAAGAAATTAATCACGGCAAATGCTTCACAATGATGCATGAGCATGGCAAGTTATCATGATGCTCATTTCATCTAATGCAAGTGATCACAAGTTGAAAGAAGTTTATTTGATCTATATAATTCATTTTCAACATCCAATTATATCCTTTATAAGCCTATTGTGAATTTGTCATATTCAGCAAGGTTAAAATGTCCAAACATGTGTATAAATGCCACCAATGGATTCCTTTCATTTTTCTGATACTTTTTCATATATACATTATTTCCATCAGAGTTATATTTTAATTTCTATGATTTTTACAAGTTTTAGCAATTTTCTGAAATTAAATTAAACCAGAAAACTATTACTGCGTCAGGCTGATGTCATCCCTGCATCAGCAGGTCAACCAGCCGGGTCCAGGTCAACCTGACCAGTGGGGTCCACTGGTCAGTGACCCGAAGACTAATCCGCGCTAACCCGCACCAAGTGAGGTTTGACTCACTCGTGGTGCCCTCTGTCAGCGACTGGGGGAGGGGTTAATTAGCGCTAATGGTCGGCCACGTCGACAGCTGCTGGAGATTGGTCGCCGGCGATTGAGCCGCGGTGGAGGGCTCGCCGGAGTTGTGCTATTTTGCGCTACAGAGGTCCAAATCGAACGCGGTTGACGGCTACGGGATGCTGGCGAAGCGCCCGATCTGGCAGGGGCACTAAGAGAGGCTAGGGTGGCCGGGAGAGGTGTCGGCGACGAGCGGAGCGGTCGCCGGAGTTCGGCCACGGTGGGGGAACGGCCTACAGGGCACGACAGAGCATGGGAGGAGAGGGGAAAGGGTCAGCGGCTCACGGGGGTTCTATTCCTGGCATCGGCGAGGTTGGAGGGGCTCTCTGGCCGACAATTCAACGACGGCGAGATCCGGTGGCCGGAGGAAGAAACGGCGATGATGGCGACACTATGGGGGCTCGGGTCCTCGGAGAAGTTGATGGAGGGATGCAGCTCGTCAAGGCGGAGGAGTAGAGCTCTTCAGGGAGGCGAGGGGTAGTCGGGGTCGAGCTTGCGACGAGCTCGGGCAGACCGGCAATGGCGGCGAGATGAGCAGGGGACAAAGAAGAGAGGAGGGAATGGTCCAGGGAGAGGAGAGGATAAGGGGGGGACGGCCTCGTGCGCTGGCACGGTGGAGGCAGGAGGGGGCTCCATGCGAGCAGGAGGTGGTCAGGGGCGTCGTGCCTTCCTTCTCCTCTCCCTTCTGGCACGAGGAGGAAGACGACAGGGAGACCCCCGTGGTGGGCTGGGCCAGGAGGTGCGACAGGTAAGGTTCTCCCTGTTATTTTTCATTTCTCTTCTATTTCTTTCTAGTAATTACGTTTAGGATTTAAAATAATTAGTTTGACCAAATATAAAACCCAAAAATGTTATTATGTGACAAAGACAATGATGTCCAATGCCACATAAAAGTTTCAACATTTTTGAAACTTTAAAATAGAAGGAATCAAAATAATTCCATTCCAAATAGCTATTTAGTCAACTCATAAATCCTTTTCAAAAAGTTCCTGTGACCCAGAATTTTGGTTTGACAAATTTACTTTATGTCACTATTTTGTCAAGTTTTTGGAACATTTTCCTGGTTCCTTTTAAGGTATTAAATTTTTATTGCCTTCTTGTCAATTGATCAAAACATTTGGGGTTTTGATCACTTCCCATTAAAACATCAAAGTTTTTATAATGCATGCATGAATGCTTGGAAAAAAAATGAAATCTAGGGCTGTGACATAAGCCATCCATAGAAAAAGGATGATGAGGATTTTGAGCGCTTTATTGAAATGATAAGACCCGTCTTTCTGCAGATGCGGTTAGTTGATATGCTCAAAATGTCTCTGTATGCCAAGTACATGAAAGATATCATGACCAATAAACGGAAGATACCAGATCTTGAGATCTCCACCATGCTTGCCAATTACACTTTCAAAGGTGGAACTCCTAAGAAACTTGGTGATCCCGAAGTGCCCACTATACCTTACTCCATTAAAGGAAACTACGTAAGAACTGCCTTATGTGACCTTGGAGCCGGAGTTAGTGTTATGCCTCTCTCTCTTTATCGTAGACTTGAACTGGATAAGTTGACACCTACTGAAATCTCTTTGCAAATGGCCGACAAATCAACTGCTTTCCCTGTTGGCATTTGGGAGGATGTGCCTGTTGTGGTTGCTAACACCACCATCTTAACGGACTTTCTTATCTTGGATATTCCCAAGCACGATGCCATGGATGTCATCCTCGGAAGACCCTTTTTAAACACTTCAGGGGCTGTTATAGATTGCAACAAAGGCAATGTCACTTTACATGTCAACGGTAATGAGCATACCGTGCACTTTTCGAAGAAACGATATCAAGTACATTGCATCAATGCTATCGAAAAAACTTCATCGATTCTTATTGGGAGCTTTGAATGCCCTATTGCTCGTGTCAAGATGAAGTATGATTTGCTTGTTGGGGAGATTCATATCCCCATTGAGGTGACTTAGTGGCTATTCGAAAATTCTCCGTTCTCTCTTGCGATTCGAGAAAGTTTTGTCATGAGGATTTGATCAACCCCATTGACGGATTTCTTTCGATGACCATGAAATGGATGAATCAAAGAGTCACATACCTCTGTTTTAAGCTTTCATTTTCTTTTGCTTAGAAGAAAAACGATAGGTTTAGTTTAATTTTTCCTGTTTTCTGTTTTAGCGTCCCGGAGAAAAATACCCCGAAAATAAAAGTTCTCCGATGGTCCTGAAAATCTAGTATGATTTTTTCTGGAATATTTGAAAAATACTGGGACTGAGAGCTGGCCTGGGGGCCACCCCAGTGGGCCACAAGCCCTGTCACCGTGGGCTACCCCCCTGGCCGTGGGGAGCAAGCTTGTGGGGCCCGCAGGGGCCCCCTCCACTCACTCCAACTCCCATCCTCTTCTTCTTCCTCCAGAAAAAATTGTTTCGCAGCTCAAACCCGTGTTCTTGCTCATTTGGCTGTGATTATCGATCTCCTTGCTCAAAGCATCATTCTCCGAACCGTTTTGGGGAAATTCCTCCTTGGTAAGTGACTCCTCCATTGGTCCAATTAGTTTTTGCTCTAGTGTTTTATCCTTCGCGTATTCTTGCTACCTTGGTGACCCTGTTCTTGAGCTTGAAATGTTGATTTTAGCTGGTCCCAAGTAGTTTTAGCGCGTGATACGGTCTCTAGGCACTAGTAGGAGTAGTTGCTACTAGTTGGGTTAATCTTTATTCACTTTTCTTTCAAAGTTTCTAATTTTTTTTCAGAATTTTTTAACGCTAGAAAAGGAAAAAATATGAGGAGGTTCTTGAGAGGATCTTCAAGCCGTAACCCGAAGGAGGATGAGAAGAACCTCCCCAAGTATGTGGTTCCTCGAGTCACGGAAGTTCGAGCTTGCGAGTGGCCAAGCGATGAATTTTTGCGCACCGCCGGGCTTTATGAAGACTTTTATTACTTGGTGGAGAACGTAGGTCTTACCGCGTTCGTTGAAGATAAGTGCTCACAATACCTCCTCCTCACCAATATTTTCGTTCAAAACTTCAACTTTTATCCAAGGAAGAATCCTCCCATGGTTGAGTTCATGTTGTACGATATCCCCCAGTGCATGACACTACATGATCCTCGTCCACGGGACTTGGAGGACTTCATAGGTACTATTGTTGTTGGAGAGGAGAGAGGAGTGTCTCGCGCTAGAATTGCTAGCATACATTTTCCTGTGCTTCGGTACTTCTCATTATTTGTGGGAAAATGTTTGATTGGCCGTGGGGAGGCTGGATCACTTAGTTCTCCAGACCTTGCGGTTTTGTGCGAAGGCCTTTATAGCACTAAGACTTATAGCCTAGGTGCTATAGTAGCTCAGCGGTTGAACAGAAACAGTTCCAAAGGTGTCGTCTATGGAGGTATCTATGCTACTCATCTCGCTAGATACTTTGAGCTACCCATTAGACTTCGCGAGGAAGAAGAGATGCTTCTTCCTGAGAAATATCTAGATTATGACAGCATGATTCACCATGATTTTCTGGATAGAGATGCTAGTAGACGGATGATTTATAACCTGCTATTTAGTCAGCGTACTCGAGAGACTATTACTTTGCCCGCTCCTTCCTTGTTCGACCTTCATGTAGGCAGGGACACTTTTATGCCCTCAGACATCTACGCATATTGGGGCTTAGCCGAACCACAGGTGCCCGTGCCGGAGCCGCCAGTCGAGTACCAGACGCTAGTTTATCAGCGGGAGCTAGAGGAGCTCACACAGCAGTTTATTTTCGTTTTCTTGTTTTCTTGTTTTGTGTCCTTTTGAGAAAACCCAAAAATATTTTCCTTTCTTCTTTTGCTTGTTGGGAGCTCTCCCGTGTAAATAGTTTTCTTTTTCTTTGGGTTAAGGTAGAAGATATTGGTTACAATGTTTAGTGGCTCTTGCATGCATACCTGTTTAGCTTTCAAAGAGCCATATTACTTTGTCTTCTCCTTTGTGTTTGCCTGCAGATTCAGCTTAGTCCATTGCACGAGCACGCTTATTATTGTTCACATCGTTCGATCGTGCAAGTGAAAGGAAATAATGATGATATATGATGAAGTGACTGAGACTGGAAAAGCTGGTATAACCTCTATCTATTTTGTTTTTGTAAATATGACTAGCTTGTCGTCCCAGATTAAGCTTTGTTGTGAGAGAACCATGTTTATAATGACAACTTAGAGATCATAGTTTTTGATGCCATGCTTATTTAGCTAGGAGCTTATAATGGTTTGTCTTGAATGCCAACATAGATTTTGAGATGACTATGAAGTAGTATGATAGGATGGTATTCTCCTTTGAATGATTCAAGTGGCTTGACTTGGCGCATGTTCATGCATGTAGTTGGAACAAAATCAACATAGCCTCTATGATGTTCGTATTCATGGTGATTTATATCCTGTTCATGCTTGCACTCCATGTTAGTCAAACTCATTGCATCTTGATGACTGTTGTCGCTCTCTAGTTGGTCGCTTTCCAGTCTTTTGCTAGCCTTCATTTGTACTAAGCGGAATACTGCTTGTGCATCCCCTTCCATAAACCCAAAAGTTTTTCCATGAGACTCCACCATACCTACCTGTTTGCGGTATTTACCTACCGTTCCAAGTAAATTTGCATGTGCCATTCTCTAAACCTTCAAGAAATAATCTGTTTTGCATGCCCGAACCGCTCATGTGGTGACAGGGGGCTATTGGTATCTTCCATGTTAGGCGTGTTATCCTTGACATGTGTTTATTCACTGTCATTCACGAGAAAGGGGCTGGTAATTGGAATGCCTAGTTCCACACTTAAATCGAAAACATAACTATAAAACAAGACTCCCCCCGGATTGATGTTAGTATGGACGGTACCCGAGGATTCGGCTAGCCGTGGAGTGTGATTGATTGGTGGTGGGGGAGTTAAAACTTTACTTTTCTGTTTGGGAACCACCTATAGCATGAGTAGCGTGGAAGATATTGATAACTCTTGGTCATTGCGTTGACAATGAAAGCATGCCACCCAAAATTATTATCTCTGTTTTCAAAGCTTGAGCTCTGGCACCTCTGCAAATCAATGCTTCCCTCTGCGAAGGGCCTGTCTATTTATTTTCCTGTTGAGTCATCATCTTCTTATTTAAGCACCAATTAGAGAGTACCTCTGTCTTTTTTATGCTTTGCTTTTGATTGATATTGACTATGACTGTGACTGGATCTTCGTTGCTATGAATTACAATGTTTAGTCAGCCCTTGATCTTTGAAAGTGCTCTGCATTTATTTTTTGCGGTCTCAGAAAGAGCTAGTGAGATACCACCTATTCATATTGCTTCATGCTTGTTTCGATTGAATTGTTGGTATTTGAAACTCATTATTATTTTCTTTCTAGCTGATTATGCCATTGATATTAGTTTGTCGTGAGACCTTTGTGTCACTTGCTTATGTGGTTAACTTGTGATCTTGCTGAAATTCTGGTTACGAGTTAGGCATAGTTGCAACAAGAAGATCAAACAAAGTTTGTCAAAGTTTTCTTCTTTCTCTCTCAGTTTGTCAACTGAGTTGTTTGAGGACAAGCAAGGTTTTAAGCTTGGGGGAGTTTCATACGTCTCCATCGTATCTACTTTTCCAAACTCTTTAGCCCTTGTTTTGGACTCTAATTTGCATGATTTGAATGGAACTAACCCAGACTGACGCTGTTTTCAGCATATTTGCCATGGTGTTGTTTTTGTGCAGAAATTAAAGTTCTCGGAACGTCCTGAAAAATTACGAAGAATTTTTCTGGAAAATATGAAAAATACCTGCGCAAAGATCCACCGGAGGGGATGGGCCAGTGGGGGACAAGCCCTGTTACCGCAGCCACCCCCCTGGCCACGACAACCAAGCTTGCGGGGCCCACATGGCTCTACCGCCCCCAATATCAGCTCTATAAATTCACTTTTTCCCAGAAAAAAATCAGAAGAGCAGATTTCATCGCGTTTGCAATACGGAGGCGCCGCCACATCCTGTTCTTCATATGGAGGACAAATCTGGAGTCCGTTTTGGGCTCCGGAGAGGGGAAATCGTCGCCATCGTCATCATCAACCTTCTGCCCTCTCCAATTCCATGAAGCTCTTCATCGTTCGTGAGTCATCTATTCGTAGGCTCCCTGGGCGGTGATGAGTAGGATGAGATCTATCATGTAATCGAGTTAGATTTGACGGGGATTGATCCCTAGTATCCACTATGTTCTGAGATTGATGTTGCTACTACTTTGCCATGCTTAATGCTTGTCACTAGGGCCCGAGTGCCATGATTTCAGATCTGAAATTATTATGTTGTCACCAATATATGTGTGTTTTAGATCCGATCTTGCAAGTAGTAGTTACCTACTATGTGTTATGACCCGGCAACCCCAGAGTGACAATAACCGGAACCACTCCAGGTGAAGACCATAGTTTGAGGAGTTCATGTGTTCACCAAGTGCTAATGCGTCGTTCTGGTTCTTTATTAAAAGGAGAACATTAATATCCTATAGTATCCTTTTGGACCCCGCTGCCACAGGAGGGATGGACAATAGATGTCATGCAAGTTCTTTTCCCTAAGCACGTATGACTACACACGGAATGCATGCCTACATCACATTGATGAACGGGAGCTAGCCACATATCTCTCCGTGTTATAACTGTTGCATGATGAATATCATCCAAATGAATCACCGACCCATTGCATACGAGTTTGTCCCACTTCTGCTGTTACTTGTCTTGCTCTGCTGCTACTGATGTTACTTGTCTTGCTGTGCTGCTACTGCTGCTGCTCTTACTACTATTGCTACTTGCTACTGCTGTCACTACTGCTGTTCCTTGCCACTGCTGTTACTCGTTAAACTGCTGCTACCTGCTACAATTTTGGTTCGCTCTTCGTTGACGGGAATAGACAATTTCCGTCAACGGGCAACTTCTGGCACCATTGATACGACAGTTAGGAATAGTCTGCCGTCAACAGATTGTTTCTGACACCGTTGTTATCGTATTACTTTGCTGCTGCTACTTTGCTTGCAGATACTAATGTTTCACGTGTGGTTGAATCTGACACATTCAGCTACTAATACTAGAGAGTATCCTCTCACTTCCTGCTTGGCGAACCAACTAATTTTGGTTGAATACTCTACCCTCGAAAACTGTCGCGAACCCACGCGCTGGTGGGCCATCAACAACATTCTTCTAGTTTCACTGCCTGGGAGTGCTAGCAGCATTCTTCTGGTGCCGTTGCAGGGGAAGGTCTGTTGTCACGGAAGCAACCGCCGTCGACACTGCCGCGTACTTCTAAAGGCGGTTGTGGCCCCTCTTGAGTGGCGAAGCGTCGAAACCTTCCCCGGAAGCCTCCCCTTCTCTGCAGCGGAATACTTCCTCACCGGCGCCATGCTGATGGGGTGGAGGGCTCGAGGTGAAGACGAAGAAGACAGAGGCAATGTGGACCTTATCGCCCTCACCAGATCAAATATATGGCCAAGGGCAGACTAGTGTCCCTGCATGTTCCTGGGCCCATGTGGTTCATGAGGAAGCGCGCCCATGTGGCATGCAAAGAGGTGATGTCCCCAAGAAGTGATGATGGTTGTCGCAGCGCCCGAACGTCGCGTCAGTTTGACCTAGGTCTTCGAGCGCCTTGGGAATAGAGAGCGTCACCGCATGGTGGTTGGACATGTGTGTCGCCTAGCCCGCAAGCAATTAGGGCCCGTGGCGCTTCAGGCCACCCTCAAGGCTCCGCCGAGAAGCTAGCCCAGGAACGCCTTGCGCCCGAGGGCTACTGTCGTCGTTCTGGGAATGTGGGTACTGATACGTCCATTTTGCATCATGCTTTCATGTTGATATTTATTGCTTTTTGGGCTGTTATATTACTTGTGGTACCATATTTATGCCTTTTCTCTCTTATTAAGGTTTATTTGAAGAGGGAGAATTCAGGGAGCTGGAATTCTGGACTGGAAAAGGAGCAAATCCTAGTCCACTATTCCGCACATCTCCAAATGCCCTGAAAAGTTACGTGGAATTTTTTTGGATTATAAAAAAAATACTGGGCGAAAGAACTACCGGAGGGGGGCTGCCAGGGCGCCACAAGCCCTGACACCGCCACCCCCTAGTTGCGGAGTGGGGGCTTGTGGGCTCCCTGACTGCCCACTAGCCCCCCTCTTTTGCTATATGTAGCGTCCTGGTCCAGAAAAAATTAAGATGGAGCTTTTTCATGGTTTCGCCGCCGCCACGAGGTGGAACTTGAGCAGATCCAATCTAGAGCTCCGGCAGGACGATCCTGCCGGGGAAATTCCCTCCCAGAGGGGGAAATCGTCGCCATCGTCATCACCAACACTCCTCTCGTCGGAGGGTAGGCATCCTCATCAACATCTTCATCAGCACCATCTCCTGTCCAATCCCTAGTTCATCTCTTGTAAACAATCTTCCTCTCGCAACTCCGATTGGTACTTGTAAGGTTGCTAGTAGTGTTGATTACTCTTTGTAGTTGATGCTAGTTGGATTACTTGGTGGAAGAGTTTATGTTCAGATCCTTGATGCTATTCATTACACCTCTGATCATGATTAAGATTATGTTTTGTGAGTAGTTACTTTTGTTCCTGAGGACATGAGATAAGTCATGTTAATAATAGTCATGTGAATTTGATATTAGTTCGGTATTTGATATGTTGTATGTTCTTTTTCCTCTAGTGGTGTTATGTGAACGTGACTACATAACACCTCACCATATTTGGGCCTATAGGAAAGCATTGGGAAGTAGTAAGTAGATGATGGGTTGCTGGAGTTACAGAAGCTTAAAACCCAGTCTATGTGTTGCTTCGTGAGGGGCTGATTTGGATCCACTAGTTTAATGCTATGGTTAGACTTTGTCTTAATTCTTCTTTTGTAGTTGCAGATGCTTGCCAGAGAGGTTAAACATAAGTGGGATGCTTGTCCAAGTAAGGGCAGTACCCAAGCGCCGGTCCACCCACATATCAAACTATCAAAGTAACGAACGCGAATCATATGAACATGATGAAACTAGCATGACAGAAATTCCCGTGTGTCCTCGGGAGCGTTTCCCTTGCTACAAAAGGGATTGGGCCACTTGCTGCACCATTTCTACTACTTGTTACTTGTTACTCTTTGCTTGCAATGTTTCACCTCGCTACACAATCACTTGTTACCGCTACTTTCAGTGCTTGCAGTTATTACCTTGCTGAATTCCGTTTATCAGAGCCGTCTGCTCCTCGTTGGGTTCAACACTCTTACTTATCGAAAGGACTACGATTCATCCCCTATACTTGTGGGTCATCAGGTACCCAGACCTGCCTGCCTGCGGCCCGGGGCTGGCCCACTTCATCAAGCAAAAACGAATAGGCCCGACACCACTCAAGGCAAGGCCCTCACGAGGAGGAACAACATCAAGACCCTCAGGGGCCCTCCTCAGGATCCCTCTGGGGATGCGGATATTCTGAGGCGAGACTAGGCCCCAGGAGTCAAGGATGACGCCGGGAAAGTACAGGCGAGTGGCGGATTGGAGGATGGTACAGTTTCCGCTTTCGTGCAAAGGAGGGAAGGACGTATGCGGGTTCCCAAGCCATCTTCTAAAGGTTTCTATTCTGGTGCAACAAGGCCATCGCCGCCCACCAGCAGGACGGACGCCATCCCTGGACCCGTCCCAGCAGCGCTGGCAGCCACTTTGCAGGCGAAGACCACCTTTTGATAGGGGGCCCGTTCTCCTGTTCCCCTTTAAAATTGGTCGTTGTGGGATCCCTTCCCGCCCATGTGATAAGGGAAGAGGACTCAGGCCATCGCTATATATAGAGAATAGGTTACTTTGTAGAGCCCCATATCCATTCACCCATCCACTCGCACTACGCAAAGGTCACCCAGCCTCCGGAGGCCCTCGAACATTGTATTAGTTCGTTCACCAACCTCCATGAGAGGTAATCCACCAAAGCAGGAGTAGGGTATTACGCTTCTCAGCGGCCCGAACCTGCGTAAACTGCTATGTTCTGTGTCTTCCTCACCATCGAGTGAGTTCTCTGCCATCCACATCGAGTAGCGAGTCAGGTGAACCAAAGCTGCCGAGTGGTCTCTGCACTTGCCCCTGTGTTTGAATCTTTAGGGTTTTGCGGTGCCTCAAATCCGACAAGAGACTCGGGAAATATCGTCGGAAATTTTCCCGATCCGTCCATGAGATCTAGTATTGCGTTAGCTCATGCCCATTATTGCATATTTCCATGGCATGCATCGTGATGCATCTGTGTGCTTTATATTTATTGTTTCTCCCCCTCTTCTCTCTGGTAGACCCCGAGACTAACACTGATGTCGGGTACGACTACCCTCCTGATGACCAGCCCTTTGCCGCAGAGCAACAATGCAAGAACCCCCCCCCCCCTTGATTATTCTTATATCGCCTATTCTTTCTCCCTCCTACTTGCATTAGATTTTGCTACTGTTGTAGATAGCTCCTATTCATATGCTTAGCCTATTTTTGTTACACTACTATATACTCTAGTACAATATCAAATGCTTAGTATAGGTGTCTAAGTGATCCCCATTGAGCCCCTTTAGTCCCAGTTGTCCCACTTTATCATCAAAGTCCCAAACTACTTATCGACGAGCCAAGACCCGTCATATCACTTCACATCCTCCTTGATGTATGATGTTGTAGAGCTACTATCAAGTACCGAGGGTGGCACCTTGTTACATACTCCTGATGTTAGCTCTGTAGTGTAGTTAACCGACGGTGGTTCACGGAGGGTGATTCCTCCTGCACCACTTCCAGTATTGACTATGTGGTACAACCGCTCAAGTGTGGACCATCGAGGGTGATTCATCCCTGGTCACCTTGACAGTTACATTGATCGGAATCCATCGAGGGTGATACCTCAGATCCCTCTAATGTTATAGCCACACAGTTACTTGACCTTGTCACTGGGTACATGAGGTGTGTTGCGGGTGGCTTCCCGCATGGATATGAAGAGTCATGGACGGGCATTCTTGGCCCTTGCCACACATCCTCGATATGGTGCAACGGGACCACATATCGTGGATTGATGATCATCGTTGCAGTGTTAATTAAAATGCTAATGGGACTTGGGTATTTGATCTGAGTTGTTCGTAGAACTTTTGGCACTAACCTTCACGTGGGAGAAGTTATGGGTACTCGACATCGTGGTATCAGCTGAAGCTATTCGTCAGCAATGCAGCGGCGCGCGCCCAAGTGGTCCGTGTAAGCATTGTTCTTGTATAAGAGGTGCCAGGACTGACCTTGGCAGCCCTCGCATCATGTAGGAGTGCAAAGGGTGATGGGCACATGACCCCCCAGCGCTTAGGATTTAGGTTGGCGGGCTGGCCTCTCTGTCGAGCCTAGGTAGGGCTGCGACTTGTTGATGTTATGAGGCCGGGCATGACCGTGGAAAGTCTGTCCAGCCAGAGTTTATGAAGCATGACAGATAAGTTGGTGCACCCATATAGGGAAGAAAATTAGCTATTCGAATAGTCGTGTCCACGGTTACATGATGACTTGGAATGGTATTCTGATCTAATACAATTACAATTTCTACTTAACTGGAATGTTTGCTCCGAGATTGCTTCCTCGCACGGAGTCGAGGAAGAATCTCTGGGCGTGACTTAATTAAATTTTCTGCAACAATATGGCTATATAAATGTTATATTGTTCTACTCTCGTCTATTCATGCAAGACACCTCAAGATGCTAGTGTTCGATAGGACTAGTACTTCCTCTCTATTCTCGCATTGTTGTAGTTAGTCCACATATAACCCCATTCCTTTGATACTGATGCATGCTTAGCATTGTTCTGATGTCGGTCTTGCGAGTACTTTGGGTGAGTACTCACTGTTGCTTTGCTCTCCTTTTCCCCTTGATACGATTTTCATGACCAGATGATGGAGCCCAGGAGATGGCGTATCGCGCCGACGAAGTCTAGTACCCCGATGGTGCCTACTACTATGTGGAGGTTGCTCGCGACGAGGAGTTGTTCAGGAGGCTGCCAGGCAGGAGGCATCACCTCTTTCGATCTATGTATCTTGTGTGCTAGCCTTCACTAAGGCATTACCTTGTTTTATGTCTGTACTCAGATATTTGTTGCTTCCCCTGACTCATGTGTTTCTCGAGCTTCTGTATTCGAGCCCTCGAGGCCCGTCGCTTGTAATATGAATCTTGTATGGCTTTTATTCGTGTCTAGAGTTGTGTTGTGATATCTTCCTGTGAGTCCCAAATCTTGGTCGACGCATTGTGTGTATGTTTAGCATACAATCAAAATCGGGGGCATCAGAGATACTTATCATATGCAATGAGGGAGAGACATACACTAACATACTTTCCGTACTTGGATCACATGCACTTATGATCAGAACTCTAGCAAGCATCCCCAACTACTAAATATCATTAAGATAAAACCCAACCATAGCATTAAGTAACAAGTCCTCTTTACTCCCATACACAACAATCCCCTTACTCTGGTGTAAGCTTATCTCACTCTAGCCACCCACCATAAGTGATTCATGGATGTATTGCAACATTCTCTAGCAGGAATCCCTCATGTGTGCATGGCACGGAAGGCACGTTAGGACAACACCATATTAAACTCATATCAATCACACCGTACCACAATTAACCCGTAGAACAAAAGAAATCTACTCAAACATCATAGGATAGTGATACGTCTCCAACATATTTACTTTGCCAAACACTTCAGCTCTTGTTTTGAACTCTAATTCGCATGATTTGAATGGAACTAACCGGGAGTAACACTATTTTAGCAGAACACCTTGGTGTTACTTCTGTGCAGAAATAGTAGTTCTGGGAATTAGGCGGAACATTTTGTGAATCATTTCTGGAATATATAATGAATTATGGAGCGAAGAACCACCTTAGGAGGGTTGTCTGTGGTCCACAAGCCAACAGGGTGTGCTCACCCCTTGCGCACGCCCTGATCTCTTGTGGGGGCCATGTGGTCGTCTAAACCTAATTCCAGTGCTATACATTCACATCTTTGGAGAAAAATCAGAGAGAAGATTTCATCGCGTTTTACAAGAGAGAGACGCCGCCACCTCTTGTTCTTTCATGGGAGGGCTGATGTGGAGTCCATTTGGGTCTCCAGAGAGGGGGATATGTTGCCGGCGTCATCATCAAACCTTCTCCATCAACAATTTCATGATGGTCACCATGGGGTGTGAGTCATTCCTTAGTAGGCTCGCTGGATGGTGATAAGGTTTGGATGAGATTCATCATGTAATTGAGTTAAGCTTGATAAGGCTTAATCCCTAGTATCCACTATGTTCTGAGATTGATGTTGCTATGACTTTGCTATGCTTAATGCTTGTCAGTAGGGCCAGAGTGCCATGGTTTCAGACATAAACTTATTAAGTTCTCCTATGTAATCCACGTTCACATAACATCACTAAGGGAATCAGAACATTCATATCATGAAAATATCGAACGAATATCAGCTTCACATGACTACTTGCCATTTGATTTCTCACATGGCCTCAAGAACAAAAGTAACTAATCACAAGTGATAAACATGTTCCTGATCAGAGAAGTATTAATTAGCATAATGGATCTGAACATATGATCTTCCACCAAATAAACCATAAATCATCGCCTACAAGATGTAATCAACACTACTAGTCACACCCCCAGGTACCAATCCGAGGTTTCGATACAAGATTGAGTAGTAGAGATGAACTAGGGTTTTGAGAGGAGATGGTGCTGATGAAGATGTTGATGAAGATTGGCCTCCCCAAGATGAGAGGGTTATTGGCGATGAAGATGGCCTCGATTTCCCCCTCGGGGAGGGAAGTTCCTCCGATGGGATCGCTCCGTCAGAGGGCAAAACTTTTCATTCCCAGGTTCCGCCTCGAGATGGCGGCGCTTCCTCCCAAAATCCCTCCTCTTAATTTTTTAGTGTAAAAGAGAATTTATACGAGAACATGATCATCAGAGGTGGGCCAGGGGGCCACTAGAAATCAGGTCGTGCCATGAGGGCCTAGCGCGCCCTTGTGTCTAGTGGACGCTTGGTAGCCCCCCATAGATACTCAGCCCAATTGGAGATGTGCAGAATAGGTATCACTGACATAGCTTTTTTAGGTCCAGAATTCCATCTGTCGGCATTCTCCCACTTGATGTAAACATTTGCATATTATGAGTGAAAAGGCATTAGAATTAGTCCACCAAGTGGCAAAATGCATAAAACATTCTAAATAAAAGGAACAAAACATGATGCAAAATGGACGTATCATTGTTTTAGGGCAAAGAGTAGGCAAGAAACTAATTGTTATTCATTATGCTAGTAAGACCCGAGACAATGCCCAAAGAAATTACGCTACCACCAAGTAGGAATTTTTAGTAGTCGTGTTTGCATGCGATAAGTTTAGATCTTACAATGTTGATTCCAAAGTTTCTAAACCTAGACTTATTACGTGGGTGCTTTTACTTCAAGAGTTTGACTTGCATATTATCGATAGGAAGGGAGTTGAAAACACTGTAGCTGATAACTTGTATAGGATAGAAAATGTTCTTGATGACCCACTATCTATTGATGATAATTTTCTTGATGAGCAACTTGCTGCTCATAGGCACTTCGGATAGTACTCCTTGGTATGAAGATTCTGCTAACTATATTGTCGCTAAATATATATCACCTAATTTCACATATCAACAAATGAAAAAAATTCTTTTATGATTGGCGACATTAATTCTCGGATGACCCATATCTTTATAAAGGAGTGGATATGGTTGTATTAGACATTGTGTGACTGAGCATGAACAAGGACAGATCCTATGGAATTGACACTCCAAAGTTAGGGAGGACACCATGCTGGTGACAGAACTGCACATAAGGTATTACAATGTGGTTTTTATTGGCCTACTATTTTTAAAGATGCTCATAAGTATATCATTTCCTGTGATGAATGTCAAAGAATTGGTAACATTGGTATAGTTCGGAAATGCCTATGAATTGTTCACTTGGTATTGAACTATTTGATGTTTGGGGCTTTGATTATATGGGACCTTTTCCCTATTGTAATGGGTATACCCATATTCTAGTTGATGTTGATTATGTTACTATGTGGGTAGAAGATATTCCAACTAGTAGTGCTCATCATATCACTTCGATTAAAATGCTTAAAGATGTTATATTTCCGAGGTTTGGAGTCCCTTGATATTTAATGGCTGATGGTGGTTCACATTTTTTTTCCTTAAACCGCTAGCTAAATATGATGTTAACCATATGATTGCATTACCTCATCCTCACCCTAGTGGCCAAGTTAAATTGAGCAATCGAGGGATAACATTAATTTAGCAATAGATTGTTAATAAACCTAGAAAGAACCGGTCTAAGAAAATGATGATGATTTATGAGCTTATATAAATTCTTATAAAAACCTCATGGGAACGTTCACTTATAAAATGGTCTATGGAACAACTTGTCATTTACCTCTTGAGTTAGAACATCAAGCTTATTGGGCAATTAAAGAACTCAACTATGATTTTAAACTTGTTGGTGAAAAGAGGCTACTTGATATTAGTTCATTAGATGAATAGAGGACACAAGCTTATTAACATGCCAAGTTGTTTAAAGAAAAGGTTAAAAGATGGCATGAAAAGAGAATCCAAAAAAAGGAATTCAATGTAGGAGTTCTAGTTTGCAGGTTAGCTTCTCTCCAAATGGGAAGGCCCTTATGTCGTTGAGGAGGTCTATCGCTCCGATGCTATAAAGATTAACAACTTCGAGGGCAAAATTTTGAGAGTGCTAAATGGGCAAATAATTAAACACTATATCTCTTGTATGCCCTTTAATGTTGAAACTAACATTATCCACGTTATGACTCGTGAAGAACACATAAGCGAGACCTTCCGGAACACCTAGAATGCTGAAAAAGGGTAGGTATGTGATACAATAAGTAAACCGAATCCAAAAATTCCAAAAAATGTATATTCTCTGTTGATTTTGGTATTTTAGAAAAAATCCAAAAGTAAAAATAGTCACGGGGCCCATGAGAGGACCAAGAGCAAACAGGGCGCGGCCACCCCCCTCGGCGCACCATGTTGCCTCATGGGGCCCTTGTGTGTCTCCCGGACTTCGTTTTCTTCCTGGACACATATTCTAACCTAGAAAAAATCATTATATATACTCCCCTATGTTTTGACAACTGTATGACGAGTTTCTCATCTGTTCTTGCTTCGAGCAGTTTTTCTGACAAATCTAGATCGCCGTGACAACATCAAGCTCCTCCAAGTACAAGTTCTTCGAGAAGGTCATCAACCCTTACCTCCCGGAGGTGATGAAACACCCTCAAACCATTGAGATGCATGAGAGGGTGCTTCACATCCGTGACGTTCAGGGGACAAAGAAGGGGGAAAGCGAGAAGGCGAGGCTCGCGGCAGTGGAACAAGAGATTTTCAAGTGCCAAGGGATGCTGGAGCATGGACTCAGTATCAATCACTCCTTGATTACAGATGTTATTCGTAAGAATAAGAAGGACATCGATGAAATTGTGGAGATGTTCTTCAACCTCCATAGGCTCCAAGATCTTGAGGTTCATGTTTATGATGTGCAAAACCGAAACTATGAGTGTGAATCTCGTTTCAAGAATATGAGTATAGCTGGAAATTTCAGTATTCCAGAGACTAGCTCTTCTTTCTTCAACGGGGAATCTATGCCATGGAATACAGGAAAAAGCCTGCTACCTGCTACTACAACAAAATACCTTCCAACGGCACCAGAAATAGGAGTGTTGCTTGATGCTCCTCAGCAACGACACCAGGAATCCTTCAGCTGCGGCTACGCCTTAAGGGACTTCCTAGGCAAGTATGCAAAGGATTTCCCCCATGGCCTTGGAGCCTTGCATTGGTGTTCCCTCGAAGCAGAAAGGGTGATGTAGCATAGCGGTGGTAAGTACTTCCCTCAGTTTGAGAACCAAGGTATCAATCCAGTGGAGGAGTATCTCAAGATCCTGCACAAACACAAAAACTTGCTCCCAACGCTATGAAGGGGTTGTAAATCCCTTATAGATTGTTTGCCAAGTGAGAACTGAAAGCAAACGATGGATGTGAATAGACCCGGGGGCCGTAGTGTTTACTAATGGCTTCTCTCATGAAAGCAAGTAGACGGTGGGTGAACAAATTACTGTCGAGCAATTGATAGAACCGTGCAAAGTCGTGATGATATCTATGCAATGATTGTTTCTATAGGCATCATGACCGAAACAAGTAGACCGATACTTTCTGCATCTACTACTATTACTCCACACGTCGACTCCTATCCAGCATGCATCTAGTGTGTTAAGTCCATAAGAACAGAGTAACGCCTTAAGCAAGATGACATGATGTAGAGGGATAATCTCAAACCAATGATAAAAACCCCATCTTTTTACCCTTGATGGCAACTACTTGATGTGTGCCTTGCTGCCCCTACTAACACTGGGAAAGGTCACCACATGGTAGAACCCAAAACCAAGCACTTCTCCCATTGCAAGAATCATAGATCTAGTTGGCCAAACAAAACCCAAGACTCGGAGAGACTTACAAGGATATAAAATCATGCATATAAGAAATCAGCAAAGACTCAAATATATATCATAGATAATCTGATCACAAATCAACAATTCATCGGATCTCGACAAACACACCGCTAAAGAAGATTACATCGGATAGATCTCCATGAAGATCATGGAGAACTTTGTATTGAAGATCCAAGAGAGAGAAGAAGCCATCTAGCTACTAACTACAGACCCGTAGGTCTGAAGTGAACTACTCACGAGTCATTGGAGGGGCGATGATGATGATTAAGAAGCCCTCCAACTCCAAAGTCCCCTCCGGCAGGGTGCCGGGAAGGGTCTCAAGATGAGATGTCACGGAAACGGAAGTTTGCGGCGGCAGAAAAGTATTTTTGAGGCTCCCCTGATATTTTGCGGAATATTTGGGAGTTTATAGGCCAAAGATATAGGTCACAGGGCGGCCAGGGAGGCCACAAGCCTGCCCACCGCCACCTCCCCTGCTGGCGGAGTGGGGGCTTGTGGGCTCCCTGGAGCCCACCTGGCTTGTCCCAAAAGCCCCCTGGTCTTCTTCCGTTTGGGAAAAAAATCATTTCAGGGTTTTTCTTCCGGTTGGACTCCGTTCCAAAATCAGATCTGAAAAGAGTAAAAAACACGGAAAAAACAGGAACTGGCACTTGGCACTGAATTAATAAGTTAGTCCCAAAAAAGATATAAAAGGTACATAAAACAACCAAAGAAGACAAGATAACAGCGTGAAACCATAAAAAATTATAGATACGTTTGAGACGTATCAAGCATCCCCAAGCTTAACTCCTGCTCGTCCTCGAGTAGGGAAGTGATAAGAATGAATTTTTTATGCTTTGATGCTACCTATCATAGGTGTCCTTTGTAATTCCTCTTATGTGACGTGAATGTTCAGATCCATTAGATTCAAAACAATAGTTTGCTATTGACGTGGAAACAATAATAATTCAACCAAACTAGCAAAATAATCATGAACTTTCAAAATAACAGGGCCAAAAGAAAGTTATCCCTACAAAAGCATATAGTCTGGCTATGCTCTATCATCATTGCACAACGAATTTAAATCATGCACAACCCTGGTATTGGCCAAATAATTGTTTCACACCTTTACTTTCTCAAACATTTTCGACTCTCACGCAATACATGAGCGTGAGCCATGGTTATAGCACTATAGATGGTGTGGAATGTAGTGGAGGTTGCGAGACAAAAAAGGAGAAGATAGTCACATTAACTAGGCATATCAATGAGCTGTGGAGATGCTCATCAATAGATATCAATGTGAATGAGTAGGGATTGCCATACAAATGATGCACTAGAGCTACGAGTAAGTGAAAGCTCTTAAAGAAAACTAGCGGGTGTGCATCCAACTTGCTTGCTCACGAAGACCTAAGGCAATTTTGAGGAAGCCAATCATTGGAATATACAAGCCAAGTTATATAATGAATATTTCCCACTAGCTATATGGTGGTGACAAAACGAGAGACTCTCAATCATGAAGATCATGGTGCTGAATATGCACAAGTGTGGAAAAAGTGGTAGCATTGTCCCTTCTCTCTTTTTCTCTCATTTTTCTTTATTTTGGTGGGCTCTTTGGACTCTTTTTTTTATGGGCTTCTTTGGCCTCTTTTATTTCCTGACATGGGACAATGCTCCATTAATGATGATCATCACACTTTCAACTCAAAACTTAGAGCAACTATGACTCTATATGGAATGCCTTCGGTAGTGTACCATGGAAATGATCTAGCATGGCATAGACATCAATGGAAACATCATGCTAGCTATCTTATGATCATGCAAAGGCAAAGTAGACGTGGTGGGACATGTCATGGTGGTAGTTGCATGGCAATATATCTCGGAATGACTTTGAAAAAGCCATAATAGGTAGGTATGGTGGCTATTTTGAGGGAGGCTAATGGTGGGTTTTGTGCACCGGCGAAAGTTGCACGACACTAAGAAGGGAGTGATGGTGGAAGGTGAAAGTGCATCTAAACCATTGACTCAACATTAGTCATGAAGAACTCATATACTTGTTGCAAAAGTTGTATTAGTAATCGAAACAAAGCATTCAATGCATACTCCTAGGGGAAGGGTTGGTAGGTATAGAACTTTGTATTAAAGATCCAAGAGAGAGAAGAAGCCATCTAGCTACTAACTACGAACCCGTAGGTCTGAAGTGAACTACTCACGAGTCATTGGAGGGGCGATGATGATGATGAAGAAGCCCTCCAACTCCAAAGTCCCCTCCGGCATGGTGCCGGGAAGGGTCTCCAGATGAGATCTCGCGGAAACGGAAGCTTGCGGCAGCAGAAAAGTATTTTCGAGGCTCCCTGATTTTTTGCGGAATATTTGGGAATTTATAGTCCAAAGACCTAGGTTAGGGGGCGGCCAGGGAGGCCACAAGCCTGCCCACCGCCACCTCCCCCATGGTGGGGGTGTGGGGGCTTGTGGGCTCCCTGGAGCCCACCTGGCTTGGCCCAAAATCCCCCTGATCTTCTTCCGTTCAGGAAAAAATCATTTCGGGGTTTTTCTTCCGTTTGGACTCCGTTCCAAAATCTGATGTGAAAAGAGTCAAAAACACGGAAAAATAGGAACTGTCACTTGGCACTGAATTAATAAGTTAGTCCCAAAAAAGATATAAAAGGTACATAAAACAACCAAATAAGACAAGATAACAGTGTGAAACCATCAAAAATTATAGATACGTTTGAGACGTATCACTACCTCGTCACCATCATCACCCAAGAATGCCACATGAGTACATGAGTATGGGCACCACCCTTATCTTGTTCCAAGCTTGGGGGAGGTGCCTCGGTATTGTATCTTCATCACTCTTATCTTTACCATCTATCTTAGTTCAATCTTTAGTTATATCGTGATTTATACACATAAAATTTCAGATTTGCTTTGCTTAGGATTTTTGCTTTGGCATCTATCTATCATGGTAACCATGTGTGAGAGTTATATAATAGATATTAGTTGAGTTTGTTTGCCTTACTCTCATGCATCTATCATCATAGCATAGAAATAAAAGAAATAAAAAGATCATATGCTAGTCCCATTGGACGTAATTACTTCACATAGAAAAGGTATAAGTGATAATAGTTGTTGAGAATAAACAAACGTAGCATGAGTCATTGATACAATATATGCAAGATTATGATGGAGGAGAGGAGATTTGCATAAAAATACACTATCTTGGACATCTTTTGTGATTGTGAGCCCCCACCAAATATTATATAATTATCAAGTGTTGATGTTGGACATGGAAGACAATGTAAGGATCATGATAGTTTACATTCACTAGAAGTTATATGGTCTTGGATCCCTTAACATGTGGTGCTTGCTTTATATCTTTTGCTATCCCAAAATTTCCGCACTAAGTAGAGATACAACTTGTGCATCCATAACCCTGAAACCCAGTTTCTTGCCATGAGATTCCACCATATCTACCTATGGATTAAGTAAGATCTTTCAAGTAAGTTGTCATCGGTGCATCAAGCAATAAAAATTGCTCTTAAACATGTAGGATCTTTTATTGCAAGGGAAAATAAGATTTTTAGAATCTTGTTATCACAAAGAAATAAAAGCGATAGAGTGCATAATAAAGTTTGCTATCATAATGGGCAATATAAAGTTACGTTCCTTTACTTAAAAGCGCATGCCAACCTTTACTTCCCTCTCTGAAGGGCCTATCGTTTAACTTCATAACTTCACTTTTGTGCAAGAATCAATAAAGTTTATCCTTTTCCATCCTATTAACTCTCTAGTTGACAAACATCATGTGTTGAGGATAGATCCATATAAATATATCCAGTTGAATGTAGGTGATCATGAAACATTATTGTTGACAATATCCTTGAGGTAAATAAGTTGGGTGGCAAAAAATATTAAGCCCCCATCTTCCTATGTGTCCAACGGAAACACTCGCTCCAAAAATATGCAATGAGTAGTTGAGTATGTGAACTTGCTACAATGAAAATCACTTACGTAGACTCTTCTCACGAATATGATGAATTGAAATTGTAACAATAACTAAGAACATAGTTTTTTGATTGTCAATAATGATTATGACTATACTTCAAATATTGTGGATGGATTGTTACTTGCTTATGAGAAAACTTGTTGTTGTTTCAATATTCATGATGCCCTCATTTCCGTAATCTATTTTTATTGAGTTCGGCTTTCGCTTGAGGACAAGGGAGGTCTAAGCTTGGGGAGTTGATACATCCATTATGCATGATGAATTCTTATTTATAGATATGTTATTATTGTCCATTATTCCTTATTAAGATACAATTCTCATGCCTTTTCTCTCTGAATATGCAAGGTACACCACAAAGAGGGAACTGCTGAAAACTGGAACTCTAGGCCTGAAAACCAAGAAAAAGGGTGAAAAACGAGTAGACTTCACATGAACTAAAATTTAATGGATAATTTTTATGGAATATGTAAGAATTATTGGGCCAAAAATATACGAAAGGGGGGCATGTAACATCCAAAATTTTGGAATGTTAATATAATTATTCGATTAATTGTTTGTTTGTTTGAGTGATTGAAACTTGAGTGGAATTTGAAACTTTTTAAAACTTTTGAATGAGAGGGAATAAAATGACTTTCCCATTTTCCTGTGAATTCAAGTTCATCCATTTAAAATCAATAAGAGAAGATAGCATGACTTCTTCAACTATAAATAATTTGTATCAAGGTGGCATTTGAATTTCTTTTGGTATTTGATTCGAATTTATTTTGGCACAAGATTTCACCACAAAAACAATTCTTCCTGACAATATGCTTGCCAAGCAAGAAAGAGAGGAGGTAACATGACACCCCAAAATAAATAAAAATTCATAAGAAAAATACTGCCAAAATATTTAAAGACAAAATTTGGATTTTATTGGATTTTTAAGAAAATAGTGTTTATGAAGTTTTTATTTTGTGAAAAATAAAATGCCCACGTGGTGGGAAAATATTTTTCTCAGCATTTTGGTATATAATACCTATTTTTTTAAAAAGGATTTAATTCCTTTTCGGGGTTTTATTTCCTGTTTTTAACAAATAGGAAACCGAGTCTGTTAATTAGGAAAGAAACCGGGCCCATTAAGTGAAAAATGACCTAGCCCAGGATCTCCTTCTTCCACCTCACGCTCTTTCCTTCCCTGGCCATGGTAGGCACCCCACGGGAAGGTTCCTCCCCGGATTCGTGAGATATACTCCCTCCTAGCGCCTCCCACCACCCCTATAAGAACCCCCATGATCTCCTCGTTCCATTCCCCTAGATAAATCTTTGTTTCCTCGCCCGACACCCCGCCGCCAAACTCGCCGGTCTCCCTGTGTGGACCGAGCTTGCCAGGAGCCCAGGAGCTCGCCAGGAGCGCCATGTCACCCTGGGAACCTCCCCTCCCTGCCTCTGGAGCCCCGCCGCCGCACCCTGCTGCCTCTTGAGCTTGCGTTGGTTTTTTCCTTGAAGAGGAAAGGGTGATGCAGCACAGGAACAATAAGTATTTCTCTCAGTTTGAGAACCAAGGTATCAATCCAGTAGGAGAATCACATCAAGTCCATAGTACTTGCGCAAACACAAAAGAGCTTGCACCCAACGCTATAAAGGGGTTGCCAATCCCTTCAAGATTGATTGCAAAGTGATATCTGAAGGCGGAAAGTGCATCGAAGTAAAAGAGTACGGCTGAAAATATGGTGTGAAGTAGACCCGGGGGCCATAGTGTTCACTAGAGGCTTCTCTCAAAATAGCAAATATTACGGTGGGTGAACAAATTACTGTCGAGCAATTGATAGAACCGCGCAAAGTCATGACGATATCTAAGGCAATGATCATACATATAGGCATCACGTCCGAGACAAGTAGACCAATACTTTCTGCATCCACTACTATTACTCCACACATCGACCGCTATCCAGCATGCATCTAGTGTATTGAGTTCATGAAAAATAGAGTAACGCCTTAAGCAAGATGACATGATGTAGAGGGATAAATTCAAACCAATGATGAAAACCCCATCTTTTTACCCTTGATGGCAACAACACGATGCGTGCCTCGCTACCCCTTCTGTCACTTGTTGAGGTCACCGCACGGTATGAACCGAAAACCAAGCACTTCTCCCATTGCAAGAATCATAGATCAAGTTGGCCAAACAAAACCCACAACTCGAAGAGAATTACAAGGATATGAAATCATGCATAAGAGAGATCAGAAGAAACTCAAATAAGATTCATAGATAATCTGATCATAAATCCACAATTCATCGGATCTCGACAAACACACCGCAAAAGAAGATTACATCGGATAGATCTCCATGAAGATCATGGAGAACTTTGTATTGAAGATCCAAGAGAGAGAAGAAGCCATCTAGCTACTAGCTATGGACCCGATGGTCTATGGTGAACTACTTACGCATCATCGGAGAGGTCATGGTGTTGATGAAGAAGTCCTCTGTATCCGAATCCCCCCTCGGGCAGGGCACCAGAACGTGCCCCAGATGGGATATTGCGGAGACAGAAGCTTGCGGTGGCGGAAAAGTATTTTCGCTGATCTCTTCTTCAGTTTTGGAAATTTTCTGGATTTATAGGCGCAAGAAGTAGGGCAGACGTGCCACAGGGGGCCCACAAGCCTGCTAGGCGCAGGCCCCCCTGGCCGCGCCTAGGGAGCTTGTGGGGTCCCCTGCTGGCCCCTGCCTTGGTTCTCAAGTCTTACGTGTATCTTCTTCTGTCCCGAAAAAATATTTTCGGAAGTTTTATTCCGTTTGGACACCGTTTAAAATCCTCCTCTGAAAAGGGTCAAAACACAGAAAAAACAGGAACTAGCACTTGGCACTAAGTTAATAAGTTAGTCCCAAAAAGATAAAAAAGGCATACAAAACATCCAAAGTTTGACAAGATAATAGCATGGAACCATAAAAAATTATAGATACGTTGGAGACGTATCAAGAATCCCCAAGCGTAACTCATGCTCGTCCTTGAGTACGGAAGTGATAAAGACTGATATTTTGATGTGGAACGCTACCTAGCATAGTTGTCCTTTGTAACTTATTTCATGTGACATGAATGTTCAGATCCGAAAGATTCAAAAAAATAGTTTTCTATTAACATGAAAACAATAATACTTCAATCAAACTAGCAAGGTAATCATGAACTTTCGAAATAACAAGGCCAAAGAAAGTTATCCCTACAAAATCATATAGTCTGGCTATGCTCCATCATCCTCACACAACTAATTTAAAAAATGCACAACCCCGGTATTGGACAAGTAATTGTTTTTGCACTCTTACTTTCTCAAACCTTTTATAACTATCACGTAATACATGAGCGTGAGCCATGGATATAGCACTATAGGTGGAATAGAGTGTGGTGGTGGTTGTGAGACAAAAAAGAGGAGATGGTCACATTGACTCGGCATATCAAAGGGCTATGGAGATGCCCATTAATAGATATCAATGTGAATGAGTAGGGATTGCCATTCAAAGGATGCACAAGAGCTATAATTACGTGAAAGCTCAAAAGGAGAACTAGTGGGTGTGCATCGAACTTGCTTGCTCACGAAGACCAAGGGCAATTTTGAGGAAGCCCATCATTGTAATATACTAGCCAAGTTATAAAATAAAGATTCCCACTAGTATATGGTGGTGACCAAACAAGAGGCTCCAATCATAAAGAACATGCTGCTATCATGAAGCACAAGTGTGGAAAAAGATAGTAGCATTGTCCCTTCTCTGTATTTTTATTTGGGCTCTTGGGCCTCTTTTTTATCTCTCTCTCTCTCTTTTGTGGGCAACTTTGGCCTCTTCTTTTTTCCTCACATGGGACAATGCTCTAATAATGATGATCATCAAACTTTTATTTACTCACAGCTCAAAGCTTAGAACGATGATGACTCTATAGGAAATGCCTCCGGCAGTGTACCGGGATGTGCAAGGATCTAGCTTGGCGTATGACATTGAAACATCTCGCTAGCTATCTTACGATCATGCAATGGCAATATGAGAGTGACGGCACAAGTCATGAGATGGAATGGTGGGAGTTGCATAGCAATATATCTCAGAATGGCTATGAAAATGCCGTAGTAGGTTGGTATGGTGGCTGTTTTGAGGAAGGCATATGGTGGGTTTGTGCAACGGCGAAAATTGCGCGGCACTAGATAGGTTAGAAATGGCGAAAGGTGAAAGTGCATCTATACCATGGACTCAAATTAGTCATGAAGAACTCACATACTTGTTGCGGAAGTTTTTATTAGTAATCGAAACAAAGTGCTAAACGCATACTCCTAGGGGAAGGGTTGGTAGGTGTAAACCATCGCGCGATCCCGACCGCAACACAAAGGATGACAATCAATAGATCAATTATGCTCCGACTTCCTAACAAAGCGGTTCACCATACGTGCATGTTACGGGAATCACTAACTTGAACACAAGTGTTTCTAGATTCACAACACCCTACTAACATGACTCTTAATATTACCAAATCCACGTCTCAAAACTAATTGAGATGAATCTATTTTCTCTTTCTACTCAACGCACATGAAGATGGAAGTTTTTGTATCCTCTTTGGGTACCTATCACTTTTGGGACTACTTTCATAGCATAAGCCAACTACCAAGTCATGCACCGCCGTGCTCTAAAAGATCTAAGTGAAGCACATAGAGCAAAATTATCTAGCTCAAAAGATATAAGTGAAGCACGATGAGCATTCTAGCAAATTCATGATGAGTGCATGTATCTCTCAAAAGGTGTGCAGAAAGGATGATTGTGACACATCAAAAAGAAAAGACTCCTACGATACAAGATGATCCAAGAAAAACACATATCATGTGGTGAATAAAAATATAGCTCCAAGTAATGTTACCGATGGATTGAAGACGAAAGAGGGGATGCCTTCCCGGGGCATCTCCAAGCTTAGGATTTTGGTGTCCTTGAATTTGGCTTGGGATGACTTGGTCATCTCCAAGCTTGAGCTATTTACACTCTTTATCCCTTTGTCCATGAGAACATCACCCAAAATTTGAAAACTTCACAAAACAAAACTTAAACAGAAACTCATGATATCATTAGCACAAGAAAACAAACTACCACCTCTTTAGGTATTGTAGCAATCTTGATTTCCATTTATATTGGTGTTAGATTACTGTATTATCACTTTTCCATGGCTAGTACCCCCCGATACTATCCATAAGTTCATCAAAACAAGCAACCAACTCTACCAAAATAGAATCTGTCAAAAACAGACCAGTCTGTAGCAATCTGTATACTTTGTATACTTATGGTACCTCAAAAATTCTGAAAACTTACGACTGCCTGGGAAAAAGGCATATCAACCAGAAGCAAAAGGAATCAACTCAACAGCTCTTTCTGAATAAAAATTAAAAATAATCCCGTGAGCGAAAAGTTTGTGTCTTTTTCCAGCAGGATCAAACAACCATCAGCAAGACTAGTCATAAAGGTTTTGCTTGGCTCAAACACAAAAAGGAACACAAAAGACAAAATCATAACAGAATTATGATGGTGTCGACGCAACTAAATAGGAACAAAAAGATAAATTCATTGGGTTGCCTCCCAACAAGCGCTATTGTTTAACGCCCTTAGCTAGGCATAAGGCGATAGAATCACGTATTATCGTCTTTGGTGCTCAAACCATAAGTAGCCCTCATCATGGATTCATAAGGCAATCTTATTTTCTTTCTAGGAAAATGCTCCATGCCCTTATTTAAAGGAAATTGAAATCTAATATTCCCTTTCTTCATATCGATGATAGCACCAATAGTCCTTAGGAAAGGTCTACCAAGAATGATAGGGCATGAAGGATTGCAATCAATGTCAAGCACAATGAAATCATGTCGGGACCCCGATCCTAAGCCATAGGAATCCAGCCTGTAACACATCGCATCCCTTTGCGGTCTCACGCACGGTTACCCCGACGGCTGCAGCCTTACCTTAGCCGGGACCGTTTGCGTATTTTGACTCACGTATGCAATTGTGTCGCTAGAAATCCAATGACAAAGAACCCGGATCGACATGTCTAGTCATAAACCAAAGTGGCAGTTCCACACAGGGACAGGCATACATGACCCAGCAAAGCAGGTGTCGGTCACCAGCGAATGTAGACGAGTCGTAGCAAGCTACAAGGACTCCATTACATCGCGTGACATTTCCCCTAAGGGGACAGACACAGCAACTAAGAAGGACACACGCCGGTCAACCAATGTGTCTGGAGCAGTAGCAAACTACCATGGCTTGTTGGATCACAAAGGGGCATTTCCCTGTAATTAGTGCTATTAAAGTTTACGGCTAGGTAATCGAACCCCATACATATCAAGTACGACACAAGTACACATGGCATACCAATATGTATAGATACATCGATGGCATCACAACATAACCATAAACATACAAGCTTTATTTAAAAGGCTCGGAAGAGCCACACACATAATATTACGCAGAAAGGTCTAACGACCCATCATAGCAGTCATTCAGTTACAAGCCAGCGAAAGTGATTAAACTGTCTGAGTACAGACAAGTGAGACTAGAAGGCACATGGCCTGACTATACTACACACCCAACCTAGGGCCAGATCGTAGCTGGGACACCAGCTACTCGTCGTCGTCGATGTCTAGGAAGAACCCTCCGTTAGGGTCATTAGAAACCTCTGCAACAATTATCAAAAATATATGAGTACGGAGGTACTCAGCAAGACTTTAGGATAACTATCTACTCATGCAATGTATCAATAAGGAATTGTGGGGTTTCATGCGGAAAGCCAGCATTTGACTCGTGGTTAGACAACTTACAATTTTAAAACAATTTTTGACAACTTGATTTCTCGCACACGAGTCCACTAACACCACAACAATACTCCATCGTGGAATCATTCTGTCTTCATACAGAAATGCCGTCCACGACACTCACGCTTATCTTGACAATTTTATGACTAGCCATTGAAGTTATCTATGAACAACATATGTCTCCAAGTAGTCCATATCCGCAGACGCGACTATTCGAATAGATCATAACCCTGCAGGGGTGTACTTCGTCACACACGCTCTCGCCACTTATCGCCATGTGCACGTCATGCACCTCGGCAACTTTCAAGCGGAAGCCCAGCGAGGGAGTCGGCCATGACCGTTAAACACACTAGTACCTAGTCCAGGTCTATCGCCTATCTGAGGGTAACCCGCACGGAAGTCCGACCGAGGTTTCCGCCACGGCCCCAAACGATGTGCGCAGGGTTCCCAAGCCCACCATCCGGGTGCCACTTGGTACACCGTGCCACTGCCTACCGCATCACAGCCCACCTCTCAGGTCAGCACTATGAACGGCCTCCAGCATGACTATAAACACCAGAAACTACTTGCAACTCCTGGACCGAGTACTAAGCGATTAATAAGTCGAGCGGGGTCATATTTCAGGGCCCAGCAAGTATCTCGTCTTGGATTTCATACACGGAACTCAGTTCCTAAGGACGGTTCCAATGAAACAACCCGCCATGTACTCCTACACAGCCTTTCACCGGTACCTTTACCAAATCAGGTTGAACACACAACCTTTACTTACTGAACACATTATCACAATTCTTTTCATCTCCCAGATGACAGACCATACACAACTCTAAGCATAAAATGCATAGCAGGATAAGGCACATCATGGCTCAAGCAACTACCAGGTATGCTAGGTTGCAAGGTTCAGCTATCTACTGTGACAAGGACATGTCATGCAAAGGAAGTGGGTTCAACTAACGTGGCAAAAGCATTTGAAGCATTTGATCCTAATGCAATAAGTAAGTGCACGAGCGTGAACATGGGATTTATCAGGATGATCAAAATGGTTGCTTGCCTTGTTGCTCAGAGGAGGGACAATATCCGTCAGTCGGATATTCGGTGGAATCCGGAGGAGCGGAGCCTACCGAAAGAGTGACAACAATCAATAACAAGCATATGCAACAAGATGATGCATGAGCATGGCATGAGGAAGCAAAGTGGTATACTATTATAGCTAACATTTATTAGGTTTGAAGTTGATTTGAATCAAATTCAAATATCACTTCAAACGAGGTATTCTCGGATACCATTTTAATTTCTTCGACCTGATGCTCACATCAACTTGCTTTTAACATGCATGGAAATGACATGTTAGGTTGCTGGTTTGTGATTTGGACAGTGTTTGATCATATCATTTGAAGTGGAATTTGAATAGTTTCCAAATTCCATCCCCAAAGTATTTATAAGAGTTAACTTATTCATTAATCTATATGTTTGGGTTCAGTAAAATTTTCAAACATGTTTGAAAATGACATATTCAGATTCCTTGAATTTTCTGATACTTTTTCATATATAAATTATTTTCATTGGACTTACAGATTATTTTCTTTGATTTGTAGAAGTTTTAGACATTTCTGGAATTATTTTTATATTAGAAATTCCTTTATCGCGTCACAGTGACGTCTCTGGTCAACAGGGGCTGGGCCAGGTCAAACCTGACTAGTGGGGTCCACTTGTTAGTGACCAGGGGCTAATCCCCGAGTTGACCAGCCCCTAACTGGGGTTTGACCCACCCTGGGGCCCACTGTCAGTGGCTAGGGGGGTGTTTAGTGGGTTAATTAGTTGACCAGGTCAGCCCCCACCGGAATATGGCCGGCGGCGACCACGGGTGCAGCGGAGGACTCGCCGGAGTTGATCAAAACGGCACTACAGGCATCAGTTTTGGGCGTGGTTTAGTTCTACGGCTAGCTAGCGAAGCACCGCATCCAAAGGGGAAGGGGCTGGACCAAGGGGTCACCGGAATCCACGCCAGTGATGAGGTCAGCAGCGGCTGCGGCTCGGGCATCGTCAGGAGTGCCGTTGTGGGACACTAGCGAGCTGGGAGAGGGGCTCTACGGCATCTACAGAGCTCCAGGAGCTCATTTCTGAGCTCGATCTCACGAACGGGGTACCCCAACGACAGCAATGACATGGCCGGCGACAAGGACCTTCGGGCTCCGGCGGCTAACGGGGTTAGAGAAGGGGGAATGGCCTCGGGAAGAGGGGGAATGGGAAGAGGAGCTCATGGCGGTTCTTCTGTGGCGGACGGCAGGGACAGGGAGGTCCGGAAGGCAACGGATCGACGGCGACCGGAGCTTCGGGGAGAGAGAGATCCGAGAGGGGGAGGGGAACGAGAGGTAGAGGGGAGGAGATAAGGCAGGGGGGAGGAGAAGAAGAAGGCTCGGGGGTGTCGCGCTGGCGCTCCTGGAGGTCTCCAGCGGCGAGAAGTCTGGCAGGAGGTGGCCGGGGCTGGCCGCCGTGCTCATCTTCCCCTCTGCCTACTGGCAGGAGGAGGAAGATGACTGGGGAGCCCCTGGTGGGCTGGGCCGGCGACAGATAACAGGTAAGCCTCTCTTTTCTATTTTTCTTCTATTTTGTTTCTGTTTTATTTACTGACATTGTTTCCCATTTATTTTGGCTTCACAAACAAACTATAAATAGTTTGAAAATGCTGGGGTGTTAGTTGGAATATTTCCAATCACCCATAAAGTTTTCACCATTTTTGAAAGCTATATATCTTTGAATTCAAATTTAAAACTTGAAACTAGTAGTCTTTTGCATTTATTTAAAATGCCAAAGTTTTAAGGAAATAGTTTCCTTCATTGCTTATTTGTTTTCAAGAGTTATAAAAAAAGTTGAACTTTTCTTGAGGCCATTTTGGGTTCATTGATTTGAATAAGTTTATAATTCCTTTGAATTTGAGAGGTGGCTAGGGTTTTTGAGTTTCCCTTCACCACTTACTTTGATCTTGTTGCAATTTTCTTGGATGCAATGCAAAGAAGATATCAGCACAATGCTAAACCTTGGTTAGGGTTCCAGGGATGTGACAACTCACCCCCACTCAAAAGAACCTCATCCCAAGATTTAGAAGTCGTCGGGAATAGCGCGGGATACTCTTGTCGAAGACGATCCTCTCTTTCCCATGTTGCCTCTTTCTCAGAATGATTTCACCATTGAACTTTAAGAAACTTAATGTTCCGACGTCTAGTAGTACGCTCAGCTTGGTCGAGAATACGAACAGGGTATTCTCGATAAGAAAGGTTATCTAGGAGATCAAGCGTTTCGTGGTCCACTTCACGGATAGGATCCGAAAAGCAACGCCTGAATTGTGAGACGTGGAAGACATCATGAACCTTGGATAGATGCGGAGGAAGTTCCAACTGGTAGGCAACTTCTTCTCGTTTGGCAAGAATGCGGAAAGGACCAATGTAACGAGGAGCCAACTTGCCCTTGATACCGAACCGATGGGTACCCTTCAAAGGTGTAACCCGAAGGTAAGCCTTCTCGTCAACTTCAAAGGTCACAGCCTTTTGATGATCATCATAATGGCTCTTTTCACGAGACTCGGTTGTTTTCAACTTTTCACGAATAATACGAACCTGCTCTTCTGCATCCTGGATCATATTCGGGCCAAAGAGTTGCCTCTCTCCGGTTTGTGACCAATTAAGAGGTGTTCGACATTTTCGTCCATAGAGAACTTCAAAAGGGGCTTTGCCCAAGCTTGATTGATAACTATTGTTATAAGCCAATTCGGCGAATGGAAGGCACTTCTCCCAATTCATACCGAACGGTATAACACAAGCTCGGAGCATATCTTCTAGGATTTGATTCTGTCTTTCTACTTGACCACTTGATTGGGGATGGAAAGCAGTGCTAAAAGATAAGTGAGTTCCCATAGCATTATGAAAAGTTTCCCAGAATCGAGAAGTAAAGATACTCCCACAGTCTGAGTTAATCTTCACGGGAACACCATGAAGAGACACTTTTCGAGAGATATATAATTCTGCTAGCTAGCTAGCTGTTATACTCTCAAGAACTGGAAGAAAATGAGCTACTTAGGAAAGACGGTCAATGACCACAAAGATAGCATTATTTCCTTTCCTGGTCTGGGGAAATCCGGTAATGAAATCCATACTAACTTTATCCCATTTCCATTCAGGAATAGCTAAAGGTTGAAGGGTGCTAGCAGGCCTTTGATGTTCTGCCTTAACTCGACGACAAACGTCGCAGTTAGCAACGAACTCAGCAATTTCTCTCTTCATCCTAGTCCACCAGAACCTCTGGCGTAGGTCCTGATACATCTTAGTACTACCGGGATGAATGGTGAGAGGAGAATCATGGGCCTCCTTAAGAATTAACTGCCTTAGATGTAGGTTCTTAGGAACCACTAGACGATTCTGCAAGAACACAACACCTTGATCATTCATGGAAAATTCTTTAGCGTTTCCGCTAATAATATTCTCCTTGATCCGTGATATACCCTTGTCATGCTTCTGGCCAGCTATAATTTGATCCTTAAGGGTAGGCTTCGCCACCAGGGTAGAAAGGAATCCTTGAGGAACAATATGAAGATTCAACTTCAGAAAGTCCTCATAGAGATGTGGTTGACCTTGTTGTAGCATCAAATTGTTACAATAAGATTTACGACTTAGTGCATCAGCCATAACATTGGCCTTCCCCGGGGTGTAAGTTATCCCTAAGTCGTAATCCGAGATCAACTCAACCCACCGTCTTTGCCTGAGATTCAAATCCAGCTAGGTGAAGATATATTTCAGACTTTGGTGATCAGTGAATATTTCGCAACGATTACCCAGAAGGTAATGTTGCCAGGTTTTTAGTGCATGGACCATAGCTGCAAGCTCAAGATCATGTGTGGGATAATTATCCTCATGTGGACGCAACTGTCGAGATGGTATGTGATCACATGACGATCTTGCATGAGAATGCAACCTAATCCTTGTTGCAAGGCGTCGCAATAGATAACAAAGTCCTTAGAAAAATTTGGTGGTAGCAACACAGGTGGGGAAGTCAGGCGTCTTTTCAGTTCCTGAAAACTATGCTCACACTATGGTGTCCAGTCGAACTTTTTATCCTTCTTGAGGAGTTCAGTTAGAGGCTTTGCAACCTTGGAGAAATTCTCGACAAAGCAGCGACAATAGCTCGCTAGACCAAGAAAACTCCTAACTTGCTTAACCGATTCAGGTTGAGTCCAATCAAGGACGGCTTGAACTCTCTCGGGAGTGACAGCAATACCCTTACCAGAGATTATGTGACCTAGAAAGGTCACTTCTGGTAACCAAAATTCACATTTGGAAAACTTGGCATAAAGGCCATGCTCTCGAAGTTTCATCAATACCAGCCCTAGATGCTCGACATGTTCTTGTTCGTTCTTCGAGTAGATGAGAATATCATCGAGGTATACCACGACGAATTTATCCAAATACTCCATGAAGATTGAATTCATCAGACGAGAGAAGGTGGCTGGGGCATTGGTTAAACCGAAGGACATGACGGTGTACTCGTATTGGCCATATCGAGTAACAAAAGCCGTTTGTGGAATGTCCCCGTTCTTGATCTTGATATGATGGTAACCCAACCTCAAATCCATTTTTGAGAAGACTGAGGATCCAACGAGCTGATCATACAGGTTGTTCCTCCTGGGGAGCGGATACTTGTTCTTTATGGTGACCAGGTTAACTGGTCGATAATCTACAACCATCCGATCCGTTCCATCTTTCTTCTTGACGAAGAGGACGGGGCAAGCCCAAGGAGAAGATCTAGGACGAATGAAACCTTTATTCAAGGCCTCATCTAGTTGCTTCTTAAGTTCGGCTAGGTCCAGGGGTGCCATCTTATATGGTCTTCTGGCTATTGGAGCAGTTCTCGGAACAAGATCTATCACGAACTCTACATCTCTGTCAGGTGGAATTCCTCGCAGTTCCTGTGGAAAAACATCCGGGAAGTCACGGACAATCGGGATGTCTTCAAGTTCCGGAAGAGGGTTGGCATTTAGGGAATAGAGTTGGCATTTGGGAACTCGAGTAGAGACATTGACTATCTCACCCGAGGGATGGGTAAGCTGAACATTTCTAGAATGAGTATCAATCTTGGCATAGTGAGCTGACATCCAGTCCATACCCAAGATGATATTAATATCCAAAGATTTCAGGGCTATCAATGAGGCTAGAAAAACTAGCCTGTCTACTAGAATTTCATTGTCATAGGTTATCCTAGAGGTTTGTCATTTACTACCAGGAGTTTGGACAACCAATGGAATTGGCATATCACAAAAAGGCATGTTATGCAACTGTGCATAACTTTCTGAAATGAAGGAATGAGAAGACCCAATGTCAACGAGAACAGACGCTGGGTGATGATTAACAAGAAGCGTACCCGGTATGACGTCGGGATCCTCTGCAGCTTCTTCTGCTGAGACATAGTTCACACGGCCACGTGCAGGAGTTGGCTTCACATAGTAAGCTTTGCCCGACTTGCCTTACCCGACGGACTTTCCGGCTTCCTTGGCACCCACATTTTCAGGACACTCACGGGAATAGTGCCCTGGTTCTCCACACTTGTAGCATATCACTTGGTTGGCACGTGGTGCAGCATTGCTAGCTGGACCACCATAAGTTTTTGCTGGAGGGTTGGTCTGATTCGTGTGAGGCGCCACGTAGGATGGCCTTGGAGTGTATCTTGGCGGCAGAGAACTGTTCAGAACCCACAGCCTGCATTTTGGAAACGCGGAACCAGATGACAAGCCAAAGTCACGGGAGTGCTTCCTTGTGGCTTCCAAGTCGGTATGGCCAGTCTCGGCACTGATCGCCTTGTTGACCAGGGCTTGGAAACTTGCACACTTGTGGAGGCGCAGATCACGACGAAGCTCAGGGCTCAGACCCTTACGGAATCTTGCTTGCTTCTTGGCGCCAGTTGACACCTCCTCTGTTGCATAGCGGGCGAGATTACCGAACTCCCGGCTATAGGCATCCACGGTCAACTTGCCCTGGGTGAAAGCACAGAACTCCTCTCTCTTTCTGTCCATCAGGCCCTCTGGAATATTGTGCAGACGGGAGGCTGCACTGAAGTCTGCCCATGTGGCTACTGGTTCAGCGGGACGCATAGCTTCAAAGTTTTCCCACCACAGATTGGCGGGTCCTTCTAGAAAATACGCCGCGAAGGTCACCTTGTCGGCCTCAGAAACATTCGCAGAGCGAATCTTGTGTGAGATGCTGCACAACCAGTCATCAGCGTCGAGGGGATCGACGGAGTGATGGAACTTTGGAGGATTCAGCTTCACAAAGTCGTTGAGGGACACTGCAGCATTCCTAGGCTGACGAGCCGTATTCTGCTCAATATGCTCTAACAGTCGGTTGGTCTCTCTTTTGTTCGTCTCTGCCTCAATCATAACTTCCGCCAGAGAGGGCGGGTGAGGCAGGTCTTCCTGCGATGTTTGACTACCCTCGCCTTGATCATGAGCAGGGGCACGGTTCAACCTGGTGAACACCATCCTGACAAACAAACTCACAGCTTAGACCAATATCATATCAATACTAGTTATGGATTAAGAATGTACTGAACACACGGAATGAGGAAATGTATATCCAAACAACATGGTAACAAGCAACTGCTATATATACACCATGGTTCATACACACCCTTACATAGTTCAGTACAACCGTAACCGAAGAGCAAACTACTAAAATTATGAAACTACTCATCAGAGGCTTACAAGCTTCCTATACATTATTTATCTAGGCCTCCGGAATTCATTTCACATCACAAGCATACTTCACAAGTCACGCAGGACTATCAATGTACGGCTACTACCATACTATCCTTCCACTCACAGCTCAGGCATCCGCATAGAACATCTCATAGAGATTGCCTCCATGGCCTGGAAGCTCAACATGCGGATCAGGAAACACTCTGGCCTGAGATCCCTGGGATCCATAAGGACACGGATGTGGCCTTGGTCCCCTGACTGGTGGTACTAGGGGTCCCCGAGGAGGGGTGACTACTCCTATAGTTGGCCAGTCAACGTGGGCCGGAAGATGGGTCCTAACAGGGTTCAGCATCACCATATCTCTGTACCCTGTCTGGACTACTGGTGCCAACTGCGTCAAAGCCATCCACAAACAGGCACGTGTGGCATAAAGCTCCATGCGGAGAGCATGAGCATCCCTATCTCTGTTCTCTAGCATCTCAGCAGTGGACTGCAGTAGCGGATCGTCCATAGAAGAATCAAAATGGACTCCGTTGAGGTATCCCTCTTCACCAGGCTGAGAGGCAGGAACATAACAGAACTCTGAATTCTGCAGCAGTGCATGTCTCGCTCTCATAATGGTTAGCATTGAATAGGCAGCATCTTGTACTGCCATGTCAACAGTGACTCCCAACCCATAGGACCAATGGATTGGCTCCTCAGCTCCAGGGTAGTCTGGAAATACCCTAACAGTGCAGATATACTGGCTCTGGTTGAAGTCTCGGTACTGTTCCTCCACTGTGTACTCGGGGTACCAACGGTAACCGCACACCGACATCACCCTGACCAGCATGGCCGTATGACCCGGCACATCAATGCACCTGGTCAGACGTACCACCTGACGAGAAGGACGTCCAGGCATATGAAAATAGAGAGTAATGCAAAAGCATTAGAGCTCTGAATGCAAAATTGGGCAGCATAACGGCTGTAAATGCTCAAAAACAAATTTGGGACAACCCCAAAAATAGGATGGCGTAACCACTCAACTATGAAGTTCAATTCTCTGATCATCAAACTTACTTCCTTAGTCCTAGGGATAAAAGAAACCCAATATAACACTCGACCCGTAGTCTTATAATCTACCGATCAGAAACACGAGCCTAGAAGAAGATGAGTAACCTAGTCCTTAGTTCCCCCAGAAAAGACGAGGATGACCAGAATAGAATAACTTGAGAAGAGAACAAGAGTCTTACATTCCCTTCCACAAACAATTCCCTTATATATAACTAAAGCAATTCTAGACTCAACTTCGACCAGTTTGGCTTAGTAGTCCTACAGTCAGTCAGGCTCTGATACCAAAGCTGTCGGGACCCTGATCCCAAGCCATAGGAATCCAGTCTGTAACACATCGCATCCCTTTGCGGTCTCACGGACGGTTAACCCCACGGCTGCAGCCTTACCTTAGCCGGGACAAAGAACCCGGATCGACATGTCTAGTCATAAACCAAAGTGGCAGTTCCGCACACGGACAGGCATACATGACCCAACAAAGCAGGTGTCGGTCACCAGCGAATGTAGACGAGTCGTAGAAAGCTACAAGGACTCCATTACATCACGTGACATTTCCCCAAAGGGGACAGACACAGCAGCTAAGAAGGACACACGCCGGTCAACCAATGTGTCCGGGGCAGTAGCGAACTACCATGGTTCGTTCGATCACAAAGGGGCATTTCCGTGCAAGGAGTGCTACTAAAGTTTACGGCTAGTAATCAAACCCCATACATATCAAATACAACACACGTACGCATGGCATACCGATATGTATAGATACATCGATGGCATCACAACATAACCATAGACATATAAGCTTTATTTAAAAGGCTCGGAAGAGCCACACACATAATATTACACAGAAAGGTCTCACGACCCATCATAGCAGTCATTCAGTTACAAGCCAGCGGAAGTGATTAAACTTTCTGAGTACAGACAGTTGAGACTAGAAGGCACATGGCCTGACTATACTACAGACCCAACCTAGGGCCAGATCGTAGCTGGGACACCAGCTACTCGTCGTCATCGATGTCTAGGAAGAACCCTCCGTTAGGGTCATTAGAAACCTCTACAACAATTATTAAACAAACATGAGTACGGAGGTACTCGGCAATACTTTAGAATAACTATCTTCTCATGCAATGTATCAATAAGGAATTGTGGGGTTTCATGCGGAAAGCCAGCATTTGACTCGTGGCTAGACAACTTACATTTTTAAAACAATTTTTGACAACCTGATTTCTCGCACACGAGTCTACTAACACCACAACAATACTCCATCGTGGAATCATTCCGTCTCCATACGGAAATGCCTTCCATGACACTCACGCTTATCTTGACAATTTTATGAGTAGCCATTGAAGTTATCTATGAACAACATATGTCTCCAAGTAGTCCATATCCACGGACGCGGCTATTCGAATAGATCATAACCTTGCAGGGGTGTACTTCGTCACACACGCTCTCGCCACTTATCGCCATGTGCACGTCATGCATCTCGGCAACCTTCAAGCAGAAGCCCAACGAGGGAGTCGGCCACGACCGTTAACCACACTAGTACCTAGTCCAGGTCTATCGCCTATCTGAGGGTAACCCGCACGGAAGTCCGGCCGAGGTTTCTGCCACGGCCGCAAACGATGTGCGCAGGGTTCCCAAGCCCACCACCCGGGTGCCACTTGGTACACCGTGCCACTGCCTACCGCATCACAGCCCACCTCTCAGGTCAGCACTATGAACGACCTCCAGCATGACTATAAACACCAGAAACTACTTGCAACTCCTGGACCGAGTACTAAGCGATTAATAAGTCGAGCGGGGTCATATTTCAGGGCCCAGCATGTGGTAGTATCTCGTCTTGGATTTCATACACAGAACTCAGTTCCTAAGGACGGTTCAAATGAAACAACCCGCCATGTACTCCTACACAGCCTTTCACCGGTACCTTTACCAAATCAGGTTCAACACACAACCTTTACTTACTGAACACATTATCACAATTCTGTTCATCTCCGAGATGACAGACCATACACAACTCTAAGCATAGCATGCATAGCAGGATAAGGCACATCATGGCTCAAGCAACTACCAGGTATGCTAGGTTGCAAGGATCACCTATTTACTGTGACAAGGACAGGTCATGCAAAGGAAGTGGGTTCAACTAACGTGGCAAAAGCATTTGAAGCATTTGATCCTAATGCAATAAGTAAGTGCAGGAGCGAGAACATGGGATTTATCGGGATGATCAAAATGGTTGCTTGCCTTGTTGCTCAGAGGAGGGACAATATCCGTCAGTCGGATATTCGGTGGAATCCGGAGGAGCGGAGCCTACCGAAAGAGTGACAACAATCAATAACAAGCATATGCAACAAGATGATGCATGAGCATGGCATGAGGAAGCAAAGTGGTATACTATTATAGCTAACATTTATTAGGTTTGAAGTTGATTTGAATCAAATTCAAATATCACTTCAAACGAGGTATTCTCGGATACCATTTTAATTGATTCGACCTGATGCTCAGATCAACTTGCTTTTAACATGCATGGAAATGACATGTTAGGTTGCTGGTTTGTGATTTGGACAGTGTTTGATCATATCATTTGAAGTGAATTTAAATAATTTCCAAATTCCATCCCCAAAGTATTTATAAGAGTTAACTTATTCATTAATCTATATGTTTGGGATCATTAAATTTTCAAACATGTTTGAAAATGACATATTCAGATTCCTTGAATTGTTTTGATACTTTTTCATATATAAATTATTTTCATTGGACTTACAGATTATTTTCTACGATTTTTAGAAGTTTTAGACATTTCTGGAATTATTTTTATATTAGAAATTCCTTTGTTGCGTCACAGTGACGTCTCTGGTCAACAGGGGTTGTGCCAGGTCAAACCTGACCAGTGGGGTCCACTAGACACTGACCAGGGGCTAATCCCCGAGTTGACCAGCCCCTAACTGGGGATTTGACCCACCCTGGGGTCCACTGTCAGTGGCTAGGGGGGGTGTTTAGTGGGTTAATTAGTTGAACACGTCAGCCCCCACCGGAATATGGCCGGCGGCGACCACGGGCGCGGCAGAGGACTCGTCGGAGTTGGTTAAAACGGCGCTACACGCATCGGTTTTGGGCGTGGTTTAGTTCTACGGCTAGCTAGCGAAGCACCGCATCCAAAGGGGAAGGCGCTGGACCAAGGGGTCACCGGAATCCATGCCGGCGACGAGGTCAGCGGCGGCTGCGGCTCGGGCATCGTCGGGAGTGGCATTGCGGGACACTAGCGAGCTGGGAGAGGGGCTCTACGGCATCTATAGAGCTCCAGGAGCTCATTTCTGAGCTCGGTCTCACGAACGGGGTACCCCAACGACGACAACGACATGGCTGGCGATGAGGACCTTCGGGCTCCGGCGGCTAACGGGGTTAGAGGAGGGGAATGGCCTCGGGAAGAGGGGGAATGGGAAGAGGAGCTCACGGCGGTTTTTCTGAGGCGGACGGCAGGGTCGGGGAGGTCCGGGAGGCGACGGATCGACGGCGACCGGAGTTTCGGGGAGAAAGAGATCCGAGAGGGGGAGGGGAACAAGAGGTAGAGGGGAGGAGATAAGGAAGGGGGGAGGAGGAGGAGAAGGCTCGGGGGCGTCGCGCTGCCGCTCCTGGAGGCCTCCAGCGGCGAGCAGGCAGGTAGGAGGTGGTCGGGGCTGGCCGTCGTGCTCATCTTCCCCTCTGCCTACTGGCAGGAGGAGGAAGATGACCGGGGAGCCCCTGGTGGGCTGGGCCGGCGACAGATAACAGGTAAGCCTCTCTTTTCTCTTTTTCTTCTATTTTGTTTCTTTTTTATTTACTGACATTGTTTCCCATTTATTTTGGCTTCACAAACAAACTATAAATAGTTTGAAAAATGCTGGGGTGTTAGTTGGAATATTTCCAATCACCCATAAAGTTTTCAGCATTTTTGAATGCTATATATCTTTGACTTCAAATTTAAAACTTGAAACCAGTAGTCTTTTCATTTATTTAAAATGCCAAAAGTATTAAGGAAATAGTTTCCTTCATTGCTTATTTGTTTTCAAGAGTTATCAGAAAAGTTGAACTTTTCTTGAGGCCATTTTGGGTTCATTGATTTGAATAAGTTTATAATTCCTTTGAATTTGAGAGGTGGCTAGGGTTTTTGAGTTTCCCTTCACCACTTACTTTGATCTTGTTGCAATTTTCTTCGATGCAATGCAAAGAAGATATGAACACAATGCTAAACCTTGGTTAGGGTTCCAGGGATGTGACAAATCCACGGGTACATAGTTCCTATTTGCAATAATAAAACATCATTGATCCTTCCCATGGGTTTCTTGACAGTAGAATCCACAAGATGCAAATTAAGAGAACACTCCTCAATCTCATTAAAAACTAGAACATCACATAAATACTTTGGAATCGCGGAAACACTAGCACCCAAATCACCCAAAGCATTGCATTCATAAATTTTGATTTTGATTTTTATAGTAGGTTCCCACTCATCATGAAGCTTTCTAAGGATAGAAACTTCCAATTCAAGTTTCTCTTCAAGAGATTTTATCATAGCTTCGACGATATGATCGGTAAAGGCCTTGTTTTGGCTATAAGCGTGTGGAGATTTTAGCATGGATTGCATAAAGGAAATGCATTCAATCAAGGAGCAACTATCATAATTCAATTCCTTGAAATCCAAAGTAGTAGTTTCATTACTACTCAAGGTTTTAATATCTTCTACTCCACTTTCAATGCTTTTAGCATCAACATAGATGGACTCTGAATCATTGGGGCGTTTTTCAACCAAAGTGGATTCATATCCAGCCCCATCATCAATAGGTTTGACACAAGAAAACAAAGATTCAATGGGAGTCCCACCAAGCACTTTAAGATCTGCGTGATTCTTATCACGAGAACACGCCCTTTTAAGCCATTCATGTCTAGCACAAATATGGGCGGTTCTTTCTTTGCTCTCACTCATGGAAACACACATAGCTTTCAAATTTTCTTGGTAGGAGCACATCTAACTTTCAAAGCATCAATATCACTAGACATTCTATCAACGCTCCTAGCCAAATCATCAATTTTGAGTAGTTTTTACTCTATGGACGCATTGAAAATCTTTTGCGAGTTGGTAAAATCTTTGATATTACTCTCTAGATCAGAGGGTAATCTATTGTAATTTCCATGTGTATTGTTGTAGGAGTTGCCAAAGTTATTAGAGGGTTACTAGGAAAAGGCCTAGGAACATAGTTTCCTCTAAAAGCATTGTTGTTACCAAAATTATTCCTACCAACAAAATTAACGTCCAAGCTAGCGTTGCTACTCTCAATCAAGGAAGACAAGGGCATATCATTAAGATCTAAAGGAGCACTTCTAATTGCAACTAAATTCATTAACTCATCCATCTTAGCACTCAACGAGTTAATTTCTTCTATAGCGTGTACCTTTTTACTAGTAGGTGAACTTTCAGTGTGCCACTCAGAGTAGTTCGTCATGATATTGTCTAGGAGTTTTGTGGCTTCTCCTAACATGATTTCAATGAATGTTCTACCTGAGGCGGAGTCCAAGATATTTCTAGAAGTGAAATTCAAGCCAACGTAAAAGATTTGTATAATCATCCAAAGACTCAAGCCATGAGCGGGACAATTTCTAATCATCAACTTCATTTTCTCCCAAGATTGTGCAACATGTTCATGATCAAGTTGCTTAAAATTCATGATATCATTACAGAGAGAGATAATCTTAGCCGGCGGAAAATACTTGGATATATAAGCATCTTTGCACTTGTTCCAAGAATCAATACTATTTTTGGGCAAAGACGAAAACCAAGTTTTTGCTCGATCTCGCAACGAGAAAGGAAAAAAGCTTCAATTTAATCACATCATTATCCACATCTTTCTTCTTTTGCATATCGCAAAGCTCAATGAAGGTATTAAGATGGGATGCGGCATATTCACTAGGAAGGCCGGAGAATTGCTCTTTGATAACAAGATTCAGCAAAGCGACATTGATTTCGTATGATTCTGCACTAGTGGCGGGAGCAATCGGAGTACTAATAAAGTCATTATTATTAGTATTCGAGAAGTCACAAAGTTTGGTGTTTTCAGTCATGGTGACATAAGCAAGAAAACAAGAACACAAGCGAACAGAAAGCAAGCGAGAGAAAAGGGCGAACGAAAAAGGCAAAAAAATTGTAATTTTTTGTTTTTCAGAAGTGGGGGAGAGGAAAACGAGAGGCAAAAAAGTAAATCCAAGAGATCAGTTTGCGACACTTACTTTGATGAGTTCTTGACTTGATCCTCCCCGACAACAGTGCGAGAAATTGGCACATTGACGGGAGACTATTCTTGGCTTGATCCTCCTCCCCGGCAACGGCGCCAGAAATCCTTGTGCTGCCTCTTGAGCTTGCATTGGTTTGTCCCTTGAAGAGGAAAGGGTGATGCAACACAGAAGTAGTAAGTATTTCCCTCAATTTGAGAACCAAGGTATCAATCCAGTAGGAGAATCGCGTCAAGTCCATAGTACCTGCGCAAACACAAAAGAGCTTGCACCCAACGCTATAAAGGTGTTGTCAATCCCTTCAAGATTGATTGCAAAGTGAGATCTGAAGGCGGAAAGTGCAACGAAGTAAAAGAGTAAGGCTGAAAATATGGAGTGAAGTAGACCCGCGGGCCACAGTGTTCACTAGAGGCTTCTCTCAAAATAGCAAATATGACGGTGGGTGAACAAATTACTATCGAGCAATTGCTAGAACCACGCAAAGTCATGACGATATCTAAGGCAATGATCATACATATAGGAATCACGTCCGAGACAAGTAGACCGATACTTTTTGCATCTAGTACTATTACTCCACACATCGACCGCTATCTAGCATGCATCTAGTGTATTGAGTTCATGACGAACAGAGTAACGCCTTAAGCAAGATGACATGATGTAGAGGGATAAACTCAAACCAATGATGAAAACCCCATCTTTTTACCCTTGATGGCAAAAACATGATGCGTGCCTCGCTACCTCTTCTGTCACTGGGTGAGGTCACCGCACGGTATGAACCCAAAACCAAGCACTTCTCCCATTGCAAGAATCATAGATCAAGTTGGCCAAACAAAACCCACAACTCGAAGAGAATTACAAGGATATGAAATCATGCATAAGAGAGATCATAAGAAACGCAAATAAGATTCATAGATAATCTAATCATAAATCCACAATTCATCGGATCTCGACAAACACACCGCAAAAGAAGATTACATCGGATAAATCTCCATGAAGATCATGGAGAACTTTGTATTGAAGATCCAAGAGAGAGAGAAGCCATCTAGCTACTAGTTATGGACCCGAAGTTCTATGGTGAACTAATCACGCATCATCGGAGAGGTCATGGTGTTGATGAAGAAGCCCTCCGTATCAGAATCCCCCGTCCGGCAGGGCACCAGAACGTGCCCCAGAAGGGATCTTGCGGAGATAGAAGCTTGCGGCGGTGGAAAAGTATTTTCGTTGATCTCTTCTTCAGTTTTGGAATTTTTCTGGATTTATAGGCTGAAGAAGTAGGGCAGACGTGCCATAGGGGGGCCACAAGCCTACTAGGCGCGGGCCCCCTGGCTGCGCCTAGGGGGCTTGTGGGGTCCCCCGCTGGCCCCTGCCTTGGTTCTCAAGTTTGACGCGTATCTTCTGTTCCGAAAAAAATCTTTTCGGAAGTTTTATTCCGTTTGGACACCGTTTAAAATCCTCATGTGAAAAGGGTCAAAAACATGGAAAAAACAGGAACGGGCACTTGGCACTGAGTTAATAATTTAGTCCCAAAAAAGGTAAAAAAGGCATACAAAACATCCAAAGTTTGACAAGATAATAGCATGGAACCATCAAAAATTATAGATACGTTGGAGTATCACAACCCCCCCCCCCCCCCGCCGGCCTACTTCCCCAGCCGTCGCCGGCCTACTCCTTCATGTCGGCTGTAGGATAGCTCGTCGTCTCCTTTCCTGTGTCACGGTAAAACTCCCCTTTTGTCTCTTATCTCCCCTCCCACCCTTACATCTACAATGGATAAATTAGATTAGATCCAACATACCCCTTCGGGTAATTGCAATAAACCAGCGGTTTTCCGGTTAGTCAGATTATAAAACCGAAAGGTTTTCTTATATTGTGGCCGACCTCTAGATAGCCTAAAACGTGCACTCCCCACAGCCAATCAGGATGTGCCACGTCACTTTTTTTATTTTTATTTTCTGTTTTTAATTGTGAAAACTGATTTGAACCTCATTTTAGAATGCCTACAATTTTTATTCTATAAACCCAAATGAGGTGATTCTTTTTGCATTGGATCACAAATTTTATGTAGTTTTTGTAGATATAAAATTTTACCATGTTTCAAGTTAGAAAATTTGAATTTAAATAGATTTGGTTTAAATCTTTTTTTGCTTATATCTGGAGTTTAAAACTAGATTTTTAATTGATTCTTTTTTATACTCATCACTAGTGATCTTATTTATCAGTAGGTAAAATTTCAGTATTTTTGGAATAATTTAACTCATTATTTTATGTAAAACAGTTTCTCATTTAGTTCTTTCTAGGATTGTTACAATTTCTATGGTTATAATTTTTTTTACTTATTTTCTTTTATACTTGTAAATAGTTATATTTTGGTTTTCTGTTAGTTAACAGTAGGCTTTCAACAACAACAAAATTTTATTTTATGGGGTGGCATGGAATAAATTCTAGTTCGGTAATAACTTGCAAATTGATTTCGTTGCTATTTTGATGTCCTATTTGAAAATACTTGTAAAAATAATATAGTTTTATGAAAAATGCTTTCTGTTATCTTAGTGAATTTTATATTTTATTTTCTTTTATTTTACTAATCTAGTGTTTTATTTTCTGTTAAGTGTAATTATAACAAAAACTATTTAGTGATTGTTGTAGTAGAAGACTCCAAAATTTTCTTTGAAGTTTTCCTTTGGATTCGTACTTGATCTTTCTTATTGTTTTTATTGTATCAATTTTATTGTTGTTTGTTATTTTGATTGCTAGTATGATTTCTTATCTGAATACTATGTTTGATTATATAGATTTCGTCGGAGAGTGACAGATAGTTCTATCAAGTTATTTCTTGAGAACGATATCTATCTCCATCAACCTTACTAGGCAAGTCACGTTGATCATGTTTTTACCTATTTTTATATGAAATGTCGCTCTACCTTCTTCACCCAATCACATGCAAATTAGGTACTTGGAAATTTGGATCTTGGTGTAGTATCATGTGGTAGGCACCCATCACCCTTGTTCCTTGGCCCGTACGATGAATTTTATTTTCCTATGCTTTTAGTAGACGGGGTTATGATTGAGTGTTTATCACGAGTGTTGAGAGAACGTAATAATCAAGACCGGATATTACAAGTCTTTTCGAGACCTCGTGATGCAATACACCTCTGGGTGAAGGACGGTTCAGATAGGCTCCCTGGGATAAACCAGCGGAGGACCCAGGATGCACGGAGAAGTGACATGACATCTTGCGGAAAGCTTCAGCCAGGCTCAAAGAGATGGATCGATGTTTCAAGACCCAAGGCTTACCTGCACATCCACAAGTCATTATGGGCTCTCGCTTGCTTGACAACATGGTGACTCTGGACGGGTGGTGCTACGAGATGTAGAAGAACAGTAGGATTGGATGGGCACTGACAAAGGCTCAGAGGAACCTGTTGAAAGACCATGTTTTGATCATCCGGTTCTCAAACACCCTGAAGTGCGAGGACTTCAACGGAGGCGATCAAATCTTGTGGGGAACGTGTGCAAAACTCTGCAGAGTACTCAAACCTAATAAATTAGCCGTGTCCACGGTCATGGACAACTTGAGCCAAAGGAACTAAAACTATCAAGAACTCTCAACACCATTTATTATTGATATGGGTAATATTGATAAATTGGGTATGAGAAATGGTTGGTGGAACCTTTCTCATTTACAACCAATAATTTAGTAATATTTTTATTTTACCTCTCTCTTGTTGTAGGAAAATTTTCTTTACGCAAAACTTAAACTACGGCCCCCTGCCATATATGTATGTAGTATAGATGATGTTTTGACCCCTCTTTTGTGACTTAATGGCATATTCAATATGCTGACCTACACGGCTGCAACGTCTTATGTTGGAGATATTTTCCTTGATGAGTAACAGTACAATTCAGGGTTACGGTCTGCACTCAACATGTCGTTGGTGTATATTGGGACTCCACTCCCTTGACGGTTTCCACTGAGATTTTGAGGTATATATCAATTTTACGTTATTTACATGTGATTGCACTTTGATATATACATTAATGTATTGTGTGTGCCAGCATACTGATCCAGGGATGGGACAGATACACAGAGGCTTGACTCGTTTTGAGCCGGGTCGCTACGGATATGGTATCAGAGCACATGTTCACTATAGGACGTGACCCTAGAAACTGGAAATCCCTTAGGTAAGGATCTCTCTAAAATTTTATTTCCAAGAACATCCTTTACTTATCATCTCTTCTGATTTCATCAAATGTTCTCTCTCACCTCAAATAGTTAGACAATGCCGTTTGCCCTTTGACCACATGAAGGATCAACTGAGTCCCACTTCAAAGTAAAGAAGATTTCACCATACATTTGAAGAATTGAAGCTGCGCCAATTGAAGACTCTCAAGACCCGAAGAATTCGGAGACCCTGAAGCGTTCCAACATTTATATGTCCATTAGAAGTCCAAACCCCTGTTATATACCCATGTTAGATAGGATGATTTGTGAGCCGTCATCTGTGTGTGTTTTCTGACAGCCACAAATAAAACCTATTCTCAAAAATATTGTTTGTATTGTGTGTATCTCCCTCTATCCCTCTCTCTCTTACCCATGTCATCCCAAAAACCTTGGACCCAATAGATGACGTATGAAGCTGGACTTATAATCTCTAGACCAATGACCCAGTTGGAAGCTGAAATATGGATTCAGAACATGGAGAACCACTTCGGGAGCAATTTGGTTTCAAGGAAATATGAAGTGGCACACGCTCTTCAGTACTTTACCCAAAATGCTGCTATCTGGTGGAAAATGCATCATGCCATACAAGGATTTAGTGGAGCAGAAACTTGGGACAAATTCAAGAAGACTTTGTTAAGATCCCATCTGATTCGAAGGTGCTATGATAGCCTGATGAAGAAGCCTTGTGCATGCAAGATCTATGGAGAAATAGGACACACCTAGGAAGAACACAAGGATGGATGCCCTCATTGTGAACAAAATCACCTAACAGAGGAATGCCCAACTAGTCAGGTGACTTTTTTCTTGTGTGAAGGAACCACCCACTACCCAGCTCAGTGTCACATTTACCCCAAGGTGCAACAAGTTGTCAAGCAGCAGAAAGAAGCAATGAAAGAAATGCTCAAGAAGAAGATTCAAGAAGAACCTGTGATGATAGAAGATATACAAGACCCTGATGGACAAGGTCTAACCAGATTTTTCTCCAATGCCTGCTACTCATGTGGAGAAGAAGGACACCTTTCACAAGATTGCACGAAGGAAAGCCATAAATATCTGGGAGACTTCCCGACAGAAAAAGTAGAGTTTGGTCCACTTGAAATAGAAGAACTAGCCAGAATAAAGGAGTCCGGAAAGAAGAGAAAGTACACCAACTAGAGTCAAATCCCTGCACATAAAGACCTGAGTCACATCAGATGTTTCAAGTGTAAGGAATTGGGCCACTACATCAATATGTACCCAGGAAGGAAGCAGGAAACCCAAGGAGAAAAAGCACACACCAAGAAGCCTCGAGACTTGTCGGAACTCATTTGTTTTCGTTGCAAGGAAGCAGGACATTACAATACTAAGTGTCCAGAGGGGAAGAAAGCTAAAATGGAGTAGTTAAGTTTTGACAATGGCAATAAGTGTAACATGAAGCACTCATGTTTTCATGAGATTATGGAGTTGAATTTTGTAATGGAAGACTCAGAGATTGTAATAACTTCATGGACCAATAAAATTTATTGTGTCATGATTTCTTATGTTGAAATTTGTATGCGTTGTTCCCCTATGCACAAAGATCTCTGACCATTATGAGGATATGAGAAAATATGATCTATGCAGGCATGAGTATATTTCATTTTAAGTGTGGTAGTAATCGGTAAACCCACAGGATCCAATGAGTAGGAATGTACCATGCATACCAAGGAGACACATACATTCCTCTGAGTACCCATTTTCTGACACCTGCAGATGACAACCCTCTACGAGTCCTTCCTTAAGGGCCCAGAAACGATCATGACCCTGACTAGTGATCATGATTACCCAAAAATCCTGAAGGACATGATGAAGCACATTCATCTTGAAGGAGATGCAGTCTACAAGGGCTACCCATTCATGGAAAGTGGAGTGGAACTTTGATATGTGGAAGTACACCTCCACCATGTGAAAGGAGTTTGTCCAAAGACTACGGGGCAATAAGTTTTCATTTCACGTGTACCATGAGCAACCTTCTTTGATTCTGTTCGTGAAGCTGCCATGGAAGCCATACGTCAAATTGGAGAAATACTTGAAGCAGGACTCCGTCATACCCACGAATACCTGAGTGAAGTGCATGCGAAGATGATGGAGATGAAGCTCATGGCCACCAGGATAAAGCAAAAGATGCATAATTTCAAGGAGCACCTCGGAAAGTTCCAGTGGGACTAAAGTACCCCCAAGGGAGACAAGTGAATTAAGTTGGCAGAAATGCTTGACCATATCGAACAATGTGGATGGCAGCATTTGTAATAACGTACTTTTGAATTGGAGTTTTGAGAAGAAATTAAGGATGTACTAAAGGATTGAATATGAAATGAATATGATTTATGGATGAACCAATACCTTCTAATGGTAAACACAACAATGGAAAAAAAGAGTATCCCATAGAGTGGAGTGTGTACCGAAAATAATTCTGAGGATTATTATTATATGATAGTTATACCAAGAGTATGATGGAATGAAACACTATAGGATTTAAAGGCGGAGTAATTCCAAGTATGATTTAAAGTGGGCCTGCATCCCACAGACCTCGGGACTAATAAGGATCAAGCACTACCTTTACGAAGAAAGAAACTTGGAAGAAGCTATGATGGATCGGCAAACGTTTTTCTTAGGAGAATATGAAAACCTGAGAGTTGTGAAGTAATGATAGATGTTTGTTCAACTTGTGGAATCATTGGATTTATCTGAACTTTGTTTGTGTACAAGAGAAATTCTGCAATGCTTGTGAGCACGCCCAAGTGTTCGAATACGAGATTCACTAAACCTTATACAAGGTAATGATTTCAGTGCGACATGGTTTGGACACCATCATGACTTACTCTTATCATTCTCTTGCTATTCGAAATGGTAAATCTGAGTGACTTACCCATAGTGAGAGACGACGCCCTTTGAAGCTTTTGTTTAAGCCTTAGAATGGTATAATGGAAACCCATGTACATGGCAATTGTTGTCACGCGTAGGAAATTTTATGGTGAGGATGAAGCCAAGACCCCTCTCTCTGCAGGATAACCACAAATGGTAGACCACCATGAGAATCATCGATATGTTATTTAGAATGATCACGAGACTTGTCAATTAAGAAGACCCAGTGAGGGAAGAAGCTTATATCAATAGAAGGACCCTCGTTTTTGATGGAAACGTTACGAATATAACGGAAGAGCATCACCAAAGGAGTTACCATGAAGAATGTGAGGAGTCAGATGCCAAGACCTAGAGGATTGTTAAAATCTTGAGGGACGAGTAATCCTCATTTTGAGTGTGGTAACATCCCACTTTGCAGGAGATTGGTTTTAATTAGAAGACCCCCAAACCCTAATCTTTTCTTTCTAACCACTTTGAATCTCGAGGACGAGATTCATTTTAAGTGTGGTAGGTTTGTAACATCCCAAATTTTGGAATGTTAATATAATTATTAGATTGGTTGTTTGTTTGTTTGAGGTATTGAAACTTGAGTGAAATTTGAAACTTTTTAAAACTTTTGAATGAGAGGGAATAAAATGACTTCCCCTTTTGTTGTGAATTCAAATTCATCCATTTAAATTCAGTAAGAGAAGATAGCATGACTTCTTCAACTCTAAAGAATTTGTATCAAGGTGGTATTTGAATTTCTTTTGGTATTTGATTCGAATTTATTTTGACACAAGATTTCACCACAAAAAAAATCTTCCTAACAATATGCTTGCCAAGCAAGAAAGAGAGGAGGTAACATGACACCCAAAAATAAATAAGAAGTCAGAAGAAAAATAATGCCAAAAATTTGGATTTTATATGATTTTTAAGAAAATAAATTTTTATGAAGTTTTTATTTTGTGAAAAATAAAATTTCCACGTGGTGGGAATTTTTTTCCTGAGCATTTTGGTATATAATACCTTTTAAAAAGGATTTAGTTCCTTTTCAGGGTTTTATTTCTTGTTTTCAATAAATAGGAAACCGAGTCTATTAATTAGGAAAGAAATCGGGCCCATTAAGTGAAAAACGACCTGGCCCAGGATTTCCTTCTTCCACCTCACACTCTTTCCTTCCCTGGCCATGGCAGGCACCCCACAGGAAGGTTCCTCCCCAGATTCGCGAGATATACTGCCTACTAACGCCTCCCACCACCCCTATAAGAACCCCCATGGTCGCCTCATTCCGTTCCCCTAGATAAATCTTCATTTCCTTGTCCGACACCCCGCCGCCCAACTCGCCGGTCTCCCTGCCTGGACCGAGCTCGCCAGGAGCCCAGGAGCACGCCAGGAGCGCCCTATCACCCTTGGGAACCTCCCCTCCCTGCCTCTGGAGTCCCGCCGCCGCACCCCCGCCCTCCCGCCGGATTCCATCCCCCGCCGTCGGCCTACTTCCACAGAGCGCCACCGGCCTACTCCTTCACGCCGGCTGTAGGAGAGCTCGCCGTCTCCTTTCCTCTGTCACGGTAAGACTCCCCTTTTTTCTCTTATCTCCCCTCCCACCCTTAGATCTACAATGGATGGTTTAGATTAGATCCAACATACCCCTTCGGGTAATTGCAATAAACTAGCGGTTTTCCGGTTAGTTAGATTATAAAACCGAAAAGTTTTCTTATATTGCGTCCGACCCCTAGATAGCCTAAAACATGCACACCCCACACCAATCAGGATCTGCCACGTCACTTTTTACTTTTTTTATTTTTCTGTTTTTAATTCTGAAAACTGATTTGAACCTAATTTTAGAATGCCTACAACTTTTATAATATAAATCCAAATGAGGTGATTCTTTTTGCATTGGATCACAAATTTTATTTAGTTTCTGTAGATATAAAATTTTACCATGTTTTAAATTTTAAATTTTGAATTTAAACAGATTTGGTTTAAATCTTGTTTTGCTTATATATGGAGTTTAGAACTAGATTTTTAATTGATTCTTTTTTCTACTGATCACTAGTGACCTTATTTCTTAGTAGGTAAAATTTCAGAATTTTTGGAATATCTTAACTCATTATTTTATGTAGAACAGTTTCTGATTTAGTTCTTTCTAGGATTGTTACAATTTCTTTGGTTATAATTGTTTTTAATTATTTTCTTTTATACGTGTAAATAGTTATATTTTGTTTTTCTTTTAGTTAACAGTAGGTTTTCAACAACAACAAAATTTTATTTTATGGGGTGGCCTGGAATCAATTCTAGTTCAGTAATAACTTGCAAATTGATTTTGTTGCTAGTTTGATGTCCTATTTGAAAATACTTTCAAAAATAATATAGTTTTATGAAAAATAGTTTCTCTTATCTTAGTGAATTTTATATTTTATTTTCTTTTATTTTACTAATCTAGTGTTTTATTTTCTGTTAAGTGTAATTAGAACAAAAACTATTTAGTGATTGTTGTAGTAGAAGACTCCATAGTTTTGTTTGAAGTTTTCCTTTGGATTTCTACTTGATCTTTCTTATTGATTTTATTGCATCGATTTTATCGTTATTTGTTATATTGATTGCTAGGGTGATTGGTAGTATGATTGCTTATATGAATACTATGTTTGATTATATAGATTTCATGGGAGAGTGGCGAATAGTTCTATCAAGTTATTTCTTGAGAACGTTATCTATCTGCATCAACCTTACCAGGCAAGTCACATTGATCATGTTTTTACCTATGTTTTATATGCATTGTAGCTCTACCTTACTCACCGAATTTCATGCAAATTAGGTACTTGGAAATCTGGATCTTGGTGTAGTATCATGTGGTAGGCAGACGTCACCCTTGTTACTTGGCCCGGTACGATGAATTTTATTTTGCTATGCTTTTAGTAGACAGGGTTATGGTTGAGTGTTTATCACGAGTGTTGGGAGAATATAATAATCAAGATCGGATATTACAAGACTTTTCGAGACCTCGTGATGCAACACACCTCTGGGTGAAAGAAGGTTCAGATGGGCTCCCTGGGATAAACCAGCGGAGGACCCGGGATGCATGGAGAATCGCCATAACATCTTGCGGAAAGCTTCACCCAGGCTCAAAGAGATGGATGGATATTTCAAGACCCAAGGCTTACCTGCACAGCCACAAGTCATTATGGGCTCTCGCTTGGTTGGACAACATGGTGACTCTGGACGGGCGGTGCTACGAGATGTTGAAGAACGATAGGATTGGATGGACACCGACAGAGGCTCGGAGGAACACGTTGAAAGACCATGTTTTGATCATACGGTTCTCAAGCACCCTGAAGTGCGAGGACTTCAATGCAGGCGATCAAATCTTCTGGGGAACTTGTGCAAAACTTTGCAGAGTACTCAAACCTAATCGATTAGCCGTGTCCACGGTCATGGACAACTTGAGCCAAAGGAACTGAAACTATCAGGAATTATCAACACCATTTATTATTGATGTGAGTAATACTGATAACTTGGGTATGAGGAATGGTTGGTGGAACCTTTCTCATTAACAACCAACAATGTAGTAATATTTTGCTTTTACCTCTCTTGTTGTAGGAAAATTTTCTTTACGCACAACTTAAACTATAGCCCCTTGCCATCTATGCATGTAGTATAGATGATGTTTTCACCCCTCTTTTGTGACTCGCTAGCATATTCAATATGCTGACCTACACGGCTGCAACGTCTTATGTTGCAGATATTTTCTTTGACGAGTAAGAGTATGATTCAGGGTTACGGTCTGCACTCAACTTGCCGTTGGTGTTTATTGGGACTCCACTCCCCTGACTATTTCTGCTGAGATTTTGAGGTATATATCAATTTTACGTTATTTACATGTGATTGCACTTTGATATATACATTTATGTACTGTGTGTGCCAGCATACTTATCCAGGGATGGCACAGATACATAGAGGCTTGACTCGTTTTGAGTCGGGTCGCTACTGGGCACCTACTGGCCACGAGCCAACATGGCACAACCACCCCCCTAGTCGCACCCTGTTGCCTCATGGGGCCCCAAGAGGTTTCCCCACCCTCCTATTCTCCTATATGCTATGTTTTTACCTAGAAAAAATCATAACTTACTTTAGGGACGAAGCATCGTCATCTCAAGGTGAAAACCTAGGTAGAGGCCCTTTTGCTCTCCGGCAGATATATTCTCCCACGGGAATTCCTCTCCGGGAGGGGAAAATCTAACCCATTGTCATCACCAATGCTTCCTCCTTTGTGGGAGGACCAATATTCATCAACATATTCAGCAGCACCATCTCATCTCCAACCCTAGTTCATCTATTGTATTGAATCTTAGTCTCAAAACCTCAGATTGGTACCTGTGGGTTACTACTAGTGTTGATTACATCTCATAGTTGATGCTTGTTCGATTACGTGTTGGAAGATATTATAGTCACATCCTTAATTGATATAATTGTACCTCTAATCTTTACCATGTTCATGAGGTGTGAGTAGTTACTATTGTTCCTGAGGACATGGGAGAAGTCTTGTTATAAGTAATCATGTGAGGTTGGTATTCGTTCGATATTTTGTTGTTGTGTATATTGTTACTTCTCTTAGTGGTGTCGTGTGAACGTTGACTACATGACACTTCACCATGTTATGGTCCTAAGGGAAGGCATTGTTGAGTAATGAGTAGATGATGGCTTGCGAGAGTGATAGAAGCTTAAACGTCAGTTTATGCATTGCTTCTTGAGGGGCTGATTTGGATCCACACGTTTCATGCTATGGTTTGATTTATCTTAATTCTTCTTTCATAGTTTTGGATGCTTGCAAGAGGGGGTAATCATAAGTGGGTTGCTTGTTTAAGTAAGAATAGCACCTTAGCACCGGCGCACTCATACGTCTCCATTGTATCTATATTTTTTTTATTGTTCCATGCCAATCTTATACAACTTTCACATATTTTTGGCAACATTTTATATGATTTATTAGACTAACATATTGATCCAATGCCAACTGCCAGTTACTATTTATTTCATGTTTTTTTTTCCTAATATCCATCTCCAACAAACCCAAATGTGATAAAAATTTAAGGAAAATTATTTTGGAATATATATGATTTTTGGGAGGCGAAATCAACACAAACGGAGGCCCACAACCTCCACTACCCACCAGGGCGCACCTGGGACCCCTGGTGTGTGGTGCTGTCTCATGGTCACCCCTTAAATAGGTTGGGGCTCTTCTTCTGGTGCGAGAAAGCTAATTTATGGAGAAAACTCCCCTAAAATTTGAGCCCGATCGGAGTTACGGATCTCCGGGAATTTAAGAAACGATGAAGGGCTAAAAACGGGAACGTGAAACATAAGATAATAGAGAGGGAGATCCAATCTCGGAGGGTCTCCTGCCCCTCCGCCGCCATGGAGGCCATGGAACAGAGGGGGAATTCTCCTCCTATCAAGGGGGGCAAGGAATAAGAAGAAGGAGGGGGGCTCTCTCCCACTCTGTCCCGGTGGAGTCCGAGTGCCATCGGGGCAAGGAGTTTGACAAGGATCTACATCAACAATATTGCCGTTGTCAACACCAACTCCCCCCCTCTATGCAGCGATGTAACACCTCTTTTCCCACTGTAACTCTCTACTTAAACATGGTGCTCAACACTACATACTATTTCCCAATGATATGTGGCTATCCTATGATGTTTGAGTAGATCCGTTTGTCCTACAGGTTAATGGTGATATGATGTTATTGATATGAGTTCTATGTTGATATGGTGCTGTCCTAAGGTGCCTTCAGTGAGGCACACACGTGAAGGATACACGCTGGAGGGTTTGCAATATGTTCATGATTCGCTTATAGTGGGTGGCAAGAGTGATAGAAACTTACACTCGAGTAAGGGAGTTGTGCGCGTATGGGAGTAAAGAGGACTTGATAGTTTGTCCTATAGGTAACCTTAGTGATTTCTAGTAGTTGCGGATGCTTGCTAGAGGTCCAATCATAAGTACATATGATCCAAGTACGAAAAGTGTGTTAGCGCATGCCTCTCCCTCATTGCACATGATAAGTATCTATCATGTTATATTCAATTGCGTATGGACAATCTTTTTCTTGCATTACACAAAAAGCTTTCTAATAAACAGCCCCAAACTTTTATTTACTTGCTCTTTTTTTCCACAAAATAGATTCATACTTGTTCTAGGTAAAGTAAGCGTTTGCGCTGGAGTTGTATTGGTGGTCGATAGAACTTGAGAGAATATTAATTCTACCTTTAGCTCCTCGTTGGGTTCAACACTCTTACTTACCTAAAAAGGCTACAAACTATCCTCTACACTTGTGGGTTATCATCCACCCACATATCAAATTATCAAAGTAACGAATAGGAATAGTGTCAACATGATGAACCTGACAAGACAGTAATTCCCATGTGTCATCGGCAGCACTTGCCTCATATAAGGGTACTTTCCTTCCTGTCCTTTGCTATAAAAAGGATTAGGCTACCTTTCTGTACACTTGCTACTATTGTTACTTGTCACTTGTTACAAATTATCTTGCTACAAAACTATCTATCACTATTACTCGTAGCACTTGCACAGAATACCTTGGTGAAACCTGCTTATCATTTCCTTCTGCTCCTCGTTGGGTTCGACACTCTTACTTATCATAAGGACTACGATAGATCCCCTATACTTGTGGGTCATCAATATTCCACACCTTGTAGATGATCATATCTTCGTGCATTCGTGTGTTGTGCACGTTCGTATGGAACGCGGCGATGACATCAGCAGGATGGATGTCGGGGATATTATGTTGCACGTGGCTGAATCTCTGAATCTACTTGCGGAGAGACTCACCATCCCTCTGGGAAAGTATGTGGAGATCGCTGGGCTAACCATGAAGCTTGTGGCCTCCATGATAAGCGCCAACAAACAAGTTACATAGATCCACCCAAGAGGAGATGGAGTTCTCTGGCAAGTTCATCAACTAGCTTCTCATGTTGGGCTTGAGCACCAATGGAAACTAGTTGGAGAAGACTTTCTCGTTGTGTCCCTCGGCAGCCTACACCGTGATGGTGTATAGGTCTAGGAACTCTAACGGGCTGATCTTGTCATCATACTTGTCTGATAGATCCGGCTTGAAGCTCTTGGTGGAGGGCCAATGGACTTGCTGCAGCTTGTGGGTAAAACTTGGTGTTGATCTTGGCGGCTTCTCGGGCCCGACGATGCCATGGATGCCTCATCATGCACGTCGGTCTACCGAGCTTGTCGTTGCAGTTGTGGTGGTGATTGTATCATTGGTGCGACGCTTCCGGTACACTCACCAGTCGGCCTTGTCGGTGTCATGGATTGTCAATAGGGCCTTGCTTCTTCGGGCTTGTCGCTGTTGGTGAATTTGTGGAGGCTCTGGATAGTAGCTCTCCAATCTTCCATCCTCTCCAGTGGGAGAGGTAAGTCCAACAGCAATCGGGCTTGCGCCACAGCTTTTTCCTTCGTGTTTGGCATGGCATGGTGCGAGGAGTGGGTGGTGCTCTTGCTCTCGACAGAGCCAGAAGCAACTCCGCCCCGCTCCTGCAACTCTGGATGATGCTCGCCAGCAGCTTGGCATGGAGGGTGCCCATGATCATCATGAGAACGATGCTTAGGGTCTCGTTCTTGCCATCGTCTAGAGCCGCCGACACCTTGAGGAAGTTTTTCATGACCATCTTGTGATGGATGCAACGTGTGCTTCACCGTCTCCACTACATCATCATAGGATTTTGCCGCGATGTCCTTGGACATCGTGGCTACACCCTTGGAAGTCATAGCAGCAGGGTCTAGATCTTGGCTCGTGGCACTCCGTATGGTGTTGGAATGGTGATTGTTCTCACGAGTGCGTTGAAGTCCATGTTTGCCTCTGTCCCTATCGCATGTGGCCGTCGGAGTTAGCAACTTGGACGAAGATGGGAGGGCTGCCACCGTGCTCTTTGACTTCTTGGGCACTATGGAGGACGAAGGTGATGATGAAGCTAGCACGTAGACTACTGAATTGAATCTCCACACGTGATCCCCATGCGTGGTGCACCAAAGATGTCTAGGTACGACAATCTATGGGACCGGTGAGGTCCCTTTGCAGTTCGACTATGGTAACCAATGTGCACGGAGAGCGGAATTAGAATCAACACATAGGGTTTATGCAGGTTCAGGCTATCGAGGAGGTGTAATACCCTACGACCAGGTTTTGATGGATTATTTGAGTGGATGTCAGTAGTACAAGGAGCATGGCTTACCGGGAAGGTGCATGGGAAGTGCAGCTACAACATGCAAAAGGACTGGTATTCGACCATTGTAAAGGTTGCCTCGGACCTCCTTTTATGGAAAAATGGGTTACCACATTGGCAAAACGGCCATTACAATGGGTAAATAGTGTCCACGGTGCCAAATACCTAACTGTGACGGGTTAGGAAAAACGCGTTAAATGCGTTGTGAGGTGTCACACTCGAGAAGTCTCCTGACATGGAAGGTCTCTCCTTCTATGTCATCCACCCAGCTACCTCCTATTTTACTGCCATGCCACTAGGACGGGTGGCAATAAAGTCGCTCTTTCGGCGATGAGATGATGATGTCAACCGTTCTTCCGCTTGCAACGGCACCAGACGAATGTTGTTGACGGCTCACAAGCGCATGGGATCGTACCAGTTTTCGAGGGTAGAGTATTCAACCCAAATTTGTTGGTTCGCACGACGGGGAGTCAGAGAATACTCAAGAATATTAGCAGCTGAATATGTCAGATTCAACGACACCTGAAAGATTAGTATCTGCAAGCAAAGTAGTAACAACAAAGTAGTATGATAACAACTGTGTCAGAAACGATCTGTTGACGGCAGACTATTCCTAACGATTGTATCAATGGCGCCAAGTTGCCTCGTTGACGGAAGTTGTCAGTTCCCGTCAACGACCAGCAAATCAAGATTGTAGCAGGTAGCACAGTGTAACGAGTAATAGCAGCGGCAAGGAAAAGTAGAAGTGACAGCAGTAGCAAGTAGCAACAGTAGCAAGCGATAGTAGTAGCAACAGTAGCAACAGAGCAAGACAAGTAACAACAGTAGTAGGACAAACTCGTAGGCAATGGGTCGGTGATTTGTTTGGATGATATTCATCGTGCAATAGTTATAACACGGAGAGATATGTGGCTAGCTCCCGTTCGTCAATGTGATGTAGGCATGCATTCCGTGTGTCGTCATACGTGCTCAGGGGAAAGAACTTGCATGACATCTATTGCCCATTCCTCCCGTGGCAGCGGGGTCCAAAAGGAAATTACGGGATATTAAGGTTCTCCTTTTAATAAAGAACCGGACCAATGCATTAGCACTTGGTGAACACATGAACTCCTTAAACTATGGTATTCACCGGGAGTGGTTCCGGTTATTGTCACTCCGGGGTTGCCGGGTCATAACACATAGTAGGTAACTACAACTTGCAAGATCGGATCTAATACACACATATATTGCTGACAACATAATAATTTCAGATCTGAAATCATGGCACTCGGGCCCTAGTGACAAGCATTAAGCATGGCAAAGTAGTAGCAACATCAATCTCAGAACATAGTGGATACTAGGGATCAATCCCCATCAAAACTAACTCGATTACATGATAGATCTCATCCTACTCATCACCGCCCAGCGAGCCTACGAATAGATTACTCACGAACGACGAAGAGCTTCATCGAATTGGAGAGGGAAGAAGGTTGATGATGACGATGGTGACGATTTCCCCTCTCCGGAGCCTAAGACGGACTCCAGATCTTCCCTCCATATGAAGAACAGGTGGTGGTGGCGGCTCCGTATCGCAAACGCGATGAAAACTTCTCTTTTTATTTTTTCTCAAACGAAAGGGAACTTATAGACCTGAGGTTGGGGGCGGCAGAGCTGTGTGGGCCCCACAAGCCTGCCCACCGCCACCAGGGGGGTGGTGGCGGAGCCAGGGCTTGTGGCCCACTGGCCCACCCCCTCAGGTGGAACTTAGCGCAGATATTTTTTATATTTTCCAAAACTACTCCCCGTAGATTTTGAGGACGTTTGGAGAACTTTGATTTCTGCACAAAAATAACACCAAGGCAATTCTGCTGAAAACAGCGTCAGTCCAGGTTAGTTCCATTCAAATCATGCAAATTAGAGTCCAAAACAAGGGAAAAGAGTTTGGAAAAGTAGATACGATGGAGATGTATCAACTCCCCCAAGCTTAAAACCTTGCTTGTCCTCAAGCAACTCAGTTGACAAACTGAGAGAGAAAGAAAAACTTTGACAAACTCTGTTTGATCTTGTTGTTGCAACTATGTCTGACTCATAACCAGAATTTCAACAAGATCACAAGTTAACCACATAAGCAAATGACACAAAGGTCTCACGGTAAACTGATATCAATGGCATAATCAGCTAACGAGAAAATAATAATGAGTTTCAAGTACCAACACTTCAATCAAAACAAGCATGAAGCAATATGAAAAGGTGGTATCTCGCTAGCTCTTTCTGAGACTGCAAAACATAAATGCAGAGCACTTTCAAAGATCAAGGGCTGACTAAACATTGTAATTCATAGCAACGAAGATCCAGTCATAGTCATACTCAATATCAATCAAAAGCAAAGCATAAAAATGACATAGGTGCTCTCTAGTTGGTGCTTATATAAGAGGAGGATGGCTCAACAGGAAAATAAATAGACAGGCCCTTCGCAGAGGGAAGCATTGATTTGCAGAGGTGCTAGAGCTCAAGCTTTGAAAACAGAGATAATAATTTTGGGTGGCATGCTTTCATTGTCAACGCAATGACCAAGAGTTCTCAATATCTTCCATGCTACTCATGCTATAGGCGGTTCCCAAACAGAAAAGTAAAGTTTTAACTCCCCCACCACCAATCAATCACACTCCACGGCTAGCCGAATCGTCGGGTACCATCCATACTAACATCAATCCGGGGAGAGTCTTGTTTTACAGTTATGCTTTCAATTTAAGCGTGGAACTGGGCATTCCAATTACCGACCCCTTTCTCGTGAATGACAGTGAATAAACACAAGTCGAGGATAACACTCCTAGCATGGAAGATACCAATAGCCCCCTGTCACCACATGAGCAGTTCGGGCATGCAAAACATATTATTTCTTGAAGGTTTAGAGAATGGCACATGCAAATTTACTTGGAACGGCAGGTAGATACCGCAAATAGGTAGGTATGGTGGACTCAGATGCAGAAACTTTTGAGTTTATGGAAGTGGATGCACAAGCAGTATTCCGCTTAGTACAAGTGAAGGCTGGCAATAGACTGGGAAGCGACCAACTAGAGAGCAACAACAGCCATCAAGATGCAATGAGTTTGACTAACATTAAATGCAAGCATGAACAGGATATAAATCACCATGAACACGAACATCATAGAGGCTATGTTGATTTTGTTTCAACTACATGCATGAACATGCACCAAGTCAAGCCACTTGAAACATTCAAAGGAGAATACCATCCTATCATACTACATCATAGTCATCTCAAAATCTATGTTGGCATTCAAGACAAACCATTATAAGCTCTCAGCTAAATAAGCATGGCATCAGAAACAATGATCTCTATGTTGTCATTGCAAACATGGTTCTCTCACAACAAAGCTAAATCTGGGTTGACAAGCTAGTCATATTTACAAAAACAAAATAAATAGAGTTCATACCAGCTTTTCAGTCTCTGTCACTTCATCATATGTCATCATTGTTGCCTTTCATTTGCACGATCGAACGATGTGAACAATAATAAGAGCATTGGACTAAGCTGAGTCTGCAGGCAAACACAAAGGAGAAGACAAAGTAATATGGCTCTTTGAAAGCTAAACAGGTAAGCATGTAAGAACCAATAAACATTGTAACCAATATCTTCTACCTTGACCCAAAGGAAAAGAAAACTATTTACACGGGAAAGCTCCCAACAAGCAAAAGAAGAAAGAAAAATATTTTTGAGTTTTCTCAAAAGGACAGAAAACAAGAAAACAAGAAAAGAAAATAAACTAGCATGGATAATACAGTGGCAAAGTGTAAACACCGGCTAACAAAGTGAAAGCATAAGCATGAATGTAAAGTCGGTGAGAACACGTACTCCCCCAAGCTTAGGCTTTTGGCCTAGCTTGGTCTACTCCCATGGTGGGAAATCACCAACTCCAGGATACTCCGGAGCAGACTGTGGATGCCACTGCCGTGTGAGCTCCTCTCGCTCCCACTGATAAACTGGCGTCTGGTACTCGACTGGCGGCTCGGGCAGGGGCGCCTGTGGTTGGGCCAAGCCCCAATATGCGTAGATGTCCGAGGGCATAATTCTGTACCTGCCTGTCTGAAGATCGAACAAAGAAGGAGCAGGCAAAGTAATAGTCTCTCGAGTACCCTGACTAAATACCAAGTTATAAATCATCCGTCTACTAGCATCTCTATCCAGAAAATCATGACGAACCATGCTGTCATAATCCAGATATTTCTCAGGGAGAAGCATCTCTCCTTCCTCTCCCAGTCTAATGGGTATCTCAAAGTGTCTAGCAAGATGGGTAGCATAGATACCTCGATAGACAACACCTTTAGAATGGATCAGGTTCAACCGTTGAGCTACTATAGCGCCCAAACTATAAGTTTTATCGTTATAAAGGCCTTTGCGCAAAACTGCAAGGTCTGGAGAACTAAGTGATCCAGCCTCCCCACGGCCAATCAAACATTTTCCCACAAATAGTGAGAAGTACCGAAGCACAGGAAAATGTATGCTAGCAATTCTAGCGCGAGACACTCCTCTCTCCTCTCCAACAGCAATAGAATCAATGAAATCCTCCAAGTCCCGTGGACGAGGGTCACGGATATCCCCAACATAAGTTAATTTGCATACATTGCAAAAATCCTGCAGCGTCATGCACTGGGGGACATCGTATATCAAGAACTCAACCATGGGAGGATTCTTCTTCGGATAAAAGTTGAAGCTTTGAACGAAAATTTTGGTGACGAGGAGGTATTGCGAGCACTTATCTTCAACGAACGCAGTAAGACCTGCGTTCTCCACCAAGTAATAAAAGTCTTCATAAAGTCCGGCGGCGCGCAAAAATTCATCACTTTGCCACTCGCACGCTCGAACTTCTATGACTCGAGGGACTACGTACTTGGGGTGGTTCTTCTCATCCTTCTTGGGGTTACGGCTTGAAGAGCCTCTCAATAATCTCCTCATCTTTTCCTTTTTCTAGCTCTGAAAAATTCTGAAATTTTTAGAGACTTTGAAAGAAGAGTGAATAAAGATTAACCCAACTTGTAGCAACTACTCCTACTAGTGCCTAGAGACCGTATCACGCGCTAAAACTACTTGGGACCAGCTAAAATCAAAATTTCTAGCTCAAGAACAGGGTCACCAAGGTAGCAAGAATACGCGAAGGATAAAGCACTAGAGCAAAAACTAATTGGACCAATGGAGGAGTCACTTACCAAGGAGTAATTTCACCAAAACGGTTCGGAGAATGGTGCTTTGAGCAAGGAGATCAAAAATCACACCCAAATGAGCAAGAACACGGGTTTGAGCTGCGAAACAATTTTTTTCTGGAGGTGGAAGAAGAGGCTGAGAGCTGGAATGAGTGGAGGGGGTGCCTGTGGGCCCCACAAGCTTGCGCTCCGCCACCAGGGGGTAGGTGGTAGTGGCAGGGATTGTGGCCCACTGGTCTGGCCCCCAGGCCAGCTCTCAGGCCCAGAAATTTTAAAAAATTCCTGAAAAAAATCATACTAAATTTTCAGGACCATCGGCGAACTTTTATTTTCGAGGTATTTTTCTCCGGGACGCTAAAACAGAAAACAGGAAAAACTGAACTAATTCTATCTTTTTTTTCTAAGCAAAAGAAAATGAAAGCTCAAAACAGAGGTATGTGACTCTTTGATTCATCTGTTTCATGGTCATCGAAAGAAATCCGTCAATGGGGTTGATCAGGTCATCATGACAAAACCTTCTCGAATCGCAAGAGAGAACGGAGAATTTTCAAATAGCCACTAAGTCACCTCAATGGGGATATGTATCTCCCCAACAAGCAAATCATACTTCATCTTGACACAAGGAATAGGGCATTCAAAGCTCCCAATGAGAATCGATGAAGTCTTTTCGATAGCATTGATGAAATGTACTTGATATCGTTTCTTCGGAAAGTGCACTGTGTGCTCATTAACATTGACATGGAAAGTGACATTGCCTTTGTTGCAATCTATAACAGCCCATGCAGTGTTTAAAAAGGGTCTTCCGAGGATGACAGCCATGGCATCGTCCTCGGGAATATCCAAGATAACAAAGTCTGTTAACATAGTGGTGTTAGCAACCACAACAGGCACATCCTCGCAAATGCCGATAGGGAAAGTAGTTAATTTGTCGGCCATTTGCAGAGAAATTTCAGCGGGTGTCAACTTATCCAACTCAAGTCTACGATAAACAGAGAGCGGCATAACACTAACACCGGCTCCAAGGTCACATAAGGCAGTTCTTACGTAGTTTCCTTTAATTGAGCAAGGTATAGTGGGCACTCTGGGATCACCAAGTTTCTTAGGAGTTCCACCTTTAAAAGTGTAGTTGGCAAGCATGGTGGAGATCTCAAGATCTGGTATCTTCCGTTTATTAGTCACGATATCTTTCATGTACTTGGCATACGGAGACATCTTGAGCATATCAGTTAACCACATGTGCAGAAAGATGGGTCTTATCATCTCAACGAAGCGCTCAAAATCCTCATCATCCTTTTTCTTGGATGGCTTAGGAGGGAAGGGCATAGATCTCTGAACCCATGGCTCCCTTTATTTACCATGCTTCCTTGCAGTGAAGTCATTCTTATCATATTTCTTAGGTTGTGGGTTATCAGGATTAACCGAATGTTCAATCTCCACATCCTCATCATTGCTAGGTTGAGCATATTATGAACATCACTGTCCATATTGTCACCAGGTTCATATTCATCACCAGATTGTGTTTCTGCATGAGACGCAGAAATATCATTAGGTTCTTCAGGTGTGACCGTATTTGGTGAACTGGCATGTAGGTTTCTGTCATCCTTCTTCTTCTCCTTAGGATGACTGGGTGTATCAGCATTGATTCCTTGAGAATCTTGATCAATTCTCTTAGGATGACCTTCAGGATACAAAGGTTCCTCAGTCATTTTGCCTCCTCTAGTAATGACTCTGACAGAGTTGTCATTTAATTCATTGAGCAAGTCATTCTGAGCTTTAAGTACTTGTTCTACCTGAGTAGTAATCATAGAGGCATGTTTACTCAGAAGCTTTAGATCGTTGACATTTCTGTCTACAGAAGCACTTAAATGGCTAAGCATACGAGTACTTTGTTCCAAATGTGTGCTAACATAATCATTGAAACTCTGTTGTTTGGCAACAAAGTTGTCAAATTCATCAAAGCATAGGCTAGCAGGTTTATCAAAGGGAATATCACTCTCATCAAACCTACGCAGAAAATTTACTTCTACTGCCTGTATCAGGTTATCGAGACCATGGATCTCCTCGATAGGTGGTAGATTTTTGACATCTTTAGATCTAATGCCTTTCTCTTGCATAGATTTCTTGGCTTCTTGCATATCTTCGGGACTGAGGAATAGTATACCTCTTTTCTTAGGAGTTGCCTTAGGAGGTGGTTCGGGAATAGTCCGAGCATTATCGTTGATCAAGATGTTATTCAGTAGAGTCTCGGCTTGTTCTATAGTTCGTTCCCTAAAAACACAACCGGCACAACTATCTAGGTGGTCTCTAGAGGCATCGGTAAGTCCGTTATAGAGGATATCAAGTATCTCGTTCTTCTTAAGAGGGTGATCAGGCAAAGCATTTTGTAGCTGGACGAGCCTCCCCCAAGCTTGTGGAAGACTCTCTTCTTGGAGTTGAGCAAAGTTGTATATTTCCTGCAAGGCAGCTTGCTTCTTATGGGCAGGGAAATATTTCTCACAGAAGTATTAGACCATCTCCTGGAGACTACTCACACATCCAGGAGCAAGAGAGGTGAACCAGACTTTAGCATCCTCCTTTAGAGAGAAAGGAAACAGCTTAAGGATATAGTAGTGGCGGATCTTCTCCTCATTAGTGAAAAGGGTGGCTATATCGTGTAGTTTGGCAAGATGGGCTATGACCGTCTTGGACTCATAACCGTGAAAAGGATCAGATTCGACTACAGAGATTATCTCAGGATCGACAGAGAATACATAATCCTTATCGGTGATAAAGATAGGTGAAGTGGAAAACTTCGGGTCGTAATTCATCTTAGCTTCCCGAGATTTTTCCTTCCACTTGAGAAGTAATTTCCCAGCGTCATAGGCATCCTTACACGCAAGAAAATCCTTAGCTATCTCTCCCTCCATAACGTAACCCTCAGGCATATCAGGCAATTCATATCTAGGAGAGCTAGATCTAGCAGGAGCAAAAGCAGGTTCTATCTCAATAGTATCGGCAGTATCAGAAGCATCATGAGCATTGGCAGTAACTCTAGCAGTATGAGCATCAAGGAATACCTCTAGTGGAACATCAGGCAAAGTAGTATCTCTAGCAGTATCAAGCATAGCATCATCAGGCAAAACAACATCTCTAGCATCATCAGGCAAAGCAGTATCAAGCATAGCATCTCTAGCAGTATCAAGCATAGCATCATCAGGCATAGTATCAAGCATAGTATCATCAGACATAGTATCAAGCATAGTATCAGCAGGCATACTATCCAGCATAGTATCAAGCATAGCATCTCTAGCAGTAACATCATAAGCATCATCAAGCACAGGTGACATATCAAGATTTCTAGCAGGAGGTGATGTCGCAAACTTACTCATAACTGAAGTGAATCAAGTGCAGAGCTAGATGGCAATTCCTTACCTCCCCTCGTAGTTGAGGGCAAGACTTTGGTCTTCGGATCCTTCAGATTCTTCATAGTGATCAGCAGATATAAATCCCAAGTAACTCAGAGAATATAGCAATACCTCGCCGGCAACGGTGCCAGAAAAATGCTTGATGTCAAATGTTCTTCCCCTTGCAACAGCACCAGAAGAATGCTGTTGACGGCCCACAAGCGCATGGGATCGTAGCAGTTTTCGAGGGTAGAGTTTTCAACCCAAATATGTTGGTTCGCACGATGGGAGGTGAGAGAATACTCTCAAGTATTAGCAACTGCATATGTCAGATTCAACCACACTTGAAAGATCAGTATCTGCAAGCAAAGTAGTAACATCAAAGTAGTATGATAACAACGGTGTCAGAAACGATCTGTTGACGGCAAACTATTCCTAACGACTGTATCCATGGCGCCAAGTTGCCTCGTTGACGAAAGTTGTCAGTTCCCGTCAACGACCAGCGAATCAAGATTGTAGCAGGTAGCACAGTGTAACGAGTAATAGCAGCGGCAAGGAAAAGCAGTAGTGACAACAGTAGCAAGTAGCAACAGTAGCAAGTAAAAGTAGTAGCAACAGTAGCTGCACAGCAAGACAAGTAACAACAGTAGTAGGACAAACTCGTAGGCAATGGGTCGGTGATTTGTTTGGATGATATTCATCATGCAACAGTTATAACATGGAGAGATATGTGGCTACCTCCCGTTCGTCAATGTGATGTAGGCATGCATTCTGTGTGTCGTCATACGTGCTTAGGGAAAAGAACTTGCATGACATCTATTGTCCATCCCTCCCGTGGCAGCGGGGTCCAAAAGGAAACTACGGGATATTAAGGTTCTCCTTTTAATAAAGAACCGGACCAACGCATTAGCACTTGCTGAACACATGAACTCCTCAAACTATGGTCATCACCGGGAGTGGTTCCGGTTATTGTCACTTCGGGGTTGCCGGATCATAACACATAGTAGGTAACTACAACTTGCAAGATCGGATTTAAAACACACATATATTGGTGACAACATAACAATTTCAGATGTGAAATCATGGCACTCGGGCCCTAGTGACAAGCATTAAGCATGGAAAAGTAGTAGCAACATCAATCTCAGAACATAGTGGATACTAGGGATCAATCCACATCAAAACTAACTCGATTACATGATAGATCTCATCCTACTCATCACCGCCCAGCGAGCCTACGAATAGATTACTCACGAACAACGAAGAGCTTCACGGAATTGGAGAGGGAAGAAGGTTGATGATGACGATGGCGATGATTTCCCCTCTCCGGAGCCCAAGACGGACTCCGGATCTGCCCTCCAGATGAAGAACAGGTGGTGGCGGCGGTTCCGTATCGCAAACGCGACGAAAACTTCTCTTTTTATTTTTTCTGGGACGAATGGGAACTTGTAGACCTGAGGTTGGGGGCGGCAGAGCCGTGTGGGCTCCACAAGCTTGCCCACCGCCACCAGGGGGGTGGTGGCGGAGCCAGGGCTTGTGGCCCACTTGACCACCCACTCAGGTGGAACTTGGTGCAGATATATTTTATATTTTCCAAAACTGCTCCCCGTAGATTTTCAGGACATTTGGAGAACTTTGATTTCTGCACAAAAATAACACCAAGGCAATTCTGCTGAAAACAACATCAGTCCAGGTTAGTTCCATTCAAATCATGCAAATTAGAGTCCAAAACAAGGGAAAAATAGTTTGGAAAAGTAGATACGATGGAGACGTATCAGATGACACGTTCCCCGATAGTCCTCACCAACCCGCATGTCCGCTGGACACTTGTTCGACAAGTGACTCGCATGCTGATGAGGTGGAACAGTGGGCATGTAGTTGAGGACCTGCCGGCATGGAGCTTTTCGGGTCTTCGCGTGCCGGCAAGTAACTTTCGATGCCTTGTTGCTTGGCTTTGAGTGTTGTGTTGTAGCCTCTTCCCGCCAAGCACTTGCCACCAAGGAGGCTACCACTATCGCATGTACACAAGTCATGGTATCAAGGCACCCATGTCTTGGTACACCGACACAGAATCTTAAACCCTAGTTTATGTGTTATTCCATAAGGGACTGATTTGGATCCATATGTTTCATGGTATGGTTAGAGTCATCTTGATTCTTCTTTCATAATTCCGGATGCTTGCGAGAGGGGGTAATCATAAGAGGGTTGTTTGTTCAAGTAAGAACAAAACCCTAGCACCGGTCCACCCACATACCAAATTATCAAATTAACGTACATGAATCAACTAAACATGATGAAAGTGACAAGATGATAATTCCTATGTGTTCTCAAGAACTCTTTGCTTGCTATAAGAGAATGTTCTGGCTTGTCCTTTGCTATAAAATGGATTAGTCTGCCTTGTTACACCTTTGCTAGTATTGTTACTTATTACTTGCTACAAATTACCTTGGAATAAAACTATCCATCACCGCTACGTTAAGTACTCGCAAAGAATACCTTGCTGAAAACGACTTGTCATTTCCTTCTACTCCTCATTGGGTTCGACACTCTTACTTATTGAAAGGGCTATGATTGATCTCCTATACTTGTGGGTCATCAATGGGAGGACTTTAGGAGCCTAAGCCTCAAGGAAGAACCACGTACAGAGAAGAAAGAACTCGCTAAGAAGGTCGAAGTGGTGGAGATCAAGGAGGAGGAACCACAAAAAGAAGGGGATCATGACACCACTCCAGATGAGTATCCTCCGAGTCCCTACCAATTCAATATCTGAGGATCTATTCTATTATATCCTATGGGGCCCACTCAGAATGAGTGGGGAAGGGAGGCACCAACCCTAGAGGAGATGAAGGAAATATCAAGGAAGTGGAGAAGGTTTGAAAGGCTTGTGTGAACATGATTGGAGAGGGCATTGACTCACATTGGTTGATGAGCAAGGACATGGAAACAAGGTTCGATAGTCTCTACCATAAGATCATACTCTTGATTGAAACTGTTAATCAAAACATTGTACGGCTTGAGTTTTTGACCGAGGAAGTACAGAATCAGTACGTTGTGATTGAGGAGATGAAAGGATGGTTCAAGAACATCTTCACATCCCGAGAGGGTACCCATAAGTGAGCATGAAAAGCTAAGTGTGTGGATCTCCTCAGCATGATTGTAAGCTTGGGGAAGATCCACATGAACTTTGTACCTTTACCTTTCAGTATTACTTTTCCAGAAGTTGAAATTACCTTAGAAGTTTTATTTCAGTTAAGATTGAACTCTCAATTTATCTTTTGGACAAGGGATGATCCTTTTCGATGACTATTTATGTCTTGATGTGTCGGACCATTATTACTTAGTTGGGAGTGTATGGGATGATAGTTGTGATCTAAGTAGTAGCATGTATTTACTTTGATGATGATTAAAAGTACTCCTTATTGTAGTTGTCAAGATTTTAAAGGAGAAGAAATACTTATATATGCTAGTTCACCGAAGATACAATTTACAACATGGCAAGCAACAAAATAAATGAACCCTCTAAAGTTTTATAAAAAGTTATTTTAAAAGGAGTTCTCTCGAGGTTCATTTTTAACTAGAAGAACACATGAAAAGTGAAGTGGTGTTCTTAAACATGTCGCAGTGATAGGAGACCAAAAATTCTTAAAACAAATGTGGAATATCTGAAAGTAAAGAAGAGAAAGAATTATCTGCTTGCCCGATTGAAATAACGATGAACTAGGATATGAAGTTGTTACCTGTCCACAATAGAATTGAGTGATAATGTGTGGAGGCCTGCATTATCATTATTATAGTAAATACGAGCTATGATTTGGCATAAACTCTCTTATTACTACGTGTTTCTATAAGTAGTAATGGACTCATACTTCTTCCATATGCATATCTCATAAATTTCAAATTGACCTTGTTCTTTACAAGCTATTGCAATTGATTGGGTACGAGCGAGACTTAAGCTTGGGGGAGTTGATGAGTCCACTTTATGTGATAATTTTACCAAGAATTTAACTCCTACATTGTAGACTTTGTGAAATTTTACCATGTTTGTGCACCTCTTTTGTTGATAATCTCTCAGGTAATGCTTTTAGGACCAATTAATATAATATGGAGAAGATCCTCACAAATGGTAGGAAATCATGTATTTAAGGTGATAATCACCTACCGTAAAAGAATCAAGCAAGAAAGGTGAAGGAAAATTTGTTGTTGCGGCTCCATATCAAAAGATGGTGTTCCATACGACCGCGCCCACCCATATGGGTGGTTGTATGGTGTGCCTCGGCCATCGCTAGATCAAGTATTTCAGCCCTATGAAATCAGATCATGAATCAAATACCCACAGACACCAGAAACTCGTCCATAAGGCACAACCCTGGCATGTGGAGTTCATATGGAGGAGGGATTAACAAGGAGAAGAGGGCGATATTACTCGTTGTGCACACGGGGGCTTCAACAACATCACTATTGTCATCATCATCATCATGATCATCACCATTGTCATCGTCATCATCCACATCCTTATCATTATAACCTCAGGAACCCTAGTGTATCGTCTTATGTGTTATTTGAATCATTCATCCATGTATGCCATCACACTTGTTATGAGGTTTGTTGTCTCCATGTGTGAGTAGACCCCTAGTTCTCGGGGATATGGATGAACCTTGTATGTGTAGGATCTCAAACATTATTTTGGATACGAGATTCCCTGTTTAAGTTTAGTTTAATAACTTGGTGAATGTTGTGAAGGGGCCCCACTCAGCATTTGTGCCTGATGGCCACGAAGTATATCACTGTCGTTGTAAAGGGCTAGGATGTGAAGGTAGTTCGAGATGACATTAAAAGACTATCACTCATAAACTATGCAATTGATTAGGGAATTATGAAGAACCCTTAGAGAGGTTGTGTCCACAGGGTAACCCTTAACTATCATGAGTTGTAACCCTCAGGAGGAGACTATGATGGTGGCGTGCGTGGCACAATGTCTACCTAGAGTAGAATTTTTTTGTACCCGGCTCCACCCACCATAATCATCAATAGTGCCTCAAGTATTCGTACCATAATATGCATAAGCATAGGTGTGCTACAAACATAATAATTGGGATTCCAGACTCCCTAAGGACTCTTTACTGATCTACTGTTGCACTATTCTTTTAATAATTGTTCCTTATTTTGATTTATGTTATTTACTTTAAATTTTATTCCATTACTCAATCACTATTTATTTCCACCCTCGCTTTCCTTTAATTCTACACTTATCTTCAGGCACAGAAATATATATTCAATACAAGAGGCAAAAGTCTGATTCATGTGCTTCATGAGAGAATGACACTCTTAATTCAAACAGGCTACAACTAAACCTTATGCACTTATAGGCTATCAAAAACTATTATTGGAATAAATAGAACTACTAGAAGCAACATCATGAGATTTATCACTTTTATTGTTGCTAATAGATGAAGAACAATTCTTACTCTTGTAACTAGAATGGTTAGATTTAACTTGTGGCATAAAAGTAGACAATATGAGTCCTTTGGCAATGTAAGAAGAACTTTTCTTTCGAAGATCGTCATTGATAGCTTTAAGAAACTCATGCTCTTTCTATATTTAGCTTCTCGGTGTGTAGCCTTTGATTAGTTATTATGAGCTCTCTATGATCTTCTTGAGTAGTTTCATGATCTAACTTAAGAGTATTTAGTTCTTTAGTGAAGCACTCAATCTCGTTCACAGCTTTTCCAATCATCTCATCTTGGCTATCAGGATTACTAGCAAGTTCATTATAGCTAACATCACTAGGTTTATCATTGAGCAAGTTAGCATCACCTAACAAGTCATCCTCATCACCATTAAAGTCAATGAATTCAGGTGTGATGCCTTGGGGTCTTGAGCCATGAAGCATCCTCCTATTCCTTCATTTGGTTAGTCGAGTTTTGGGACCCCGATCCTAAGCCATACGAATCTAGCTTGTAACATATCACATCGCTTTGCGGTCTCACGCATGGTTATACCCATGTCAGCCACCTTACCTTGGCTGGGACCGTTTGCGTCTTTTGACTCACATATGTGAATATGTCGCTAGCATTCAAATGTCAAATAACCCGGGTCTACATGACTAGTTATAAGCCCAAGTGGCATATCCATACATGGACATGCATATATAACCTAGCAATGCCGGTGTCGGTCAACAACTGTGTTAGACGAGTCGTAGCAAGATACATGGACTCCATTAGAGTGCGTGATATTTCCCTGAGGGGACAGACACAGCAACACAGAAGGATACATGTCGGTCAATCCATGTGTCCGGAGTAGTAGCAAGCTACCAAGGCTCAGTGGAAGCACAAAGTGGCATTTCTCTATAAGGAGTACTACTAAAGGCACACAACTAGTTGTCGAATCCCATATATACCATTGCACATCACACGTATGCATGACATACCCAATATGCATAGATACAACAATGGCATCACACCATAACCATACAACATCACAACATTTATTTAACATGCTCACAAGATCCTTGCATAATATGTTCATACAGGTAGGGTCTCATGACCCGGCACACAAGTGATACAAACAAGTCTTACAAACCAAGAGGAAGCATAAGGTTGTCTGAGTACAGACAGGTGAAAGCATAAACAGGCGCGCAGCCTGACTATCTATAACCCTCCCATGGGTGTCGGACCGCAGCTGGGATACCAGCTACTCAGCGTCATCTACTTCTAAATAATACCTACCTGAAGGATCATGGGTGTCTTCTGCAACAATTATTAAGAAAACATGAGTACGAAAGTACTCAGCAAGACTTTAAATCAGATCTAACTACTCATGCATATGTATCAACAAGGGGGATTGTGGGGTTTCATGGAGCAAGCTAGCTTTGAATCTTGGTTAACTTGTACTACGAATACTAGTATACCTTGAACAATTGTGAGAAAGCATACACGAGTCAACTAACACCATGAAAATACACTACCGTGGATTATTTCCCATCTGCCTATGCGAATGCCATCCATGGTACTCACATTTGTCTTGATACATTTATGAGTAACCATTAAAATTATCTATGAACAACATACGTTTCCAAGTGGGCCATGTCCGAGGATGTGGCTATTCGAACAAATCATAACCCTGTAGGGGTGTACTTCTTCACACACGCTCTCGCCACTTATCGCCATGTGCACATCATGCACCTCGGCAACCTTCAAGCGCAGCCCAGCGAAGGAGTCGGCCACGCCCGTTAACCACACAAGCACCTAGTCTAGGTTTATCGCCTATTTGAGACTGAGCCCGCATGAAAGTCTGGACGAAGTTTCTTCTACGGCCTCAAATGTTGTCTACAGGGTTCCCAAGCCCACCGTTTGGGTGCCACTTGGTACACCATGCCACGTGCCTACCACGTCATAAACCACCCCTAAGGTCAGCGCTATGCACGACCCCCACCATAAACCATAAACACCAGAAACTACTTGAAACTCCTGGATAGAGTACGAAGCGATTAATAATCCGAGAGGGCTTGGAGAGACCGGAGCCTCTCATCAATACATTTACCAAATGAGGTTCAACATTTAACTCTTGTCACCAAAACACATTCATTTAACTCTGGTTCATCACCCAGATGAATCACACCTGACAAAACTCTAAGCATAACAAGCATAGTAAAATAAGGCACATCATGGCTCAAGAATCTACCAGGTATGCTAGGTTGCTTGGTTTAGCTATTTACTGTGACAATGATAGATCATGCACATGAATGGGTTCAACTACCGAAACAAGTAACAATTGATACGTTGTGTCCTAATGCAAGAAATGAGAGCAGGACCGAGAGCATGGGATTGTATCAGAATGTTCAAAAGGGGTGCTTGCCTTGATGATAAAAAGTGGAAAACTCTCCTTCATTTGGTACTCGTACGTATCCTGCGGAGCACAGCTTACCGCAATACAAATAAAGTAGCAATCAATACACAACAAATGCAAAAATATGATGTATGATCATGGCATGAAAATATGAGTTGGATGATGTAATGCAACTAGCATTAGATCTAAATGAAGTTGGTTTAACCTAGGGTTCAAATTCAAACTCCACATATGGTATTTCAGATACCTTTTAATTGATTTGACCTGATAAGCAGGTATAACTTGTTATAACATTCATGATGATAGCAGCAATCGATTCCTTGGATTTTTCTGATAATTTCTCATCTATAATTTATTTCAATCTGAGTTACACATTATTTTCTATGATTTTTGAAAGTTTTAGACATTTTCTGGAATTTCCAGAATTATTTCGTAACAAAAAAATAAATTAATGTGTCACCATTGCATGCGCATGACCTCAGCACGTCAGCTGGCCGTTGCGAGGTCAAACCTGACCGGTGGGGTCCACTAGTCACTGACACAAGCAATAAACAGGGTTAGTTTAACCCCTAATGCTAATTAATTGGGCTGGGCCCACTCGTTAGTGGCCCATTAAGCTAATTACTTAATTTAATTTAATTATTGCATAAAATAAATTTATCTAGAGCCTGGCCCACCTGTAAGTGGCCCACGGGGGTCAAACCCGTGGTCAACCAGGGCTGACTCGTCGGCATTGAGCCACCGGCAACCACAGACACGACACCGGAGCTCGGGATTCCTCCACACCTGAGTAAAACGACATTGGAGAGCACCTATGGAACGACCACACGCACGCGCATCCAATGGAACATGTCCCGGGGTCTGAGGTGGCCCGGATCGTAGCTGGCGACGAGCTTGGCGGATGTCGGAGCTCGGGCGCCGCTCAAGTCGGTGCCAGAACTCACTAGGGGAGGAGCCGAAGGCACCTACACGTTCCTGGGACCCTACTGAGCATGACTACAAGCTCAGGTGCGAGCTCCTGTGGCCGTAGTCACGGCGGCGCCATATCCGGCGGTGAGGAGCTCTCAGCCTCGGTCAAAATGGGGCTAGAGCAAGCAATCGGATGCGGTGACACGGGAAAACAAGGCGGGGCTCACAGTAATGATGATGGCAACGAGAACTGGCTCGGGAACGACCTGGAGTAAGAGAATCAATGATGACGGTCGTTGGGGTTCGAGGTTGAAGATGAGTTCGGAGTTGGCGTTGTGGAGCTCCCGATGATGGTTGTCTTGGCGAGAAGGTGCAGCAGCTCGAGGCGAAGCTCGAGAGCAGCTCAGCGGCAAGTTAGAGGCTTTGTGCTACGCGGGCGATTGTGGCGAGCTAGAGCAGCATACGTTCATGGAGACAGAGCGAGGGGGAGAGAAATGGGGAGGTGGCCTCGATCGGGACGGCACCGGGGAGGCTTATCCGTGTGTAGCGATGGCTCGGGAGGCAGCCACGCTGGCTCCTACATGCCTCTCGTCCGTGGCACGGTGGCCTCGTTATCCTGTGCCTACTAGCATAGGAAGAAGACGACAGGGGGGAGCCGGTGGTGGGATGGACCACCACTTGAACACGTATGAGGCCCACGTACCTTTTCTCCTTTTCTATTTTGATTTTGTTTTTGTTTCTTGCACTTCTATTTATTTATTTGGGAAAAAATACTAAGGGCAAAAACCCTCAAATAATTTACGGGATATTAACTGAATATTACTAAGTCCCATAAAAAGTTTCAGCATTTTTGAAACAACAACAATAGTTATATTGCTTTTATTTGACATTTTCAGTAGCATTGCTGAGTTATTTAAAATGCCAAAAGGTTTTTGTAATTATAATTCACCTCTGATATGTTGATGCCAACATTAACCACACATGGTGAACATTTTTTAATACCATTTTGGATTCATTGAAAAATCACAAATTTTTGGATTCGTTTATCAAATGAGTGCTAGGGTTTGTTAATCCCCATTTCAAGTTTATAAGAAATTTAAACATGCTGAATCACTCTAGCTAGCATAAAGCAAAGTAAGAAACTAGGGGTGTGGAAACTCACCCCCACTTAAATGAATCTCTTCCCGAGATTTAGAAGTCATCGAGAAGAACGCTGGGTACTCTAGATGGAGACGGTGCTCCCTTTCCGAGGCTGACTATTTTTCTGGATGATTTGACGAGTGAACCTTGAGAAACTTGATATTTTGATGTAGAGTGGTACGCTAAGCTTGATCAACAATACGAAGAGGGTATTCTCGATATGAAAGGTTATCCCTGAGATCAAGCGTTTCGTGGTCCACTTTGAGGATAGGATCTGAGAAGCAACGCCCGAATTGCGAGATGTGGAAGACATCATGAACCTTGGAAAGATGTAGCAGTAGTTCCAACTTGTAGGCAACCTCTCCTTGTTTGGCAATAATGCGAAAGGGACCAATGTAATGAGGAGCCAGCTTGCCCTTGATACCGAATCAATGGGTACCTTCATAGGTGTAACCCAAAGGTAAGCCTTCGCGTCAACTTCATAGGTCACAGCCTTATGATGGTGATCATATTGCCTCTTTTGACGAGATTGGGCTGTTTTAAACTTTTCACGAAAAATGCGAACTTGCTCTTATGCGTCCTGAATCATATCCGGACCAAAGAGTTGCCTCTCTCCGGTTTCTGACTAGTAAGAGGTGTTCGACACCTTTGTCCATAGAGAACTTCAAAAGGAGCCTTGCCCAAGCTTGATTGATAATTATTGTTAGAAGAAAAATTGGTGAACGGAAGGCGTTTCTCCCATTTCATGCCGAAGGAGATAACACAAGCTCTGAGCATATCTTCCAATAATTGATTGACTCGTTCTACTTGACCACTTTACTACAGATGGAAAGCAGTGCTAACAAAGAGATGAGTCCCCATAGTATTTTGGAAGGTTTCCTAGAAACGAGAAGTAAAGATACTTCCACGATCTGAGTTAGTCTCCGAAGGAATATCATGAGGAGACACTATTCAGGAAATATATAACTCAGCCAGTTGGCTAGAAGTTATACTCTCTCGATCAGGAAGAAAATGAGCCACTTTGGAAAAACGGTCAATGACCACAAAGATAGCATTCTTCCCTTTCACGATCCTCGAAAATCCAGTGATGAAATCCATACCGACTTTACCCATTTCCATTCATGAATAGCTAAAGGTTGAAGGGTGATAGCAGGCATCTGATGTTCTGCCTTAACACGACAACAAACTTCGCAGTTTGCAACGAACTGAGCAATTTCTCTCTTCATCCAAGTCCACCAGAACATCTCGCGTAGGTCCTGATACATCTTGGTTCTACTAGGATGAATCATGAGAGGGAATTCATGAGCCTCTTTAAGGATCAACCATCGTAAATGTGATTATTGGGAACCACCAACCGATTCTTGAAGAAAACAACACCTTGATCATTAATTGAAAAACCAACCAGTAGATCTGCTCTTGATGTTTTTCTTGATCGGGGAAATTCCCGTATCTTGCTTCTATGCGGCTATGATTTGATCTGAAAGGGTAGGTTTCGCAACCAAGATGGAAATAAATCCTTGAGGAACAATGTGAAGGTTTAGCTTCCGAAATTACTCATGGAGAGGTGGTTGACTTTGTTGTAACATCACATTGTTACATTAAGACTTACGACTTAGTGCATCGACCATGACATTGGCTTTCCCCGGGGTGTAAGTTACCCCTAAGTCGTAATATGTAATCAACTCAACCCACCATATTTGCCTCAGATTCAAATACGATTGGGTGAAGATATATTTTATACTTTGTTGATCAATGTAAATTTTGCAATGATTACCCAGAAGGAAATGCCACCACATTTTCAGTGCATGTACTAGAGCTACAAGCTCTAGATCATGTGTTGGATAATTATCCTCATGTGGATGCAACTAACGAGATACGTATGCAACCACATGACGATCCTCCATGAGAATGCAACCTAATCCTTGACACGAGGCGTCGCAATACCTTACAAAGTCCTTAGAAAAATCTAGTGGCACCAATATGGGAGCAGAAGTCACGCGTCTTTTCACTTCCTGAAATTCTGTTTGCATTGTGGGGTCCACCCAAAATTTTTATCTTTCTTGAGGATTTCACTTAGATTTTTTGCAACCTTGGAGAAGTCCTCGACAAAGCGGCGACAATAGCTCGCTGATACGTCTACAACGTATCTATAATTTTTGATTGGTCCATTCTGTTATATTTTCATTCTTGGATGTTTTATGATCATTTTATAGAAACTTTATATCATTTTTGGGACTAACCTATTAACCTAGTGCGTAGTGTCATTTGCTATTTTTCCTTCTCAGAAAATCTATATCAGATCAATTCCAAATTCCACGAAACTTTATGGAGATTTTTTTGGACCAGGAGGAAACTTGGGAGCCAAGAATGAGCGGCACACGAGGCCCACGGGCCCCACTAGAGACTAGGGTGTGCCTAGGATCCCTCATGCCGTGGTTTCTATCATGGCATATGTCCTCGTGAGAGAACGTCTCTTAGGTGTCAGGCCATCGCACCTATGTGGCGGCTTGGGAGGGGTTGGTCGGAATCGAGAGACGCGAGTTTACCTAGGTTCGACCCCTTCGATGGAGGTAAAAGCCTACGTCCTGCTTGTGCTTCATTGATGAAGGTGATGATCTCGATTACAAGGGTGCGGAATCGCTACCTCTAATCTCAAGGGTGTCTAATCTGTCTATCTCTAATGACTTGAACTTATGAATCTGTCTAACTTGTCCCTCTTAGGGCGCCTTATCCCTCATTATATAGGTGGAAGGGGTAAGTGTGGGGACCCCGACTAGCAAGTCGAGTTCGCCGTGCCAAGTGACCCCAAGGATCAATTTTCACTGAACACATATACTGAATAATAGAGTCTTACATCCAAGTACCGAAATTATTACATTGAACGACCAGAAGGTCGGGTTCAAGAGCAAGGCCTAAAGCCAAATTAAACGGATACATCGAGTAGCGGAAACTCGTAAGGGCTAAGCGGTGCCCATGCCATCAAGCCTACACCGACAGGCATTCTGACTTGGAAGCGTCCTAGATCGCAGGTTCGTCTCCGACGAGGTACTCATCGCCAAACTCCGGTCCTTCCATGTCTGGTCAATAATATAACCAGTGGCAAGCCAATGAGTACTTTGAATGTACAAGCAAACAGCCCATGACATGAATATATATATATATGGTAAAGGATAACAGTAACATGTATCTTTAGTGGAATGCAATGTGGTGGTATGATCAGGTATATGCAACAAGTTAAAGGGTTACTCTTAAGAACAGGTTACATATATCAACATATCTGACAAGGGTTGAACACACCGGGTTCACCCTATATGCCAAGTCATCGGACTTGTCATAATCTCAATGTACTAATGAGGGCTAAACTATCCGGGTTTACCCTATATGTCAAGTCACCGAACTTGATCATATTATAGTGATTATCATAACAACACCTTTTTAACACCACACACACACACACTTTTGGTTTATGCGGAAACACTGGACGTAGTTTAAGAAGCACCACCCAACTGTCCTTGACCGTGCACACGGCTATTCGAATAGTTTACACTCTGCAGAGGTAGTACGCTGGACCCACGAGAAACGGGATACTTCCGTGTCATCCACGACTCGCGGTATATCACATATACCCGAGGTAAGTACCCGATCATCATCTTTCCCCTGACGATCCTAGACAAAGAGGTCCACTCGATTGGTACCCAGCCCACATGTTGTACGTCTTACGAGCACCGACTCTGGACCGTATCAACCATGCAGGGACCAACGGTGTGCCTGGAACTCATAATAATGGCATAGTCATCCTACCTGGCACGACCCCATCACGAGAGTGACACCGATCACTCCCGCCACTAGTAATGTGGCTCTTTGCTAGTACCGACTAGAGTAATCAACAACGCCCCATCCCATAAAGGGGTATCGTGGTCGTACTGGTAAGGTTGGGACGGTCGACACATCATAAATCTAATCCCATTTCCAAAACCATACTCACACAAAATTACCGGTGCATCACTTCACCAAAAGTGATCACCAACTCATCATCACCCTCGGGCATTAGTGCCACCCGACGGGGTTTTCATAAACTCTTTATTTAACTCATCATCATGCTTGTGATAATATGCTCTATCATTACTTGTCAACATGGAAATAACATGACCCTCACGGGGTAGGGTCAAGCTCAATGCAATGATCTTACTTTACTAGTCAACATGACAGTAGCATGATCCTCGTAGAGGCTAGGGTCGGCTCATCATGTTTGTGCTCCGAGGATCCATGTGAATATCATTATCAACATGCAAGGGCTTTGAAGAAGCCTTCAGTACCATCACATCAATGATGAACCGGCACTGTGATCACATGTAACGGGAAAATACTTGCTACTCTAGCATGCATCATTTTATAAACTTAAGTCATGGAAAAAGGGCTGCTTGCCTTGGTGAGCTAGGTATCCGGGGTCTTCGAGGTCTTCCGCTCCGGATCCTCCGTCACTTGGTAACTCTACCGTCGAGAAAGGAATAAATAAATACTAGCTCTCACTAAAACAGATCAAAAAGTGCTTTTAAAAATGTTGCAAGGTTTGAATAAATTCAGTTTATTATTTTGGAAAATGTTTCCTATAGTTTTATTAGCTAAGCATATTTATTTAAAAGCAAACAGAAGCAAACAAGTGCTTTTTAATATCATTTTATTATATCAAAATAGTTTTTGTTTTTGATAAATGTCAACTATTACAGAATCAAATACTACTCATTTTTAGAAAATTACTGGTGGAAGAATTATATTTTTCTATTGGCTAAATCTTTTTATAAAAATCATTTAAGTTACTGGATTAAAATAAAATGAAAAGGCCAGGGGAACAGATCCAGCCGGCCCAGCCAGCAGGCCTGGCCACGAGGCGCGCGCAGGCCAGGTTCAAACCTGACCTGCGGGCCCCTAGGGTCAGCGTCAGCGGCTGCGCGCGCTGGCTGCCCCAGGACACCGACAAGTGGGCTCCACCTGTCGGGTCCTTCTCCTACCTCCAGCCAGAGAGGTGGAGATGGACGCCGGCGAGGCTGCCGTCGTTCTCAGGCCAATCTAGGAACGGGAACGGGTCCCTCGTGCCTCCGCCTACCTGCTCGTGGTCGGGACGTCACCGGAGGTGGTCTAGGTCACCGGCGACGAGGTGCCCGTGGCGGAAGGGTTTCGGGTTGGTGTTGAACTAGGGGCTAGGGGCGCGGATTCGCTTGGGGAAGTTAGGGGAAATGTTCCTGGTGTCAAGGGGAGTGTAATGGGAGGTCGGGCAGCGCAGGAGCCGACGTGTAGCCGGAGATCGACCGGAGCTCCGAGGCGGAGGGGCCTCGGTCGATCTCGAGCACCGGGGCTCTGCGAGCTCGATTGGGTGGCTAGGGAGTGTCTACTGGTTGTGCTGAAGCTGCTTGGAGGGTGCTGGGGTGCCGGGGGGACCTATTTATAAGCCAACGACGGTGACCCGACTCGGGCGCGCCGGTGACTCACCATGGCGCGCGTGCGAGCACAGTGAGGTGCTGGCCGCGAAACCACAGGTTCGGTACGTGGTTTAGGACCTCCTGGTGCAACGTCCGCAGAGGGAAAGTGAGTGGGGTCAAGCCGCAGCGACCGTGCATGCTCGGCCGCGTCGGGCGCGCACGGGCACGCGTCCCCTGAGCTCTTGCGCGAGGGGGAGAGGGTCCCTGGGGTAGCTTTGCATTGAATGGTTGTCGGGGGAGCGTTTGGACATAACTAGGGAGGTTGGGACCGGCTGGAGCGTCGTCCCCTTGCTGGTGGCTCTCTGCAGCGCACCAGAACGCAGTTTTGGCATGCCACGGCATGCTGGCTCGCTCTGGGGCACTTGGGACGTCTCCTCCATGTCTTGAGTGTTGCTGGGAGTGTGCCTGGCCGTTGCGGCTTAGTGGGAGCTCGAGCTGGTCAAGGGAGCAAGGAACACTAGTGTTGCCAGTACTGCCCTGCAGCTTAAATTGGAGTTCCTGTCACTTGTGCTTGGAGTTGGGGAGGGGCTGATTGACTGGGTGCTCATGGTGTTCTGGTGCTCTAACCCACCAAGTTTGGGGCCTTGACATTGGGTAAAACAGTGGCTAGGAGGGTTTTTACCTTCCTGCCAGTAGGTGTTCGACACTGACTTGGGGTGCTTCCACTCCACTACTGGAAATGAAACTTAACAGGTTTGGTCTTGGGGTAAAAACATGGGGTTCCACCAAATCTGAGCTCCATTGAACAAGTTTGGCTTTGTAAACTTGAAAATGTCTCAAAATGACCAGTACTGTCCTTTACAAAGGAAGTGTGGGCAAACAGAGTCTCACAAATCCCATCTTTGGTGTGGAGTCCTCATTTGGGGTGCCAAACACTTCTGCAAAGTTTCAGCTCCATTGAAGAAACTTTGCAATGTAGAGTTGCTCCAACTCTACTCTGGACAGAGAGGGTTTTGGGCTCATTAGGTGCACTTCCCCACCTTGGATCAAGGTGAGATTTTAGGTGAGCACCTAATATGGCTTGGGATGGCTCCTATAATTTTATGGGATTTTACTGAGATAATTTCCTTTGGAAACATCTCAAAAAGCTAAGACAGACAGAAATGGTTTTCAGGGTTTTACTCAAATAATATTAATATAAAATAGGGTTTAAAATCTTATATATGGAAAATATATGTCCTTCTGAGCTTCCATGAATTTACTCAGAATTTTCTAAGGCAGGAAAGCAATTTTCCTTGTGGGAATATCATTACTGGCCTTAGAAACAGACATAGATATAAAATAGGAAAATAATATTTTAAATCACCAATTAATGTTTTTAAAGAATGAAAATAATATTTGGATCAGATCACCAACTTTTGGTTGGAAGTGCCACTTGGCTTCATGAGCTAGTAGTGTATCCCAACATGATGAAGGTGATCTTGATATAAAGGAAAATGGGTTTTTGAAGAGAGCAAAATAATAAGTTTTCATAGGTTTGAGTCATCAAACAAACAAGCATACACTCAAACAAGGGTTCACATTGCACTCACAACATTATTTGAAAAAGTTTTAACAAGCTTTGATTTTTGCAACATAAAATACTTGTGGTGAAAAATAGGGTGTGACAGTAAGTTTACATGTAGGGTCCTACTAGGAGTAGGGATAGGACTAGTCTCTCTTGAATCCTAATCCGGGTCTTGTTTCCTTCTCGGGAGAGTCTCGTCTTCTTGGGCCTTCTTTGTGAGCCGACCCTCCTAGCCTCTCTATGAGCCGCCTTATGCCAGGGTGCACGTCGGCCCTTGGGACTTCAATCTTGTCATTCATCTAACGCACCTACCGGGTCAGCAGTGAGTTGCCAAGCTCGACCGGGTCACTAGTGAGTTGCCATGTCACTAATGAGTCAAGAGTGAGTGTCCAAGTCCCAGTAGGGTCATACTTCAAGCCGGGTTACACCGCGGGGTATATTACCTGTATCCCCCAAGCTCCAAGTTTATCAGTTCGTGATGACTTGGCGGTTTGTAATAATATCTTTAACCATGTAGCCCCCAACCGTCGGGTTGTCTTGCTTGAAGCAGCATGGGACTTGTAACTGTCTTATATTTATAAAGCTTCTGCTGGTGTAGCCCCCAAGGGTCGGGTCAACATTGTGTGATGGGTCGGGTCTTCAATTTGGACCTCATGATCTGTGAAACAACTGAGTGTTGTAGCCCCCAAGTTCTGGGTTGTCTTGCCTGCAGCAACGTGGGACTTTATAAATTTTGATCTGAATAGTGTAGCCCCCAAGCGCTAGGTCAATTGCTTGCGGCGACTCGGGACTTCCATGTTCCTCTCCTTTGAAAGTAAAACATCATATGATGTAGCCCCCAATGGTCGGCTTATCTCCTTGAGGTAGCCAGATCTGATGATGATGTGATTATTTGAAAGAGCAGTTTGCATTAGCCCCCTAATGTCATGGTGCATGCTTGCAACGACATGGGACTTTCATACTTTGATGTAATCTTGATTTGAACAACATAGCCCCCAAGTGTCGGGTTGTGTGCCTGCAGCGACTCAGGACTATTCCTTCCTTTGTGGAATAAAATCATATCCACTGTGTGAGCTGATGATGACTTTCTGATGAAGGAAATCATTAGTCGTGGTTGCAATGTAACCCGACAAATATATGTTTGAGAAATCCATCACTGTTGTAGTTTACTACAGAGCACAAGTTGAAGAAATCCAAGAGCCGGTCAATTAGATGACCTGGCATTATATGTGATAGGGCGGCTCTTTGAAAATAATCAATTCTTCCGAGCTAACTTAAAAAACCCAATTATTGAACACCGATTATGATAAACCATGATGAAAATCCAGCCATATTGGCTATCAAAGATTTGTTTGCTCGTGCAGAAGTTTATGCTATGACCTGGTTTGTAGACCGGCATGATATGTATATATGATGCACGATGGAATGAAAGATGATGCATGTATAAGCCGCCCTTTTGAGCTTTATGTATGTTGAATCTTTTGGCATTACCTTTTAATATAAGCCGTCCTTCTGAGCTTCATAGTCACCATGCTTTGCATGAGCCGGTAGAATATTGAATCCTTGCCTGAAAAAGATAACACCATATACGGTATTGAATGTTATAAATAAGCCGGCTTAGTGAGTCACGGCGGGTAGACAGGCTTGTAAGGCTCTAGTCATACCCTAAGAGGTTTTTAGACTAGCTGATCATGCAAAGTCAAGCTTCAGTGAACCCATGGTTTGATTATTTTCCATAATGCTGGCTCTCGCAAGCACCTCAATGTTTTAACTTTGGACGTTCAGGGTCCAATATTGGATTAACTCGCCAAGAGTACACGGGGCTTATGGGAGAGTCGCAAAACATACAATCCAGTATAACCATTGTAGTGCATTAATTTTTCGCTAGCCAAGAGGGTAGTAAAGGCGGGACTCAATGAGTCAGAAGCCCCCAAGTGACCTATGATCAAGGAAAACAGGCATAGGATAGCAGAAGACAATGCTATTACTGCTAAATGACTTGGGGACTAGTAGCCCCCAAGTAAGCCGGTTTTTATCGTTCATGACCATACATTGGCGCCTTTGTTTGAACCGTGCATCATGGCAACTTTGATACTCTTTGGATTTACCAGTAGCCATGTTTGAATGAGCGCAACATGGTGGATTATCCTCTTTGATACTGATAGCACCCATGTTTCAATGACCTCCTTGGCGGCGGCTCATCCTCTTGTACGACTTTTAAATCATCCATCAACGAGGCACGACACCCATGTTTGGGTGGTCACATTATGGTGACTTGTCTTCTTGAGCGACCTTAAATCTTCTCGCCAATGAAGCATCAGCCCCCAAGACCGGCTTATCTTTCCTGTAATGACCCGTGGTTCTTGAATTATTCAGCCTATTTGAATGTGCCGAGCCATGTCGATGTAGCCCCCGAGTCTTAAGTCAAATCAAGGAGGCGGCTTGAGAATCTCCATACTTGATTGTGACATAAACCGGCATAAGGTTGATGGTTGAACGATAGATTTTATCCAGATTGGAGACGATGTACTGAGGTGATGATCTTTGTGACACTCATCTTACATCCTTGGCAACTATCATGGCCAAATTGAGTGTATACGCCTTTGGCCCGTGCTTAATTCTCACATAGTCCGGCTCTCGTGGTTCCTCCAGGGCCACTTTCCTTTTCCTTTGTTGCTTGATTTCAATTACTGGCTAAATGACAGCCGACTCAATTTCTAACTTCACCAGGGATCTTTCCTTGACAACCTCTCCTGTTATTTTTGATATGCTGAAGTAGATAGTATTGGCCAATGTGTATATCCATTGAGCAATCCGACGCAAGTTGGAGTAGGTCCGTGTTTTGATGACGTTGAGTAAGACATTGATACGTCTCCAACGCATCTATAATTTTTGATGGTTCCATGCTATTATCTTGTCAACTTTGGATGTTTTGTATGCATGAATATGCTATTTTATATCTTTTTGGGACTAACCAATTAACTCAGTGCCAAGTGCCAGTTTATGTTTTTTCGCGTTTTTGACCTTTTTCAGAGAAGAATATTAAACGGAGTCCAAACGGAATAAAACCAGCGGAATGATTTTTTCCATAACAGAAGATACGCAAGGAACTCGAGAACCAAGGCAAAGGACCTCGGGGGAGGTGACAAGCCCCTAGCCCTAGCCTAGGGGGCGGGCCTAGCAGGCTTGTGGGCCCCCCGTGGCTCCTCTGCCCTACTTTTTCCACCTATAAATTCTCCAAAAATCTAAAACCGCCACGGAGAGCCACGAAAATACTTTTCGGCCGCCGCAAGCTTCTGTCTCCGCAAGATCCCATCTGGGGCACATTCTGGTGCCCTGCCGGAGGGGGGATTCGGACACGGAGGACTTCTTCATCAACACCATTGTATCTCCGATGATGAGTGAGTAGTTCACCATAGACCTTCGGGTCCATAGCTAGTAGCTACATGGATTCTTCTCTCTCTTGGATCTTCAATACAAAGTTCTCCATGATCTTCATGGAGATCTATTCGATGTAACTTTCTTTTGCAGTGTGTTTGTCGAGATCCGATGAATTGTGGATTTATGATCAGATTATCTATGAATATTATTCGAGTCTCCTTTGATCTATTATATGCATGATTTCGTATCCTTGTAATTCTCTTCGAGTTGTGGGTTTCGTTTGGCCAACTTGATCTATAATTCTTGCAATGAGAGAAGTGCTTGGTTTTGGGTTCATACTGTGTGATGTTCTCACCTAGTGACAGAAGGGGTAGCGAGGCACGCATCATGTTGTTGCGATCAAGGGTAAAATGATGGGGTTTATATCATATTGCATGAATTTATCCCTCTACATCATGTCATCTTGCTTAACGCGTCACTCCGTTTGTTACGAAATTAATACACTAGATGCATGCTGGATAGCGGTCGATGTGTGGAGTAATAGTAGTAGATGCAGAAACTATCGGTCTACTTGTCTCGGACGTGATGCCTATATGTATGATCATTGCCTTAGATATCATCATGACTTTGCACGATTCTATCAATTGCTCGACAGTAATTCGTTCACCCACCGTAATACTTGCTATCATGAGAGAAGCCTCTAGTGAACACTATGGCCCCCGGTTCTAATTCACATCATATTTTCAGCTCGACACTTTTACTTTGTTGCACTTTCCACCTTCAGATCTCACCTTGCAAATAATCGGGTGCAAGTTTGTTTGTTTTTGCGCAGGTACATTGGTGACTTGTCTTGATACTCCTACTCGATTGATACCTTGGTTCTCAAACTGAGGGAAATAGTTACTGCTACTGTGCTGCATCGCCCTTTCCTCTTCAAGGGAAAACCAACGCAAGCTCACGAGGTAGCAAGAAGAATATCTAGCGCCGTTGCCGGGGAGAATCAGGTCAAGAATAGTCTCCCTTCAACGTGCCAATTTCAGGCGTCATTGTCGGACTATTCTAAGTGAAGCATATCCAAGTAACTATCGCAAACTCATCTCTTGCATTTACCTTCTTTGCCTTTTGCCTCTCGTTTTTCTCTCCCCCACTTCTAAAAAACAAAAATTACAAAAAAAAATTGTCTTTTTCGTTCGCCCTTTCTTTCGCTTGCCTTCTGTTTGCTTGTGTGGGATAGTCTACCTATCCTTATGGCTAGTCCTATTGCTTTGAACATTACTCTCGAGAGAGAAGTTATTAATTTCAAACAAAATGAGGGAGAAAACTTAAAGGTGCTTGGTATAGAATTTGCAATGCTCAGAATAGATCGACTCGTAAGCAATCTACTACCGTCCTACTTCGCAGCTAATATGTGGGTATTTCCCCTTGGAATAGGTATGTTCTTGACACCATCGTAGGCGGAAATTTATTGGGTAGCCATACCGTTGATTCTTACGGTGCTTTAATAAATTTAGTTGGCTCACCCCCACTCATGGTTAATGGAACTACCTTAACTTTGGAACATGTGATGCGTAGGCTGGATATCATTGAAAATAAAGTTGCTACGATAGAACTCATTGAAAATTTGGATAAAAAGATCCACAATCAAATCAATCAGTATGGATCTAAGGTGGGAATGACTTTGAAAAATTTAAAGGATAAGTAACCCACAGTTAATGAAAAGCTAGGTCATGATTCCGCTAGAATTGGCAAACTAGAGGATGTTATAACCAACTTGGGTTCCGCTTTTGCCGCTGTTCAGAACACTCCAAATTTTGCCCACAATAAGGCCACCAAGTTTGTTTTTGTTCCTAAAAACAATGGTGAACCATCTAGTAAGAGAGATGAAGATCTTAAAATGGTGAGTGTTCACCCTACTTATGGTTTGAGCACCAAAGACGACGATACTTGATTCTATCGCCTTATGCCTAGCGGGCGTTAAACAATAGCGCTTGTTGGGAGGCAACCCAATGAATTTATCTTTGCTTTTTTACTTTCTGTTTTGTTGTGTCAACACCATCATAATTCTATTATGATTGTGTTTTTTGTGTTTCTTTTTGTGTTTGTGCTAAGTAAAACCTCTATGATTAGTTTTGGTGATGGTTGTTTGATCTTGCTGAAAAAGACAGAAACTTTGTGCTCACGAAATTATTTTTAACTCCTATCAAGAAAGAGCTTTTGATTTGATTATTTTTGCTGCTGGTTGATATTCCAATTTCCCTAATTGTCATAATTGTTCAGAATTTTTGGGATACCATAAGTGTACGAAGTATACAGATTGCTACAGACTAGTCTGTTTTTGACAGATTCTGTTTTTGTTGTGTTGATTGGTTATTTTGATGAAACTATGGATAGTATCGGGGGGTACTAGCCATGGAAAAGTGAGAATACAGTAATATAACATCAATATAAATAGAAATCAAGTTTACTACAGTACCTAAAGAGTTGGTAGTTTGTTTTCTTATGCTAATGATATCACGAGTTTCTCTTTAAGTTTTGTGTTCTGAAGTTTTCAAGTTTTGGGTGATGTTCTCATGGACAATGGGATAAAGAGTGGAAAGAGCTCAAGCTTGGGGATTCCCAAGGCATCCCAAGCCAAATTCAAGGACACCAAAAAATCCTAAGCTTGGGGATGCCCCGAGAAGGCATCCCCTCTTTCGTCTTCAATCCATCGGTAACGTTACTTCGAGCTATATTTTTATTCACCACATGATATTTGTTTTGCTTGGAGCGTCATGTATTATAGGAGTCTTTTCTTTTTGTTGTGTCAGAATCATCCTTGCTGCACACCTTTTTGAGAGGGACATGCACTCATCGTGAATTTGCTAGAATGCTCAATGAGCTTCACTTATATTTTTTTAGTTAAGCAATTTAGCTCGCATGTGCTTCACTTATATCTTTTGAGCTAGATAGCTTTGCTCTAGTGCTTCACTTAAATCTTTTTAGAGCACGGCGATGTCATATTTTGAAGAAATAAAAACTCTCGATCTTCACTTATATCTTTTTGAGAGTGCTCCCTCTCAGTAACTTGGTAATTGGCGTGTGCTATGAAAGTAGTCCTAAACACTACTAGACTTCATAATTTTGTTGTCTGCCATGGCTGACGGCAAAGGGGGAACCACGGACGGCAAAGTCTTTGCCGTCGATCGGAAGACGGCAAAGTAGACGGCAAAAAAATCAGGTGAAGAGGTTCTTTGTCGTCTGCTTTTTTAAAGCGGACGGCAAAGAATCTTTGCCATGAGGGGGCAGACGGCAAATTAAATGGGACGGCAGATACACCAACGGTCCCGTTAAGTGTTAACGGCAGGCCTCCTCTCTTTGTCATCTACCCTCCCCCCTTTGCCATGTGGGGGCTGACGGCAAAGGGGGGAACTAAGCCCCTCTCTCTCCCCTCTTTGTCGTCTGCCATCCCCCCTTTGCCATGTGGGGGCAGACGACAAAGGGGGAACCAAGCCCCTCTCTCTCCCCTGTTTGTCGTCTGCCATCCCCCTTTCCCATGTGGGGTCAGACGGCAAAGGGGGGAACCAAGACCCTCTCTCTCCCCTCTTTGTTGTGTGCCATCCCCCCTTTGACATGTGGGGGCAGACAACAAAGGGGTGAACCAAGCCCCTCTCTCCCCTCTTTGTCGTCTGCCATCCCCCCTTTGCCATGTGGGGGCAGACGGCAAAGGGGGGAACCAGCCCCTTTTATTTTATTTCTTATTATATCCAGCATTTTTCACAATAATCCGGATATACATATTTTACAAAAATAAATTTGTTTCCGTACTCATAACCATATTAAAATAACTTTCATCCATAGTACATACATATTATGCAAGTTCCATCCATACCAAACCATATATTACACCAGTTTCATCCACATGCATAGAAAGTTTCATATATATCTATATACTACAATAGTTTCAATACAAGCTTCCGTGAAGCCATGGTACAAGAAATCATCTTCAAGCATTCCATCAATATAATCCAAGCTTCCCGTGAAGTGAATGTAATCTTCAAAATGACAAATAAGAAAGTTAGAAGAAGAATACTAGATGAAGAAGTATATAGGTTATTTCGGAGAGAACTTAGCTAAGTATAGGCCATTTAATAGCTAAGTTAGGTGGAATAGGTCATCTTGGAGCTACATAGCCTTATTATGTCATTTAGGAGAGAACTTAGCTAAGTATAGGTCATTCTAGAGCTAACTTGGATAAAATATGTCATTTTGTAGCTAACTATGATTATTAATCCATTTTGACCTAATTATGTCATTTTGGAGCTAAATTAGCCATTTTAATGATCTAACCAAGGTTCTTATGATGTTTTTACCTAACTATGCTAATTATGTCATTTTGGAGGATAATTAGCTAAGTATGTCTTTGTTGGAGAAAATAACCTAAATAGAAGAAGAAAGAGAAGAAGCAAGAAGAGAAGAAGAAGGAGAAGAAAAAGAAGAAGAAGGAGGAGGAGGAGGAGAAGGAGGAGGAGAAGGATAAGGAAGAGGAGAAGAAGAAGAAAACAAGGACAAGAAGAAGGAGAAGAAGGAGAAGAAGGAGAAGGAGCTTCTCTCCTCCTTCTCCTTCTCCTTCTTCTTCCTCCTTAGCCTTCTTATTCTCTTCTTCTTCTTCCTTCTTTTCATTTTTCTTCTTTCTTCTCCTCTTGTCCCCTTCTTCGGGTTAAATTAGCTAAGAATGCCTTTTTGGACCTAATTATGTCATTTCGAGGATAATTAGCTAAGTATAGGTCATGTTTTATTAAATAGACCATTTTGGAGCTAACTAAGGTAATTATGTCATTTAGGAGGAAGCCTAGCTAACTATAGGTCATTTTAGAGCTACTTGGGTAAAATATGTCATTCCGGAGCAAACTATGCTTATTAAGCCATTTTGGATCTAGCTAAGTTAATTATAGGCCATTTAATACCTAAGTTAGGGGGAATAGGTCATCTTGGAGCTACGTAAGCCTTATTATGTCATTTAGGAGAGAACTTAGCTAACTATAGGTCATTTTTTATTAAATAGGTCATTTTGGAGCTAACTAAGCTAATTATGTCATTTAGGTGGAAGCCTAGCTAACTATAGGTCGTTTCGGAGCTCACTTGGGTTAAATATGTCATTTTGGAGCTAACTATGCTTATTAAGCCATATTGGAGCTGAATTGGCTAATTATATCATTTAGGTGGAAGCCAAGCTAAGTATATAATATTCATGAGCTAACAAAGGTTGTTATGCCATTTTGAGCTTATTATTTCATTTGTTAGCTAAATTGGTCATTTTAATGAGCTAACCAAGGTTCTTATGATGTTTTCACCTAACGAAGCTAATTATGTCATTTTGTAGGATAATTAGCCAATTTATTCTTTGTTGGATGAGTCTAAGCTACGTAGAAGAAGAGAAAGAGAAGAAGCAAGAAGAGAAGAAGAAGTAAAAGAAGGAGGCAGAGGAGGAGGAGGAGGAGGAGGAGAAGGAAGAGGAGAAGAAGAAGAAGAGAAGAAGGAGAAGGAGAAGGAGGAAGAATAAGGAGAAGGAGGAGCTCCTTCTCCTTCTTCTCCTCCTTCTTCTCATTCTTCTTGTCTTTCTTCTTCTCTTCTTCTTCTTCTTCCTTCTTTTCATTTTTCCTCTTTCTTCTCCTCTTGTCCCCTTCTTTGGGCTAAATTAGCTAAGAATGCCTTTTTGGAGCTAGTTATGTCATTTTGAGGATAATTAGCTAAGTATAGGTCATGTTTTATTAAATAGACCAGTTTGGAGCTAACTAAGGTAATTATGTCATTTAGGTGGAAGCCTAGCTAACTATAGGTCATTTCAGAGCTACTTGGGTAAAATATGTTATTCCAGAGCAAACTATGCTTATTAAGCCATTTTGGAAATAGCTAAGCTAATTATAGGTTATTTAATACCTAAGTTAGGGGGAATAGGTCATCTTGGAGCTACATAAGCCTTATTATGTCATTTAGGAGAGAACTTAGCTAACTATAGGTCATTGTTTTATTAAATAGGTCATTTTGGAGCTTACTAATCTAATTATGTCATTTTGCTGGAAGCCTAGCTAACTATAGGTCGTTTCGGAGCTCACTTGGGTTAAATATGTCATTTTGGAGCTAACTATGCTTATTAAGCCATATTGGAGCTAAATTGGCTAATTATATCATCTAGGTGGAAGCCGAGCTAAGTATATAATATTCATGAGCTAACCAAGGTTCTTATGCCATTTTGAGCTTATTATTTCATTTTCAGCTAAATTGGTCATTTTAATGAGCTAACCAAGGTTCTTATGATGTTCTCACCTAACTAAGCTAATTATGTCATTTTGTAGGATAATTAGCCAATTTATTCTTTGTTGGATGAGTCTAAGCTACGTAGAAGAAGAGAAAGATAAGAAGCAAGAAGAGAAGAAGAAGTAAAAGAAGGAGGAGGAGAGGAGCAGGAGGAGAAGGAGAAGGAAGAGGACAAGAAGAAAAGAAGAAGGAGAAGGAGAAGGGGGAAGAAGGATTAAGAAGAAGGAGAAGGAGGAGCTGCTTCTCTTTCTTCTCCTCCTTCTTCTTCTTCTTGTCCTGCTTCTTCTCTTCTTCTTCTTCTCTTATTATTCTTCTTCCTTCTTTTCATTTTTCCACTTTCTTCTCCTCTTGTCCCCTTCTTCGGGCTAAATTAGCTAAGAATGCCTTTTTGGAGCTAATTATGTCTTTCGAGGAGAATTAGCTAAGTATAGGTCATGTTTTATTAAATAGACCATTTTGGAGCTAGCTAAGCTAATTATGTCATTTAGGTGGAAGCCTAGCTAACTATAGGTCATTTCGGAGCTAACTTGGGTAAAATGTGTCATTCCGGAGCAAACTATGCTTATTAACCATTTTGGATCTAACTAAGCTAATTATAGGCCATTTAATACCTACGTTAGGGGGGAATAGGTCATCTTGGAACTAAGTTAGCCTTATTATGTCATTTAGGAGAGAACTTAGCTAACTATAGGTTATTTTTTATTAAATAGGTCATTTTGGAGCTAACTAAGCTAATTATGTCATTTAGGTGGAAGCCTAGCTAACTATATGTCGTTTCGGAGCTAACTTGGGTTAAATATGTCATTTTGGAGGATAATTAGCTAAGTATATGTCATTTTGGAGCTAATTATGTCAATTTCGAGGATAATTAGCTAAGTATATGTCATTTTTATTAAATAGACCATTTTGGAGCTAACTAAGCTAATTATGTCATTTAGGTGGAAGCCTAGCTAACTTGGGTAAAATAGGTCATTCTGGAGCAAACTATGCTTATTAAGCCATTTTGGTTCTAGCTAAGCTAATTATAGGCCATTTAATACCTAAGTTAGGGGGAATAGGTTATCTTCGAGCTACCTAAGCCTTATTATGTCATTTAGGAGAGAACTTAGCTAAGTATATGTAATTTTTATTAGAACACTAGAAATAATATACCATTATCGTCATCACGGCGGTGAAGCACGGTGGCTCTGGCTTGTTTCACCTGGAGAAGGCTGTCCTGGAGAAGGCTCCACTTTAGAAGGGTCGTGCGATGCGTTTCGGGAGATATTCTGCACCAAACATCATTTGCAATGTGTCGTTAGCATGAGGACACTCTTAAGATCACTGCACTGAAATGAAACTCACCGTCCCCGCCATGTTAATGACTGGTATCGGCGGAGAGACATGGCCGATCTTCTCGCACATAGACTATACATTTGGTTTCGACAAGTCAAACTTTTTATTTATTAATGAAACGGACATTAAAATGCAAGATTTGAAATAATATGAAGAAGAAACTTACCACGAAGAGCTCGTATATGGCCCCATTAGACGCATCATTATGTGCCCTCTCCGCCTCCACCAATGCAGTGGTCCTCTCCTCCAGCTCCCTCATCTCCTTATCCTTCTCCGCCATAGCCGCCTACATTGCCTCTCTCTCTTTTAGAATAGCAGCCTGCAACACTACTCAGTGTTAGCATTGGAATCATATTGGTTCCAACGCACAACATAATGCGGAAAGATAGTTGAGTCCATTAAACTAACCTCGATGGCGAGCTCGACTGGCCGTGGACGAGGTGTTATCTCCGAACAGGAGTTCGTTTGGCGTGCCTTTATCTGCCGAAGAGTGCTAGGACAACGTATAAGGCCGTCTCCAATGGCGATCGAGCCATGGGGCCTCCCGTTGCCAGCTATCATCACCAACTCTGGATCAATAGGCCCCTCGCTCGGGTTAAAGTCTCCCCTTTCCTCGCCTTCCCGTGATCTCTATACTTCACGAGCTTGTGGTGGGAGGAGATGTTGGTGAAGTTTTCTGGATGCTCGAGGTCAGACTCACAGAATGCCTTGACCTTCTTGTACGAGGCAGTATGGGCCATCGCATACATGTCGTACATATGTGGCACCTTCGTCTTATTGTGACGCGCCTAAAAGATAGAGAGAGGAAATTTGTCACATCCCTAACCCTTAAGCAAGTTAGTCTTGTGCTAATGTCTTCTTTGCATTTGCATCTAAGAAGTTTCAACAAAACAACAAAGTGGCAAAGGAAAAACTCAAAACCCTAGCCACTATTTCAATTAAAGAAAATCTCAAACTAGTTCAAATCAATGAACCCAAAATGGCCTCAAGAAATGTTCAAACTTTCTGATAAATCATGAAAGTAAATGAGCATTGGAGAAAACTATTTTCTTGAAACCTTAAGCATTTTTAAATTAATACAAAAGCCACTGGTTTCAAACTTTAAATTTGAAATCAGAATCTATAATTTTCCAAAAATGTTGAAAACTTTGGAAATGGTTGGGAATGTTATAACAATATTTCAGGAGGTCTAAAATAGTTTTTACTTTTTGTTTTTGGAGCTGAAATAATTAGCAAAACAATAGTTAGCAAAACAGAAAAACAAAAACAGAAAAAAAATGGGAAATCCTTACCTGTCGCCTAGCTAGGCCCGACCCATCTCCCTCGCTCGTCCCCTCCCTCGCGCTAGTAGGCAGCAGGAGGTGGCCGCCGCCTCCTCCGGCGCGGCCACGCACCTGTGCGCCTGCCTGGCCGCCGCCTCGCGCTGGCAAGGCCGGGGATAAGCCCCCTGAGGCCTCCCCTATCCATTCCCCGCACCGTTCTTCCCTCCTCCCGGATCTCTTCCTCCTCCTTGCTGCCGCCATTGGAGCTGAGCTCGAGCTCGAGCAGCAGCACCTCTAGCCATGGGATCCCACCTCCGAGTAGTCTGTTAGCTCCGCCTCGTCACCCTGGTCATCTCTGCAGAAGCCGAAGCTTCCCCAAGCTCTGCATCGCCCCCAACGCCGTCGTCTTCCACCTTCGGCCGCAGGACCTCTCCCGTCAATTCGCTCCCTCCGGCGCATCCCCGAGCCCCTCTTCAACACCATCGGAACCGCCGTGAGCTCGTCGTCGTTTCCCCTCTCGCCCCACGCTCTCCCGTGCATCGTATCCTAGTTTCCCACCAAGGCCGAGAGCTCCTCGCTGCCGGACATGTCGTCGCCGTCGCTGTGGTGTCCGATCCACACGGTCGAGCTAGGATTCGAGCTCCTGGAGCCTCCAGGAGCGTGTCGAGCCCTCCAGCTGCCCTCCCCGTGCCCTAGAGTCGTCTCTCATAGAAGGCCGAGCTTCGGCCGCCGCTCCGGCTCGTCGCCGGCGCCTCTCCCGGCGACCCTAGCCTCCCCTGATGCCCCTGCCAGATCGGCCACTTCGCCAGCGTGCCGTAGCTGCAAACCACGTGCGTTTTGGTGCTGTGCAGCGTCGTTTAGGTCATCTCCGACGAGCCCTCCGCCGCGGGCCTTGTCGCCGGCAACCACCCTCCGGTGGGGGTCTACGTGGCAAAGCTAACCCAGCAGCTCAGGACTTAATCACTCGCTGACAAGTGGGCCCAAGGCCAAGTCAAACCTCAATTAGGGCTGGTCAGCGCGGGATTAGTCCCAGAGTGGCTGACCTGCTGACGTCAGTCTGACGCAATAATTAGAATTTCCAGTATAAAACTAATTCCAGGAAATTGCTAAAACTTGTAAAAATCATAGAAATTAATGTGTAACTCCAATGAAAATAATTTATATATGAAAAAGTATCAGAAAAATTCAAGGATTCTGATTATGCTATTTTCAACTATGTTTGAAAAAGTTACAGAACCCTAAATTGTGGAAAAAGGAATAATTCAATTCTTATAATCACTTTTTAAATGGAATTTGCAAAAATATTCAAATTTCATTATATATACATTGTTCACCACTGTCCTAATTACAAGTCAATACCATAACATGACATTTCATGCATGTTAACATCAAGTTGATCTGAGCATCAGGTCGAATCAATTAAACCGGTATCCGAGAATACCCCGTTTGAATTGCTATTCGAATGTGATTCAAATCAACTCTAAACCTAATACATGTTGAAAATAATAACTTATCACCTTGCATTCTCATGCCATGCTCATGCATCATTTTGAGTGCATATGATTGTTATTGAATGTTGCCATTCATTTCGGTAGGCTCCGCACCCCCGGATTCCACCGAATATCCGTCTGACGGATATCGTTCCTCCTCTCAGCAACAAGGCAAGCAACCCCTTTGATCATCCCGATAACTCCCATGTTCTTGCTCCTGCACCTATTTATTGCATTTAAGATCAAATGCTTCAATTGCTTTTGCCACAATAGTTGAACCCACTTCCTTTGCATGACTTAACCTTGTCACAGTAAATAGCCAAACCTTGCAACCTAGCATACCTGGTAGTTGCTTGAGCTGTGATGTGCCTTACCCTGCTATGCATGCTATGCTTAGACTTGTGTATCACTACTGGAATCTGCTAGTTTGCCGACAGCTTTAAGCTTTGCCGTCAGCAATTTCACGGGGCTGAGGGCAAAGAGACGTTGCCCTCAGCCAAAATAGAAGTTGACGGCATAGGAGGGGCTGACGGCAAATAAAATATCTGCTGTCCGCTTCATCTAAGCCGGTAGCCAGCTGACGGCAAAGGACAAAAAAGCTGTCGGCATAGAAAGGCTGACGGCATAGGGGCTAACACAGTCGCCGCCTCGACCAGAAAAAAAAAACGGGGGCTCTCTTTGCCGACAGCCAGCTGAGGGCAAAGACTAACGGCTGTCTTTGCCGACAGCTGGCTGAGGGCAAAGAAAAAGGAAACTGCCTTATCCCCCGTGCCTACCTCTTCTCTCTCTCTCACCGTTCTCTCTCTCACCCTCCCACATGCATACAGCTGCTCTCCCCGGCCCGCACTGCGCCGCCCCGGCCCCCGCCGCCGCCCCGGCCCCTGCCGTCGGAGTCCCCTCCTCCTCCTCCGGCTCGGGCCCCCGCCGCCCCGGCCCCCGCCGCTCCCCCGCCGCCCCCCCACCGCCGGAGTCCCCTCCTCCTCCTCCGGCTCGGGCCCCCGCCGCCCCCCCGCCGCCGCCCCGGCCCCCGCCGCCGGAGTCCCCATCCTCCTCCTCTGGCTCGGGCCCCCGCCGCCAGCCGCCGGACGACGAGGCGCCGCCCGCCCCGGCCCCCGCCGCCCCCCCGCCCGACGCCGCCGGAGTCGCCTCCTCCTCCTCCGGCTCGGGCCCCCGCCGCCCCCCCCCCGCCCGCAGCCGCCGGACGAATTAATCGGGTCAGGCCCCTACTCGTTCGCCCTTGTCTCTGCCCCTGCATGGAAGAAAAAGCATCCCGGGTCACAAGAGGAGAGAAAAATCAACTAGTTTACCACTGTTAAGATTACCTTATCTTTGCTACTTAGGGTGCGTTTGGAAGCTAAGTATTTTTAAGGTTTTCTAGGAATACTGTGGTTTATGAAAAAACTTCAGTATTAAATACTTTAAGGTGTTTGAATTAAAAAAATACTGCAGCCTAACAAACCATAGTATCTCTAAAACTATGGTATTATTGTAGTATTTGAAAAAGAGGTCGGGACCTCTTTTTTTAAAACTGAGAAATGCTGGCTCATTGGTCTCTCTAAATCCATCAACTTATGACCAATAGTTGCTAGACGATAGATCTATCTGGCTAGTCAGGCAAGATCGAGGTGTGCATACTGCATAGATGTACGTATGACTTAGCACCGGCTGGAAACAAGTGCACGCGGAGGCGATTCTTACAGGGGTGTGTTGCTTCTGATCACTTCTAGACACACGAGCTGCACCTTCAGTGCCTGTCACAACGCTCCGCCTTTGATGCATCACAAGAGATAACTCGACTATGTATTCTAGCACTACAGAGAGAACCTGCTCATGCCCAACATGCATACGGTGCCTGTTAGCATGAGTTGATCCGGCCATGAGTACAGCTGAGTTAGGTTTGGCTATAGTTATCATCAAGATTATCCATGCAACGACAGAACAATCTTTCAAAATTAGAGAAACTTACTAAAAATTGCCATTTGCCAAACGCCTCCACAGTTTTACCAAAACTGAGAAAAAAACTACGCTTTTTAGAAACCAAAAGTATTTATTGCCCACACACGAAAATACTGAGGTTTTGTAATACTATTGTTTTGAAAAAACCGTGTTAGCGAACTAGGCCTTAGTTTTTTTAATTTACTTACTCGTAGTTTTTTTAATTTACCACTGTTCGACAAAAATACACTCACAAAATAATCAAGATATTTTCCAATTCACTGATTTATCAGCCAATGTATTGCTTATCAGTGGGTGATCATGCTAAGATTACCTTATCTTTGCTACTTATCATTTGGGTCAATTTATTGTTGTGACAAGTGATTAATCGGGTCAGGCCCCTCTGATTCATTTTCGAAAAACAACAGTACTTCACCATGACCCAGTGAAAAGATCATCAGTAATTTGCCCCTGAAAATTAAATAAATAAGAATAACGTATGAGCAAGATTTTGCCATCTCTAGTTGGGATCATTCTAGATTTTTAAACTACATGAGCAAGATTATACCATCAACAACTGAGTGAAGCTAAGGTTGGTCTTGTAACCTTCAGGCTCCTTGGCATTATCCCTATAAACTCTATCATTTGCAAACTTCATATTATATAGAGTAATCTACACCGTAAAGATATGGACATTCAGAGTTTTAGAAAAATGCATTTAAATGATAGATGTTAGTATTAGTTAGCTTAATTACCGCGAGTGCGTATTTGTGTTGATTGAGTGCATTTAAATGTGCAGTAGCTTCTCCGCGAGGGATTGGTTTTCGACGACCTCCCCTGCATTCGAAAGTGAGCACATTTGTTAACTCCTCCTCCACCCCCTTTATTTTGCTCTGTTCCGGCCTTCGTGCTGATGACACTATCTAGCTAGGTATTTTTAGTATTAAAATGCAAAGGTGTTGCGTAACCAATATGCGTCTCCCGTTCGAAAGGGTTCCTGTCATAAATATGCATGCATTTGCATATTTATAACGGTGATTCTTTCGAATTGTCCAACGTTATCCATGGACAGACCGGGTATGTGTAGGTTGGGTCATTTCCCACGCTTTGCTCCGGATCCCATGCAGAGTTTCGACAGCTCCTCCTTGTTGTTCTCCGGGTACACATCCTCTCGGTTAGTTGCCGAGACGTGTATCAGGAGAACAGCGGGGAGGTGCTGCCGAAATTTTGCGTTGGGTCGGGAGCAGAGCAGTGGGAAATGACCCAATCTACACATACTCGGGTGGGATTAGGACCCATCTTTACCTAGTAGCTGGTTGGTGTGCATGCCGCGCATCCCAATGTATTAACCATGATTAAAAAATGGCCATAATTAATTTAACATACTTGATGAATTGATATTTTATATTGTTTTATATGTGGATACTATGTAGCTAGCTTGCCAGAATGACTGATCGTGAATGGATGTACACCGGTCACCATAGTCAGAGAGATATGACCGATGAATGGTTGAGAAAAACCTATGAATTCGTGGAAACGGCGTTTTCTAAAGGCCAGCCAAAAACATGGTGCCCCTGCACTAAGTGCAAGAATTATTCGCGACAGACAAAGGATGTAATGGGTAAACACCTGCAGATGCGTGGTTTTACTCCCGGCTATACCTTGTGGACATTTCATGGTGAGTCGGCCCAACGTAACAGAGACGAGGTGTTGCGTCGGCGCACCGATGATCATGGTACAGGGATTGAAGACATGGTGAATGACTTTGATGATGCTCGGAACAAGGACGAAGAGATGGAGGAATCCGCGAAAGCCTTCTATGCCATGTTGGAGTCTTCAAAACGTCCTCTTCACGAGCACACTAAGATTTCTCAGCTAGATGCCATCGCACAAGTAATGGCTCTGAAAGCCCAGTTCAACATTGGAAGAGATCAGTTTGACTCAGTGATGACCCTATTTGGGCGCTTTTTACCAGAAGGTCATATTATGCCTTCAAACCTATATGAGTCAGACAAAATCCTTAGTGCACTCAAGATGTCGTATGAGCAGATACATGCTTGTGAGAAGGGATGTGCCTTATTTAGGAAAGAGTATGCGGAGGAAACATATTGTCCATTTTGCAAGTCCTCCAGATATGTTGAGGTAGAAAACGGTGAAGGTGAGAAGAAGCAGAGCAAAATCCCCGTGAGTGTCCTACGGTATCTGCCGATCCTACCAAGACTTCAACGACTTTACATGCTCGAAGAAACAGCAAAACAGATGACATGGCACAAACATGGAATTAGGAAAGAATTAGATGAACACGGAGTTCCGATGTTGGTACACCCTTCAGATGGTGACGCATGGAAGGCATTCGATAGTATACATAAGGAAAAAGCTAAAGAACCAAGGAATTGTCGAATCGCCATCAGCCTCGATGGGTTCAATCCTTTTGGTATGACGGCTACCCAATATAGTTGCTGGCCTGTATTTGTCATTCCCCTCAATCTTCCACCATCATCCATTATGCAAAGAAAGCACATATTTCTGACGTTGATAGTTCCAGGGCCAAAATACCCGGGGAAGAATATGAGTGTGTACATGCAACCGCTGATGGATGACTTGAAAGAAGCTTGGGTGAATGGGGTCAACACATACGACGCAGCTAAGAAAGAGAACTTTCAAATGTATGTTTGGTACCAATACTCGTTGCATGATCTGCCAGCATTTGCGCTTTTCGTTGCCTGGTGTGTGCATGGAAGGTTCCCATGCCCACAATGCAAGGCAGCTCTTAAGTTTCATTGGTTGCCGGCGGGTGGGAAGTATTCCTGCTTTGACTTGCATAGACAGTTCTTGCCTATGGACCATCCATTCAGAAAAGACAAGAAGAATTTCATGAAAGGTAAAGTTGTCAAACACTCTGCACCACCTGCGTTGACGGGGGCACAAATTAACGAACAGTTAAAATCTATGGAGCCTGATCCAAACCGTCCAGGGTATTTCTTGGGTTATAATGAGGAACACGCCTGGACCCACAAGCCATGCATCTGGGATCTCCCCTACTTCGAAGACCTCTTACTTCCACACAACATTGACATGATGCACACTGAAAAGAATATCGCCGAGGCCCTTCTTGGCACATTTTTTGGCACTGATAAGGGCAAAGATAATACAAAGGCTAGAGTTGACCAGGAGACTCTGTGTGATAGGCCATCACTAAACATGCGAGAACCGAAAGGAAGAAAAAATTGGTCCAAACCACCTGCCTGGTACAATCTTGAGAAGGGAGCAATAAGGGAAATCCTCTTGTGGGTGCAAAAAAAGTTGTTGTTCCCCGATGGGTATGCTGCGAATCTAGCGAGGGGAGCGAGCATTGAAAATGAAAATTTTTGGGCTCAAGAGTCATGATTGGCACATATGGCTTGAGCGGATAATGCCGGTGATGTTGCGTGGCTATATCCCCGAGGCTGAATGGCTAGTATTGGCCGAGTTGAGCTATTTCTTCCGTGTTCTTTGTGCTAAAGAGTTGTCGCGTGCCTTGTTAGATGACATGGAAGAGTTGGCGCCTGAGTTGCTCTGCAAGTTAGAGAAGATTTTTCCACCGGGCTTCTTTAATCCGATGCAACACATGATTTTGCATCTCCCAACCGAGGCAAGATTGGGTGGCCCTGTGCAAAATCGTTGGTGCTACGCAACTGAAAGAATGCAGAAGACACTTCGAGGAAAATGTAAAAATAAACGTAGAATTGAAGCATCGATGGCCGAGGCGTTCATTACCGAGGAGGCGGCAAATTTCGTAACAGCACACTATGATGCCACTATGCACAGCTTGCATAATCCAAAGCCTCGGTACAATCTGGGCGACCCGAAACGACGTGAATCCAATCTCAGCCTTTTCAAAGGGAAGCTCGCACCTTCTGGTGTGGGAAAACCAAAGTTGCTGTGCGTCGAGGATTGGCGCACACTAACGATGTATATATTGAACAATTTAACAGAAGTTCGGCCATACATCGAGTAAGCGCTCTGTACATTGTTTCGCAACTTTTAACACGTTTTGTGTCTAATAACTATTATTAATTGATACAGTCGACACGTCGAACAATTCTCGAATGGTGTTGCAATCGAGAAAGAATCCATTCTCGAGTATGAACTTCTTGAAAAGACAGGAGGCGGCTATCCTGGTTTCATCTCTTGGTTCAAAAAAACGGTACCTCCCTTATATATAATAAATGATTTCCTTTGTTGCTATTACTCATGAGTAACACACCAAACTCTATCTTTTCTTAACTTCTAGGCTAACACACCAAACTCTATCTTTTCTTAACTTCTAGGCTAACACACCAAAAAATGGGTATGTGTGCCTTGTTTTGTTTCATCTATAATTCGTTCGTTCATGATTTTTGTTGTACTAATTCTGTCTTTTCGTGTAGGCCAAACACAATAACCAGCCCGAGCCTGAGGGATACGCCGCGTTTAGCATGGCCCATAAGGGCTCGTACAAGACGGCGAAGGCATATTCTGAGGGGGACGGGCCGTCGGCGTACACAAGCCTGCCCGCCTACAGCAAAATGACGTCTTATTCTGAGGTGGTCAAACAGCTGCGCGGGCCTGACTTTGACCCGAGCCAGAATCCTATCGATCCAGAGGCGTTAATGATCTCTGGTGGCGGTAAGAGTCATGGCACGCTGGCCATGTGTGATGGCTTCGTCCCTATCACTGAGACTCTATCTCAGATCAAGTCGAGGCAAACGAGCTCGGCTCCTGCAATACGGCAACGCGCGAGGCCAGTTGATCTTGCCATCGAGGTTAGTTTTCTTCATTAGTTCTTTCGTTCTTTTGTCCCTGGATGGATGATGAAAATTCCTTTTGAGGAGTGGTTGCAGGCCGCACTTATGAAGGAGAGGGAGGCCACCAGGCTCTTGTTGGAGGAGAGGGACCGGAATACGCAGAGGTTGCTTGACGAGGAGAGGGCACGCAATAATGCCCATGCGAAGGCCATGCACGACTTCGTTGCGGTAAGTCAGTTGTGTGAGAAGCAAGGCCATGTGTGAGACGCAACAAGGCTATTTCTTTGACTCCTCGAAAACTAATTTGCAGGCTATGTGTGAGAAGCAAGGTTTGCCGCCCCCTCCGCCGATGCCTTCTCCGGTGGGAACGGTGAGTTCCCTTTCAATGACCGACCTTGCACGGTCTTATACCATTGTCTGTTGCCGTGCTAACCACATATTTTAACTCTTGCCTTGTTGCAGCATCATTCAAGAGTTGAATCCCACGATCCCTTTGCTTCTCCTGGTGAGAGACCTAGCAATCCAGCGACCAACGGAGATGCAGCTTCTCCTTCGTTTCCTGGCATTTGGTAAGTTATTCCTCTCCTTCTTATTCTTCTTATTGTTTAGATCAACTTAGATTATGCCAGGCTTTAATTAGCTTAGTAAATTCTAGTTGATATTAGCCATGGTTTAGTTAGCTTAGTAAATTCTAGTTGATATTAGAGCTCAAAAATGACATAATTAGTTTAGAAAGTTTTAAAAGAAACCAGAAGAGAAGAACAAACAAGAGATGAAGAAATAAGAGAAGAAGAAAGAGGAGAAAAAGATAACTTCTCTTCTTTCTTTTTCTCTATCTTCTTCTTCTTCTTCTTCTTCCACTTCTTCCACTTCTTGTTCTTGTTCTTCTTCTTCTTCTTCCCCTTCTTCTTCTAATTGCTTAGCTTAATTTAGGTAACTTCTTTATTATTGTATTCTTCTTCTAAATTCTTTCTCATTATGCAGATTTTGATAAAGCAGCATGGCATATGGATGGATGCTCGAGACTTTTTAATGCACTTGTGTAGTCCTAGATGAACTTTGTAATGCAATTGTATTTGTGGATGCACTTGTGATGCTTTGTAATACTTTGTGATCTTGTTTGCACTTTAATGACATATATTCGTGTTGTTTGCACTTGTGTTGTGCTGTCCGTACTTTGTGATGCACTTGTGGTGCTGTTTAGGGGCAGATTCAATATATATATGTTGCTGTTTGTATCTATGTTTTGCAAATGTAGGGAATTAACAGAAAACAAATATGGAAAAAAGCAAAGAGGGTCTTTGCCGACAGCTCACTGACGGCAAAGCCTTTGCCATCGGTGGGCTGTCGGCAAAGGGGACACGTGGCGGCAGCCTGTGCATTCTGGCAACTCTGGGCATCACAATTTTTCGGCTTTGCCGTCAGCTGGGGCAAAGCTGTCGGCAAAGAGGCGGCCAAGGGGACTCAGGGGTAGGCTTTGCCGTCAGCTGGGACAAAGCTGTGGGCAAAGAGGCGGCCAAGGGGACTCAGTGGTAGGCTTTGCCGTCAGCTGGGCTCTAGCTGTCGGCAAAGAGGCGGCCATGGGGACCCAGGTGTTTGGGCTTTGCCGTCAGCTCTGTTGCGGCTGTGGGCAAAGACGGGAGGCTTTGCCGTCAGCTTTGCTACGGCTGTGGGCAAAGCCTACCGTTAACCTTCTAACGGTGCTCGGCCTGCGCCGTTGCCGCCACTTCTCTTTGCCGTCAGCCCGTGCCACAAGGCTGATGGCAAAGTCTTTGCCGTCGGTGGAGCTCCGGCTGTCGGCAAAGAAGGTGATTGCCGATAAAATCTGGGCCGACACCTTTGTCGACAGCTCAGTGACGGCAAAGCCTTTGCCATCAGTTAAACTGTCCTTTGCCGTCAGCTCTGGCTGTCGGCAAACCAGCAGATTCCAGTAGTGTTTGGTCTGTCATCTGGGAGATGAACAGAATTGTGGAATGTGTTTGGTGAGCAAAGGTTGTGTGTTGAACTTGAGTTGGTAAAGGTACCGGTGAAAGGCCGTGTAGGAGTACATGGCGGGTTGTTTCATTGGAACCGTCCTTAGGAACTGAGTTCCGTGTATGTAATCCAAGACTAGATACTACCACATGCTGGGCCCTGAAATATGACCCCGCTCAGCCTATTAATCGGGTAGTACTCAGTCTAGGAGTTGCAAGTAGTTTCTGGTGTTTATAGTAATGCTGGAGGCCGTGCATGGTGCTGACCTGAGAGGTGGGCCGTGATGCAGTAGGCAGTGGCACGGTGTACCAAGTGGCACCCGGATGGTGGGCTTGGGAACCCTGCGCACATCGTTTGAGGTCGTGTCGGAAACCTCGGCCGGACTTCCGTACGGGTTACTCTCAGATAGGCGATAAACCTGGACTAGGTACTAGTGTGGTTAACGGTCGTGGCCGACTCCCTCGCTGGGCTTCGGCTTGAAGGTTGCCGAGGTGCATGACGTGCACATGGCGATAAGTGGCGAGAGCGTGTGTGACGAAGTACACCCCTGCAGGGTTATGATCTATTCGAATAGCCGCGTCCGCGGATATGGACTACTTGGAGACATATGTTGTTCATAGATAACTTCAATGGCTACTCATAAAATTGTCAAGATAAGCATGAGTGTCGTGGACGGCATTTCCAAATGGAGACGGAATGATTCCACGATAGTGTATTGTTGTGGTGTTAGTGGACTCGTGTGCGAGAAATCAAGTTGTCAAAACTAATTTCAAAATGCAGGTTGTCTAGCCACGAGTCAAATGCTGGCTTTCCGCATGAAACCCCACAATACCCTTTGATACCTTGCATGAGTAGTTAGTTCTCCTAAAGTCTTGCTGAGTACCTTCGTACTCATGTTTGCTTAATAAATGTTGCAGAGGTTGCTAATGACCCTAATGGAGGGTTCTTCGTAGACATCAACGACGACGAGTAGCTGGTGTCCCAGCTACGATCTGGCCCTACGTTGGATCTATAGTATAGTCAGGCCATGTGCCTTCTAGTTGCCCTGTCTGTACTCAGAAAGTTTAAAACTCTTCCGCTGGCTTGTAACTGAATGACTGTTATTATGGGTCGTGAGACCCTTAATGTGTAATATTATGTGTGTGGCTCTTCCGAGCCTCTTAAATGAAGCTTGTATGTTTATGGTTATGTTGTGATACCATCGATGTATCTATACATATCGGTATGCCATGCGTACGTGTGTCTTACTTGATATGTATGGGGTTCGAATACCTAGTCGTGAACTTTAGTAGCACTCCTTACAAGGAAATGCCCCTTTGTGATCCAACGAGCCTTGGTAGTTTGCTACTGCTCCGGACACATTGGTTGACCGGCATGTGTCCTTCTTAGCGGCTGTGTCTGTCCCCTTTGGGGAAACGTCACGCGACGTAATGGAGTCCTTGTAGCTTGCTACGACTCGTCTACGTTCGCTGATGACCGACACCTGCTTTGTTGGGTCATGTATGCCTGTCCTTGTGCGGTACTGCCACTTTGGTTTATGACTAGACATGTCGATCCGGGTTCTTTGACATTGGAATGCTAGCAACACTATTGCATACGTGAGTCAAAAGACGCAAACGGTCCCGGCTAAGGTAAGGCTGCAGCCGTGGAGTTAACCGTGCGTGAGACCGCAAAGAGATGCGATGTGTTACAGGCTGGATTCTTATGGCTTAGGATCGGGGTCCCGACAGCGTTGGTATCAGAGCCTGACTGACTGTAGGATTACTAAGCCAAACTGGTCAAAGTTGAGTCTAGAATTGCTTTAGTTATATATAAGGGAATTGTTTGTGGAAGGGAACGTAAGACTCTTGTTCTCTTCTCAAGTTATTCTATTCTGGTCATCCTCGTCTCTTCTACGGGAATTAAGGACTAGGTTACTCATCTTCTCCTAGGCTCGTGTTTCTGATCGGTAGATTATAGGACTACGGGTCAAGAGATATTGGTTTCTTTATTCCTTGGAAGCAGGAAGTAAGTTTGATGATCAGAGAGTTGAACTTGATAGTTGAGTGGTTACGCTATTCCATTTTTGGGTTGTCTCAAAATTTGTTTTTGAGCATTTACAGCCGTTATGCTGCCCAATTTTGCATTCGGAGATCTAATGCTTTTGCATTACTATCTATTTACAGATGCCTGGCCGTCCTTCTCGTCAGGTGGTACGTCTGACCAGGTGCATTGATGTACCGGGTCATACGGCCATGCTGGTCAGGGTGATGTCGGTGTGCGGTTACCGCTGGTACCCCGAGTACACAGTGGAGGAACAGTACCGAGACTTCAACCAGAGCCAGTACATCTGCACTGTTAGGGTATCTCCAGACTACCCTCGAGCGGAGAAGCCAATCCATTGGTCCTATGGGTTGGGGGTCACTGTTGACATGGCAGTATAGGATGCTGCCTATTCAATGCTGACCATTATGAGAACGAGACATGCACTGCTGCAGAATTCGGAGTTCTGCTATGTTCCGGCCTCTCAGCCTGGTGAAGAGGGATACCTCAGTGGAGTCTATTTTGATTCTTCTATGGAGGATCCACTTCTGCAGTCCACTGTTGAGATGCTAGAGAACAGAGACAGGGATGCTCGTGCTCTCCGCATGGAGCTTTATGCTACCCGTGCCCGTCTGTGGACAGCTTTGACGCAGCTGGCACCGGTAGTCCAGAGAGGGTATGGAGAGATGGAGATGTTGAACCCTGTTAGGAACCATCTTCCGGCCCACGTTGACTGCCAGCTATAGGAGGAGTCACACCTCTTCGGGGACCCCTCTTACCACCAGTCAGGGGACCAAGGCCACATCCGTGTCCTTATGGATCCCATGGATCTCAAGCTAGAGTGTTTCCTGATCCGCAGGTTGAGCTTCCAGGCCATGGAGGTAATCTCTATGAGATGTTCTATGCGGATGTCTGAGCTGTGAGCGGAAGGATAGTATGGTAGTAGCCGTACTTTCACAGTCCTGCGTGACTTGTGAAGTATGGTTGTAATGTGAAATGAATTCCGGAGGCCTAGATATATAATGTATAGGAAGCTTGTAAGGGTGTACTAAACTAGATAAATAATGTATAATGTAGTTTCACAATTTTAGTAGTTTGCTCTTCGGCTAAGGGTGAACTAAACTATGTAAGGGTGTGTATGAACCATGGTGTATATATAGCAGTTGCTTGTTACCATGTTGTTCGGATATTCATTTCCGCATTCCGTGTGTTCAGTACATTCTTAATCCATAGTTAGTATTGATATAATATTGGTCTAAGCTATGAGTTTGTTTGTCAGGATGGTGTTCACCAGGTTGAACCATGCCCCTGCTCATGAGCAAGGTGAGGGTAGTCAAGCGTCGCAGGAAGACCTGCCTCACCCACCTTCTCTGGTAGAAGTGATGCTTGAGGCAGAAATAAATATAAGGGAGACCAACCGACTGCTAGAGCGTATTGAGCAGAATACGGCTCGACAGCCTAGGAATGCTGCAGTGTCCCTCAATGACATTGTGAAGCTGAATCCTCCAAAGTTTCATCATTCCGTCGATCCCCTCGACGCTGATGACTGGCTGTGCAGCATCTCACGCAAGATTCGCTCTGCGAATGTGTCTGAGACCGACAAGGTGACCTTTGCGGCGTATTTCCTGGAAGGACCCGCCAATCTGTGGTGGGAGAATTTTGAAGCTATGCGTCCCGCTGAACCAGTGGCCACATGGGCAGACTTTAGTGCAGCTTTTCGTCTGCACCATATTCCAGAGGGCCTGATGGACAGAAAGAGAGAGGAGTTCTGTGCCTTCACTCAGGGCAAGATGTCTGTGGATGCCTATAGCCGCGAGTTCGGTAACCTCGCCCGCTATGCAACAGAGGAGGTGTCTACTGACGCCAAGAAGCAAGCAAGGTTTCGTAAGGGTCTGAGCCCTGAGCTCCGTCGTGACCTGCGCCTCCATGAGTGTGCAAGCTTTCAAGCCCTGGTCAACAAAGCAATCAGTGCCGAGACTGGTCATACTGACTTCGAAGCCACAAGAAAGCACTCCCGTGACTTTGGCTCGTCTTCTGGTTCCGTGTTTCCAAAACGCAGGCTGTGGGTTCCAAATAGTTCTCTGCCGCCAAGATACACTCCGAGGCCATCCTACGTGGCACCTCAGACAAATCAGGCCAACCCTCCAGCAAAAGCTTATGGTGGTCCAGCTAGCAATGTCGCACCACGTGCCAACCAGGTGATATGCTACAAGTGTGGAGAACCAGGGCATTATTCCCGTGAGTGTCCTCAGAATGTGGGTGCCAAACAACCCGGAAAGTCCGTCGGGCAGGCCAAGTCGGGCAAAGCTTATTATGTGAAGCCAACTCCTGCACGTGGCTGTGTGAACTATGTGTGAGTAGAAGAAGCTGCAGAGGATCCCGACGTCATGCTGGGTACGCTTCTTGTTAATCATCACCCAGCGTCCGTTCTCTTTGACACTGGGTCTTCTCATTCCTTCATTTCAAAAAGTTATGCACAGTTGCATAACATGTCATTTTGTGATATGCCAATCCCATTGGTTGTCCAAACCCCTGGTAGTAAATGGCAAACCTCTAGGATAACCTATGACAATGAAATTCTAGTAGACAGGCTAGTTTTTCTAGCATCATTGATAGCTTTGAAATCTTCGGATATTAATATCATCTTGGGCATGGACTGGATGTCAGCTCACTATGCCAAGATTGATACTCACTCTAGAAATGTCCAGCTTACCCATCCCTCGGGTCAGATATTAAATGTCTCCACTCGAGTTGCCAAATGCCAACTCTATTCCCTAAATGCCAACCCTCTTCCGGAACTTGAAGACATTCCGGTAGTCCGTGACTTCCCGGATGTTTTTCCAGAGGAACTGCCAGGAATTCCACCTGACAGAGATGTAGAGTTTGTAATAGATCTTGTTCCGGGAACCGTCCGAATAGCCAGGAGACCTTATAAGATGGCACCCCTGGAGCTAGCCGAACTTAAGAAGCAATTAGATGAGGCTTTGAACAAAGGTTTCATTCGTCCTAGCTCTTCTCCTTGGGCTTGTCCTGTCCTCTTCGTCAAGAAGAAAGACGGAACGGATCGGATGGTTGTAGATTACCGACCAGTTAATCTGGTCACCATAAAGAACAAGTATCCGCTCCCCAGGATCAACGACCTGTACGATCAGCTCGCTGGATCCTCAGTCTTCTCCAAAATGGATTTGAGTTTGGGATACCATCAAATCAAGATTAAGAACGGGGACATTCCAAAAATGGCTTTTGTTACTCGTTATGGCCAATATGAGTACACCATTATGTCCTTCGGTTTAACCAATGCCCCAGCCACTTTCTCTCGGCTGATGAACTCAATCTTCATGGAGTATTTGGATAAATTCGTCGTGGTATACCTCGATGATATTCTCATCTACTCAAAGAATGAACAAGAACATGCCGAGCATCTAAGGCTGGAATTGATGAAACTTCGAGAGCATCGCCTTTATGCCAAATTTTCAAAATGTGAATTCTGGTTACCAGAAGTGACCTATCTAGGCCACGTAATCTCTGGTAAGGGTATTGCTGTCAATCCCGAGAGAGTTCAAGTTGTCCTTGATTGGACTCAACCTGAATCGGTTAAGCAAGTTAGGAGTTTTCTTGGTCTAGCGAGCTATTGTCGGCGCTTCGTCGAGAATTTCTCCAAGGTTGCAAAGCCTCTAACTGAACTCCTCAAGAAAGATAAAAAGTTCGAGTGGACACCAAAGTGTGAGCATAGTTTTCAGGAACTGAAAAGACGCCTGACTTCCGCACGTGTGTTGCTACCACCAGATTTTTCTAAGGACTTTGTTATCTATTGCGACGCCTCGCGACAAGGATTAGGTTGCATTCTCATGCAAGATCGTCATGTGATCGCATACGCATCTCGAAAGTTGCGTCCACATGAGGATAATTATCCCACACATGACCTTGAGCTTGCAGCTGTGGTCCATGCACTAAAAACCTGGCGACATTACCTTCTGGGTAATCGTTGCGAAATATTCACTCATCACCAAAGTCTGAAATATATTTTCACCCAGCCGGATTTGAATCTCAGGCAAAGACGGTGGGTTGAGTTGATCTCGGATTACGACTTAGGGATAACTTACACCCCGGGGAAGGCCAATGTTATGGCCGATGCGCTAAGTCGTAAATCTTATTGTAACAATTTGATGCTACAACAAGGTCAACCACATCTCTATGAGGACTTTCGGAAGTTGAATCTTCATATTGTTCCTCAAGGATTCCTTTCTACCCTGGTGGCGAAGCCTACTCTTAAGGATCAAATCGTAGCTGGCCAAAAGCATGACAAGGGTATATCACAGATCAAGGAGAATATTTTTAGCGGCAACGCTAAAGAATTTTCCATGAACGATCAAGGTGTTGTGCTCTTCCAGAATCGTTTAGTGGTTCCTAAGAACCCACATCTAAGGCAGTTAATCCTTAAGGAGGCTCATGATTCTCCTCTCACCATTCATCCCGGTAGTACTAAGATGTATCAGGACCTACGCCAGAGGTTCTGGTGGACTAGGATGAAGAGAGAAATTGCTGAGTTCGTTGCTAACTGCGACGTTTGTCGTCGAGTTAAGGCAGAACATCAAAGGCCTGCTGGCACCCTTCAACCTTTAGCTATTCCTGAATGGAAATGGGATAAAGTTAGCATGGATTTCATTACCGGATTTCCCAAGACCAAGAAAGGAAATAATGCTATCTTTGTGGTCATTGACTGTCTTTCCAAAGTGGCTCATTTTCTTCCTGTTCGTGAGAGTATAACAGCTACCCAGCTAGCAGAGTTATATATCTCTCGAATAGTGTCTCTTCATGGTGTTCCCCTGGAAATTAACTCGGACCGTGGAAGTATCTTTACTTCTCGCTTCTGGGAAAGTTTTCAGAATGCCATGGGGACTCACTTATCTTTTAGCACTGCTTCCATCCTCAATCAAGTGGTCAAGTAGAAAGAGTGAATCAAATCCTAGAAGATATGCTCCGAGCTTGTGTTATTTCGTTCGGTATGAATTGGGAGAAGTGCCTTCCATTCGCCGAATTCGCTTATAACAATAGTTATCAATCAAGCTTGGGCAAAGCTCCTTTTGAAGTTCTCTATGGACGAAGATGTCGAACACCTCTTAATTGGTCAGAAACCGGAGAGAGGCAACTCTTTGGCCCGGATATGATCCAGGATGCAGAAGAGCAGGTTCGCATTAGTCGTGAAAAGTTGAAAACAGCCCAATCTCGTCAAAAGAGCCAATATGATCGTCATCATAAGGTTGTGACCTTTGAAGTTGACGAGAAGGCTTACCTTCGGGTTACACCTTTGAAGGGTACCCATCGATTCAGTATCAAGGGCAAGTTGGCTCCTCGTTACATTGGTCCTTTTTGCATTCTTGCCAAACGAGGAGAAGTTGCCTACCCGTTGGAACTTCCTCCGCATCTTTCCAAGGTTCATGATGTTTTCCACGTCTCGCAACTCAGGCGTTGCTTTTCGGATACTATCCGTGAAGTGGACCACGAAACGCTTGATCTCCAAGATAACCTTTCATACCGAGAATACCCCATGCGTATTCTTGATCAAGCTGAGCGTACCACTCGACGTCGAAACCTCAAGTTTCTTAAAGTTCAATGGTCAAATCATTCTGAAAAGGAGGCAACTTGGGAAAGAGAGGATCGTCTCCGACTTGAGTATCCTGCGTTATTCCCGACAACTTCTAAATCTCGGGACGAGATTCCTTTGAGTGGGGGTGAGTTGTCACATCCCTAACGCCTTAAGCAAGTTAGTCTTGTGCACATCTCTTCTTTGCATTTGCATCTAAGAAGTTTCAACAAAAACAACAAAGTGGCAAAGGAAAAACTCAAAACCCTAGCCACTATTTCAATTAAAGAAAATCTCAAACTAGTTCAAATCAATGAACCCAAAATGGCCTCAAGAAATGTTCAAACTTTCTGATAAATCATGAAAGTAAATGAGCATTGGAGAAAACTATTTTCTTGACACCTTAAGTATTTTTAAATTAATACAAAAGCCACTGGTTTCAAATTTTAAATTTGAAATCACAATCTATAATTTTCCAAAAATCTTGAAAACTTTGGAAATGGTTGGGAATGTTATAACAATATTTCAGGAGGTCTAAAATAGTTTTTACTTTTTGTTTTTGGAGCTGAAATAATTAGCAAAACAATAGTTAGCAAAACAGAAAAACAAAAACAGAAAAAAAATGGGAAATCCTTACCTGTCGCCTAGCCTGGCCCGGCCCATCTCCCTCGCTCGTCCCCTCCCTCGCGCGAGTAGGCAGCAGGAGGTGGCCGCCGCCTCCTCCGGTGCGGCCACGCACCTGTGCGCCTTCCTGGCCGCCGCCTCGCGCTGGCAAGGCCGGGGATAAGCCCCCTGAGGCCTCCCCTATCCATTCCCCGCACCGTTCTTCCCTCCTCCCGGATCTCTTCCTCCTCCTTGTTGCCGCCATTGGAGCCGAGCTCGAGCTCGAGCAGCAGCACCTCTAGCCATGGGATCCCGCCTCCGAGTAGTCTGTTAGCTCCGCCTCGTCGCCCTGGTCATCTCTGCAGAAGCCGAAGCTTCCCCAAGCTCTGCATCGCCCCCAACGCCGTCGTCTTCCACCTTCGGCCGCCGGACCTCTCCCGTCGATTCGTTCCCTCCGGCGCATCCCCGAGCCCCTCTTCAGCACCATCGGAACCGCCGTGAGCTCGTCGTCGTTTCCCCTCTCGCCCCACGCTCTCCCGTGCATCGTAGCCTAGTTTCCCACCAAGGCCGAGAGCTCCTCGCCACCGGACATGTCATCGCCGTCGCTGTGGTGTCCGATCCACACGCTCGAGCTAGGATTCGAGCTCCTGGAGCCTCCAGGAGCGTGTCGAGCCCTCCAGCTGCCCTCCCCGTGCCCTAGAGTCGTCTCTCATAGAAGGCCGAGCTTCGGCCGCCGCTCCGGCTCGTCGCCGGCGCCTCTCCCCGGCGACCCTAGCCTCCCCTGATGCCCCTGCCAGATCGGCCACTTCGCCAGCGTGCCGTAGCTGCAAACCGCGTGCGTTTTGGTGCTGTGTAGCGCCGTTTAGGTCGTCTCCGGCGAGCCCTCCGCCGCGAGCCTGGTCGCCGGCGACCACCCTCCGCTGGGGGTCGACGTGGCAAAGCTAACCCAGCAGCTCAGGACTTAATCACTCGCTGACAAGTGGGCCCAAGGCCAAGTCAAACCTCAATTAGGGCTGGTCAGCGCGGGATTAGTCCCAGAGAGGCTGACCAGTGGGGCCCCCTGTCAGGTTTGACCTGAACAGGTCGGCTGACCTACTGACGTTAGTCTGACGCAATAATTAGAATTTCCAGTATAAAACTAATTCCAGGAAATTGCTAAAACTTGTAAAAATCATAGAAATTAATTTGTAACTCCAATGAAAATAATTTATATATGGAAAAGTATCAGAAACATTAAAGGATTCTGATTATGCTATTTTCAACTATGTTTGAAAAACTTACAGAACCCTAAATTGTGGAATAAGGAATAATTCAATTCTTATAATCACTTTTTAAATGGAATTTGCAAAAATATTCAAATTTCATTATATATACATTGTTCACCAGTGTCCTAATTACAAGTCAATACCATAACATGACATTTCATGCATGTTAACATCAAGTTGATCTGAGCATCAGGTCGAATCAATTAAACCGGTATCCGAGAATACCCCGTTTGAATTGCTATTCGAATGTGATTCAAATCAACTCTAAACCTAATACATATTGAAAATAATAAATTATCACCTTGCATTCTCATGCCATGCTCATGCATCATTTTGAGTGCATATGATTGTTATTGAATGTTGCCATTCATTTCGGTAGGCTCCGCACCCCCGGATTCCACCGAATATCCGTCTGACGGATATCGTTCCTCCTCTGAGCAACAAGGAAAGCAACCCCTTTGATCATCCCGATAACTCCCATGTTCTTGCTCCTTCACCTATTTATTGCATTTAAGATCAAATGCTTCAACTGCTTTTGCCACAATAGTTGAACCCACTTCCTTTGCATGACTTAACCTTGTCACAGTAAATAGCCAAACCTTGCAACCTAGCATACCTGGTAGTTGCTTGAGCTGTGATGTGCCTTATCCTGCTATGCATGCTATGCTTAGAGTTGTGTATGGGAGATGAACAGAATTGTGGAATGTGTTTGGTGAGCAAAGGTTGTGTGTTGAACTTGAGTTGGTAAAGGTACCGGTGAAAGGCCGTGTAGGAGTACATGGCGGGTTGTTTCATTGGAACCGTCCTTAGGAACTGAGTTCCGTGTATGTAATCCAAGACTAGATACTACCACATGCTGGGCCCTGAAATATGACCCCGCTCGGCCTATTAATCGCGTAGTACTCGGTCCAGGAGTTGCAAGTAGTTTCTGGTGTTTATAGTAATGCTGGAGGCCGTGCATGGTGCTGACCTGAGAGGTGGGCCGTGATGCGGTAGGCAGTGGCACGGTGTACCACGTGGCACCCGGATGGTGGGCTTGGGAACCCTGCGCACATCGTTTGAGGCCGTGTCGGAAACCTCGGACGGACTTCCGTACGGGTTACTCTCAGATAGACGATAAACCTGGACTAGGTACTAGTGTGGTTAACGGTCGTGGCCGACTCCCTCGCGGGGCTTCCGCTTGAAGGTTGCCGAGGTGCATGACGTGCACATGGCGATAAGTGGAGAGAGCGTGTGTGACGAAGTACACCCCTGCAGGGTTATGATCTATTCGAATAGCCGCGTCCGCGGATATGGACTACTTGGAGACATATGTTGTTCATAGATAACTTCAATGGCTACTCATAAAATTGTCAAGATAAGCGTGAGTGTCGTGGACGGCATTTCCGTATGGAGACGGAATGATTCCACGATAGTGTATTGTTGTGGTGTTAGTGGACTCGTGTGCGAGAAATCAAGTTGTCAAAACTAATTTCAAAATGCAGGTTATCTAGCCAAGAGTCAAATGCTGGCTTTCCGCATGAAACCCCACAATACCCTTTGATACCCTGCATGAGTAGTTAGTTCTCCTAAAGTCTTGCTGAGTACCTTCGTACTCATGTTTGCTTAATAAATGTTGCGGAGGTTGCTAATGACCCTAATGGAGGGTTCTTCGTAGACATTGACGACGACGAGTAGCTGGTGCCCCAGCTACGATCTGGCCCTACGTTGGATCTGTAGTATAGTCAGGCCATGTGCCTTCTAGTTTCCGTGTCTGTACTCAGACAGTTTAAAACTCTTCCGCTGGCTTGTAACTGAATGACTGTTATTATGGGTCGTGAGACCCTTAATGTGTAATATTATGTGTGTGGCTCTTCCGAGCCTCTTAAATAAAGCTTGTATGTTTATGGTTATGTTGTGATGCCATCGATGTATCTATACATATCGGTATGCCATGCGTACATGTGTCTTACTTGGTATGTATGGGGTTCAAATACCTAGTCGTGAACTTTAGTAGCACTCCTTACAAGGAAATGCCCCTTTGTGATCCAACGAGCCTTGGTAGTTCGCTACTGCTCCTGACACATTGGTTGACCGGCATGTGTCCTTCTTAGCGGCTGTGTCTGTCCCCTTTGGGGAAATGTCACGCGACGTAATGGAGTCCTTGTAGCTTGCTACGACTCGTCTACGTTCGTTGATGCCGACACCTGCTTTGTTGGGTCATGTATGCCTGTCCTTGTGCGGTACTGCCACTTTGGTTTATGACTAGACATGTCGATCCGGGTTCTTTGACATTGGAATGCTAGCAACACTATTGCATACGTGAGTCCAAAGACGCAAACGGTCCCGTCTAAGGTAAGGCTGCAGCCGTGGAGTTAACCGTGCGTGAGACCGCAAAGAGATGCGATGTGTTACAGGCTGGATTCTTATGGCTTAGGATCGGGGTCCCGACAAAATTGTATTAGTAAAGGGCTCAAGATAGCATTAAGAATGAATTGCATGAGGCATGAAGCAAACCACATACCCAGTTCTCGCCAAATTGGATTAAGTTGATGCTCCCTTGATGGTGTGGCACACCAACCATTTTGCCACGCCTCTCGTTGGCGTTGTTGTGGCTGGCCTCCCACGTTTCGGAGCACCACTGATCCACCAAGGCCTCCCAACAATCCATCTTATCCACACACCATCTCGAGGGCACATAAGTTAATAAAGTGAAATTTGAGCGCGTAAGAACCAAATCAAGGAAACTAACTACAAAGCCTTAATAATATGTAATTACCTTCATGTAATGCTCCTTCTCCATCTTAGAAACACGGCACTTCGCCTTTTCCTTCCTAATACGCCGCGTGGCATAGTAGTCTCGAACAGCCTGCACCCGAGCCTCGTGCCGAAAGTTTTGAAGTAGGCGACGACATTCGGTTTTGATAACCTTTCCCGCGTACTCCTCGTATCCCTCCTCACACCTATAGTAGGTCTGCAAACGAGAGAACACCGATTAGTACAACAACTAGCTATGGTTGATTCATAATTGTGTGAAGGAGAAATTACCCATAACTGTCGGATCACCATGTCGGCTCTCGTGTTGCACAAAACACCGTCGATCTCCACCTCCGGCGGGGCCGGGGCACCCAAGTAGTGCTCCCAGGTCATTGCTACCGGGCAACATAACAAACCCTGGGAAGTTTTTACGGCAAAGCACACCAAGGACGCTGTTGGGCTTTCGTACACCCTTGGCAACAATCCAACCCCTACGGTATGACAAATTAAAGCCAAAACATTAGATATTTAAGAAAACGTGAAGGCAAAAGGTTAAATAAGAGTAAATTAACTTACTTCTCCCCATTTGGCCTAATCGACCACCTCTCCTCGGGGGTCGCCGACATGAGCGGGAGCCCCGAACTACCACGCTGGTAGACGGTAGCCCCCTCACCCAGCTCCTCGTCGCTACCAACATGGCCACCTGGCTCAGCCCAGGTATCCCACTTGGTCCGTGGGACGTATCCTCATCCCTGCTTTGCTCCGGAGTCGCGTGGAACGAAGCCTCTGGGACACAAGTCTCGTGGGTTGAAGGCTCGTCGACCTGAGGCTCATCGACCCGAGGCTCGTGAACCGGATACCGTGTAGCCTCAACCTCAGACGAATCCACCGTAGAAGTCATATGCTCAGGTGAATCAGCTTGGGGTGGTGGCGGAGACCGTGTAGCCTCCACCTCAGAAGGCGTGGCAGCCACCGCCCTACCTCTCCCGCGGCCACGTGTAACTTTAGTACAACATAAATACCAACATAAGTAATAAAATGTATATAAATACCAATATGCATACAACATGAGTACAACATAAATACCAACATGAATACAACGTGTACCTTTAGTACCTCTCGGCTTCGCGGGGGGTCGACCTCCTCTCACGGGGCGCTCCTTGCAGAGTAGAGAGCAACGCTCTCCGAAGAGACGAGGCAGGAATGGAAGTACCCATTCCATCACCCGTCAGCGAAGAAGGAGTCGCGGAGTGCTTTCGACCCTTTCCCACCATCTTTCAACACATGTCATGACAAAGAGTAAATGAAATTAGTACAACATAAATACCAACATGAGTAATAAAATGTATATAATTTAAGTGTATCATCGTCATAAATACCAACATGACTAATAAAAATTGAATACCTAACATGAACTCAAAATTTATATATAGTATAATAGTTGAATACCTGACATGAACTAATAACAATCGTGCTCGTCTATATATGCTTCGGGGTCAATAAATGCATCATGATCATCACTATCATCAATAAATGCATCATCATCATCACTATCAGGAAGAACATGTGGAAGGACACCATTATGTAATCAGTCAAGAAGTGACAGGTCATCCGCAGCAGTAACCTCTTCTTCTTCCAGCTCTTCCTGTTCGGGCTCAGGGGTTAAGACGGATTCACGGTCGCTGTATACTTCAATGTTCTAGGGTGAAGTAGAGCGGTTCTTGAAACGTTTCTTGGACATACGTGTTTCTTGGAAGAATTCTCCTTCATATGTTCTGGGTTAATGTGAGGTTCGTAATCCTCTTCATTGAGGGTAGGTGGTTTAAAATGTGGTGACACTTCATAAACGACATACCAACCTTTGAGATTTGGATCAGTTTGGTAGGCCCACGGTAGATAGTAAACTTGTGTTGCCTGTTGAGCCATAATATAGACATCGGGAACATCTAAGTGGGTGTTTTGGTTGATTTCGACTAGTCCTATATATTCATGAGTCCTTCTAGTCTCCCTCGGCTCAAACCAATAACATTTGAAGACTACGACGGTCGGTGGGTTTTCACCATACAATAGAAGTTCATAAATTGCTTCAACTCTTCGATAATACTCGGTGCCTCCTTCACCGATAGCAGAGACAGAACAATTTGTAGTCTTTAGGTCGGGCATAGATAGCTCTTTGCCAACGGTACGAAAGTGATACCCGTTGATGTTCTATTTGTCAAATGAACGGACCTTATAGTCAAAACCATTAGCGACTTGTCTCAACTCGGCGTCCATAGACTCTTCATCAGCCTACAAGTTTAATATGAAAGAATGGATGTATTAGACACATATTAGACCAAGAAATCAAATGGGCCCTTAATGGTAATTAATTACCTTTTGTTTGAACCAGGAGATGAAACCGGGATAGTCGCTTCCATGCTTTGTGAGAAGCTCATACTCTTCGATGGAATCCTTTTCGATGACCGCTCCATCCGAGAATTCGGTGACGTGTCGACTATATCAAATATCCGGGAATAAGAGTAGTTCAAAGCAATTAGAAGTTGCGGAACAATAATTTACCGAGAACTTACTCGATGTACGGCCGCACTTCTGTTAGGTTGGTGAAGATATACAATGAAATGGTCCGCCATTCTTCGACAACCAACGATTTCCCTTTCGAAGCACCGGATAGTGCGAGCTTACCTTTGAATAGGCTGAGGTTGGATCAAACTTTTTTTGGATCGCCGTCATTGTACCGAGGCTTCGGGTTATGCAAATGATGATTTTTGGCTTCGTAGTGTGTTGTCATGAAGTTTGTCGCCTCATCAGTAATGAATGCCTCAGCCATCGATGCTTCAAATCTACGTTTATTTTTACACTTAGCTCGAAGCGTCTTCTGCATCCTCTCAGTTGAGTAGCACCATTAATTTTGAACGGCCCGCCATTCTTGCCTCAGTCGGCAGATGCAAAATCAAATGTTGCATTGGATTAAAGAAGACCGGTGGAAAGATCTTTTCTAATTTGCAGATCAACTCCGCCACCAACTCTTCCATTTCATCTAGCACGCGAGGTGATAGTTCTTGCGCACAAAGAGAATGTAAGAAATAGCTCAGCTCTGCCAGTACTAGCCATTCATCCTCAGGGATAAAGCCACGCAACATCACCGGCATTACCCGCTCAATCCATATGTGCCAATCATGACTCTTGAGACCAAATATTTTCAATTTCTCAAGACTCGCTCCCCTCTTTAGATTCGCAACATACCCATCGGGGAACATCAACCGCATGTTCACCCACAATAGCATTTCCCTCATAGCTGGCCTTTCCAGATTGAACCATGCCTTTGGCTTCGCTATGCTTTGCTTTCCTTTCCGTTGTCGCAAGTTTTGCAACGGTCTATCACATAGAGCCTCCAGGTCGATTCTAGCCTTAGGATTATCTTTTGACTTCCCCTCTATGTCGAACAATGTACCAAAAATGGCCTCCGCAATATTCTTTTCAGTGTGCATCACGTCGATGTTGTGTGGGCAAAGGAGGTCTATGAAGTAAGGCAGATCCCATAAGCATGACTTGTGAGTCCAGGCGTGTTCCGTATTATACCCTTTGAAGTATCCTGGATGCAAAGGATCAGGCTCGAGAGCGTTTAACTGATCAAGGGTCTGTTGGCCTGTCAGCGCAGGTGGTGCAGTGTTTTTGACAACTCTACCTTTGATGAAATTCTTCTTGTCCTTTCTAAACTTATGGTCGGGATCCAGGAATTGTCTATGCATGTCGAAGCAACAATACTTGCGACCAGCATACAGCCAACGGAACTGAAGAGCTGCCTTGCATGTGGTGCACGAGAACCTTCCATGCACACAGCAGCCAGCGAATAGCGCAAACACCGAATAATCATGCGTCGAGTACATGTACCACACATGCATTTTGAAATTTGTTTTGGTAGCCGCTTCGTAGGTCTTGATCCCATTATCCCAGGCTTCTTGCAACTCATCCTTAAGCGGCTGCATGTACACATTCATATTCTTCCCCGGGTAGTTGGGCCCTGGAATTATCAACGTCAGGAAAATGCTCTTTCTTTTCATAATCTCTGCGGGTGGCAAATTCAGTGCAATGACAAATACAGGCCAACAACTGTATTGTGTTGCCGTCATACCATACACATTGAACCCATCCGTGCTGATGGCAACTCTAGGTTGCCTTGGATCTTCCGATTTATCCTTATGTAATGCATCGAAGTGCCTCCACGCAAAACTATCTGAAGTGTGTACTAACATCTTGTTCCCATCCGCATCTAGTTCGGTTCTTTTGCCCAATTTGTGCCATGTCATCTGTCTGGCAGTCTGTTCGACCATGAAAAGACGTTGAAGTCTTGGTACGATTGGCAGATACTGAAGAACACTAATGGGGATTTTTGTCTGATTCTTCTCACCCATATCGTTGTCTACCACAATATACATGGAAGAATTGCAAATGGGGCAATAGTTCAAGGCCACATACTCAAGCCTAAATACGGCACATCCATTCTCACAGGCATGTATCTTCTCATAGGGCATCTTAAGTACACGGAGGATTTTCTTTGACTGGTACAGGTTTGTAGGCAGTACATGGCCTTTAGGTAGAAAGCGTCCAAATATCGTCATCATCGCGTCGTAGCATTCTCTGCCTAGGTTGAATGGAGCCTTTAGAGCCATTACTTGCGCGATGGCATCCAGCTGACAAAGCTTAGTCTGCTCGTGGAGAGGACGTTTTGAAGACTCCAACATTTCATAGAAGGCCTTTGCAGATTCCTCCATCTCATCGTCTGAATCCCGAGCATCATCAAAGTCTTGCACCATGTCTTCAATCCCGGTACCATGCTCGTCGGTGCGACGACGAATCACCTCAGCTCTGGCACGTTGGTCACACTGACCATGGAAATTCCACACCGTATAATTAGGCGTAAAACCCCACTTCTGCAGGTGTTTACCCATTTCAAACTCTGTCTGCTTTTTCGAGTTGTCGCAGTTGGGACAGGGGCACCATGTTTTTTGCTGGCCATTTGCAAATGCGGCTCTCACAAACCCCCTAGTTTTTGTTAACCATTCATGGGTCATGTCTTTCTAACTAGGGTGACCAGTGTACATCCAAGAACGATCACTCATGTAGCCTAGCTACCTATGGGCGCACAAGAAATAAATATATAATTCATCATCTATATTCATACGCTAATCAAGTTTGTCAGTTTTATTACGTCCATGCAACCTACACGCTAATAGGTAAAGATAGGTCCTAATCCCACCCGAGTATGTGTAGATTGGGTTCGTTTTCCCATGCTCTGCTCGAGATGCGATGCAGAATTTCGGCAGCACCTCCCCGCTGTTCTCCTAATACACGTCTCGGCAATAAGAAGAGAGGATATGTACCCGGAGAACAACAGGGAGGCACTGACGAAATTCTGCATCGGATCCAGAGCATAGCATATGGGAAAACAAACCCAATCTACAGATACTTGGGTTGTCCATGGATAATGTTGGACAATTCTAAAGGATGGCGGTTATAAATATGCAAAGAAATGCATATTTATAGATGTCGCCCTTTCGAACAGGAGACGCATACTGGTCACGCATACTCATGATTGAAGAAACCTATAGCTAGCAAGTTTCATCGGCATGAAGACCGGGACAGAGCAAATTAAGGGGGTAGGAGGAGAAGTCATTTGTGCTCACCAACAAACGCAAGGGCGGAGCTCGTCCAACGCAAGTGGAGGTCGTCGAACAACTGCACATTGAAATTCACACGATCAACACAAATATGATGTTTTTATAATTAACATAACTATGTGACCTAACTCATAACTATGTGGGTCAGTGTCGTCGAGGGTCGAGGGTCACTTGCATTGGGGGTTGGGGTCTTTTTGGTCAACAAGAGGCCGAAGAGGTGTCGGTGCTTGGGAGTTGGGGGTCAGTGGCGTCGGCGGTCGGGGTAGGGGGTCGGAGGTCGAGGGTGAGTGGCGTCGGGGGTCGGGGGTCGAGGGTCAGTGGCGTTGGGGGTCGGGGGGTCGGGGGTTCGCATACTACGGCATCTCCTCCAACCTCATCAGCTACCTGACTGGCCCGCTCGGGGAGAGCACGACCGCCACCGTCGCCGCCGTCAATGCCTGGTCCAGCGCCGTGTCCATGCTGCCGCTGCTCGGCGCCGCCATCGCCGACTCGTGGCTCGGCCGCTACCGCACCATCGTCGCCTCCTCCATGCTATGCATCACGGCCAGCCAACTCCGCACAACGCCCCCTGATTCGTTTTGTTCGTCGACGTCAAGCACAACTTTCTTCCTTCTGCTCAATCAACTTTTCTGTGGATCTTTTCGGTAGCGTTTGGTTGAATGATAACAAGTTTACTGGTCCAAGAAATCTCGCACGAGTGGCGCAGGGATGTTTCAAAATGTCATTGTTTTGTCCGGTGGAAGCACACACACCACAACATAGTGCTTCTCACGTCGATGTGCTCATGAATCAGCTGGACCGGGTCGATCTTTTTTTTGGGAGGGTAACAGGTCGATCTTCGAAGATAGAATAATGTGCTCAACCCTAAACCTTTTTATTTTCTAATGACACCACTTTTTTCTTGAAACACATCATCAGTACTCCCGAGTCAAAAAAATATATTGTTTTTTAGCCTTTCCGATAAAGAGGTACTGTGAGAAAAAATTATTTTTTGTAAATAATAAGTGTCACATGTGTGACACAGAACACATCGGCGTTTTCAAACTACAAGTACCATTAAATAGAAACAAAACCAAAAAAACACATCATGCTTAACAACTAATGTTATCATCCTCGTGTCATTAATTTTACCATAAACAATTCGCATATACAGTATAACCTAACAAACTAATTACCATGAACCTAAAAATGACAAAAGAGAAAAAACAAAAAAAGCAGAAACTTATTTACCTAGGGGAGGGGCAGCGCTGGCAGGAGCGGTCATGGGGGAGGGAGTCCACGACGGAGGGGAGCGGTGCAGGGAGGGGCCGGGTGGATCCGACCTGGGGGAGGGGCGCCGAGCGGCGCAGGGAGGGGTGGCCACGGGGGAGGGGAGGGTGCGGCGGAGGGGCGGCATAGGGAGGTGGGGCAGAGCAGGATGGTGGCGGCCCAGGGAGGAGGGGCGGAGCAGGGAGGTGGCTGCGCAGGGAGAAGGGGCAGAGCAGGGAGGTCGCGGCGTAGGGAGGAGGGGTGGTGCAGGGTGGTGGCGGCGCAGGGAGGAGGGGCGGAGCAGGAAGGGGCGATGCAGGGAGTGGCGGTGCAGGGTGGTGCGGCGCCGGGTGGGGGAGGCACCAGGGGAGGGGTGGGCGGGCGGGAGGAGGGCGACAAGGTGGGGAGGCATCGGGTGGGGCAGCCGTTAGTGGGGTTGGTGGGCCGCCGTCCCCTTTGTCGTCCACCATGCTCCTAGGCAGACGACAAAGGAGTCCCAGGCAGACGGCAAAGGGGCGGGGTGGGTGGGGGTGGGGTTTCGGCCGTTTGGGGGGAGGGCTTTGCCGTCTGCCCACCCTTTGCCATCCGCATAGGGCTCCTTTGCCGTCCGCCAACGGACGGCAAAGAGGTGGCTGATGGCAAATTAAACATTTGCCATCAGCCACCTCTTTGCCGTCAGCACTGTGACAGCTGACGGCAAAGATTACCTTTGCCATGCGTCAGCAAACGGCAAAGGCAAGGCAGACGACAAAATTCTGAATTCCAGTAGTGAAAGATGATAGGCATCCAAAGAGGATATAATAAAAACTTCCATATTCAATCCATTGATTAGTAAGAGAAATTTGATTCCTAACAATCAGTTTTGAGATATGGATTTGGTAATATGAGAGTTATGTTAGTAGGGTGTTGTGAATCTAGAAATACTTGTGTTGAAGTTAGTGATTCCCGTAGCATGCACGTATGGTGAACCGCTATGTTAGGAAGTTGGAGAATAATTGATTTATTGATTGTCATCCTTTTTGTGGCGGTCGGGATCGCGCGATGGTTAACACCTACCAACCCTTCCCCTAGGAGTATGTGTTTAGCACTTTGTTTCGATTACTAATAAAACTTTCACAATAACTATATGAGTTCTTCATGACTAATGTGAGTCCATGGTATAGATGCACTTTCACCTTCCACCATTGCTAGCCTCTCTAGTGTCGCGCAACTTTCGCCGGTGCACAAACCTACCATATACCTTCCTCAAAACAGCCACCATATATTGCCATGCGACTCCCACCGTTCCGTCTCATGACTTGTGTCGTCACTTTCATATTGCCTTTGCATGATCGTAAGATAGCTAGCGAGATGTTGCAATGTCATACGCTAAGCTAGATCGTCGCACATCCCGGTACACTACCGGAGGCATTTCCTATAGAGTTATCATTGTTCTAAGTATTGAGTTGTGAGTAAATAAAAGTGTGATGACCATCATTATTAGAGCATTGTCCCATGTGAGGAATGAAAAAAAAGAGGCCAAAGATGCCCAGCAAAAAAATGAAAAGAGGCCGAAGAGCCCAAACAAAAAAAAGAGAGAAGGGACAATGCTACTATCTTTTTCCACACTTGTGCTTCAAAATAGCACCACGTTCTTCATGATAGAGAGTCTCTTGTTTTGATACTTCCATATACTAGTGGGAATTTTCATTATATAACTTGGCTTGTATATTCCAATGATGGGCTTCCTCAAAATTGCCCTAGGTCTTTGTGAGCAAGCAAGTTGGGTGCACACCCACTAGTTTTCCTTTTGAGCTTTCACACACTTATAGCTCTCGTGCATCCATTGCATGGCAATCTCTACTCATACACAATGATATCTATTTATGGGCATCTCCATAGCCCATTAATATGCCAAGTTAATGTGACCATCTCCTCCTTTTTGCCTCACAACCTCCACCACACTTTATTCCACCTATAGTGTTATATCCATGGCTCATGCTCATGTATTGCGTGAGAGTTGAAAAAGTTTGAGAAAGTAAGAGTGTGAAAACAATTACTTGCCAATACCAGGGTTGTACATGATTTAAATTCATTATGTGGGGATGATGGAGCATAGCCACACTATATTATTTTGTAGGGATAACTTTCTTTGGCCTTGTTACTTCAAAAGTTCATGATCACTTTGCTAGTTTTCTTGAAGTATTATTGTTTTCATGTCAATAGTAAACTATTGCTTTGAATCTTACGGATCAGAACATTCATGCCACAAGAAAGAAGTTACAAAGGACAAATATGTTAGGTAGCATTCCACATCAAAAATTTAGTCTTTATCACTTCCCTACTCGAGGACGAGCAGGAGTTAAGCTTGGGGATGCTTGATACGTCTCCAACGTATCTATAATTTTTGATGGTTCCATGCTATTAGCTTGTCAACTTTGGATGTTTTGTATCCATGAATATGCTATTTTATATCTTTTTGGGACTAACCTATTAACTCAGTGCCAAGTGCCAGTTTCTGTTTTTCTGTGTTTTTGACCTTTTTCACGGGAGAATAATAAATGGAGTCCAAACGGAATAAAACCTGCGGAATGATTTTTTCCAGAATAGAAGATATGCACGGAACTTGAGAACCAAGGCAAAGGACCTCGGGGGAGGTCACAAGCCCCCAAGCCCCGACCTAGGGGGCGGGCCTAGCCGGCTTGTGGGTCCCCCCTGGCTCCTCTGCCCTACTTCTTCCGCCTATAAATTCTCCAAAAATCTAAAAAGCCACAGAGAGCCATGAAAATACTTTTCCGCCGCCGCAAGCTTATGTCTCTGCAAGATCCCATCTGGGGCACGTTCTGGTGCCCTACCGGAGGGGGGATTCGGACACGGAGGGCTTCTTCATCAACACCATTGCCTCTCCGATGATGCGTGAGTAGTTCACCATAGACCTTTGGGTCCATAGCTAGTAGCTAGATGGCTTCTTCTCTCTCTTGGATCTTCAATACAAAGTTCTCCATGATCTTCATGGAGATCTATCCGATGTAACTTTCTTTTGCGGTGTGTTTGTCGAGATCCGATGAATTGTGGATTTATGATCAGATTATCTATGAATATTATTTGAGTCTCCTCTGATCTCTTATATGAATGATTTCATATCCTTGTAATTCTCTTCGAGTTGTGGGTTTTGTTTGGCCAACTTGATCTATAATTCTTGCACTGGGAGAAGTGCTTGGTTTTGGGTTCATACCGTGCAGTGTCCTCACCAAGTGACAGAAGGGGTAGTGAGGCACGCTTTGTGTTGTTGCCATCAATGGTAAAAAGATGGGGTTTATATCATATTGCATGAATTTGTCCCTCTACATCATGTCATCTTGCTTAAGGCATTACTCCGTTTGTTATGAACTTAATACACTAGATGCATGTTGGATAGCGGTCGATGTGTGGAGTAATAGTATTAGATGCATAAAATATCGGTCTACTTGTCTCGGACGTGATGCACTACTCGAATCAGAGAATTTGCCGTCTACCGGGTCTTTGCCGTCTGCTGGCTGATGGCAAAGAAGCTCTTTGCCGTCAGCTACCAAAAAATAGATGGCAAAGATCTGACAGATGGCAAAGAAGTGCTTTGCCATGAGTCGCTTCTTTGCCGTCCGCTAGCGGACGGCAAAGATGGCCCATGCAGACGGCAAAGAAAATCGCAGTTGTAGCCATTACATTTGCCATCCACCGTGTCTTTGCCGTCCGCCAAAAGCTCCTTTGCCGTCCGCCTTGGATCACAGCAGACGGCAAAGAAATCAACCCCACGGCTGCCCACTAACGCTCCAACCGCCGTGTCTTTGCCGTCCGCCAAAAGCTCCTTTGCCGTCTGCCTTGGAGCACAGCGGACGGCAAAGAAATCAACCTCGGCTGCCCACTAACGCTCCAACCCCACCTCGTTGTTTTAAAAAAAAAACCCGCCTCGTCGCCCTCCTCCCGCACGCTCCCTCCCCCATCTTGCGCCCACCGGCCGTCGCCTCCCAGCCCTCCCCACCGGCCGGCGCCTCCCCGCCCTCCACACCGGCCGGCGCCTCCCCGCCCTCCCCACCGGCCGGCACCTCCCCGCCCTCCCCGCCCTCCCCACCGTCGCCACCTCCTCCCCCACCGGCCGGCGCCTCCCCGCCCTCCCCCACCGGCCGGCGCCTCCCCGCCCTCCCCCACCGGCCGGCGCCTCCCCGCCCTCCCCACCGTCGCCACCCCCCCTCCCCATCGGCTCCCCCCTGCAGGCCGCACCTCTCCCCCGATCCGGCCACGCCGTCAGGAGCACGAGCAGCCCCCCTGACGCTCCTCCTTGCCCCGGACGCCTTGGAGCCTCGTCGCCACCCCCCTTCGTCACCCGCACCCTCCTCCGCCGCCTAGCCGGAGCAGCCAGCAAAAACGGTGAGATTATTTCCTTGTAAAAACGGTGAGATTATTCTGTATAGGAGAAAATGAAAAAAATGAGTTCGTACTGCTATTTACCATCAATTTGGTAGTAATTATTGGACACATGACACATCATACCTACACAAAGAAAATATTCTCAAGCTAATATCTATTCTCTTTGAATAAATGATACAAAATAAAGGAGGTGACACCTTCGAATATGTAGAATGGCACAATGTTGTTATAGAAATTATGCAAATACAAATATCTTTTTGTCTGCTGTGGAAATATGATTAACATATAAATGTCAGTTTTACTTAATGCGTTGTGTTAAACAAAGGCCATACCAAGTTCCCAAAATTTACAGTGACATGTGACAACTTTGGTTTAATTGATTTTCCTAATGATTTAGTGTTCAACAAAATAAATTCTGAGACTGCTGCGAATAATGGTGCGTGTCTGCATGTGGAGCATGTCATTAGCCCTCCATACCCTAGGGCGCTTAGTTCGTGTCATGGCTCTATGTTTGGCCGTTTTGATATGCGCGTGTTAACTTCCTGTTGGTTGTATGCATATCAATTATATAGACCCTGGCATCGACTCTCTATATTTACACCAACTCAATGTGATGTTAAGATGGGTAAAAGTGCCCCTAATATGTGATGTTAAAGAGTTATACACTCATCGCGCATGTAGAGGACATCAAGTACTATCCATGCATCAATCCGAGCAGACGCACGTGCCCTGAATTCAGGAATCTAGTGAACAAAACCAATGTATAAGTAGAGGTCATGGAAAAAAGTGCATCGTATATACAATAGAAGACTAAGTAAGTAATCTGGTTTATGAATAAAATAATTTAAAATTACTACCGCGTCACATCTGAAAAGATTAGGAGAACATGGTTGGAGCTGGTTTATGTATAAGTAGAGGTCACATCTGAAAGCACGACACAATGGCCCTGTTTGGATGCCACCGCTAGAGCTAGTTTTAGCTAGTTGGAGCTGGAAAGTTTTATAGGTGACCTGGAAAGTTTTATAGGTAACTTCGACCCCCGACCCCCGACCCCCGACAACACTCACCCTCGACCCCCGACCCCCTACCCCCACCCCCGACGCCACTGACCCACGATCCCCGACGCCCGACGCCACTGAGCCTCGACCCCCGACCCCCGAACCCCGACAACACTCACCCTCGACCCCCGACCCCCTACCCCGACCCCGGACGGCACTGACCCCCGACCCCCGACCCCCGACAACACTCACCCTCGACCCCCGACCCCCTACCCCGACCCCCGACGCCACTGACCCCCAACCCCCGAGCCCCGACACCTCTTCGGCCTCTTGTTGACCGAAAAGACCCCAATCCCCGACGCCAGTGACCTTCGACCCCCGATGACACTGACCCACATAGTTATGAGTTAGTTCATATAGTTATGTTAATTATAAAAACATCATATTTGTGTTGATCGGGTGAATTTCAATGTGCAGTTGTTCGACGACCTCCACGTGCGTTGGACGAGCTCCGCCCTTGCGTTTGTTGGTGAGCACAAATGACTTCTCCTCCTACCCCCTTAATTTGCTCTGCACCGGTCTTCGTGCCGATGAAACTTGCTAGCTATAGGTTTCTTCAATCATGAGTATGCGTGACCAGGATGCGTCTCCCATTCGAAAGGGCGACATCTATAAATATGCATTTCTTTGCATATTTATAACCGCCATCCTTTCGAATTGTCCAACATTATACATGGACAGCCCGAGTATGTGTAGATTGGGTTTGTTTTCCCGTATGCTGTGCTCCGGATCCGATGCGGAATTTCGTCAGTGCCTCCCCTGTTGTTCTCCGGGTACACATCCTCTCTGCTTATTGCCGAGACGTGTATCAGGAGAACAGCGGGGAGGTGCTGTCGAAATTCTGCATCGCATCTGGAGCAGAGCATGGGAAAACGAACCCAGTCTAGACATACTCGGGTGGGATTAGGACCTATCTTTACCTATTAGCGTGTAGGTTGCATGGACGTAATAAAACTGACAAACTTGATTAGCGTATGAATATAGATGATGAATTATATATTTATTTCTTGTGCCCCCATAGGTAGCTAGGCAACATGAGTGATCGTGCTTGGATGTACACTGGTCACCCTAGTCAGAAAGACATGACCCATGAATGGTTAACAAAAACCAGGGGGTTTGTGAGAGCCGCATTTGCAAATGGCCAGCATAAAACATGGTGCCCCTGTCCCAACTGCGACAACTAGAAAAAGCAGACAGAGTTTGAAATGGGTAAACACTTGCAGAAGTGGGGTTTTACGCCTAATTATACGGTGTGGACTTTTCATGGTGAGTCTGACCAACGTGCCAGAGCTGAGGTGATTCGTCGTCGCACCGACGAGCATGGTACCGGGATTGAAGACATGGTGCAAGACTTTGATGATGCTCGTGATTCGGACGATGAGATGGAGGAATCTACAAAGGCCTTCTATGAAATGCTGGAGTCTTCAAAACGTCCTCTCCACGAGCAGACTGAGCTTTGTCAGCTGGATGCCATCGCGCAAGTAATGGCTCTGAAGGCTCAATTCAACCTAGGCAGAGAATGCTACGACGCGATAATGACGATATTTGGACGCTTTCTACCCAAAGGCCATGTACTGCCTGCAAACCTGTACCAGTCAGAGAAAATCCTCCGTGTACTTAAGATGCCCTATGAGAAGATACATGCCTGTGAGAATGGATGTGCCTTATTTAGGCTTGAGTATGCGGCCTTGAACTATTGCCCCATTTGCAATTCTTCCAGGTATATTGTGGTAGACAACAGCATGGGTGAGAAGAATCAGACCAAAATCCCCATTAGTGTTCTTATATATCTGCCAATCGTACCAAGACTTCAACGTCTTTTCATGGTCGAAGATACGGCCAGACAGATGACATGGCACAAATTGGGCAAAAGAACCGAACTAGATGCGGATGGGAACAAGATGCTGGTACACACTTCAGATGGTTTTGCGTGGAGGCACTTCGATGCATTACATAAGGATAAATCGGAAGATCCAAGGCAACCTAGAGTTGCCATCAGCACGGATGGGTTCAATGTGTATGGTATGACGGCAGCACAATACAGTTGTTGGCCTGTATTTGTCATTCCACTAAATTTGCCACCCGGAGAGATTATGAAAAGAAAGAACATTTTCCTGACGTTGATAATTCCAGGGCCCAACTATCCGGGGAAGAATATGAATGTGTACATGCAGCCGCTTAAGGATGAGTTGCAAGAAGCCTGGGATAATGGGATCAAGACCTACGACGCGGCTACCAAAACAAATTTCAAAATGCATGTGTGGTACATGTACTCGACGCATGATTATCCGGCGTTTGCGCTATTCGTTGGCTGGTGTGTGCATGGAAGGTTCCCGTGCACCACATGCAAGGCAGCTCTTCAGTTCCGTTGGCTGCAGGCTGGTCGCAAGTATTCTTGCTTCGACATGCATAGACAATTCCTGGATCCTGACCATAAGTTCAGAAAAGACAAGAAGAATTTCATCAAAGGTAGAGTTGTCAAAAACACTGCACCAGCTGCATTGACAGGCCAACAGACCCTTGATCAGTTAAACGCTCTCGAGCCCGATCCTTTGCGTACAGGATACTTCAAAGGGTATAATACAGAACACGCCTGGACTCACAAGTCATGCTTATGGGATCTCCCTTATTTCAAAGACCTCCTTTGCCCACACAACATTGACGTGATGCACACTGAAAAGAATATTGCGGAGGCCATTTTTGGTACATTGTTCGGCATAGAGGGGAAGTCAAAAGATAATCCTAAGGCTAGAATTGACCTGGAGGCTCTATGTGATAGACCGTTGCAAAACTTGCGACAACGAAAAGGAAAGCAAAGCATAGCGAAGCCAAAGGCATGGTTCAATCTTGAAAGACCAGCTATGAGGGAAATGCTATTGTGGGTGAAAATGCGGTTGATGTTCCCCGATGGGTATGCTGCGAATCTAAAGAGGGGAGCGAGTCTTGAGAAATTGAAAATATTTGGGCTCAAGAGTCATGATTGGCACATATGGATTGAGCGGGTAATGCCGGTAATGTTGCGTGGCTTTATCCCTGAGGATGAATGGCTAGTACTGGCAGAGCTGAGGTATTTCTTCCATTCTCTTTGTGCGAAAGAACTATCGCCTGGCGTGCTAGATGAAATGGAAGAGTTGGCGCCGGAGTTGGTCTGCACATTAGAACAGATCTTTCCGCCGGGCTTCCTTAATCCAATGCAACATTTGATTTTGCTTCTCCCGACTGAGGCAAGAATGGGGCGGGCGTTCAAAATCGATGGTGCTACTCAACTGAGAGGATGCAGAAGACGCTTCGAGCTAAGTGTAAAAATAAATGTAGAATTGAAGCATCGATGGCCGAGGCATTCATTACTGAGGAGGCGGCAAACTTCGTGACAGCACACTACGAAGCCAAAAATCATTATTTGCATAACCAGAAGCCTCGGTACAATTATGGCGATCGAGAAAAAGTTCGATCCAACCTCAGCCTATTCAAAGGTAAGCTCGCACCATCCGGTGCTTCGAAAGGGAAATCGTTGGATGTCGAAGAATGGCGGACCATTTCATTGTATATCTTCACCAACCTATCAGAAGTGCGGCCATACATCGAGTAAGTTCTCGGTAATTTATTGTTCCGCAACTTCTAATTGCTTTGAACTACTCTTATTCCCGTATATTTGATATAGTCGATACGTCGCCGAATTCTCGGATGGAGCGGTCATCGAAAAGGATTCCGTCGAAGAGTATGAGCTTCTCGCAAAGCATGGAGGCGACTATCCTGGTTTCATCTCTTGGTTCAAACAAAGGGTAATTAATTACCATGAAGGGCCCATTTGATTTATTGGTCTAATTTGCGGCTAATGCATCCATTCTTTCGTATTAAACTTGTAGGCTGATGCAGAGTCTATGGACGCCGAGTTGAGACAAGTCGCTAATGGTTTTGACTATATGGTCCGTTCATTTGACAAATACAACATCCACGGGTATCACTTTCGTACCTTTGGCAAAGACCTAAAGACTACAAATTGTTCTGTCTCTGCTATCAGCGAAGGAGACACCGAGTATTATGGAAGGGTTGAAGCAATTTATGAACTTCTATTCTATGGTGAAAACCCACCGACCGTCGTAGTCTTCAAATGTTATTGGTTTGAGCCGAGGGAGACTAGAAGGACTCATGAACATATAGGACTAGTCGAAATCAACCAAAACACCCACTTAGATGTTCCCGATGTCTATATTACGGCTCAACAGGCGACACAAGTTTTCTATCTACCGTAGGCCTGCTAAACTGATCCAAATCTCAAAGGCTGGGATGTCGTTTATGAAGTGCCACCATATTTTAGACCACCTACCCTCAATGAAGAGGATTACGAACCTCACATGAACCCAGACACATATGAAGGAGAATTCTTCCAAGAAACACGTATGTCCAAGAAACGTTTCAAGAACCGCTCTACTTAACCCCAGAACATTGAAGTAGACAGCGACAGTGAATCCGTCTTAACCCGTGAGCCCGAACAGGAAGAGCTGGAAGAAGAAGAGGTTACTGCTGCGGATGACCTATCACTTCTTGACCGATTACATAATGGTGGCCTTCCACATGTTCTTCTAGATAATGATGATGATGATGCATTTATTGATGATAGTGATGATCATGATGCATTTATTGACCCCGAAGCATATATAGACGAGGACGATTGTTATTAGTTCATGTCAGGTATTCAACTATTATACTATATATAAATTTTGAGTTCATGTTAGGTATTAAATTTTTATTAGTCATGTTGGTATTTATGTTGTACTAATTTCATTTACTCTTTGTCCTGACAGGTGTTGAAAGATGGTGGGAAAGGGTCGAAAGCACGCCGCGGCTGCTTCTTCGTCGACGGGTGATGGGATGGGTACTTACATTCCTGCCTCGCCTCTTCGGAGAGTGTTGCTCTCTACTATGCAAGGAGCGCCCCCCGTGAGAGCAGGTCGACCACCCGCGAAGCCGAGAGGCACTAAAGGTACACGTTGTATTCATGTTGGTATTTATGTTGTACTCATGTTGTATGCATATTGGTATTTATATACATTTTATTACTCATGTTGGTATTTATGTTGTACTAAAGGTACACGTGGCCGCGGGAGAGGTAGGGCTACACGGTCTCTGCCACCACCCCAAGCTGATTCACCTGAGCACAGGAGGACTTCTAGGGTGGATTCGTCTGAGGTGGAGGCTACACGGTCTCCGGTTCACGAGCCTCGGGTCGACGAGCCTCGGGTCGACGAGCCTTCGACCCACGAGACTCGTGTCCCAGAGGCTTCCTTCCAGACGACTGCGGAGCACAGCAGGGATGAGGGTGCGTCCCAAGAGACCCAGTGGGATACCTGGCCTGAGCCAACTGGCCATGCTGGTAGCGACGAGGAGCTGGGTGAGGGGGATACCGTCTACCAGCGTGGTAGTTCGGGGCTCCCGCTCATGCCAGCGACCCCCGAGCAGAGGTGGTCGATTAGGCCAAATGGGGAGAAGTAAGTTAATTTACTCTTATTTAACCTTTTGCCTTCGCGTTTTCTCAAATATCTAATGTTTTGGCTTTAATTTGTCATACTGTAGGGGTTGGATTGTTGCCAAGGGTGTCCGCAAGCCCAACAGCGTCCTTGGTGTTCTTTGCCGTCAAAACTTCCCAGGGTTTGTTACGTTGCCCGGTCGGGAGCGAGAGGTAGGGATGACCTGGGAGCACTACTTGGGTGCCCCGGCCCCGCAGGAGGTGGAGATCAACGGTGTTTTGTGTGACACGAGGGCGGACATGGTGATCCGAAAGTTCTGGGTAATTTCTCTTTCACACAATTATAAACTAACCATAGCTATTTATTGTACTAATCGGTGTTGTCTCGTTTGCAGACCTTCTACAGGTGTGAGGAGGGATACGAGGACAACGCGGCAAAGGTTATCGAAACCGAATGTCGCCGCCTACTTCAAAACTTTCGGCACGAGGCTCGGGTGCAGGCTGTTCGAGACTACTATGCCACGCGGCGTATTAGGATTGATAAGGCGAAGTGTCGTGATGCTAAGATGGAGAAGGAGCATTACATGAAGGTAATTACATATTATTAAGGCTTTGTAGTTAGTTTCCTTGATTTGGTTCTTACGCACTCAAATTTCTCTTTATTAACTTAGGTGCCCCCGAGATGGTGTGTGGATAAGATGGATTGTTGGGAGGCCTTGGTGGATCAGTGGTGCTCCGAAACGTGGGAGACCAGCCACAACAACGCCAAGGAGAGGCGTGGCAAAATGGTTGGTGTGCCACACCATCAAGGGAGCGTCAACTTAATCCAATTTGGCGAGAACTGGGTATGTGGTTTGCTTCATGCCTCATGCAATTCATTCTTAATGCTATCTTGAGCCCTTTACCAATACAATTTTCTGCTCTCTCTCTTTTAGGCGCGTCACAATAAGACGGAGGCGCCATAGATGTACGACCTGTATGCGATGGCCCATACTGCCTCGTACAAGAAGGTCAAGGCATTCTCTGAGTCTGACCTCGAGCACCCAGAAAACTTCACCAACATCTCCTCCCACGACAAGCTCGTGAAGTACAGAGATCACGGGAAGGCGAGGAAAGGGGAGGACTTTAACCCGAGCGAGGGGCCTATTGATTCAGAGCTGGTGATGATAGCTGGCAACGGGAGGCCCCATGGCTCGATCGCCATTGGAGACGGCCTTATACGTTGTCCTAGCACTCTCCGGCAGATAAAGGCACGCCAAACGAGCTCTTGTCCGGAGATAACACGTCGTCCACGGCCAGTCGAGCTCGCCATCGAGGTTAGTTTAATGGACTCAACTATCTTTCCGCATTATGTTGTGCATTGGAACCAATATGATTACATTGCTAACAATGAGTTGTGTTGCAGGCTGCTATTCAGAAAGAGAGAGCGGCAATGCAGGCGGCTATGGCGGAGAAGGATAACGAAATTAGGGAGCTGGAGGAGAGGACGACTGCATTGGTGGAGGCGGAGAGGGCACGGAATGAAGCGTCTACCAGGGCCATATACGAGCTCTTCGTGGTAAGTTTCTTCTTCATGTTATTTCAAATCTTGCATTTGAATGTCCGTTTCATTAATAAATAAAAAGTTTGACTTGTCGAAACCAAATGTACAGTCTATGTGCGAGAAGAACAGCCAAGTCCCTCCGCCGATGCCAGTCATTAACGTTGCGGGGACGGTGAGTTTCATTTCAGTGGAGTGATCTTAAGAGTGTCCTCATGCTAACTACACATTGCAAACGATGTTTGGTGCAGAATATGTCTCGAAACGCATCGCACGACCCTTCTACAGTCGAGCCTTCTCCAGGGCAGCCTTCTCCAGGTGAAACAAGCCAGAGCCACCGTGCTTCACCCTAACTTAGGTATGTTATTTCTAGTGTTTTAATAAAAAATAGCTAGACTTCCATCTAATGACATAATTAGCATAGTTAGCTCCAAAATAGCTAGACTTCCATCTAATGACATAATTAGCTTAGTTAGCTCCAAAATGGCCTATTTAATAAAAAATGACCTATACTTAGCTAATTATCCTTGAAATGACATAATTAGCTCCAAAAAGGCATTCTTAGCCAATTTAGCCCGAAGAAGGGGACAAGAAGAGAAAAAGAGGAAAAATGAAAGGAAGGAAGAGGAAAAATGAGGAGTAGAAGAAGGAGGAGAGGGAGAAGGAGGAGAAGAAGGAGAAGAAGGAGAAGAAGGAGGAGAAGGAGAAGGAGCTCCTCCTTCTCCTTCTTCTTCCTCCTTCTTCCTCCTTCTCCTTCTCCTTCTTCTTCTCCTTCTCCTTCTTCTTTTCTTCTTCTTCTCCTCTTCCTCCTCCTCCTCCTCCTCCTCCTCCTCCTCCTTATTTTACTTCTTCTTCTCTATCTCTTCTTCTACGTAGCTTAGACTCATCCAAGAAAGGGTAAATTGGCTAATTATCCTACGAAATGACATAATTAGCTTAGTTAGCTCCAAAATGGCCTATTTAATAAAAAATGACCTATACTTAGCTAATTATCCTCGAAATGACATAATTAGCTCCGAAAAGGCATTCTTAGCCAATTTAGCCCGAAGAAGGGGACAAGAAGAGAAAAAGAGGAAAAATGAAAGGAAGGAAGAGGAAAAATGAGGACAAGAAGAAGGAGGAGAGGGAGGAGGAGAAGAAGAAGGAGAAGAAGGAGAAGAAGGAGGAGAAGGCTCCTTCTCCTTCTTCTTCCTCCTTCTTCCTCCTTCTCCTTCTCCTTATTCTTTTCTTCTTCTTCTCCTCTTCCTTCTTCTCCTCCTCCTCCTCCTCCTTATTTTACTTCTTCTTCTGTATCTCTTCTTCTACGTAGCTTAGACTCATCCAAGAAAGGCTAAATTGGCTAATTATCCTACGAAATGACATAATTAGCTTAGTTAGCTCCAAAATGGCCTATTTAATCAAAAATGACCTATACTTAGCTAATTATCCTCGAAATGACAGGATTAGCTCCAAAAAGGCATTCCTAGCCAATTTAGCCCGAAGAAGGGGACAAGAAGAGAAAAAGAGGAAAAATGAAAGGAAGGAAGAGGATAAATGAGGAGAAGAAGAAGGAGGAGAGGGAGGAGGAGAAGAAGAAGAAGAAGAAGGAGAAGATGGAGGAGAAGGAGAAGGAGCTCCTCCTTCTCCTTCTTTTTCCTCCTTCTTCCTCCTTCTCCTTCTCCTTCTTCTTCTCCTTCTCCTTCTTCTTTTCTTCTTCTTCTCCTCTTCCTTCTTCTTCTCCTCCTCCTCCTCCTCCTCCTCCTTATTTTACTTCTTCTTCTCTATCTCTTCTTCTACGTAGCTTAGACTCATCCAAGAAAGGCTAAATTGGCTAATTATCCTACGAAATGACATAATTAGCTTAGTTAGCTCCAAAATGGCCTATTTAATAAAAAATGACCTATACTTAGCTAATTATCCTCGAAATGACAGAATTAGCTCCAAAAAGGCATTCCTAGCCAATTTAGCCCGAAGAAAGGGACAAGAAGAGAAAAAGAGGAAAAATGAAAGGAAGGAAGAGGAAAAATGAGGAGAAGAAGAAGGAGGAGAGGGAAGAGGAGAAGAAGAAGGAGAAGAAGGAGAAGAAGGAGGAGAAGGAGTCCTTCTCCTTCTCCTCCTTCTTCTCCTTCTTCTCCTTCTTCTTCTCCTTCTCCTTCTTCTTTTCTTCTTCTTCTCCTCTTCCTTCTTCTTCTCCTCCTCCTCCTCCTCCTCCTCCTCCTTATTTTACTTCTTCTTCTCTATCTCTTCTTCTACGTAGCTTAGACTCATCCAAGAAAGGCTAAATTGGCTAATTATCCTATGAAATGACATGATTAGCTTAGTTAGCTCCAAAATGGCCTATTTAATAAAAAATGACCTATACTTAGCTAATTATCCTCGAAATGACATAATTAGCTCCAAAAAGGCATTCTTAGCCAATTTAGCCCGAAGAAGGGGACAAGAAGAGAGAAAGAGGAAAAATGAAAGGAAGGAAGAGGAAGAAGAGGAGAAGAAGAAGGAGGAGAGGGAGGAGGAGAAGAAGAAGGAGAAGAAGGAGAAGAAGGAGAAGAAGGAGGAGAAGGAGAAGGAGCTCCTCCTTCTCCTTCTTCTTCCTCCTTCTTCCTCCTTCTCCTTCTCCTTCTTCTTCTCCTTCTCCTTCTTCTTTTCTTCTTCTTCTCCTCTTCCTTCTTCTCCTCCTCCTCCTCCTCCTCCTCCTCCTTATTTTACTTCTTCTTCTCTATCTCTTCTTCTACGTAGCTTAGACTCATCCAAGAAAGGCTAAATTGGCTAATTATCCTACGAAATGACATAATTAGCTTAGGTAGCTCCAAAATGGCCCATTTAATAAAAAATGACCTATACTTAGCTAATTATCCTCGAAATGACATAATTAGCTCCAAAAAGGCATTCTTAGCCAATTTAGCCCGAAGAAGGGGACAAGAAGAGAAAAAGACGAAAAATGAAAGGAAGGAAGAGGAAAAATGAGGAGAAGAAGAAGGAGGAGAGGGAGGAGGAGAAGACGAAGGAGAAGAAGGAGAAGAAGGAGGAGAAGGAGAAGGAGCTCCTCCTTCTCCTTCTTCTTCCTCCTTCTTCCTCCTTCTCCTTCTCCTTCTTCTTCTCCTTCTCCTTCTTTTTTTCTTCTTCTTCTCCTCTTCCTTCTTCTTCTCCTCCTCCTCCTCCTCCTCCTTATTTTACTTCTTCTTCTCTATCTCTTCTTCTACGTAGCTTAGACTCATCCAAGAAAGGCTAAATTGGCTAATTATCCTACGAAATGACATAATTAGCTTAGTTAGCTCCAAAATGGCCTATTTAATAAAAAATGACCTATACTTAGCTAATTATCCACAAAATGACATAATTAGCTCCAAAAAGGCATTCTTAGCCAATTTAGCCCGAAGAAGGGGACAAGAAGAGAAAAAGAGGAAAAATGAAAGGAAGAAAGAGGAAGAAGAGGAGAAGAAGAAGGAGGAGAGGGAGGAGGAGAAGAAGAAGGAGAAGAAGGAGGAGAAGGAGAAGGAGCTCCTCCTTCTCCTTCTTCTTCCTCCTTCTTCCTCCTTCTCCTTCTCCTTCTTCTTCTCCTTCTCCTTCTTTTCGTCTTCTTCTCCTCTTCCTTCTTCTCCTCCTCCTCCTCCTCCTCCTTATTTTACTTCTTCTTCTCTATCTCTTCTTCTACGTAGCTTAGACTCATCCAAGAAAGGCTAAATTGGCTAATTATCCTACGAAATGACATAATTAGCTTAGTTAGCTCCAAAATGGCCTATTTAATAAAAAATGACCTATACTTAGCTAATTATTCTCGAAATGACATAATTAGCTCCAAAAAGGCATTCTTAGCCAATTTAGCCCGAAGAAGGGGACAAGAAGAGAAAAAGAGGAAAAATGAAAGGAAGGAAGAGGAAAAATGAGGAGAAGAAGTAGGAGGAGAGGGAGGAGGAGAAGAAGAAGGAGAAGAAGGAGAAGGAGGAGAAGGAGAAGGAGCTCCTCCTTCTCCTTCTTCTTCCTCCTTGTTCCTCCTTCTCCTTCTCCTTCTTCTCCTTCTCCTTCTTATTTTCTTCTTCTTCTCCTCTTCCTTCTTCTCCTCCTCCTCCTCCTCCTCCTTATTTTACTTCTTCTTCTCTATCTCTTCTTATACGTAGCTTAGACTCATCCAAGAAAGGCTAAATTGGCTAATTATCCTACGAAATGACATAATTAGCTTAGTTAGCTCCAAAATGGCCTATTTAATAAAAAATGACCTATACTTAGCTAATTATCCACGAAATGACATAATTAGCTCCAAAAAGGCATTCTTAGGCAATTTAGCCCGAAGAAGGGGACAAGAAGAGAAAAGGAGGAAAAATGAAAGGAAGGAAGAGGAAGAAGAGGAGAAGAAGAAGGAGGAGAGGGAGGAGGAGAAGAAGAAGGAGAAGAAGGAGAAGCAGGAGGAGAAGGAGAAGGAGCTCCTCCTTCTCCTTCTTCTTCCTCCTTCTTCCTCCTTCTCCTTCTCCTTCTTCTTCTCCTTCTCCTTCTTCTTTTCGTCTTCTTCTCCTCTTCCTTCTTCTCCTCCTCCTCCTCCTCCTCCTTATTTTACTTCTTCTTCTCTATCTCTTCTTCTACGTAGCTTAGACTCACCCAAGAAAGGCTAAATTGCCTAATTATCCTACGAAATGACATAATTAGCTTAGTTAGCTCCAAAATGGCCTATTTAATAAAAAAATGACCTATACTTAGGTAATTATCCTCGAAATGACATAGTTAGCTCCAAAAAGGCATTCTTAGCCAATTTAGCCCGAAGAAGGGGACAAGAAGAGAAAAGGAGGAAAAATGAAAGGAAGGAAGAGGAAAAATGAGGAGAAGGAGAAGGAGGAGAGGGAGGAGGAGAAGAAGAAGGAGAAGAAGTCTCCTTCTTCTTCTCCTTCTCCTTCTTCTTTTCTTCTTCTTCTCCTCTTCCTTCTTCTCCTCCTCCTCCTCCTCCTTATTTTACTTCTTCTTCTCTATCTCTTCTTCTACGTAGCTTAGACTCATCCAAGAAAGGCTAAATTGGCTAATTATCCTACGAAATGACATAATTAGCTTAGTTAGCTCCAAAATGGGGAATTTAATAAAAAATGACCTATACTTAGCTAATTATCCTCGAAATGACATAATTAGCTCCAAAAAGGCATTCTTAGCCAATTTAGCCCGAAGAAGGGGACAAGAAGAGAAAAAGAGGAAAAATGAAAGGAAGGAAGAGGAAAAATGAGGAGAAGAAGAAGGAGGAGAGGGAGGAGGAGAAGAAGAAGGAGAAGAAGGAGAAGAAGGAGGAGAAGAAGAAGGAGCTCCTCCTTCTCCTTTTTCTTCCTCCTTCTTGCTCCTTCTCCTTCTCCTTCTTCTTCTCCTTCTCCTTCTTCTTTTCTTCTTCTTCTCCTCTTCCTTCTTCTTCTTCTCCTCCTCCTCCTCCTCCTCCTTATTTTACTTCTTCTTCTCTATCTCTTCTTCTACGTAGCTTAGACTCATCCGAGAAAGGCTAAATTGGCTAATTATCCTACGAAATGACATAATTAGCTTAGTTAGCTCCAAAATGGCCTATCTAATAAAAAATGACCTATTCTTAGCTAATTATCCTCGAAATGACATAATTAGCTCCAAAAAGGCATTCTTAGCCAATTTAGCCCGAAGAAGGGGACAAGAAGAGAAAACGAGGAAAAATGAAAGGAAGGAAGAGGAAAAATGAGGAGAAGAAGAAGGAGGAGAGGGAGGAGGAGAAGAAGAAGGAGAAGAAGGAGAAGGAGAAGAAGAAGTAGAAGGAGAAGGAGGAAGAAGGAGGAAGAAGAAGGACTCCTTCTCCTTCTCCTCCTTCTTCTCCTTCTTCTTTTCTTCTTCTTCTCCTCTTCCTTCTTCTTCTCCTCCTCCTCCTCCTCCTCCTCCTTATTTTACTTCTTCTTCTCTATCTCTTCTTCTACGTAGCTTAGACTCATCCAAGAAAGGCTAAATTGGCTAATTATCCTACGAAATGACATAATTAGCTTAGTAAGCTCCAAAATGGCCTATTTAATAAAAAATGACCTATACTTAGCTAATTATTCTTGAAATGACATAATTAGCTCCAAAAAGGCATTCTTAGCCAATTTAGCCCGAAGAAGGGGACAAGAAGAGAAAAAGAGGAAAAATGAAAGGAAGGAAGAGGAAAAATGAGGAGAAGAAGAAGGAGGAGAGGGAGGAGGAGAAGAAGAAGGAGAAGAAGGAGAAGGAGGAGAAGGAGAAGGAGCTCCTCCTTCTCCTTCTTCTTCCTCCTTCTTCCTCCTTCTCCTTCTCCTTCTTCTTCTCCTTCTCCTTCTTCTTTTCTTCTTCTTCTCCTCTTCCTTCTTCTCCTCCTCCTCCTCCTCCTTATTTTACTTCTTCTTCTCTATCTCTTCTTCTACGTAGCTTAGACTCATCCAAGAAAGGCTAAATTGGCTAATTATCCTACGAAATGACATAATTAGCTTAGTTAGCTCCAAAATGGGGAATTTAATAAAAAATGACCTATACTTAGCTAATTATCCTCGAAATGACATAATTAGCTCCAAAAAGGCATTCTTAGCCAATTTAGCCCGAAGAAGGGGACAAGAAGAGAGAAAGAGGAAAAATGAAAGGAAGGAAGAGGAAAAATGAGGAGAAGAAGAAGGAGGAGAGGGAGGAGGAGAAGAAGAAGGAGAAGAAGGAGAAGAAGGAGGAGAAGGAGAAGGAGCTCCTCCTTCTCCTTTTTCTTCCTCCTTCTTGCTCCTTCTCCTTCTCCTTCTTCTTCTCCTTCTCCTTCTTCTTTTCTTCTTCTTCTCCTCTTCCTTCTTCTTCTTCTCCTCCTCCTCCTCCTCCTCCTTATTTTACTTCTTCTTCTCTATCTCTTCTTCTACGTAGCTTAGACTCATCCGAGAAAGGCTAAATTGGCTAATTATCCTACGAAATGACATAATTAGCTTAGTTAGCTCCAAAATGGCCTATCTAATAAAAAATGACCTATACTTAGCTAATTATCCTCGAAATGACATAATTAGCTCCAAAAAGGCATTCTTAGCCAATTTAGCCCGAAGAAGGGGACAAGAAGAGAAAACGAGGAAAAATGAAAGGAAGGAAGAGGAAAAATGAGGAGAAGAAGAAGGAGGAGAGGGAGGAGGAGAAGAAGAAGGAGAAGAAGGAGAAGAAGGAGGAGAAGGAGAAGGAGTCCTTCTTCTTCCTCCTTCTTCCTCCTTCTCCTTCTACTTCTTCTTCTCCTTCTCCTTCTTCTTTTCTTCTTCTTCTCCTCTTCCTTCTTCTTCTCCTCCTCCTCCTCCTCCTCCTCCTTATTTTACTTCTTCTTCTCTATCTCTTCTTCTACGTAGCTTAGACTCATCCAAGAAAGGCTAAATTGGCTAATTATCCTACGAAATGACATAATTAGCTTAGTAAGCTCCAAAATGGCCTATTTAATAAAAAATGACCTATACTTAGCTAATTATTCTCGAAATGACATAATTAGCTCCAAAAAGGCATTCTTAGCCAATTTAGCCCGAAGAAGGGGACAAGAAGAGAAAAAGAGGAAAAATGAAAGGAAGGAAGAGGAAAAATGAGGAGAAGAAGAAGGAGGTGAGGGAGGAGGAGAAGAAGAAGGAGAAGAAGGAGAAGGAGGAGAAGGAGAAGGAGCTCCTCCTTCTCCTTCTTCTTCCTCCTTCTTCCTCCTTCTCCTTCTCCTTCTTCTTCTCCTTCTCCTTCTTCTTTTCTTCTTCTTCTCCTCTTCCTTCTTCTCCTCCTCCTCCTCCTCCTCCTCCTTATTTTACTTCTTCTTCTCTATCTCTTCTTCTACGTAGCTTAGACTCATCCAAGAAAGGCTAAATTGGCTAATTATCCTACGAAATGACATAATTAGCTTAGTTAGCTCCAAAATGGCCTATTTAATAAAAAATGACCTATACTTAGCTAATTATCCACGAAATGACATAATTAGCTCCAAAAAGGCATTCTTAGCCAATTTAGCCCGAAGAAGGGGACAAGAAGAGAAAAGGAGGAAAAATGAAAGGAAGGAAGAGGAAGAAGAGGAGAAGAAGAAGGAGGAGAGGGAGGAGGAGAAGAAGAAGGTGAAGAAGGAGAAGAAGGAGGAGAAGGAGAAGGAGCTCCTCCTTCTCCTTCTTCTTCCTCCTTCTTCCTCCTTCTCCTTCTCCTTCTTCTTCTCCTTCTCCTTCTTCTTTTCGTCTTCTTCTCCTCTTCCTTCTTCTCCTCCTCCTCCTCCTCCTCCTTATTTTACTTCTTCTTCTCTATCTCTTCTTCTACGTAGCTTAGACTCATCCAAGAAAGGCTAAATTGCCTAATTATCCTACGAAATGACATAATTAGCTTAGTTAGCTCCAAAATGGCCTATTTAATAAAAAAATGACCTATACTTAGGTAATTATCCTCGAAATGACATAGTTAGCTCCAAAAAGGCATTCTTAGCCAATTTAGCCCGAAGAAGGGGACAAGAAGAGAAAAGGAGGAAAAATGAAAGGAAGGAAGAGGAAAAATGAGGAGAAGGAGAAGGAGGAGAGGGAGGAGGAGAAGAAGAAGGAGAAGAAGTCTCCTTCTTCTTCTCCTTCTCCTTCTTCTTTTCTTCTTCTTCTCCTCTTCCTTCTTCTCCTCCTCCTCCTCCTCCTTACTTTACTTCTTCTTCTCTATCTCTTCTTCTACGTAGCTTAGACTCATCCAAGAAAGGCTAAATTGGCTAATTATCCTACGAAATGACATAATTAGCTTAGTTAGCTCCAAAATGGCCTATTTAATAAAAAATGACCTATACTTAGCTAATTATCCACGAAATGACATAATTAGCTCCAAAAAGGCATTCTTAGCCAATTTAGCCCGAAGAAGGGGACAAGAAGAGAAAAAGAGGAAAAATGAAAGGAAGGAAGAGGAAAAATGAGGAGAAGAAGAAGGAGGAGAGGGAGGAGGAGAAGAAGAAGGAGAAGAAGGAGAAGAAGGAGGAGAAGGAGAAGGAGCTCCTCCTTCTCCTTTTTCTTCCTCCTTCTTGCTCCTTCTCCTTCTCCTTCTTCTTCTCCTTCTCCTTCTTCTTTTCTTCTTCTTCTCCTCTTCCTTCTTCTTCTTCTCCTCCTCCTCCTCCTCCTCCTTATTTTACTTCTTCTTCTCTATCTCTTCTTCTACGTAGCTTAGACTCATCCGAGAAAGGCTAAATTGGCTAATTATCCTACGAAATGACATAATTAGCTTAGTTAGCTCCAAAATGGCCTATCTAATAAAAAATGACCTATTCTTAGCTAATTATCCTCGAAATGACATAATTAGCTCCAAAAAGGCATTCTTAGCCAATTTAGCCCGAAGAAGGGGACAAGAAGAGAAAACGAGGAAAAATGAAAGGAAGGAAGAGGAAAAATGAGGAGAAGAAGAAGGAGGAGAGGGAGGAGGAGAAGAAGAAGGAGAAGAAGGAGAAGAAGGAGGAGAAGGAGAAGGAGTCCTTCTTCTTCCTCCTTCTTCCTCCTTCTCCTTCTACTTCTTCTTCTCCTTCTCCTTCTTCTTTTCTTCTTCTTCTCCTCTTCCTTCTTCTTCTTCTCCTCCTCCTCCTCCTCCTCCTCCTTATTTTACTTCTTCTTCTCTATCTCTTCTTCTACGTAGCTTAGACTCATCCAAGAAAGGCTAAATTGGCTAATTATCCTACGAAATGACATAATTAGCTTAGTAAGCTCCAAAATGGCCTATTTAATAAAAAATGACCTATACTTAGCTAATTATTCTCGAAATGACATAATTAGCTCCAAAAAGGCATTCTTAGCCAATTTAGCCCGAAGAAGGGGACAAGAAGAGAAAAAGAGGAAAAATGAAAGGAAGGAAGAGGAAAAATGAGGAGAAGAAGAAGGAGGAGAGGGAGGAGGAGAAGAAGAAGGAGAAGAAGGAGAAGGAGGAGAAGGAGAAGGAGATCCTCCTTCTCCTTCTGCTTCCTCCTGCTTCCTCCTTCTCCTTCTCCTTCTTCTTCTCCTTCTCCTTCTTCTTTTCTTCTTCTTCTCCTCTTCCTTCTTCTCCTCCTTCTCCTCCTCCTCCTTATTTTACTTCTTCTTCTCTATCTCTTCTTCTACGTAGATTAGACTCATCCAAGAAAGGCTAAATTGGCTAATTATCCTACGAAATGACATAATTAGCTTAGTTAGCTCCAAAATGGCCTATTTAATAAAAAATGACCTATACTTAGCTAATTATCCTCGAAATGACATAATTAGCTCCAAAAAGGCATTCTTAGCCAATTTAGCCCGAAGAAGGGGACAAGAAGAGAAAAAGAGGAAAAATGAAAGGAAGGAAGAGGAAAAATGAGGAGAAGAAGAAGGAGGAGAGGGAGGAGGAGAAGAAGAAGGAGAAGAAGGAGAAGAAGGAGGAGAAGGAGAAGGAGCTCCTCCTTCTCCTTCTGCTTCCTCCTTCTTCCTCCTTCTCCTTCTCCTTCTTCTTCTCCTTCTCCTTCTTCTTTTCTTCTTCTTCTCCTCTTCCTTCTTCTCCTCCTCCTCCTCCTCCTTATTTTACTTCTTCTTCTCTATCTCTTCTTCTACGTAGCTTAGACTCATCCAAGAAAGGCTAAATTGGCTAATTATCCTATGAAATGACATAATTAGCTTAGTTAGCTCCAAAATGCCCTATTTAATAAAAAATGACCTATACTTAGCTAACTATCCTCGAAATGACATAATTAGCTCCAAAAAGGCATTCTTAGCCAATTTAGCCCGAAGAAGGGGACAAGAAGAGAAGAAGAGGAAAAATGAAAGGAAGGAAGAGGAAAAATAAGGAGAAGAAGAAGGAGGAGAGGGAGGAGGAGAAGAAGAAGGAGAAGAAGGAGGAGAAGGAGAAGGAGCTCCTCCTTCTCCTTCTTCTTCCTCCTTCTTCCTCCTTCTCCTTCTCCTTCTTCTTCTCCTTCTCCTTCTTCTTTTCTTCTTCTTCTCCTCTTCCTTCTTCTTCTCCTCCTCCTCCTCCTTATTTTACTTCTTCTTCTCTATCTCTTCTTCTACGTAGCTTAGACTCCTCCAAGAAAGGCTAAATTGGCTAATTATCCTACGAAATGACATAATTAGCTTAGTTAGCTCCAAAATGGCCTATTTAATAAAAAATTACCTATACTTAGCTAATTATCCTCGAAATGACATAATTAGCTCCAAAAAGGCATTCTTAGCCAATTTAGCCCGAAGAAAGGGACAAGAAGAGAAAAAGAGGAAAAATGATAGGAAGGAAGAGGAAAAATGAGGAGAAGAAGAAGGAGGAGAGGGAGGAGGAGAAGAAGAAGAAGGAGAAGAAGGAGGAGAAGGAGAAGGAGCTCCTCCTTCTCCTTCTTCTTCCTCCTTCTTCCTCCTTCTCCTTCTCCTTCTTCTTCTCCTTCTCATTCTTCTTTTCTTCTTCTTCTCCTCTTCCTTCTTCTTCTTCTCCTCCTCCTCCTCCTCCTCCTTATTTTACTTCTTCTTCTCTATCTCTTCTTCTACGTAGCTTAGACTCATCCAAGAAAGGCTAAATTGGCTAATTATCCTACGAAATGACATAATTAGCTTAGTTAGCTCCAAAATGGCCTATTTAATAAAAAATGACCAATACTTAGCTAATTATCCTTGAAATGACATAATTAGCTCCAAAAAGGCATTCTTAGCCAATTTAGCCCGAAGAAGGGGACAAGAAGAGAAGAAGAGGAAAAATGAAAGCAAGGAAGAGGAAAAATGAGGAGAAGAAGAAGGAGGAGAGGGAGGAGGAGAACAAGAAGGAGAAGAAGGAGAAGAAGGAGGAGAAGGAGAAGGAGCTCCTCCTTCTCCTTCTGCTTCCTCCTTCTTCCTCCTTCTCCTTCTCCTTCTTCTTCTCCTTCTCCTTCTTCTTTTCATCTTATTCTCCTCTTCCTTCTTCTCCTCCTCCTCCTCCTCCTTATTTTACTTCTTCTTTTCTATCTCTTCTGCTACGTAGCTTAGACTCATCCAAGAAAGGCTAAATAAGCTAATTATGTCACTCCTTCTCCTTCTGCTTCCTCCTTCTTCCTCCTTCTCCTTCTCCTTCTTCTCCTCCTTCTCCTTCTTATTTTCATCTTATTCTCCTCTTCCTTCTTCTCCTCCTCCTCCTCCTCCTTATTTTACTTCTTCTTTTCTATCTCTTCTTCTACGTAGCTTAGACTCATCCAAGAAAGGCTAAATTGGCTAATCATCCTACGAAATGACATAATTAGCTTAGTTAGCTCCAAAATGGCCTATTTAATAAAAAATGACCTATACTTAGCTAATTATCCTCGAAATGACATAATTAGCTCCAAAAAGGCATTCTTAGCCAATTTAGCCCGAAGAAGGGGACAAGAAGAGAAAAAGAGGAAAAATGAAAGGAAGGAAGAGGAAAAATGAGGAGAAGAAGAAGGAGGAGAGGGAGGAGGAGAAGAAGAAGGAGAAGAAGGAGAAGAAGGAGGAGAAGGAGAAGGAGCTCCTCCTTCTCCTTCTTCTTCCTCCTTCTTCCTCCTTCTCCTTCTCCTTCTTCTTCTCCTTCTCCTTCTTCTATTCTTCTTCTTCTCCTCTTGCTTCTTCTTCTCCTCCTCCTCCTCCTCCTCCTTATTTTACTTCTTCTTCTCTATCTCTTCTTCTACGTAGCTTAGACTCATCCAAGAAAGGCTAAATTGGCTAATTATCCTACGAAATGACATAATTAGCTTAGTTAGCTCCAAAATGGCCTATTTAATAAAAAATGACCTATACTTAGCTAATTATCCTCGAAATGACATAATTAGCTCCAAAAAGGCATTCTTAGCCAATTTAGCCCGAAGAAGGGGACAAGAAGAGAAAAAGAGGAAAAATGAAAGGAAGGAAGAGGAAAAATGAGGAGAAGAAGAAGGACGAGAGGGAGGAGGAGAAGAAGAAGGAGAAGAAGGAGAAGAAGGAGGAGAAGGAGAAGGAGCTCCTCCTTCTCCTTCCGCTTCCTCCTTCTTCCTCCTTCTCCTTCTCCTTCTTCTTCTCCTTCTCCTTCTTCTTTTCTTCTTCTTCTCCTGTTCCTTCTTCTCCTCCTCCTCCTCCTCCTCCTTATTTTACTTCTTCTTCTCTATCTCTTCTTCTACGTAGCTTAGACTCATCCAAGAAAGGCTAAATTGGCTAATTATCCTACGAAATGACATAATTAGCTTAGTTAGCTCCAAAATGGCCTATTTAATAAAAAAATGACCTATACTTAGGTAATTATCCTCGAAATGACATAGTTAGCTCCAAAAAGGCATTCTTAGCCAATTTAGCCCGAAGAAGGGGACAAGAAGAGAAAAGGAGGAAAAATGAAAGGAAGGAAGAGGAAAAATGAGAAGAAGGAGCAGGAGGAGAGGGAGGAGGAGAAGAAGAAGGAGAAGAAGTCTCCTTCTTCTTCTCCTTCTCCTTCTTCTTTTCTTCTTCTTCTCCTCTTCCTTCTTCTCCTCCTCCTCCTCCTCCTTATTTTACTTCTTCTTCTCTATCTCTTCTTCTACGTAGCTTAGACTCATCCAAGAAAGGCTAAATTGGCTAATTATCCTACGAAATGACATAATTAGCTTAGTTAGCTCCAAAATGGCCTATTTAATAAAAAATGACCTATACTTAGCTAATTATCCTCGAAATGACATAATTAGCTCCAAAAAGGCATTCTTAGCCAATTTAGCCCGAAGAAGGGGACAAGAAGAGAAAAAGAGGAAAAATGAAAGGAAGGAAGAGGAAAAATGAGGAGAAGAAGAAGGAGGAGAGGGAGGAGGAGAAGAAGAAGGAGAAGAAGGAGAAGAAGGAGGAGAAGGAGAAGGAGCTCCTCCTTCTCCTTCTGCTTCCTCCTTCTTCCTCCTTCTCCTTCTCCTTCTTCTTCTCCTTCTCCTTCTTCTTTTCTTCTTCTTCTCCTCTTCCTTCTTCTCCTCCTCCTCCTCCTCCTCCTCCTTATTTTACTTCTTCTTCTCTATCTCTTCTGCTACGTAGATTAGACTCATCCAAGAAAGGCTAAATTGGCTAATTATCCTACGAAATGACATAATTAGCTTAGTTAGCTCCAAAATGGCCTATTTAATAAAAAATGACCTATACTTAGCTAATTATCCTCGAAATGACATAATTAGCTCCAAAAAGGCATTCTTAGCCAATTTAGCCCGAAGAAGGGGACAAGAAGAGAAAAAGAGGAAAAATGAAAGGAAGGAAGAGGAAAAATGAGGAGAAGAAGAAGGAGGAGAGGGAGGAGGAGAAGAAGAAGGAGAAGAAGGAGAAGAAGGAGGAGAAGGAGAAGGAGCTCCTCCTTCTCCTTCTGCTTCCTCCTTCTTCCTCCTTCTCCTTCTCCTTCTTCTTCTCCTTCTCCTTCTTCTTTTCTTCTTCTTCTCCTCTTCCTTCTTCTCCTCCTCCTCCTCCTCCTTATTTTACTTCTTCTTCTCTATCTCTTCTTCTACGTAGCTTAGACTCATCCAAGAAAGGCTAAATTGGCTAATTATCCTATGAAATGACATAATTAGCTTAGTTAGCTCCAAAATGCCCTATTTAATAAAAAATGACCTATACTTAGCTAACTATCCTCGAAATGACATAATTAGCTCCAAAAAGGCATTCTTAGCCAATTTAGCCCGAAGAAGGGGACAAGAAGAGAAGAAGAGGAAAAATGAAAGGAAGGAAGAGGAAAAATGAGGAGAAGAAGAAGGAGGAGAGGGAGGAGGAGAAGAAGAAGGAGAAGAAGGAGGAGAAGGAGAAGGAGCTCCTCCTTCTCCTTCTTCTTCCTCCTTCTTCCTCCTTCTCCTTCTCCTTCTTCTTCTCCTTCTCCTTCTTCTTTTCTTCTTCTTCTCCTCTTCCTTCTTCTTCTCCTCCTCCTCCTCCTCCTCCTCCTTATTTTACTTCTTCTTCTCTATCTCTTCTTCTACGTAGCTTAGACTCATCCAAGAAAGGCTAAATTGGCTAATTATCCTACGAAATGACATAATTAGCTTAGTTAGCTCCAAAATGGCCTATTTAATAAAAAATTACCTATACTTAGCTAATTATCCTCGAAATGACATAATTAGCTCCAAAAAGGCATTCTTAGCCAATTTAGCCCGAAGAAAGGGACAAGAAGAGAAAAAGAGGAAAAATGATAGGAAGGAAGAGGAAAAATGAGGAGAAGAAGAAGGAGGAGAGGGAGGAGGAGAAGAAGAAGAAGGAGAAGAAGGAGGAGAAGGAGAAGGAGCTCCTCCTTCTCCTTCTTCTTCCTCCTTCTTCCTCCTTCTCCTTCTCCTTCTTCTTCTCCTTCTCCTTCTTCTTTTCTTCTTCTTCTCCTCTTCCTACTTCTTCTTCTCCTCCTCCTCCTCCTCCTCCTTATTTTACTTCTTCTTCTCTATCTCTTCTTCTACGTAGCTTAGACTCATCCAAGAAAGGCTAAATTGGCTAATTATCCTACGAAATGACATAATTAGCTTAGTTAGCTCCAAAATGGCCTATTTAATAAAAAATGACCAATACTTAGCTAATTATCCTCGAAATGACATAATTACCTCCAAAAAGGCATTCTTAGCCAATTTAGCCCGAAGAAGGGGACAAGAAGAGAAAAAGAGGAAAAATGAAAGGAAGGAAGAGGAAAAATGAGGAGAAGAAGAAGGAGGAGAGGGAGGAGGAGAAGAAGAAGGAGAAGAAGGAGAAGAAGGAGGAGAAGGAGAAGGAGCTCCTCCTTCTCCTTCTTCTTCCTCCTTCTTCCTCCTTCTCCTTCTCCTTCTTCTTCTCCTTCTCCTTCTTCTATTCTTCTTCTTCTCCTCTTGCTTCTTCTTCTCCTCCTCCTCCTCCTCCTCCTTATTTTACTTCTTCTTCTCTATCTCTTCTTCTACGTAGCTTAGACTCATCCAAGAAAGGCTAAATTGGCTAATTATCCTACGAAATGACATAATTAGCTTAGTTAGCTCCAAAATGGCCTATTTAATAAAAAATGACCTATACTTAGCTAATTATCCTCGAAATGACATAATTAGCTCCAAAAAGGCATTCTTAGCCAATTTAGCCCGAAGAAGGGGACAAGAAGAGAAAAAGAGGAAAAATGAAAGGAAGGAAGAGGAAAAATGAGGAGAAGAAGAAGGAGGAGAGGGAGGAGGAGAAGAAGAAGGAGAAGAAGGAGAAGAAGGAGGAGAAGGAGAAGGAGCTCCTCCTTCTCCTTCCGCTTCCTCCTTCTTCCTCCTTCTCCTTCTCCTTCTTCTTCTCCTTCTCCTTCTTCTTTTCTTCTTCTTCTCATGTTCCTTCTTCTCCTCCTCCTCCTCCTCCTCCTTATTTTACTTCTTCTTCTCTATCTCTTCTTCTACGTAGCTTAGACTCATCCAAGAAAGGCTAAATTGGCTAATTATCCTACGAAATGACATAATTAGCTTAGTTAGCTCCAAAATGGCCTATCTAATAAAAAATGACCTATACTTAGCTAATTATCCTCGAAATGACATAATTAGCTCCAAAAAGGCATTCTTAGCCAATTTAGCCCGAAGAAGGGGACAAGAAGAGAAAAAGAGGAAAAATGAAAGGAAGGAAGAGGAAAAATGAGGAGAAGAAGAAGGAGGAGAGGGAGGAGGAGAAGAAGAAGGAGAAGAAGGAGAAGAAGGAGGAGAAGGAGAAGGAGCTCCTCCTTCTCGTTCTTCTTCCTCCTTCTTCCTCCTTCTCCTTCTCCTTCTTCTTCTCCTTCTCCTTCTTCTTTTCTTCTTCTTCTCCTCTTCCTTCTTCTTCTCCTCCTCCTCCTCCTCCTCCTCCTTATATTACTTATTCTTCTCTATCTCTTCTTCTACGTAGCTTAGACTCATCCAAGAAAGGCTAAATTGGCTAATTATCCTACGAAATGACATAATTAGCTTAGTTAGCTCCAAAATGGCCTATTTAATAAAAAATGACCTATACTTAGCTAATTATCCTCGAAATGACATAATTAGCTCCAAAAAGGCATTCTTAGCCAATTTAGCCCGAAGAAGGGGACAAGAAGAGAAAAAGAGGAAAAATGAAAGGAAGGAAGAGGAAAAATGAGGAGAAGAAGAAGGAGGAGAGGGAGGAGGAGAAGAAGAAGGAGAAGAAGGAGAAGAAGGAGGAGAAGGAGAAGGAGCTCCTCCTTCTCCTTCTGCTTCCTCCTTCTTCCTCCTTCTCCTTCTCCTTCTTCTTCTCCTTCTCCTTCTTCTTTTCTTATTCTTCTCCTCTTCCTTCTTGTCGTCCTCCTCCTCCTCCTCCTTATTTTACTTCTTCTTCTCTATCTCTTCTTCTACGTAGCTTAGACTCATCCAAGAAAGGCTAAATTGGCTAATTATCCTACGAAATGACATAATTAGCTTAGTTAGCTCCAAAATGGCCTATTTAATAAAAAATGACCTATACTTAGCTAATTATCCTCGAAATGACATAATTAGCTCCAAAAAGGCATTCTTAGCCAATTTAGCCCGAAGAAGGGGACAAGAAGAGAAAAAGAGGAAAAATGAAAGGAAGGAAGAGGAAAAATGAGGAGAAGAAGAAGGAGGAGAGGGAGGAGGAGAAGAAGAAGGAAAAGAAGGAGAAGAAGGAGGAGAAGGAGAAGGAGCTCCTCCTTCTCCTTCTGCTTCCTCCTTCTTCCTCCTTCTCCTTCTCCTTCTTCTTCTCCTTCTCCTTCTTCTTTTCTTCTTCTTCTCCTCTTCCTTCTTCTTCTCCTCCTCCTCCTCCTCCTCCTCCTTATTTTACTTCTTCTTCTCTATCTCTTCTTCTACGTAGCTTAGACTCATCCAAGAAAGGCTAAATTGGCTAATTATCCTACGAAATGACATAATTAGCTTAGTTAGCTCCAAAATGGCCTATTTAATAAAAAATGACCTATACTTAGCTAATTATCCTCGAAATGACATAATTAGCTCCAAAAAGGCATTCTTAGCCAATTTAGCCCGAAGAAGGGGACAAGAACAGAAAAAGAGGAAAATGAAAGGAAGGAAGAGGAAAAAGGAGAAGAAAGAGGAAAAATGAGAAGAAGGGGACAAAAGGATAAGAAGAAGGAGAAGAAGAAGGAGAAGAAGAAGGAGAAGGAGCTCCCGCTCCTTCTCCTTCTTCTTCTCCTTCTTCTCCTTCTTCTTCTTCTCCTATTCCTTCTCCTTCTCCTCCTCCTCCCCCTCCTCCTCCTTTTTCTTCTTCTTCTCCTCTTCCTTCTCCTTCTCCTCCTCCTCCTCCTTCTTTTACTTCTTCTTCTCTTTCTCTTCTCCTATAGTTAGCTAGGGTTCCACCTAAATGACATAATTAGATTAGTTAGCTCCTAAATGGTCTATACTCAGCTAATTTCTATCCGAAATAACCTATATATACACTACTTCATCTAGTATTATTTTTCTAACTTTCTTATTTGTCATTTTGCAGATTACCTTCACTTCACGGGAAGCTTGGTTGATGGAATGCTTGAAGATGATTTCTTGTACCATGGGTTGTATTGAAACTATTGTAGTATATGAATATATGAAACTTTGTATGCACGTGGATGAAACTTTGTATGCACGTGGATGAAACTGGTGTAAGATATGGTTTGGTACGGATGTAACTTCCATAATATGTATGCACTATGGATGAGAGTTATTTTAATATGGTTATGAGTACGGAAAGAAATTTATTTATGTCAAATATATATATGTATCCTGATTATTGTTAAAAATGCTGGATATAACAAAAAATAAATAAATAAGGGGCTGGTTCCCCTATTTGCCGTCTGCCAACACATGGCAAAGGGGGGGAAGGTATACGGCAAAGAGAGAATCTCCCCCCTCTCTATCCCCTCTTTGCCGTCTGCCAACACATGGCAAAGGGGGGAAGGCAGACGGCAAAGAGAGAATCTCCCCCCTCTCTATCCCCTCTTTGCCGTCTGCCAACACATGGCAAAGGGGGGAAGGCACATGGCAAAGGGGGAATCTGCCCCCTCTCTCTCCCCTCTTTGCCGTCTGCCCCCACATGGCAAAGGGGGGAAGGCAGACGACAAAGAGAGAATCTGCCCCCTCTGTCTCCCCTCTTTGCCATCTGCCCCCACATGGCAAAGGGGGGAAGGCAGACGGCAAAGAGAGAATCTGCCCCCTCTGTCTCCCCTCTTTGTCGTCTTCTCCCACATGGCAAAGGGGGAAAGGCAGACGGCAGAGAGAGGAGGCCTGCCGTTAACACTTAACGGGGACGTTGCAATATATGCCGTCCCATTTATTTTGCCGTCTGCCCCCTCATGGCAAAGATTCTTTGTCGTCCGCTTTGTGAAAGCAGACGGCAAAGAGCCTCTTCACCGGATTTTTTTTTACCGTCTACTTTGCCATGAGGGGGCAGACGGCAAAGCCTTTGCCGTCCGTGGTTGCCCCCTTTGCCGTCAGCCTTGGCAGACGGCAAATATCTGAATTCCAGTAGTGATGCCTATATGTATGATCATTGCCTTAGATAGCATCATGACTTTGCGCGATTCTATCAATTGCTCGATAGTAATTTGTTCACCCACCGTAATACTTTCTATCATGAGAGAGGCCTCTAGTGAACACTATGGCCCCCGGGTCTACTTCACATCATATTTTCAACTCTACACTTTTACTTTGTTGCACTTTTCACCTTCAGATCCCACCCCTTTATAGCGTTGGGTGCAAGTTTGTTTGTTTTTGCGCAGGTATATTGGTGACTTGTCTTGATACTCCTACTGGATTGATACCTTGGTTCTCAAACTGAGGGAAATACTTACTGCTACTGTGTTGCATCACCCTTTCCTCTTCAAGGTAAAAACCAACGCAAGCTCAAGAGGTAGTAGACATAAATGTTATTTTTCCTTTGCTCCAATGTTGTTGGGGGAACGGGCCGTAGAGGCGGCTTGTATGTGTCTGTTGGGCGGCTCGTATATGCAAGAACTGCACCGATATGTTGATGGAGAGCGGACCATGGGGACGGAGGTTTGCGCATGTCTGTTTGGTGACTCATATGAGCGAGCACTGCACCGATATGTTGACGTAGACCAGACCACGGGGGCGGCGTCTTGCGCGCGTCCATTGGGCGGCTCGTATAGGCGAGCACAACACCGGCATGTTGAGTTGAATGTGAGAGTTGTCTGCAGATTTGATACAGACGCGAGAATCAGTCACGGTGTTATAAGCCGCCTTTGGTCATGCGGACGCGAGAGTTGGCCACGTCATTGTAAGTCGTCTTGGTCACCGGCGTCTTGCGCGCGTCCATTGGGCGCATGGTCGCACGGACGTGAGAGTCGCATGTGTCATTCTAGACCGGCACGAACGATGAAGTGTCGTGATGTTTCTAGGCCGACGCAGATGGTGAATTACACATGGTGTTGATTGATAATAGCTTCGTACTCGCAATATGACATCGCTTTTGCAATGAGTAATTGTCCTGCATATAAGAAATGATATAGGACAAAGTAGTTATCCTAAAAATATGTACTGATAAAATAAATAAATAAGGCGGGTAGCACGTGATCTTTACGCGGAATGAACGCGGACGTGGTTGCAGGATAATGTTGGGCATTGTCGGATGAGAAATATAATCTGCATAGTTACACTTGTTCTCCTGTTGAACCAGGGTTACTTGCGCTGTATATCGCACTAATTGATCCATCCTCCACCATGTAATATCCTTTATTTTATCTTCTCACCAATCAATCTCCCACGTCTCTTGTTTTTTTTGCTGTGCTCACGCACAGCGATGATGATATAACCTCCGTGATCATCTGCTTGGATGGTGGCCCGTGGACAGGAGTGTAACATCCCAAAATTATAAATTTTGGAATGTTAATATAATTATTAGATTGAATGTTTGTTTGTTTGCTGAGTGACTGAAACTTGTGTGAAATTTGAAACTTTTCGAAACTTTTGAATGAGAGGGAATAAAATGACTTTCCCCTTCTCCGGTGAATTCAAATTCAATCTTTTAGACGCAAAGAGAGAAGATGACATGACTTCTTCAACTATAAAGAATTTGAACGGAGATATTTGCATTGAATTCTTTTGCATTTCAAATTCTTTTCCCCGCACGAGTAATGCCCGGAGAAATACTCTCTTGCACGCAAGAGAGAGAGCGGAGGAAAATGACCCTCCAACGTGCGGGAAAATTTCTGAGATATTTGAGCCAAGAAACCCAAAGTTTATTTGCAAAAATATTTGCAAAGAGAAATAAAGCAATTTAGTGAATTTTTGAAAAAAAACATTTTTTAAAGTTTTTATTTTTGCTTTGGAAAAATGTTATTCGGGTAGAGGATTTTTTTTCTAATTTTTTGGTATATAATACCCTATATTAATATTTTGATTTACTTCCTCTTATTTCTCTTTGATTTCTCTCATTCGGAAAAAAAGTTATAAATAGGAAAGTTCAGTTTTGTTTTTTTTTTTGTTTTTTTTCTCTTGGTAGCCGCCGCCCTGGGCGTTTATTAGGCATCGGGCCGAACCCACAGCCCGAGGGAAATAAATCCCTTGAATCTCGCCCACCCGAGCCCTCTCTTCCCCCACTCTATCTCGCTGCTAGTGGCCTCCACCTGGCCGACACCTATCCCTCCCGTCGGCCATCTCCTACCTCTCCCTTCCTATTTTCTTCTACCGAGACCGACCCCTCCCAGGAACCAGGGATTTCCTCCCCGATTCCCTCCCTCTCCTTCCTTAGCTATCCCCTCCCATGGCCTATAAATACCGCCACCCTCGCCACAGCCCCGTTCCCACCCCTACCTCCACGAGACGCCGCCCGAGCCACCCCCTACCACAGCCGCCGGAGCCCGAGCTACTGCCGAGCTTCTGCTGCTCTCGGCCACCCCCACAGGAGCAGCGCCCCCTCTCTCCCCCGAGTGCCTCCCCCGAGGAGGAGGACTGCCCCGCAGCCGCCGCCCCCAAGCCCCTCCAGCACCGCCGCCGGAGCCCGAGCTACTGCCGGAGTTGCTGCCACCTTCTCCACCCCCTGGGAGCAGCACCATAGCGCCCTCTCCGTCCCCCCCGAGCGCCGCCCCTCGGAGGAGGATCACCACCGCCGCCGCCCCATCCCCTCCACGCCCCCGGAGCTCCCTCCCTCGCCGGCGACGCCCTTGCCGGAGCTACCCCAGCCAGCACGGTACTCTCCCTCCACCTCTCCGTTCCTCCTTTTGTTTCTTTTTTTCCTTAGTAGCCGTTAGATCTTAACTGGATGGTTTAGATTAGATCTTAGGAATACCCCTTCGGTCTATACTAGAAAACCCGCGGTTTATTTTCACTTAGTAATTTAGCCAGTAGTTTTTGCTAAGCCTAGTCCGTTTCCTCCTAGTCTTGGAACAAACAGCACCCGCAGCCTGTAGCATCTTGCCACGTGTACCCCTCTGTTAGTACTAGCTAACTTCAGTTTTTTTCTGTCTAAATAGCAAAAACAGCAAGTTTCAATCTTGTTTTGGCCACAACTTTTGATCCCGAAGTCCAATGACAGTGACTCTTTTTCCAGTAGCTCACAAATTTCCTGTAGTTTTTAAAAACATATAATATGCCTATGTTTGAAATTTTCAAATACAAGTTAGATCAGATTTAGTTTAAACCTTGTTTTGCTTATTCCAGGAGTTTAAAATAGCTTTTAATTTGATTCCTTTTGGTACTGATCACTAGTGATCTTATTTATCATTGGTATAAATTTCATATTTGTTTGAGTACTTTCGCTCATTATTTCATGTGAAACAATTTCTGTTTCACCTCTTTTAGGATTTCGGCTAATTCCTTTTCTACTTTGTTTTAAAATATTTTCTTTATTATTTCAGAAACATTATTATGTTTGTTAAACAGTAGTTTTGCAAAAAGTTTTATTTTATATTTATTTGTTTTCATGGAATCAATTCTAGTTCCTTAGTAACTTGCAATTGGTTTCCGCATTGTTTCAAATCCCGTTTGGGAATACTTTCAAAAAGTTTTGTGAAAAACACTTTATTTTATAACTTAGTTCCTTGTTATTATTTTCTGTAGACAAACACTATTAGTGTTTGACGTAGTAGAAGACTCCCTAGTCTTATTTGAAGTTTCTTTCGGAATTCCTATTCGCTCTCTCCCTTTTGTTTTGATTGCTAGAATGATTGCTAGTATGAGTGCTTATGTGAATCATATGTTTGTTATATAGATTTCATCGGAGAGTGACGAGTAATCTATCAAGTTATTTTCTCGAGAAATTCTTCTCCGTCAACATCACCAGGCAAGTCATTTTTATCATGTTATTTTACCTATGTTTTCAATGCATGGTAGATCACCTTTCTTTGCCCAAATTGCATGCTGCCTAGGTACTTGGAAACTTTAGTGTAAGTTGTAGTATCATGTGGTAGGAACACAACAACCCCGATACTTGGCCCCGGGACGACAATTTCTTAATGCTATGCTTGAGTAGACGGGTTATCGGTTGAGTGTATACCACGAGTGATGCGAGGTTGACTAAATAATCAAGACCGGACTAAGACAAGATTTTCAAGACCTCACACGCAATGCAACTCTGGGTGAAGGACGGTTGATCGGCTCCCTAGAGAACCCAGTGGATGCCCGGGATACTGGAGTGGCCATGTCATCCTGCGGAAAGCTTCACCCAGGCTCAAAGAGATGGATGGATATTTTCAAGACACAAGGCTTACCTGTACAGCCACAAGTCATTATGGGCTCTGGCTTGGTTGGACAACGCGGTGACTCTGGACAGGCGGTGCTAGCAGATGTAGAAGAACGGTAGGAATGGATGGGCACCGAGAGGGATTCAGAGGGACCCGTTGAAAGACCATGTTTTGATCATCCGGTCTTCAAACACCCTGAAGTGTGAGGACATACACGGAGGCGATAAAATCTTCTGGGAAGCGTGTGCAAAACTCTGCAGAGTACTCAAACCTAATCGATTAGCCGTGTCCACGGTCATGGACAACTTGAGCCAAAGGAACTGAAGTTATCTGGATTTCTCAACACCATTAAATATATTTGATGAGGGTAATTATTGACAACTCGGGTATGAGAACTGGTTGGCGGAACCATCTCATTAACAACCAACTACGTAGTAATATTTTGCTTTTAGCCCCTTTTTTGTTGTAGGAGAAAATTTGCTTTTTGCTAAAAACTTATAGCCCCACCTGCCAGATATGCGTATAGTATAGATGATTACTTTTCACCCCTCTCTTATGTGACTTGCCGGCATATGCTGACCGACATGGCTGCAACGTCTTGTGTTGCAGATATTTTCTTCGACGAGTAAGAGTACGATTCAGGGTTACGGTCTACACTCAACTTGCCGTTGGTGTTTATTGGGACTCCACTCCTTTGACCGCTTCCGCTGAGATATTTAAGGTATATATCAGTTTTACGCTATTTTACATGTGATTGCACTTTGATATATACATTGTTGTGCTGTGTGTGCCAGCATATTGATCCAGGGATGGCACAGAAACACAGAGGCTTGACTCGTCTTGAGTCGGGACGCTACAAAAATGGTATCAGAGCACATGTTGATTGTAGGACGTGACCCTAGAAACTGGAAATTTCTTAGGAAAGGATCCCTCAAAAATTTTATTTTCAAAGAACACCTTTCACTTATCATCTTTTCTGATTTCATAAAACATTCTCTCTCACCTCAAATAGTTAGACAACCCCTTACCCCTTTGACCTCATGAAGAATCAACCGACTCCCACTTCAAAGTAAAGAGGTTTTCATCACGCGTTTGAAGAATTGACGCTACACCAACACAGGACTCCCAATACCCGAAGAACACAAAGACCCTGAAGTGTCTGAATAATTATATGACCATTAGAAGTCCAAACCCCTTTTATGTACCCACGTTAGATGCGATGATTTGTGAGCCGTCATTGGTGTGTGTTTTCCGACGGCCACAAATAAAACCTATTCTCAAAAAAATATTGTTTCTATTGTGTGTATCTCCCTCCCTCTCTTACCCGTCTCATCCCCAAAACCTTAACCCTACCAGATGGAGTATGAAGCTGGACTTGTAGTCTCTGGACCAATGACCCAGCTGGAGGCTGAAATATGGATTCAGAACATGGAGAACCACTTCGGGAGAAACTTGATCTCAAGGAAGTATGAAGTGGAACACGCTCTTCAGTACTTTACACAAAGTGCTGCTATCTGGTGGAAAATGCACCATGCCATACAAGGATTTAGTAGAGCAGAAAGTTGGGAAGAATTCAAGAAGACTCTGTTAAGATCCCGTCTCATTCGGAAGTGCTATGATAATCCGAAGGAGAAGGCTTGTGCATGCAAGATCTATGGAGAAATAGGACACACCCAGGAAGAACACACGGATGGATGCGCTCATTGTGAAGAAAATCACCCAGCGGAGGAGTGCCCAAGTAGTCAGGTGACTTGTTTCCTTTGTGAGGGAACCACCCACTACCCAGCTCAGTGTCACATTTACCCCAAGGTGCAACAGGTTGTCAAGCAGCAGAAAGATGTAATGAAGGAAACCCTCAAGAAGAAGATTCTAGAAGAACCTGTGATGAACGAAAATATTTAAGACCCTGATGGACAAGGTCTGACCAGATTTTTCTCCAATGCATGCTACTCATGTGGAGAAGAAGGACATCATTCAGAGGATTGCACGAAGAGAAGCCAAGAGTATCTGGGAAACTTCCCGACGGAAGAAATGGAGTTTGATCCACTTGAAATCGAAGAACTGGCCAAAATAAAGGAGTCCGGAAAGAAGAAAAAGTACCCTCGGAAGAGCCAAATCTCTACAGACATAGACCTGAGTCATGTCAGATGTTACAAGTGTATGAAATTTGGCCACCACAAATACATGTGCTCAGGAAGGAAGCCGGGAATCCAAGGAGCAAAAGCAGAAGCTAAGAAGCCTCGAGACTTGTCAGAAATCATTTGCTTTTGTTGCAAGGAAGCAGGACATTTTCCCAGCGATTGTCCACAAAGGAAGAAAGCTAGAATGGAGTAGTTAAGTTTTGACCATGGCAATAAGTGTAATCCAAAGCACTCTTGTTTCTCATAAGATCATGGAGTGAAATTTTTGTAACAGAAGTCCCTGAGATTGTAATAACATCATGAATAAATGGAATTTATTGTCTCATGATTGTCTATGTTGAAACTGTATGCGTTGTTTCTCTACGAGCAAATAACTCTGAACATTTATGAGGATATGAGAAAACATGGTCTATGCAGGCATGAGTATAATTCATTTTAAGTGTGGTTGTAATCGGTAAACCCACAGGATCCATTGAGTAGGAGTGTAGCATGATTGCCAAGGAGACACATACATTCCTCTGAGTACCTATTTACTGACACCTGCAGATGACAACTCTCTACAAGTCACTCCTCAAGCACATTCATCTTGAAGGAGATGCAGTCTACAAAGGCTACCCATTCATGGAAAGTGGAGTAGAACTTTGGTATGTGGAAGTAGACCTCCAACATGTGAAAGGAGTTTGTCCAAAGACTATGGGGCAATACTTTTTCATTTCACGTGTACCACGAGCAACCTTCTTTGATGCTGTTCGTGAAGCTGCCATGGAAGCCATACGTCAGATCGGAGAAATACTTGAAGCGAGACTCCGTCATACCCAGGAATACCTGAGTGAGGTACATGCGGAAATGATGGAGATGAAGCTAATGGCCACCATGATGAAGCAAAAGATGGATGATTTCAAGGAGCACCTCGGAAAGTTCCAGTGGAACTAAAGTACCTCAAAGAGAGGCAGATGAATAAAGTTGGCAGAAATGCTCGACCATACCGAACCATGTGGATGGCAGCATTTGTAATAGAGTACTTTTGAATTGGAGTTTTTGATAAGAAATTAAGGATGTAATAAAGGATTGATTATGAAATGCATATGATTTATGGAAGAAGCTATGATGGATCAGCAAACGTTTTCTTAGGAGCATACGAAAACCTGAGAGTTGTGAAGATACGATAGATGTTTCGTTCAGCCTACAGAACCAATGAATTATCCGAACTTCGTTCGTGGACAAGAGAAATTCTGCAACGCTTGTGAGGATGCCCAAGTGTTAGAATGCGAGATTCGCTAAACCTTATACAGAGAAATGATTTGGGTGCGGAATGGATTGATGACCATGACGACTTACTCTTATCATTTATCTTGCTATTCGGAATGGTAAATTTGAGAGACTTACCCATATAGAGAGACGATGTTCTTTGAAGCTTTTGTTTAAGCCTTAGAATGGTATGATGAAAGCCCATGTACATGGCACTTGTTGTCACACGTAGGAAATTTTACGGTGAGAATGAAACCAAGACCCCTCTCTCTGCAGGATAACCACAAATGGTAGACCACCATGAGAACCATCGATATGTTATTTAGAATTGACCACGAGACTGTCCGTTAAGAAGACCCAGTGACGGAAGAAGCTTATATCAACGGGAGAGCATCACCAAAGGATTTAATATGAAGACTGTGTGATGTCAGTTGCCAAAACCCCAGAGGATCGTTAAAACGTTTTGAGGGACCAGTACCTCTCATTTTAAGTGTGGTAGCATCCCACCTTGCCGGAGATTGGATTTGTTAGAAGACCCCCAAACCCTAACCTTTCTTTCTAGCCTCTTCGAATCTCGAGGACGAGATTCATTTTAAGTGTGGTAGTTTGTAACATCCCAAAATTATAAATTTTGGAATGTTAATATAATTATTAGATTGACTGTTTGTTTGTTTGCTGAGTGACTGAAACTTGTGTGAAATTTGAAACTTTTCGAAACTTTTGAATGAGAGGGAATAAAATGACTTTCCCCTTCTCCGGTGAATTCAAATTCAATATTTTAGACACAAAGAGAGAAGATGACGTGACTTCTTCAACTATAAAGAATTTGAACGGAGATATTTGCATTGAATTCTTTTGCATTTCAAATTCTTTTTCCCCGCACGAGTAATGCCCGGAGAAATACTCTCTTGCACGCAAGAGAGAGAGCGGAGGAAAATGAACCTCCAACGTGCGGGCAAATTTCTGAGATATTTGAGCCAAGAAACCCAAAGTTTATTTGCAAAGAGAAATAAAGCAATTTAGTGAATTTCTGAAAAAAAAACATTTTTTAAAGTTTTTATTTTTGCTTTGGAAAAATGTTATTCGGGTAGAGGATTTTTTTCTGATTTTTTTGGTATATAATACCATATATTAATATTTTGATTTACTTCCTCTTATTTCGCTTTTATTTCTCTCATTTGGAAAAAAAGTTATAAATAGGAAAGTTCAGTTTTGTTTTGTTTTTTCTCTTGGTAGCCGCCGCCCTGGGCGTTTATTAGGCATCGGGCCGAACCCACAGCCCGAGGGAAATAAATCCCTTGAATCTCGCCCACCCGAGCCCTCTCTTCCCCCACTCTATCTCGCTGCCAGTGGCCCCCACCTGGCCGACACCTATCCCTCCCGTCGGCCATCTCCTACCTCTCCCTTCCTATTTTCTTCTACCGAGACCGACCCCTCCCAGGAAACAGGGATTTCCTCCCCGGTTCCCTCCCTCTCCTTCCTTAGCTATCCCCTCCCATGGCCTATAAATACCGCCACCCTCGCCACAGCCCTGTTCCCACCTCTACCTCCACGAGACGCCGCCCGAGCCACCCCCTACCGCAGCCGCCGGAGCCCGAGCTACTGCCGAGCTTCTGCTGCTCTCGGCCACCCCCACAGGAGCAGCGCCCCCTCTCTCCCCCGAGTGCCTCCCCCGAGGAGGAGGACTGCCCCGCAGCCGTCGCCCCCAAGCCCCTGCAGCACCGCCGCCGGAGCCCGAGCTACTGCCGGAGTTACTGCCACCTTCTCCACCCCCTGGGAGCAACACCACAGCGCCCTCTCCGTCCCCCCGAGCGCCGCCCCTCGGAGGAGGATCACCACCGCCGCCGCCCCGTCCCCTCCACGCCCCCGGAGCTCCCTCCCTCGCCGGCGACGCCCTCGCCGGAGCTACCCCAGCCAGCACGGTACTCTCCCTCCACCTCTCTGTTCCTCCTTTTGTTTCTTTTTTTTCCTTAGTAGTCGTTAGATCTTAACTGGATGGTTTAGATTAGATCTTCGGAATCCCCTTCGGTCTATACTAGAAAACCCGCGGTTTATTTTCACTTAGTAATTTAGACAGTAGTTTTTGCTAAGCCTAGGACGTTTGCTCCTAGTCTTGGAACACACAACACCCACAGCCTGTAGCATCTTGCCACGTGTACCCCTCTGTTAGTACTAGCTAACTTTAGTTTTTTTCTGTCTAAATAGCAAAAACAGCAAGTTTCAATCTTGTTTTGGCCACAACTTTTGATCCCGAAGTCCAATGACAGTGATTCTTTTTCCAGTAGCTCACAAATTTCCTGTACTTTTTAATAACATATAATTGGCCACTGTTTGAAATTCTCAAATATAAGTTAGATCAGATTTAGTTTAAACCCTTCTTTGCTTATTCCAGGAGTTTAAAAATAGCTTTTAATTTGATTCCTTTTGGTACTGATCACTAGTGATCTTATTTATCAGTGGTATAAATTTTCTGAAAGTTTTGTGAAAAACACTTTATTTTATAACTTAGTTCCTTGTTATTATTTTCTGTAGACAAACACTATTAGTGTTTGACGTAGTAGAAGACTCCCTAGTCTTATTTGAAGTTTCTTTCGGAATTCCTATTCGCTCTCTCCCTTTTGTTTTGATTGCTAGAATGATTGCTAGTATGAGTGCTTATGTGAATCATATGTTTGTTATATAGATTTCATCGGAGAGTGACGAGTAATCTATCAAGTTATTTTCTCGAGAAATTCTTCTCCGTCAACATCACCAGGCAAGTCATTTTTATCATGTTATTTTACCTATGTTTTCAATGCATGGTAGATCACCTTTCTTTGCCCAAATTGCATGCTGCCTAGGTACTTGGAAACTTTAGTGTAAGTTGTAGTATCATGTGGTAGGAACACAACAACCCCGATACTTGGCCCCGGGACGACAATTTCTTAATGCTATGCTTGAGTAGACGGGTTATCGGTTGAGTGTATACCACGAGTGATGCGAGGTTGACTAAATAATCAAGACCGGACTAAGACAAGATTTTCAAGACCTCACACGCAATGCAACTCTGGGTGAAGGACGGTTGATCGGCTCCCTAGAGAACCCAGTGGATGCCCGGGATGCTGGAGTGGCCATGTCATCCTGCGGAAAGCTTCACCCAGGCTCAAAGAGATGGATGGATATTTTCAAGACACAAGGCTTACCTGTACAGCCACAAGTCATTATGGGCTCTGGCTTGGTTGGACAACGCGGTGACTCTGGACAGGCGGTGCTAGCAGATGTAGAAGAACGGTAGGAATGGATGGGCACCGAGAGGGATTCAGAGGGACCCGTTGAAAGACCATGTTTTGATCATCCGGTATTCAAACACCCTGAAGTGCGAGGACATACACGCAGGCGATCAAATCTTGTGGGGAACGTGTGCAAAACTCTGCAGAGTACTCAAACCTAATCGATTAGCCGTGTCCACGGTCATGGACAACTTGAGCCAAAGGAACTGAAGTTATCTGGATTTTTCAACACCATTAAATATATTTGATGAGGGTAATTATTGACAACTCGGGTATGAGAACTGGTTGGCGGAACCATCTCATCAACAACCAACTATGTAGTAATATTTTGCTTTTAGCCCCTCTTTTGTTGTAGGAGAAAATTTGCTTTTTGCTAAAAACGTATAGCCCAACCTGCCATATATGCATATAGTATAGATGAATACTTTTCACCCCTCTCTTATGTGACTTGCCGGCATATTCAATATGCTGACCTACATGGCTGCAACGTCTTATGTTGCAGATATTTTCTTCGACGAGTAAGAGTACGATTCAGGGTTACGGTCTACACTCAACTTGCCGTTGGTGTTTACTGGGACTCCACTCCCTTGACCGCTTCCGCTGAGATATTTAAGGTATATATCAGTTTTACGCTATTTTACATGTGATTGCACTTTGATATATACATTGATGTACTGTGTGTGCCAGCATATTGATCCAGGGATGGCACAGAAACACAGAGGCTTGACTCGTCTTGAGTCGGGACGCTACAGAAATGGTATCAGAGCACATGTTGACTGTAGAACGTGACCCTAGAAACTGGAAATTTCTTAGGAAAGGATCTCTCAAAAATTTTATTTTCAAAGAACACCTTTCACTTCTCATCTTTTCTGATTTCATAAAACATTCTCTCTCACCTCAAATAGTTAGACAACCCCTTACCCCTTTGACCTCATGAAGAATCAACCGACTCCCACTTCAAAGTAAAGAGGTTTTCACCACGCGTTTGAAGAATAGACACTACACCAACAAAGGACTCCCAAGACCCGAAGAACTCAAAGACCTTGAAATGTCTGAATAATTATATGACCATTAGAAGTCCAAACCCCTTTTATGTACCCACGTTAGATGCCATGATTTGTGAGCCGTCATTGGTGTGTGTTTTCCGACGGCCACAAATAAAACCTATTCTCAAAAAAATATTGTTTGTATTGTGTGTATCTCCCTCCCTCTCTTACCTGTCTCATCCCCAAAACCTTAACCCTACCAGATGGAGTATGAAGCTGGACTTGTAGTCTCTGGACCAATGACCCAGCTGGAGGCTGAAATATGGATTCAAAACATGGAGAACCACTTCGGGAGAAACTTGATCTCAAGGAAGTATGAAGTGGAACACGCTCTTCAGTACTTTACACAAAGTGCTGCTATCTGGTGGAAAATGCACCATGCCATACAAGGATTTAGTGGAGCAGAAAGTTGGGAAGAATTCAAGAAGACTCTGTTAAGATCCCGTCTCATTCGGAAGTGCTATGATAATCCGAAGGAGAAGGCTTGTGCATGCAAGATCTATGGAGAAATAGGACACACCCAGGAAGAACACACGGATAGATGCGCTCATTGTGAAGAAAATCACCCAGCGGAGGAGTGCCCAAGTAGTCAGGTGACTTGTTTCCTTTGTGAGGGAACCACCCACTACCCAGCTCAGTGTCACATTTACCCCAAGGTGCAACAGGTTGTCAAGCAGCAGAAAGATGTAATGAAGGAAACCCTCAAGAAGAAGATTCTAGAAGAACCTGTGATGAACGAAAATATTGAAGACCCTGATGGACAAGGTCTGACCAGATGTTTCTCCAATGCATGCTACTCATGTGGAGAAGAAGGACATTATTCAGAGGATTGCACGAAGAGAAGCCAAGACTATCTGGGAAACTTCCCGACGGAAGAAATGGAGTTTGATCCACTTGAAATAGAAGAACTGGCCAAAATAAAGGAGTCCGGAAAGAAGAAAAAGTACCGTCGGAAGAGCCAAATCTCTGCAGACATAGACCTGAGTCATGTCAGATGTTACAAGTGTATGAAATTTGGGCACCACAAATACATGTGCTCAGGAAGGAAGCCGGGAATCCAAGGAGCAAAAGCAGAAGCTAAGAAGCCTCGAGACTTGTCAGAAATCATTTGCTTTTGTTGCAAGGAAGCAGGACATTTTGCCAGCGATTGTCCACAAAGGAAGAAAGCTAGAATGGAGTAGTTAAGTTTTGACCATGGCAATAAGTGTAATCCAAAGCACTCTTGTTTCTCATAAGATCATGGAGTGAAACTTTTGTAACAGAAGTCCCTGAGATTGTAATAACATCATGAAGAAATGGAATTTATTGTCTCATGATTGTCTATGTTGAAACAGTATGCGTTGTTTCTCTACGAGCAAATATCTCTGAACATTTATGAGGATATGAGAAAACATGGTCTATGCAGGCATGAGTATAATTCATTTTAAGTGTGGTAGTAATCGGTAAACCCACAGGATCCATTGAGTAGGAGTGTAGCATGATTGCCAAGGAGACACATACATTCCTCTGAGTACCTATTTACTGACACCTGCAGATGACAACTCTCTACAAGTCTTTCCTCAAGGGCCCAGAAACGATCATGACCCTAACCAGTGATCATGATTACCCGAAAATCGTGAAGGACATGACGAAGCACATTCATCTTGAAGGAGATGCAGTCTACAAAGGCTATCCATTCATGGAAAGTGGAGTAGAACTTTGGTATGTGGAAGTACACATCCAACATGTGAAAGGAGTTTGTCCAAAGACTGTGGGGCAATACTTTTTCATTTCACGTGTACCACGAGCAACCTTCTTTGATGCTGTTCGTGAAGCTGCCATGGAAGCCATACGTTAGATCGGAGAAATACTTGAAGCGAGACTCCGTCATACCCAGGAATACCTGAGTGAGGTACATGCAGAAATGATGGAGATGAAGCTAATGGCCACCATGATGAAGCAAAAGATGGATGAAATCAAGGAGCACCTCGGAAAGTTCCAGTGGAACTAAAGTACCTCAAAGAGAGGCAGATGAATAAAGTTGGCAGAAATGCTCGACCATACCGAACCATGTGGATGGCAGCATTTGTAATAGATCACTTTTGAATTGGAGTTTTTGATAAGAAATTAAGGATGTAATAAAGGATTGATTATGAAATGCATATGATTTATGGAAGAAGCTATGATGGATCAGCAAACATTTTCTTAGGAGCATACGAAAACCTGAGAGTTGTGAAGATACGATAGATGTTTCGTTCAGCCTGCAGAACCAATGGATTATCTGAACTTCGTTCGTGGACAAGAGAAATTCTGCAACGCTTGTGAGGATGCCCAAGTGTTAGAATGCGAGATTCTCTAAACCTTATACAGAGAAATGATTTGGGTGCGGAATGGATTGATGACCATGACGACTTACTCTTATCATTTATCTTGCTATTCGAAATGGTAAATCTGAGAGACTTACCCATAGAGAGAGACGATGTTCTTTGAAGCTTTTGTTTAAGCCTTATCATGGTATGATGAAAGCCCATGTACATGGCACTTGTTGTCACACGTAGGAAATTTTACGGTGAGAATGAAACCAAGACCCCTCTCTCTGCAGGATAACCACAAATGGTAGACCACCATGAGAACCATCGATATGTTATTTAGAATTGACCACGAGATTGTCCGTTAAGAAGACCCAGTGACGGAAGAAGCTTATATCAACGTGAGAGCATCACCAAAGGATTTAATATGAAGACTGTGCGATGTCAGTTGCCAAAACCCCAGAGGATCGTTAAAACATTTTGAGGGACCAGTACCTCTCATTTTAAGTGTGGTAGCATCCCACCTTGCCGGAGATTGGATTTGTTAGAAGACCCCCAAACCCTAACCTTTCTTTCTAGCCTCTTCGAATCTCGAGGACGAGATTCATTTTATGTGTGGTAGTTTGTAACATCCCAAAATTTTAAATTTTGGAATTTTAATATAATTATTATATTGACTGTTTGTTTGTTTGCTGAGTGACTGAAACTTGTGTGAAATTTGAAACTTTTCGAAACTTTTGAATGAGAGGGAATAAAATGACTTTCCCCTTCTCCGGTGAATTCAAATTCAATCTTTTAGACGCAAAGAGAGAAGATGACATGACTTCTTCACCTATAAATAATTTGAACGGAGATATTTGCATTGAATTCTTTTGCATTTCAAATTCTTTTTCCCCACACGAGTAATGCCCGAAGGAATACTCTCTTGCACGCAAGAGAGAGAGCGGAGGAAAATGACCCTCCAACGTGCGGCAAATTTCTGAGATATTTGAGCCAAGAAACCCAAAGTTTATTTGCAAAAATATTTGCAAAGAGAAATAAAGCAATTTAGTGAATTTCTGAAGAAAAAAAAACATTTTTTAAAGTTTTTATTTTTGCTTTGGAAAAATGTTATTCGGGTAGAGGATTTTTTCTGATTTTTTTGGTATATAATACCCTATATTAATATTTTGATTTACTTCCTCTTATTTCGCTTTTATTTCTCTCATTCGGAAAAAAAGTTGTAAGTAGGAAAGTTCAGTTTTGCTTTTTTTTCTCTTGGTAGCCGCCGCCCTCGGCGTTTATTAGGCATCGGGCCGAACCCACAGCCCCAGGGAAATAAATCCCTTGAATCTCGCCCACCCGAGCCCTCTCTTCCCCCACTCTATCTCGCTGCCAGTGGCCCCCACCTGGCCGACACCTATCCCTGCCATCGGCCATCTCCTACCTCTCCCTTCCTATTTTCTTCTACCGAGACCGACCCCTCCCAGGAACCAGGGATTTCCTCCCTGATTCCCTCCCTCTCCTTACTTAGCTATCCCCTCCCATGGCCTATAAATACCGCCACCCTCGCCACAGCCCCGTTCCCACCCCTACCTCCACGAGACGCCGCCCGAGCCACCCCCTACCGCAGCCGCCGGAGCCCGAGCTACTGCCGAGCTTCTGCTGCTCTCGGCCACCCCCACAGGAGAAGCGCCCCCTCTCTCCCCCGAGCGCCTCCCCGAGGAGGAGGACTGCCCCGCAGCCGCCACCCCCAAGCCCCTGCAGCACCGCCGCCGGAGCCCGAGCTACTGCCGGAGTTGCTGCCACCTTCTCCACCCCCTGGGAGCAGCACCACAGCGCCCTCTCCGTCCCCCCCGAGCGCCGCCCCTCGGAGGAGGATCACCACCGCCGCCGCCCCGTGCCCTCCACGCCGCCGGAGCTCCCTCCCTCGCCGGCGACGCCCTCGCCGGAGCTACCCCAGCCAGCACGGTACTCTCCCTCCACCTCTCTGTTCCTCCTTTTGTTTCTTTTTTTTCCTTAGTAGCCGTTAGATCTTAACTGGATGGTTTAGATTAGATCTTAGGAATACCCCTTCGGTCTATACTAGGAAACCCACGGTTTATTTTCACTTAGTAATTTAGCCAGTAGTTTTTGCTAAGCCTAGGCCGTTTGCTCCTAGTCTTGGAACAAAAAGCACCCGCAGCCTGTAGCATCTTGCCACGTGTACACCTCTGTTAGTACTAGCTAACTTCAGTTTTTTTGCCTAAATAGCAAAAACAGCAAGTTTCAATCTTGTTTTGGCCACAACTTTTGTTCCCGAAGTCCAATGACAGTGATTATTTTTCCAGTAGCTCAAAAATTTCCTGTCGTTTTTTAAAACATATAATTTGACAATGTTTGAAATTTTCAAATATAAGTTAGATCAGATTTAGTTTAAACCTTGTTTTGCTTATTCCAGGAGTTTAAAAATTGCTTTTAATTTGATTCCTTTTGGTACTGATCACTAGTGATCTTTTTTATCAGTGGTAAAAAGTTCAGATTTGTTTGAGTATTTTAGCTCATTATTTCATGTGAAACAATTTCTATTTCACCTCTTTTAGGATTTCGGCTAATTCCTTTTCTACTTTGTTTTAAAATATTTTCTTTATTATTTCAGAAACATTATTACGTTTGTTAAAAGTAGTTTTGCAACAAGTTTTATTTTATATTTATTTGTTTTCATGGAATCAATTCTAGTTCCTTAGTAACTTGCAATTGGTTTCCGCATTGTTTCAAATCCCGTTTGGGAATACTTTCAAAGAGTTTTGTGCAAAACACTTTATTTTATAACTTAGTTCCTTGTTATTATTTTCTGTAGACAAAAACTATTAGTGTTTGACGTAGTAGAAGACTCCCTAGTCTTATTTGAAGTTTCTTTAGGAATTCCTATTCGCTCTCTCCCTTTTGTTTTGATTGCTAGAATGATTGCTAGTATGAGTGCTTATGTGAATGATATGTTTGTTATATAGATTTCATCGGAGAGTGACAAGTAGTCTATCAAGTTATTTTCTCGAGAAATTCTTCTCCGTCAACATCACCAGGCAAGTCATTTTGATCATGTTATTTTACCTATGTTTTCAATGCATGGTAGATCACCTTTCTTTGCCCAAATTGCATGCTGCCTAGGTACTTGGAAACTTTAGTGTAAGTTGTAGTATCATGTGGTAGGAACACAACAACCCCGATACTTGGCCCCGGGAAGACAATTTCTTAATGCTATGCTTGAGTAGACGGGTTATCGGTTGAGTGTATACCACGAGTGATGCGAGGTTGACTAAATAATCAAGACCGGACTAAGACAAGATTTTCAAGACCTTGGACGCAATGCAACTCTCGGTGAAGGACGGTTTATCGGCTCCCTGGAGAACCCAGTGGATGCCTGGGATGCTGGAGAGGCCATGTCATCCTGCGGAAAGCTTCACCCAGGCTCAAAGAGACGGACGGATATTTTCAAGACCCAAGGCTTACCTGCACAGCCACAAGTCATTATGGGCTCTGGCTTGGTTGGACAACGCGGCGACTCTGGACAGGCGGTGCTAGCAGATGTAGAAGAACGGTAGGAATGGATGGGCACCGAAAGGGATTCAGAGGGACCCGTTGAAAGACCATGTTTTGATCATCCGGTCTTCAAACACCCTGAAGTGCGACGACATACACGGAGGCGATCAAATCTTGTGGGGAACGTGTGCAAAACTCTGCAGAGTACTCAAACCTAATCGATTAGCCGTGTCCACGGTCATGGACAACTTGAGCCAAGGGAACTGAAGTTATCTGGATTTTTCAACACCATTAAATATATTTGATGATGGTAATTATTGACAACTCGGGTATGAGAACTCGGGTAATTATTGACAACTGAAGTATAGATGATTACTTTTCACCCCTCTCTTATGTGACTTGCCGGCATATTCAATATGCTGACCTACATGGCTGCAACGTCTTATGTTGCAGATATTTTCTTCGACGAGTAAGAGTACGATTCAGGGTTACGGTCTACACTCAACTTGCCGTTGGTGTTTACTGGGACTCCACTCCCTTGACCGCTTCCGCTGAGATATTTAAGGTATATATCAGTTTTACGCTATTTTACATGTGATTGCACTTTGATATATACATTGATGTACTGTGTGTGCCAGCATATTGATCCAGGGATGGCACAGAAACACAGAGGCTTGACTCGTCTTGAGTCGGGACGCTACAGAAATGGTATCAGAGCACATGTTGACTGTAGGACGTGACCCTAGAAACTGGAAATTTCTTAGGAAAGGATCTCTCAAAAATTTTATTTTCAAAGAACACCTTTCACTTCTCATCTTTTCTGATTTCATAAAACATTCTCTCTCACCTCAAATAGTTAGACAACCCCTTACCCCTTTGACCTCATGAAGAATCAACCGACTCCCACTTCAAAGTAAAGAGGTTTTCACCACGCGTTTGAAGAATAGACACTACACCAACAGAGGACTCCCAAGACCCGAAGAACTCAAAGACCTTGAAATGTCTGAATAATTATATGACCATTAGAAGTCCAAACCCCTTTTATGTACCCACGTTAGATGCCATGATTTGTGAGCCGTCATTGGTGTGTGTTTTCCGACGGCCACAAATAAAACCTATTCTCAAAAAAATATTGTTTGTATTGTGTGTATCTCCCTCCCTCTCTTACCTGTCTCATCCCCAAAACCTTAACCCTACCAGATGGAGTATGAAGCTGGACTTGTAGTCTCTGGACCAATGACCCAGCTGGAGGCTGAAATATGGATTCAAAACATGGAGAACCACTTCGGGAGAAACTTGATCTCAAGGAAGTATGAAGTGGAACACGCTCTTCAGTACTTTACACAAAGTGCTCCTATCTGGTGGAAAATGCACCATGCCATACAAGAATTTAGTGGAGCAAAAAGTTGGGAAGAATTCAAGAAGACTCTGTTAAGATCCCATCTCATTCGGAAGTGCTATGATAATCCGAAGGAGAAGGCTTGTGCATGCAAGATCTGTGGAGAAATAGGACACACCCAGGAAGAACACACGGATAGATGCGCTCATTGTGAAGAAAATCACCCAGCGGAGGAGTGCCCAAGTACTCAGGTGACTTGTTTCCTTTGTGAGGGAACCACCCACTACCCAGCTCAGTGTCACATTTACCCCAAGGTGCAACAGGTTGTCAAGCAGCAGAAAGATGTAATGAAGGAAACCCTCAAGAAGAAGATTCTAGAAGAACCTGTGATGAACGAAAATATTGAAGACCCTGATGGACAAGGTCTGACCAGATTTTTCTCCAATGCATGCTACTCATGTGGAGAAGAAGGACATTATTCACAGGATTGGACGAAGAGAAGCTCAGGAGAGAACTTAGGTACGAGGCCATCGCAGCTATGTGGCGGCTTGAGAGGGGTTGGTTGGAATCGAGAGACACGAGTTTACCCAGGTTCGGCCCTTCCGATGGAGGTAAAATCCTACATCCTGCTTGTGCTTCATTGATGAAGGTGATGATCTCGATTACAATGGTGCGGAATCGCTAACTCTAATCTCGAGGGTGTCTAACATGTCTATGTCTAATGACTTGAACTTATGAATCTGTCTAACTTGTCCCTCTTAGGGCGCCTTACCCCTCCTTATATACGTGGAAGGGGTAAGTTTACATGTAGAGTCCTACTAGGAGTAGGAATAGGATTAGTCTCTCTTGAATCCCAATCCGAGTCTTTTTTTCTTTCTTGGGGGAGTCTTTCCTCTTCTTGGGCCTTCTCTGTGATCCGTCCCTCCTGACCTCTCTATGAACCCCCTTATGCCAGGGTGCATGCCGGCCCTTGGGACTTCAATATTGTCATTCATCTAATGCGCCTACCGGGTCACTAGTGAGTTGCCAAGCTCTACCGGGTCACCAGTGAGTCGCCATGTCACTAATGAGTCGCCAGTGAGTCTCCAAGTCCCAGTCGGGTCATACTTCAAGCCGGGTTACACCGCGGGGTATATCTTCGACACCTGGCATGGCCTGGTATCTAGTGGGGCCCTCGGGAACCTCCTTTGCCGCCTCTTATCTATATAAATACCCCAATGTTTAGAAAACCCTAGAGGAGTTGACGAAAAATCGTTTCAGCAGCCGGAAGTTCCAAAAGCCACGAAATCCAATCTAGAGCCCATTCCGAAGAGGAACACGATCATGGAGGGGTTCACCATCCTCATTGGTGCTCCTTCGATGATGCGTGAGTAGTTCATATCAGACCTACGGGTCCGTAGGCAGTATCTAGATGGCTTTCTCTCTCGTTTTGTTTCTCAATACAATGGTCTCTTGGATATCCATATGATGTAACTCTTTCTTTTGTGGTGTGTTTGTTGGGATCCGGTGAATTGAGAGTTTATGATCAGATCTATGAAAACATATTAATGCTTTATTATTATAGCCTCGTATTTCTTCTTCGACACTAGGTTTTTGTCTGTCCAACTTGATCTTTTATCTTACAATGGGAAGGGGTGCTTTGTGATGGGTTCGATCTTCAGTGCTCAATATCAGTAATAGAAAGAGACATGACACACATGTATCGTTGCGATCAAGGATAAAACGATGGGGTCTATTCCTACATGAACAGATCTTGTCTACATCATGTCATCGTTCTTAAGGCATTACTTCGTTTCTCCGTGAAGTCAATACACTAGATGCATGCTGGATAACGGTCGATGTCTGGAGTAATATAAGTAGATGCACGCAGAAGTCGGTCTACTTGTCTTGGACGTGATGCCTATATACATGATTAGTGTCTTGAAAATCGTGATAATTATTTGCTCTTCTATCAACTGCCCAACATTAGTTTGTCTACCCACCGTTTCGAGAGAAGCCACTAGTGAAACCTACGGCCCATGGGTCTACTTCACAACCTGTCCTTACTTTACTATTTTATTTGCAATGTCTACTTTGCTGTTTGTGTTTCTATTTTATTTGCTATTTTATTTTCAGATCTATATTATCAAAAAAACAAAAATACCCTATTGCATTCTATTTTCTAACACTCTTATTTGCATCTATGAATCTGTCCTTACTTTACCCACGAGGAATTGACAACCACACCACGCGTTGGGTTGCGAGGATTCGTTATTTGTGTGCAAGTGCTGCTTACATTGTCTTGTGGATCTTCCTACTGGATTGATACCTTGGTTTCATAGATGAGGGAAATACTTGTTGTTGTTGTGCTACATCACCCTTTAAGCTTGGAGGGAAACCAACACAATCACCAAGGAGTCACTCGCTAGACCAAGAAAACTCCTAACTTGCTTAACCAATTCAGGTTGATTCCAATCAAGGACGGCTTGAACTCTCTCGGGATTGACAACAATACCCTTACCAAAGATCACATGGCCTAGATAGGTCACTTCTGGCAACCAGAACTCATATTTAGAGAATTTGGCATAAAGGCAGTGCTCTGGAAGTTTCATCAATACCAGCCTTAGATGCTCAACATGTTCCTGTTCATTCTTCGAGTAAATGAGTATATCATTGAGGTAAACCACGACGAATTTAGCCAAGTACTCCATGAATATCGAATTCATCAAGCGAGAGAAGGTGGATGGGGCATTGGTTAAACCGAAGGACATGACGTTGTACTCGTATTAGCCATAACTAGTAACAAAGGCCATTTTTGGAATGTCTCTCTTATTGATTTTGATTTGATGGTAGCCCAACCTCAAATCCATTTTGGAGAAGATTGAGGATCGAGCGAGATGATCATACAGGTCATTGATCGTAGGGAGCGGATACTTGTTCTTTATAGCCACCGGGTTGACTAGTCGATAATCTACAACCATTTGATCTGTTCCATCCTTCTTGTTAACAAAGAGGATGGGACAAGCCCAATGAAAAGAACTAGGATGGGTGAAACCCTTATTCAAGGCCTCATTGAGTTGTTTCTTAAGTTCGTTTAGCTCTAAGGGTGCCATCTTACAGGGTCTTCTGGCTATTGGGACGGTTCTTGGGACAAGATCTATCACAAACTCTACATCTCTGTCAGGTGGAATGCCTCGCAGTTCGTCAGGAAAGACATCCAGAAAATCATGATCTACCGGAATATCTTCTAGCTATGCAAGAGGACTAGCATTGAGAGAATAGAGTTGGCACTTGGCAACTCGAGTTGAGACATTAACTATCTCACACGATGGATGTGTAAGCTGAACATTCCTAGTGTGAGTATCAATCACACCCATTCCATACCCAAGATGATATTGATATCTAAAGACTTAAGGGCTAACAAAGAAGCTAGGAAAACTAGCCTATCCACAAGAATTTCATTGGCATGGCTCACTCTAGAAATTTTCCATTTGGATCCAGGAGTCTGAACTACTAATGGAGTAGGCATATCACAAAATGACATGTAATGCAATTGTGCATAACTTTCAGATGTGAAAGAAAGAGATGCCTCAGTATCAAAAAGAACATATGTTGGATGAAAGTTGACAAGAAGCATACCTAAAATGACGTCAGGATCATCAGAAGCTTCTTAGGTTGAGACGTTATTCACACATCCACGTTCAAGTGTTGGCTTCACATAGAATGCTTTTCCTGGTTTGCCACGGCCAACAGACTTCCGAGGTTGATTGTAAGCATTGTTCTAGGGGCACTCACGAGAGTAGTGTCCTAGCTCTCCACATTTGTAGCAGATTGCTGAGTTGGTACTGGTGCAACATTGGTAGCTGGACCACCATAGGTCTTGGCTGGAGGGTTGGTCTGATTTGCACGAGGCGCCTCATAGGATGGCCTCGTGATATACCTTGATGGCAGAGTGGTATTCGGGACCCACACACGATGCTTTTGAGATCGAGAGATGAATGAGGAGCTGAAGTCGCGAGAGTGCTTCTTGGTTGCTTCATAATCGGTATGTCCGATCTCAGCATTGATAGCTTTGTTGACCAAAGCTTGGAAACTGGCACACTCACGCAGACGCAAGTCATGATGGAGCTCAGGGCTTAGTCCCTTCCGGAACCTTGCTTGCTTCTCGGCGTCAGTTGACACCATTTCTGGTGCATGGCGGGTGAGGTTTCCGAACTCTCAGTTGTAAGCGTCCACGGTTAACTTATCGTGGGCGAAAGCACAAAACCCCTCTCTTTTATGGTCCATCAGACCTTCCGGAATATGCTGAGTGCGGAAGGCTGCACTAGAATTAGCCTAGGTGGCTGCGGGACCAGCAGGACATATGGCCTCATAATTCTCCCACCACAGGTTGGCGGGGCCTTCAACGAAATATGCAAAAAAGGTCACCTTGTCAGCTTCATCTACATTGGCAGAATGAATCTTGCAAGACACGCTAGATAGTCAGTCATCTGCGTCGAGAGAGTCAATGGAGTGGTGGAACTTTGGCGGATACAGCTTCACAAAGTTACTCATAGACACTGCATCGTTGCGCCGCTAACGTGTCGTATTTTGCTCAGTACGCTCCAACAGACGGTTGGTCTCTCTCTTGTTCCTTTCTGCCTCAAGCATCACTTCCGCCAAAGATGGCTGGTGAGGTAGATTCTCCTCTCTTGCTTGGCTGCTCTCGCCCTGCTCATGAGAAGGAGCAAGGTTGTTCCTAGTGAACACCATCATGATAAACAAAACTCACAACTTAAACAAGGAAGACATCAACTCTAACAAAAGCGTTTTAGAATGCAATGAACAATATGGAAAGCAGGGATAAACATCTGAACAACATGGTAACAAGCAAACTACCATATATACACCATGGTTCATACACACCATAATAAGCTCAGTACAAGCCGAATCTGAAGTATAATCAACTGAAAATATGATACAACTCAATAGACGCATTCCAAGCTTCCTATACATTATTTAACTATGCCTCTGGAACTCAACACACACCTCAGTCATATTCCACAAGACACGTAGGACTGTGGCAAATACAACTGCTACAAAGCTACTACAACCACTCACAAACTCAAGCATATGTGTAGAATATCTCATACATGTTTCCCCCGTGACCTGGGAGCTGAACCCGAGGGTCTGAAAAAAAACTAGCCTGAGATCCTTGGGAACCATAAGGACACGATGTAGCCCAGGTCCCCTGGCTGGCGGCAACAGAGGTCCATGAAGAGGGGTGATACCTCCAACACCGGGCAAGTCTACATGAGTTGGCAGATTAGTCCGTAATGGGTTCAACATCTCCATGTCTCCATAACCTGTCTGGAAGATAGGTGCTAGATGCATCAGTGCGGTCCATAGACGGGCGCGAGTAGCATAAAGCTCCAAGCGAAGTGCACGGACATCACGGTCTCTGTTCTCTAACATCTGAGCAGTAACCTTCTCCTCGTGGGAGAGATGTTGGAATATAACAAAACTTCGTGTTCTACAGCAATCCATGGTTGGCTCTCATAATGGTTAGCATCGAATAAGCGGCATCCAGAAGAGCCATGTCGATGGTAACCCCCAATCCATACGAACAATGAAGCGGCTCCGCAGCTCCAGGGTATGATGGATATATCCTAACAGTACAAAGGCACTGGCACTGGTTCAAATCCCGGTACTACTACTCCACTATGTACTCGGGGTACCAGCTGAAAGGATCGATATGGTTGACTAGAGGGGGGGTGAATTGGCAACGACCACTTTTTAATTAATCTTAGCAAGTTAGGGTTAGCAACATAAGGGTTCTCTAAAATGTCAACAAAGAGGTGAACCTATATGATGCTACCAACAAAGATAACTAAGACAAGTAAGAGATAAACAACAACATAAGCATACACAATGTAAAGGTTAGAAATAACTGCAAGTGGAACCAATGAAGACGAGGATGTGTTACCGAAGTTCCTTCCCTTTGACAGGAAGTACGTCTCCGTTGGAGCGGTGTCGACGCACAATGCTCCCCAATAAGCCACTAGGGCCACCGTATTCTCCTCACGCCCTCACACGATGCGAGGTATCGTGATTCCACTATAGGTGCCCTTGAAGGCGGCGACCAAACCTTTACAAACAAGGTTGGGGCAAACTCCACACAAAGCTTGGAGGCTCCCAACAAGACCACGAAGCATCACCACAATGGAATGTGGCTCCGAGGTGACCTCAACCGTCTAGGGTGCTCAAACACCCAAGAGTAAGAAGATCCGCAAGGGGTTGGTGGGGGGAATCAATTTTCTCTTGGTCGAAGTGTAGATCTAGGCCTTCTCAACCAATCCCTAGAAAATCAACAAGTTTGATTGGCAAGGGAGAGATCGGGCACTTTTGAGCTTAGGGAACAACAATGGAGCTTGGGAGGGTCAAAGGTAGGGTTCTAGAGCAAGAAGAACCCTTTATATTGTAGCGACTCGACTCAAAACGAGTCAAGCCTCTGTGTATCTGTGCCATCCCTGGATCAGTATGCTAGCACACACAGTACATGAATGTATATATCAAAGTGCAATCACATGGAAATAGCGTAAAACTGATATATACCTTAAATATCTCAGCGGAAGCAGTCACGGGAGTGGAGTCCCAATAAACACCAACGGCAAGTTGAGTGTAGACCGTAACCCTGAATCGTACTCTTACTCGTCGAAGAAAAATATCTGCAACATCACATGTTGCAGTCGTGTAGGTCAGCATATTGAATATGCCGGCAAGTCACATATGAGAGGGGGTAAAATATCATTTATACTATATGCATATATGGCAGGTGGTGTTGTAAGTTTTAGCGTAAAGCAAATTTTCTCCTACAACAACAGGGGCTAAAAGCAAAATATTACTACGCTATTGGTTGTTAATGAGATGGTTCCGCCAACCAGTTCTCATACCCTGGTTATCAATATTACCCACATCAAATATATATAATGGTGTTGAGAATAACAAATAACTTTAGTTCCTTTGGCTCAAGTTGTCCATGACCGTGGACACTGCTAATCGATTAGGTTTGAGTACTCTGCAGAGTTTTGCACACGTTCCCCACAAGATTTGATCGCCTCCGTGTATGTCCTCGCACTTCAGGGTGTTTGAAGACCGGATGATCAAAACATGGTCTTTCAACGGGTCCCTCTGAATCCTTGTCGGTGCCCATCCAAATCCTACCGTTCTTCTACATCTGCTGGCACCGCCTGTCCAGAGTCGCCGCGTTGTCCAACCAAGCCAGAGCCCATAATGACTTGTGACTGTGCAAGTAAGCCTTGGGTCTTGAAAATATCCGTCCGTCTCTTTGAGCCTGGGTGAAGCTTTCCGCAAGATGTCATGGCACGTCTCCAGCATCCCGGGTCATCCACTGGTTTCTCCAGGGAGCCGATCAACCATCCTTCACACAGAGTTGCATTTGCATCACGAGGTCTTGAAAAGTCTTGACTTAACCGGTCTTGGTTATTAAATTATTCTCGCATCACTCGTGATAAACTCTCAACCAGAATCACGTCTACTCAAGCATAGCAATATGAAATTTGTCGTCCAGGGCCAAGTAATGGGGTTGTTGGGTGCCTACCACATGATACTACAATATGTAACCTTAATTTCCAAGTACCTACTCAGCATGCAATTGGGCATAGGATGGTAGAACTACGATGCATAAAACATAGGTGATACATGATCAAATGACTTGCCTGGTGATGTTGACGAAGAAGAATTTTCGTTCTCGAGAAATAACTTGATAAAACTATTCGTCAGTCTCCGGTGAAATCTATATAACAAATATAGTATTCACATAAGCACTCACACTAGCAATCATTCTAGCAATCAATTAACAAACAACAATAAAAGTTGATGCAATCAAATATCAATAAGAGAGAGCGGATAAAATCCAAAGGAAACTTCAAAGAAGCTAGGGAGCCTTCTACTACAACATTCACAAAAATCGTTTTTGCCTAACAGAAAATAAAACACTAAAATATCCATACAATAAAATATAAATTGAACTAATATAAAATGAAGTATTTTTCATAAAACTATTTGAAAGTATTTTCAAATGGGAGTTGAAACAGTAGAGAAATCAATTGCAAGTTATTAGAGAACTAGAATTGATTTCATGATAACAAATAAAAATAAAAATAAAAATTTGTTGAAAACCTACTGTTAACTAACAGAAACAAAATATAATTTTTTTGAAATATAAAAGAAAATAATTTAAAAACAATTATAGAAAAAACAGATAGCCATAATCCTAAAAGAACTAAAACAGAATCTGTTTTGGTAAAAACCCCAAGTAAAATTATTTAAAAAAAAATTAAACTTAAACTACTGAAAGATATGATCACTAGGAAACAACAGCAAAAAGAATCAAATTAAAAGCTATTTTTAAACTCCCGGAATAAGCAATACAAGCTTTAATTCAAATATGATCTAACTCAAATTTTATAAATCCAAACATAGACAAGATATATATCTACAGAAACTACATAAAATTTGTGATCCAACGCAAAAAGAATCACCTAATTCGGAGATATAGACTAATAGATATAAATTTTCTAAGATTGCAATTTTCTGAAAAAAAAAACCTGCAATACGGGATTTCGTGAATCTCACCCGAGTTAGTCGCCGGGGTTGGAGAAGACGGTGAGAGGGTTGCTCCGGTGGCCGGCCGAGGCGGTGGACGGGTCCACGCGATGGAGGAGGGCTCGGGCCGAAGGTTGGTGGCGTCGGCGGGGCGTGGGGGCAACGGGAGGGAGCAGCAAGAGCTCCGGCGAGTTCCTGTTGGAGGCGAACTCCAGCGAGGTGGGGGCTGCGTTCCGACGAGGGGAGGGGCTGGGCTACGAGGAAAATGGGGAGAGGAGGTTGAGGGGTGTATTTATAGCTGCTCGGGGTGCTCGGAGAAGGAAGGAGCAAGGAGATCGGGAAGGTGGAGATTCCTCTCACCATGGCTTTGGAAGTTTCCTCTGACGTGAGGAAGGAGAACGTGAGGAGGAAGATGATCCTGTCGGGCCAGATTTGGAGAGTGTTAATGGGCCACCGACCTATTTCCGATTAAAAGATATATCTTTCCTATTTTCAAAAACCGTAAAGTAAATGATAAAAGGGAAACCAAATAAATTCGAAATATAGAGTTTCTATATACTAAAATTATCAAAAAAATAAAATATAAATGATGGACATTTTTCCACGGCCAAAATAAAAACTTTAAAAAAAATGTTTTTTTCAGAAAATCCCTAAAACCTTTATTTCTTTTTGCAAATATTTTCTCAATTAAATTTTTGTTTTCTTGGATCAAAATATTTCAATAAATGCCCCTGGTTTTGGAGGGTCATGTTCCTTTTCTCTTTCTTGCTTGGCAAGGATTATTTTCGGGGTATTTCTCGGGGAAGAAAATATAGAAGCAAGGGCAAATATTTGAAAGAATTAAAATGCAAAAGTCCGTTCAAATTCTTTATAGTTGAAGAGGTCATGTCATCTTCTCTCATTGCTTTTAATTGGATGAATTTGAATTTACCGGAGAAGGGGAAAGTCATTTTATTCCCTCTCATTCAAAAGATTTTGAAAAGTTTCAAACTCCACTCAAGTTTCAATCACTCAATCAAACAAACAAACAATCTAAAAATTATTTTCAACATCCCAAAATTTGGAATGTTACATATATAGTGGGGGGGGGGGGGATCCAACCGTTTTCCCACTCACGGCCCGAGCCTAGCGGTACTACCGCTGGCTGCAGCGGTACTACCGCTGAGCCCATGGTAGTGCAGATGCACTACCAGGCCAACCACCGCCAAGAAAGTATTCGCAAAAAGTCCGACGAAGTACAGCCGCTAGGAAGGCGGTACTAAGTTCCTGGAGCAGTACTATCGCTGACCAGGGGCGGTACTACCGCCAGCCCAGCGGTACTACCGCTAGGCCCAGCGGTACTAGCACTAGGGACAGCGGTACTACCGCCGGGAGACCTTTTTGCAAGAGGAGATAAACCAGAGGCGGGAACTACTCCAAAGTTGCAGGGAAAGGGAAAAGGAGAAAAAGTGTGTGCGTGCAAAATTGATTCCACCCAAACCTTTCCACTACGGGTCCCCTCTTAATAGTACGCCGTTCCTATGACTCAAAGAAAAAGAATCATAGAGGACACCGTGCTTCTGTTCCATGGAGGGGGTCGAGTCGTCTTGTGCCGTTGACATGTGTTATCTAAAATCTTAATGCAAACGATTGGTCCTTTACGGTACTGTCATCAATCACCAAAATTACTTAGGCATAAATATGCCCTAACAATCTCCCCCTTTTTGGTGGATTGATGACAATACCGGATTTGCACAGTAGATAGCATGTGAACATAAAGATAATGGTAGAGATAATTGAAGAGCATATGACTCACAGCATATGATAGAAATAAGTCTCACACTAGACTCACACTAGACCAAGTCTCACATCACACAAAGCAAAGATAGCAAATAAGATCAAACCAAGTTCAGAGCAAACACGATAAAGATATGCAAAGCTAAAGCAAAGCGCAAATCCAGCTCCTAGACTCTCTCCCCCTTTGGCACAAGACACCAAAAAGGGGCACACCTAACGACACAGGTGGTCACTCCGCATCCTCATCAGCCCCAGACGCGTCCGTGGCATCCGGATCGTCCTGCTCCTCCTCATTGTCCTCCTCAGACGCCACCTCCTCTGCATCAGACCCAGTCCACTAATAACCTTGAGTCCGCATCCAAGCAGACTCTAGAGTGAATTCGTCCTCTGAGCCGCTTGAGATATCTACAGCAAGGGTCCTCAAGACACGCTTGTGCCTCTGATGGTTCTCCTTCTGGGCCACATGAGACTGATATTGTCCCTTGGCCTGCATACAGAAGAGAGTCTTCATTTGATCCTTCAGTTTCACTGCCCAAGATGGCATAGCAGAAGAGCGGGACTGTGAAGCAGGACCTCCTCCAGCAGGAGTCTCTGTGTCCGTGTCCATGTGCTGAGACGAAGTTGATGGGTTGCCCTATTTGTCTTTCATACGGAGCTTGATAGGATCATGCACAAAAGAATCAGCCTGAATAGGGAATTCATCTATCAGATAGACTTCGTGCCACCTCTTGCGAATATAGGCAAACAAGTAGGGCCCGTAGATGGGAACCTTCCAGTTCATGATGCAGTTCCATAGCTCATTGAACATCATGTGGGCAATATCGAGAGGGGCGGTTTCCTTAGTCCTAGCCTCCTCACAGAGCAGAAGCATCTCAGCTAGATGACCATGCACCTCGTCAAAGTTGCCAATGCGAGGAAAGAGAGTGTTGCGGAAGATCCAATGCTTGATATCCAGATGCTTGGGGAGCACACGTTTATTCACATAAAGTTGTTGCAGCCTGTCCTTGGGGGTGGCAGTAGATGAAGAAGGAGCATGAGGACGCATCCCAAGAACAATATCGTCCCCGTGAAAGTCGGCTTTGAGAAGTTGCATGAATTCTGACCAGGAACCTGTCATCTTCCGAGTACCGGTCATCCAAGTCATGGTGCGCACGTCATCAGGTGCAAAGTGAACAGTGACATAGAATTGGCCCACAACATCTGGGTCAATGTCTTTCCTGAAGGTGATGATCTCTTTAAGGCCAAGCTTATCAATCAAGGAGAGAGCATCGCCAAAGTAGTCCGGATTCCGGTGAAGGTAAGCAAGGTCAATCCACTGCACTCGGACAAATATCTTCTTGAATGGTTTGATGATGTCATGATAGATCATGAAGTGATCCCGTGACCAAACATGCTCGATGTTCTTGATCTGAGCCTTGTCTTCGAGATAGTGATTGCGGTTGCGGAACAGCAGAAAATCCTTAGGGGGCATAGTGCGAATGTTGATACCCTTGTTCTTGGAAGCAGTCTTCTTGAAAGATCTCTTTTTGTGATTCAGACCGGAAGTGGCGGAGCCCTCTGGAGCCTCTGAACTGCGATACTACTTCGGTTGGGTGTCACGTGGGGGATTCGAGCGACGAACATCACCTGTGACACACAAAACACACACCCAAAAAGAGCGACAGGAGGAGTCAAGGCAATGGTCAAAAAGAAGCATAAGAATAAACTCACATTGTCAAACACGACGAAAAAATATCCTCCTGGCGGTAGTACCGCTACCCGTGGCGGTAGTACCGCTGGGGTCCTAGCGGTAGTACCGCTACCCCTGGGGGTAGTACCGCTCAAAATGACACAACGAGACATAGGATTTCATGGAAAAGACGTGGGCAACGACTAGTCAGTGTAATAAAAAGATAGCACCAGCAAGGTATACTAACTATTCATTTTGTATCCTTTTTCCATATGAGAGAAAGGTGGGGGCAGTGCCGAGGCCACCTATGTTTGAGGCAAAGGTATGACACCGCGAAGAATTATCCTTGGGTTCATGACCAACGCTCGTCTTTGAAGCACAAGTGCCATTTAGTAATGGCCAAAGTGAAAGACTTGATCGATTTATGCATAATGGGGGGAGGGAAAGTTCATTGAGAGAACAACACTCCCCTATGTACATGCCTGCACCTAGAACAAGATGTATTGCCTAGTGAGGTGCAAAGTGCCTAGTTTCAATCCACATTACTTGAATCAATGATATTTAGCTCATGCCTTAACTCCCAGAACCTTGCTTCGTCTAGGGGCTTAGTGAAAATATCTGCAAGTTGCTCTTCAATGTTGATGAAGTGAACCTCAATATCACCTTGCTTGATATGTTCACGAATGAAGTGATGGAGAATATCAATATGCTTGATCTTGCTATGTTGCACCGGGTTAAGGGAAATCTTGATAGCACTTTGATTGTCACATAGAAGAGGCACTTTGTCACACGTGACACCGTAATCCTTTAAAGTTTGCCTCATCCATAGCAACTGTGCACAACAACTTGCAGCTGCCACATACTCAGCTTCGGTGGATGATAGTGAGACACAATTCTGCTACTTTGAAGACCAACTTACCAGTGAGCGACCAAGGAATTGGCATCCTCCAGAAGTTGACTTCCTCTCCACACAATCTCCTACCCAATCAGAGTCAGAGTAGCCCACTAGGTTGAAGTTTGCTCCCTTGGGATACCATAGACCAAAGTTTGGGGTATGAGCCAAATATCAAAAGATTCGCTTAACATCCATATAATGACTTTCTTTTGGTGCGGATTGAAACCGTGCACAGATCCCTACACTCAACATAATATCTGGTCTAGATGCACAAAGGTAAAGGAGGGATCCAATCATGGAGCGATATACCTTTTGATCCACTGCTTTACCATTGGGATCATTGTCAAGCTTGCATCTTGTTGGCATGGGGAACTTGACCGGCTTGACATCTTCGAGCTCGAACCTCTTGAGCATGTCTTGAGTGTACTTGGCTTGTTTGATGAAGGTCCCTTCTAAGCCTTGTTTAATCTCGAATCCGAGGAAAAACTTCAACTCACCCATTATAGACATCTCAAATTTCTCGGTCATTAGTGCAACAAATTCTTCATTGAAAGAAATGTTAGGAGAACCAAAAATGATATCATCAACATATAGTTGGCATCTGAACAAATCCTCTTTAACCCTCTTAGTAAAAAGAGTGGGATCTATCTTCCCAATTTCAAACCCACGATCTTGTAACAACTCAGTAAGATACTCATACCATGCACGTGGGGCTTGTTTAAGGTCATAGAGTGCCTTATTAAGTTTGTACACATGATTGGGGAGCTTGGGATGTTCGAATCCTGGGGGTTGTTTGACATAGACCAACTCATTTAAAGGACCATTAAGAAAAGCACTTTTCACATCCATTTGCTGTAATTTGAAATTATGATGAGAAGCAAATGCAAGCAGCATGCGAATAGATTCTAGACGAGCAATAGGGGCAAAGGTTTCATCGTAGTCGATACCCTCGACTTGGGAGTATCCTTGAGCCACCAATCTTGCCTTGTTTTGAATCACAATCCCATTGGCATATTGCTTGTTTTTTAAAATCCATTTGGTCCCGATGATATTATGTTCCTCCTTTGGTCTTGGCACTAAATCCCAGACTTGATTACGCTCGAAGTTGTTGAGTTCTTCATGCATGTCCATAAGCCAATCCTCATCATCGAGCGCTTTCTGTACCTGTTGAGGTTCACAATACGAAACAAACGCGTCATGCTCACAATAATTCCAAATCTGTTGACGGGTGGATACTCCCCTTTTCAAACTGCCAAGTACATTCTTCATAAGATGTGACTTGACTCTCAGCTTTTTCGCAATCTTGGCTGCTCGACGCTCCAAGAGTTCTGCATTGGATAACTCAGGAGCATCAACTTGATTACTTTGCTTGCCCTTGCGTTTTGAACCTCCCTTGGCACCAGTAGTCCTTTTTGGCACTGCAGAAGGGAATTGCAAGACAGTATCCTCATCAACTTGATTATCGACTTGAGCAGGTTCACTTGTTTGTCCTTGTTCTTGTGGTTTCTCTTGATCTTGATCTTGTGCTTCTATTTGGTCTGGATCTTGTAGTTGCACTTGATCTTGATCTTGAGCAGGTTCGGAACCTTGGGTAAGTGCTTGTACATCATGGGACACATCACCATCTTTGGACAATTGATATTGTCCTTGAGCTTGTTCAACTTGTTGAGGGTCTTCTCTTTGTTCAACGGAAGCGTGTGGGGCTTGTGAGGGTGATGGCTCCACTTGAGTAGAGCATTGTCCTTCTCCTTAAGCCTCAAGGGGTTCCTCAATGGGGAGTATTTGACCAATCCCCATTCTTCTTATGGCGTGGGGAGGAATTTCATCACCTACATCACAAAGACCACTTTGCTCCACTTGGGAGCCATTATTTTCATCAAACTCCACGTTACACGTCTCCTCAATGAGTCCGGTGGACTTGTTGAGGACACAATAAACATGAGAGTTTGTAGCATAACCAACAAAGATGCCCTCTTGTGCTCTAGAATCAAATTTAGCTAAACGTGCACCTTTCTTGAGAATGAAACACTTACAACGGAATACCCGGAAGTACATGAGATTGGGTTTGTTTCCGGTGAGAATCTCATATTGAGTCTTGTTCAAGCCTTTGCGGATATAGAGCCGATTAGACGCGTGACATGCTGTGTTGATGGCCTCAGGCCAAAAGTTATATGGAGATTTGAATTCTGCCATCATTATTCTTGCAGCATCCATCAAAGTTCGGTTCTTCCTTTCCGCCACACCATTTTGTTGAGGGGTATATGGTGCTGAATATTGATGTTGTATTCCCTCATCACCTAGAAACTCATCCAAGGTGTATTTCTTGAACTCGATGTCGTTGTCACTTCTAATCATCAAAATCTTTGCTTCATGTTGACGCTGAGCTTCATTGGCAAAGTTGATGACAGTTTCTTGAGTCTCACTCTTCCTCTTGAAGAAATATACCCAGGTGTATCTTGAGTAGTCATCAACAATCACCAAGCGGTACTTTCTGCCTCCAAGACTATCAAATGATGGAGGACCGAAAAGATCCATATGGAGGAGCTCCAATGGCCTCTTAGTGTAAATGAGAGTCGTTGGACGATGAGCAGTTTCATGGATCTTTCCTTCAACGCAGGCACTGCAACCACGATCTCTAGCAAAACTCACATTTGTTAGTCCACGAATATGGTCCCCTTTGAGAAGGCTTTGCAAAGATCTCATATTGACATGAGCTAGTCGGCGATGCCAAAGCCATTAGACAAGTCGCAGTCTTAGTAGGTCGCTTGGAAAAGTTCACCACATAGAGACCATTTTCGACATATCCAACATAGGCTACTTTAAGAGTCTTGCTCCACAAGAGGACCACAGTATCAAGATTAAAGAATGTGGAAAACCCCATAATTGCAAGTTGACGAACCGAAAGTAAATTGTAGGCAAGAGACTCAACAAGCATGACCTTCTAAATAGATAACTCTTGAGAGATGACCACCTTACCAAATCCCAATACCTTTGACGAGGATGCATCGGCAAATTGGACATGGGTGGGCATAGATGGAGAAGGATGCACATCCACCACTAAGTCCTTGCATCCGGTCATATGATTTGTTGCTCCATTATCGAGCAACCATGACACCCCACCGGAAGCAAACTCCTGCAATAGATCAAGGCTTGGTTTTAGGTACCCATTTTTGAATGGGTCCTTTAATGTTAGAGACAAGGGTCTTAGGAATCCAAATAGCACATTCAATGGACTCATAGTAAGAACCAACAAATCTGGCATAAACATGCCCATCACCAGCACGACATAAAACATAGGAAGGATTGAGTTTGCCGACTGTGTTGGTAGGAATGGTTTTGCCCTTCTTGACGTTACCATCGTCCACCTTGTTCCTGTTCACCTCCTGAGTCCCTTCGCCCTCTTTGACAAAGATGTCCATGAGGGTAGGGGATCGTTTGTTCCTGTTCCTCCTTTTTCTTTTTGACTTGGATGGAAGTCCAAGTCCCTCCTTTCCTACCACACCCTTTTGATTGCTCAAGAGGTCGTTCAGGCTCTTCTCGCCTTGTATGCATGACACAAGGCCCTTCTCAAGTCTCTCCTTTAACTTAGCATTTTCCTCCACAAGATGTACATGCTCACAACAAGGGTTAGTTGTACAAGCATTATCAATTAACACAAAGGGAGGACAAGTGGAGATTTCCTTCATAAGCTTTGCTTGCAGTTGATCATGTGAGTCTTTCAGAGAGAAATGAACACCTTTCAGACGTTCTGAGCCTTGTAAAGTGTGTCAAACTCCACTTTGAGTCTATCATGGCCAACCCCAAGAGCATCCTTTTCACACTTAAGCATACCAGTAAGAACAGTAGCATGATCTAGTTTCTTTTGCATTTTAGCATAGTCATCATTGTATGACTCCTCAAGAGCCAAATAAGAGTGCGCTCCTTTTCTAGTGCAATAGATAGTTCAGCAATCTCATCGGCATAGTCACGACTATGTCCCTGAAGCTCGGAGATGGTCTCCTCATGACACTCGATGAGGTCATTAGCCTCACCCAGTTGTTCCAAGAGAGCAACAAAGTGCTTCTTGGGTTATCCCTTGATAGTGCACAGAAATTTGTCAAGATCATGCTCATTAAGTTCCCCAACATCACTATCATCAACACAATTCAACAATGAAGGAGCAGTAGCGATGTTGGTCTTAATGATGGGGGTTACCTGAACGATACCTTTGGCCATGAGGCACTTGGCGATGTGGTTCTCGGTGGGGGCGTTGAAGAGAGACGCCTTCTTGGGAGAAGGGGTGGCAATGGCAACAGTTGCAGTTGCCACCATATCGTCATCGTCATCATCATCGGAGGGGTACTCTTCAAGGGCGACCATACCCTTTGGGTGGGGTTTCTTCACAAAGTTGTTCTTGTTTGGGAATGACTTGGTTTTGTCTTTGCGAATGAGTTTGCCCCCGTTGTCTTCCCTTTTCTCATAAGGACATTCGGCCAAAAAGTTACTCACATTACCACAGTTATAGCATGTCCTCACTCGTTGCTTGGGTTTGAACCCACTTGAGTTGTTCTTGGTGAAGGTGGGTCTTGAGTTCCTCTTGTTGCCCCAGAATTGCCTTGACGCAACAGCAATGTGCTCATGATAAGCATACTTCCTGTCTTGAGGGCAGCTCTCCTCTTCGTCATCCTCTTCTTCTTCTTCTTCAAAAGCAGCTTTTGCCTTTAATGCAAGGTTGGCTGAAGCTGTCTTTGAGCGAACTCGAGCAAGTGCATTATCAGTTGTCTCGTTCATGATTGACATTGCAATGAATTCATCCAACACCTCGCTGGAAGACAAGGAGTGGAAATCTGGGCGTTGGCGAATGACAGATGACATGGCTTTAGTGAAAGGCATGATGGCCTTGAGAAACTTGCGCTTGACCCATGTATCATCCACATCCTTGCTCCCATGGTCCTTGAGAGCCACAGCAATAGCAGTCACCCTTCGATAGAGATCACAAGGGTCCTCATCTTCCTTCATCACAAACTCATCAGTCTTATCAAGTACCACTTCATAGTTGGACCGTTGAATGCTTGAGCTTCCCTTGTACAACACCATAATGTGCTCCCAACAGTCCTTAGCCAGAGTGAAGGGACGCAAGTGAGGAAGATCTTCAGGTGGTACTGTGGACTTGAGAATAAACAATGCGGAGTGATTATATTGATTGTCCACTTCTTCTCTTGGAGTAAGGTTGCTTGGGTCATGGGGATAGTAGCCTTGCTCGATGATTCTCCACAAATTTGTTGAGTTGTGATTCAAATGAGACTTAATACAAAATACCCAGTTAGAAAAATCACCTTTTACAAGCTTAGGAGGAGGACCAACAGGATTAAGACGCGGTGTGGGAACAGGTCCTCCATAGACCATGGGTGGTGGAACAGATGCATAAGTCCCATTCCCATCATTTTCGAGGGGAGGGGAAGGTTGCATACCTTTAGCCGTTTCCTTAGAGGAATTGGCCTCTGAATCTGTGTTGGTTGGTTTAACCACCAACGCCGGTTCGGGAGAACTTTTAATTCCCTCAATTAACTCTTTAAGCATGGTCTTGACCTCGTTCGTCAAGGAGGTCTTGAGTGCGGCCGTAGTTGTATTAAAGTAGTCCCTTGTGATCGAAGTAAAGTCCATGGCCTCGGTTTGCGCACGGGGAACTCCCTCATCATCTTCCATACTCTTCGGGTGGTGAAACCCTTAATAAAGAGACGTGGCTCTGATACCAATTGAAAGGATCGATGTGGTTGACTAAAGGGGGGTTGAATAGGCAACGACCACTTTTTAATTAATCTTAGCAAGTTAGGGTTAGCAACATAAGGGTTCTCTAAAATGTCAACAAAGAGGTGAACCTATATGATGCTACCAACAAAGATAACTAAGACAAGTAAGAGATAAACAACAACATAAGCATACACAATGTAAAGGTTAGAAATAACCGCAAGTGGAATCAATGAAGACGAGGATGTGTTACCGAAGTTCCTTCCCTTTGACAGGAAGTACGTCTCCGTTGGAGCGGTGTGGAGGCACAATGCTCCCCAATAAGCCACTACGGCCACCGTATTCTCCTCACGCCCTCACACGACGGGAGGTACCATGATTCCACTATAGGTGCCCTTGAAGGCGGCGACCGAACCTTTACAAACAAGGTTGGGGAAACTCCACACAAAGCTTGGAGGCTCCCAACAAGACCACGAAGCTTCACCACAATGGAATGTGGCTCCGAGGTGACCTCAACCGTCTAGGGTGCTCAAACACCCAAGAGTAACAAGATCCGCAAGTGATTGGTGGGGGGAATCAATTTTCTCTTGGTGGAAGTGTAGATCTAGGCCTTCTCAACCAATCCCTAGAAAATCAACAAGTTTAATTGGATAGGGAGAGAGATCGGGCACTTTTGAGCTTAGGGAGTAACAATGGAGCTTGGGAGGGTCAAAGGTAGGGTTCTAGAGCAAGAAGAACCCTTTATATAGTGGGGGGGAAATCCAACCGTTTTTCCACTCACAGCCCAAGCCTAGCAGTACTAGCGCTGGCTGCAGCGGTACTACCACTAGCACTCCAGCGGTACTACCACTGGTTGCAGCGGTACTACCGCTAGCACTTCAGTAGTACTACCACTGGCTGCAGCGGTATTACCGCTGAGCCCATGGTAGTGCAGATGCACTACCTGGCGAACCACCGCCAGGAAAGTCTTCGCAAAAAGCCCGACGAAGTACAGCCGCTAGGAGGGCGGTACTAAGTTCCTGGAGCGGTACTACCGCTGACCAGGGGCGGTACTACCGCCAGCCCAGCGGTACTACCGCCAGCTCTAGCGGTACTACCGCTGGGAGACCTTTTTGAAAGAGGAGATAAACCAGAGGCGGGAACTACTCCAAAGTTGCAGGGAAAGGGAAAAGGAGAAAAAGTGTTTGCGTGCAAAATTGATTCCACCCAAACCTTTCCACTACGGGTCCCCTCTTAATAGTACGGTGTTCCTATGACTCAAAGAAAGAGAATCGTAGAGGACACCGTGCTTCTGTTCCATGGAGGGGGTCGAGTTGTCTTGTTTCGTTGACATGTGTTATCTGAAATCTTAATGCACACGATTAGTCCTTTACGGTACTGTCATCAATCACCAAAATTACTTAGGCATAAATATTCGGTCTCCAACATCACTTTGACCAACGTAGTCGTGTGACCCATTACATCAATGCACCTGGTGAGACAGACCACCTAGCGGGAGGAACGAGGAGGCATCTCAAATAGACAGTAATGCAAATGCATTACAACTCCGAGCAAAAATCCGATAGCAAAACGATTGAAAATGCTCAAAAACAATTTAGAGACATCCTGCAAAAGATTGGATAGCATAACCACTCAACTTTCTAGTTTCAAGGTTCCATAGCCAACTAATTTTCCACACAGAAAGATACTTGAAAACTGGAGTTGACTCTCAAACAAATTTTCCCTACAAGTCTATGGAGTAGTAACTCGTGATCCTGAGAGATAGTTAAGAAGCCTAGTTCTTAATCCCCATAGAAAAGATGAGGGTGACTCAGAATAGAATGACTAGAGAAGAAAAGTAAAAAGAGCCTTAGGTTCCCTTCCATAATCAATTCCCTTACACAACTACAGAAAATTCTACACTCGACTTCGACCAATTTGGCTTGGTAATCCGACACTCAGTCAGGCTCTGATACCAACATTGTCGGGAACCCGATCCTAAGGCATAAGAATATAGCATGTAACATATAACATCGCTTTGCGGTCTCATGCTCGCTTATCCCCACGGGTGCCACCTTACCATGGCCAGGACCTTTTGCATCTTTTGACTCACATATGTGAATATGTCGCTAGCATTCAAATGTCAAAGAACCCGGGTCGACATGACTAGTTATAAACCCAAGTGGCACATCCGTACAGGGACACACATACATAACCCAGCAAATGCATGTAGACGATTCATAGCAAGCTACATGGACTCCATTACATCGTGTGACATTTCCTAGAGGGGTCAGACACAACACCAAAGAAGGATACATGTCGTTCAATCAATGTGCCCGGAGCAGTAGCAAACTATCAAGGCTCAGTGGAAGCACAAAGAGGCATTTCCTTGTAAAGAGTACTACAAAAGGCACACAACTAGGTGTTGAATCCCATACATACCGTTGCACATCACACGTATGCACGACATGCCCGATATGCATAGAAACAACAATGGCATCACAAATTAACAATACAACATCGCAACATTTATTTAGAAGGCTCACAAGAGCCTTGCATAATATGTTCATATAGGTAGGGGTCTCATGATCTGGCACACAAGTCATACAAACAAGTCTTACAAACCAAGCGGAAACATAAGGTTGTCTGAGTACGGACACGTGAAAGCATAAACAGGCGCGCAGCTTGATTATATGCAACCCTCCCAAGGGTGTCGGGCCGCAGCTGGGATGCTAGCTACTCAGCTTCATCGACGTCTAGATAAAACCTACCTCGAGGATCGTGGGTGTCTTCTGCAACAATTGTTAAGTAAACATGACTATGGAAGTACTCAACAAGTCTTTAAATCGGGCCTGACTACTCATGCATATGTATCAACAAGGGGGGTTATGGGGTTTCATGCAACAAGCCATCTTTGACTCTTCGCTAACCTGTATTATGACTACTAGTACTTTGAACAGGTTTGAGAAACCGTACATGAGTCCACTAACACCACAAAAATACACTGCCATGGATTCTTTCCCATCTTCCTACGAGAATGCCATCCACGGTACTCACACTTGTCTTCATAATTTTATGAGTAGTCGTTAAAGTTATCTATGAACAACATATGTTTCCAAGTAGTCCATATCCGGGGATGCGGCTATTTGAACAGATCATAACCCTGCAGGGGTGTAATTCTTCACACGCGCTCTCGCCACTTATTTCCATGTGCACATGATGCACCTCGGCAACCTTCAAGCGGAAGCCCCGCGAGGGAGTCAGCCACGAACATTAACCACATAAGCACCTAGTCTAGGTTTATTGCCTATTTGAGAGTGAACTCGCATGAAAGTCCGGCCGAAGTTTCCGCTACAACCTTAAATGATGTGCATAGGGTTTGCAAGCCCACCATTCGAGTGCCACTTGGTACACCGTGCCACGTTCCTACCGCGTCATAGACCACCACTAAGGTCAGCACTGTGCACGACCCCCAACATAAACTATAAACACCAGAAACTACTTGCAACTCCTCGACAGAGTATGAGGTGATTAATAAGCCATGATGGCTTGGAGCACCCACAGCCTAATGTGTTGTAGTAAGTAGTCTTGGATCACATACACGGAACCCAGTTCCTAAGAGAGGTTGCAATGAGACAGCCCAACATGTACTCCTACACAACCTCTCATCGATGCCTTTACCAAATCAAGTTCAACGGTTAACTCTTGTCACCAGAACACATTCATTTCACTCTGGTTCATCACCCAGATGAATCTGACCTGAAACAACTCTAAGCATAGCAAGAATAGAAAAATAAGGCACATCATGGCTCAAGCATTTACCAGGTATGCTAGGTTACTTGGTTTAGCTATTTACTATGACAATGATAGGTCATGTAGAGGAATGGGTTCTGAAAGTGCGTTATATTGACTAGAGCGGGTGAATAGGCAATTTTTACAAATTCATGACAGAGGAAATTCCTACTGGGGAAAGTCCTCAGTCATGAACTGAGTGCAGCCGAAATGGTACTTCGGTAGAGGTGATAAAACGACTACACCAAAGTACTCAGTATGAATTGAGAGAATCAGTTTGCACAGGTCACGTATACAGGATAAGAAGGTGACGAATAACTTAGGTGAAGAATTTGAGGTGAGGAATTCAGAGAAAGTCTTTAGTCAATATCTTCAAATAGTACAGGTGAAAGTCTTCAACATGCAATTGAGGAAATGAAAAGAGTTGAGGAAATAGAACCAGTAGCTTGATGAAGACAGTTGTCGATCACCCAGTTCCAACTAATGTGGTAGTCGTACGTCTTGTTTGGAGAAGCTTGGTATTGGAACCAAAGGACACACAGTCCCGGGACACACAGTCCCTACCGTATTCTCCTTGATCTAAGGACACACAATTCTCGCCCAACAGATGTGGTAAATCTTCAGGGCAGACTTCAAAACCCTCACAAACTCGGTCACCCGACGATCCTCAATTTACTGATGGATGCTCTAGACCATGACGCCTAGCCGTCTGGAGCATGCACAGTCCTCAAAGGTAACAAGTGTCGGTTCCACACAGTAATATCTTCTTCAGTAATCCTCAATCATTTGGGTTTTGGTTTGGGTTTGGGTGTTTGGGGAATTTCCTCACTTGATGATTTTCTCTCAAAGTCCTCGAGGAATTGGGTTTCTCTAAATGACAAGTGTCAGTTTCTCTTGGAGGAGCCGACATGATTTGACATTAATGCCCTTAATGATATGACCATTGTGTGGATAAGATTTGGGACAGGTTGCACATGGCGCGGCAATGGTCAGAACTTTCAACTATGAAAGTCCTCATGTCTCATGTTCCTCACTTTGAGGATCTGGTAGGTGTAGGTTTGAGTTGAGCATCATGAGGAAATTATTTCCATAGTTTTACTTCGACCCCATTTAATAGTATGGTGTTCCTATGACTCAAGAATGAAGAAAATGAAACATAAAGAGTAAATCTTCAAGCTTCAAACTCTTCAGAGTACTTTCTTCGGGATACACCAAATTCCTCATATTCAATGTCTTCATGAGGAATATCATTTTCTTCACAATTTGTTCGTGATCAAAGTCTTCAAGGAATGACCACAGTCTTCAGCCGAAGACATACATTTTTTGGTGTCTATATTCCTCGAATAACTCAAACTCCTCAGTGACTTATAGAGCATTTGTACACTTACAAACTTATCAGTCTCTTAACCTATAAGTCTTCAATCCACCAAAATCACTAAGGGGCACTAGATGCACTTACAATCTCCCCTTTTTGGTGGTTGTTGACAAATAGGTTAAGTTTTAAACGGGGATAATAATATGAAATGTAAGTACAAAGTTTGAGGAATTTGATTGCAAGATACATAGAAACTCCGTGTGAAGATGTGCATATTTGAGGAATTTGCGTTGGATAACAAATGCACATTGATGATATATATCATGGAGATCTCCCCCTGTATCTTCTTATTCATGCAAGCATTTGACATATACTATGAGGAATTTGAAATGCATGATGAAAAATGGTGTCTGACGAATTTCATCATGCATGCATTAATTAACTTGAGGAATAAGAATACGAGGAAAAACGTTCAAAAGTGTCAGAACACCATCGGGCTTAAGTTACAACTCATTACATCAAACACTTTAGAAGAAATGAGAGTTTGTAACTTAATAAGTTTATAAGCCCATAAATTTGACCCGATTGAAGACTAACTCTCAGATTCCCCCCCCCTTTGTCATCAAGTGACAAAAAGGGACGAAATTGAGGACTAACACCCATGAAGAAGTGCACTTCGGTGTTGGAGGTGGGGCGCAAGCATTCTTTGTATCAGCCTTCCCAGTTGGGCATGTTGCAGTATTAGCTGGTTCTTCATCAGAATAAGCAGAGCGAAATGAAGAATATGAGTTGTCCACCAAGTCAGGAACTAAAATATTCTTAAATTTCTTCTTTCGTGGCCATGACCAATCAAAGACTTTAGTGAATTCCAATTCTTTAAGTTCTTTCGAAGTCTTGAGATGAGACAGTATGGCCCAAGTGCAATCAAATACCTCATGAAGATAATAGTGATTTTTCTTCACAACATTTTGAGTATCATTGAGGGTCCTCATAATAGAGCCAAATTGACGCTTAACCCACTTATGGTTTTGATCAACCTTCTGATGAAGGTTGACGAGTAGTTCTTTGTTAGTCATCACCCATGGGGCAGTTGGACTTGGAGGTTTTGCTCTGCCATCAGATTCTTGGGTTGTAGTTTCATCATAGAAAGAATAGGATGCAACCTAGCGAAATTGACCATCCACTGGACAATTTCCTTCATCAATCATAGACTTGCCTTTGCCATCAACTGGTTCAAAAGATTTCTTGATGACTTTGAGAGGAGGCAGATAGCCGAGGTGATTCTGAAAGTCAGCTTGAAAGTTGATTGCGAATCTGGTCGTGATGAATCTCATGATCCAAGGTGCATAAATCTTCAGCTCGAATGGTGAAAATGCATCGTTGGCCAAAGTCCTCAAGAAGAAGTTGTGAAGGTTCATTTTGATTCCGTGAATAACGTTGAACAGTATGTTCTTCATGATCCCGCCAAGATCTTCTTCATCACCATGCCCTTTGATAGGTGCGAAGGAATAGTCAAATATCATGTAGACTGCTCTGGGGACATACTTCAACTCCTTCACCATGAATCTAGTCCTTGGAGGTTGGCCTAGAGCTAAAGGCTTCATGAGGGCCTCCATTAGATGATTTGGCAACTCTTTTTCATCATATAAGTTTATTGCTTCATGTGAAGGAATTGAGATTGGTAGAGCTCGAAGCAATTTTGTGGCTGGAGCTGTTAAGTGAGTGTGCTAAGTGATCCAGTCCAAGACCCAAGAGTTGATGTTTTTGGGGTCTCGTGAGATGTGAAGTGTGGCATAGAACTAAAGAATGATGTGTGTATTCTAGTCACTGATATCCATGTAGAATGGCAGTAGCCCTACATCATGAAGAACACTCAAAACAGGGGTAAAGCAAGGAATTTCCTCCATATCACAATGAGGAATGTGTGTGATGGAATATCTTTCTTTTCTCCACAAGCACAGCAGCATAGTAATTGAGTTGTGGTCTGGTCCAGAACTTCCTGTACCTGATACGAAGCTTGCCGTATGGATTTTCTCTAGTGAAGAAATGACGTTCATCATAGAAATCTACTTTCAGAAACTTTGGCCTCTTTGAGTATGGGTGATGAGGCTTTGGTTGAAGATTTTGATGTGGAATTTCATCAGCTTGAGGAATTTTGGCCACCGCAATTGCGGTGTCAGGATTTCAACAAGTGGTTCATTAGTTGTATTTTTATTCTGTGCGGAGGCAGTTTCTTCACGTGCTTGTTCTTCAGTTTGAGGAATTTGCTTTGCTGTTGGTCCAAGTGCAGTTTTAGGTACAGTATAGGTGCAGTTGGTCCAAGTGTCATTTGCATTTTCATCAACACATGCAGTTGATTCTTGGACTGGTGTTGATTTCAAGAAATGCTGGAAATGAGTTAAGTTGACGAGAACCTAGTGATTCATCAGTTGAAATTTTGTGCATGTTAATAGAGTATAGGTGCAAATAGTTTGGAGATGTCATATGCGTTCTCACATTTGAGGAATTTGAAATATGACTCAAGTTGAGGAATTTGACCAGTACAGCATTGAGGAATTTGACTAAGCATTCTGATCTTGGGTTCCAGAGTTGTGTCGATGCAGAAATTTACACAATTAAGGAATCTCGTGAAGATTTTGTAACTTAGTGAAATTCATCAAGTGTTCTAGACATGGGTGTGCACAGCTGAAGGATTTTCTGAGAAATAACAGATTTCGCAGATCTAAAAATAAATGGATCAGCAGGGGCAGTAAAATAAGATTTTAATTACCATGTATGAAGAACTCGATGAACACGACGAACTGTGAGAGTGAAAACTGAAGCTCGTCGGATCATATCCTTAGTGCCCTAACTTGGCAACTAAAGAGAGCTACAGTGGTTGTGGAGGGAGATGAAGCGCGGTCAGCGTGAGTCCGGCGACGGCGAGGTCAAGGCAATAAAGTTGTTCCTCACGAGGGTGAAGATTGCTAGCGGCAGCGCTAGGTTTGAGCTCGAGCGGAGAAGACGAGAGTGAGAGAAGAGTTTTTCACTAAAGGGGGGAAGGTTCTATTTATAGCTTAGGTGAAAAAGGTCCAAAGCAAAATATTCGGACGAAACTGCCCCTGCCCTTTCATCTCCGCATGACACGTGCTACCCACGTACGAAGCGGTGGAGATACTGGAGATCGTGGACATCCTATCGTGAGTAGTGGGTGGAGTTAGAGTAGTAACGGTATTTTTCTTTAAAGATTTGAGGATTTTGTAGCAAGGTCATCAGCTCACAAGGACTCAGTGAGGACTTTGAACAAGTGTCAAATAGAACGCATATGAAGAATTGAGAATAGACTCGGTTGACCTTAGCATAGAGGGGAGACGGGTCCAATCACATTCACTTAGAAGAAATACCAAATTGAAGACTTAGCAATAAGTGAATGTTGTTGGGGACATTGAAAGCTTATTATATAGTATATAGTCAATGAATATCATCACAGAAAATTTTGAAGAATTTGAAAACAGTGAGGAATTTGTGAAAAGTCTCAAATTTGAAGAATTTCAACTTTGAAGAATTTCGAAGTTTGGTGGTGGCGTGACCCACCGTATAAGAGTTATCATTTCAAGCGCCGCGTACAACTATCGTAGGGCCCATATAATCAATTCTTCATTAATTTCTTCACACTTAGAGTGTTATTCTTCATTGATTGAATAAAAATGTTACTTCGTGTGTTGCGCATCTAAGTCATCAATTTGCATAAGTGTTAGGATGTGTGCATTTTTACAGAACATTCGAAGATTCTAGGATATTTAGCTCACACCGCAACTTGCAAAATATTTTCTCATCCAAGGGCTTAGTGAAGATATCAGCTAGCTAGCCATCTATCTTCACATGGTCGATGATGATATTGCCCTTGGGTACATGATCACGAACAAAATGATGACGAATCTGGATGTGCTAGGTCTTCTAGTGTTGTACTGGGTTGTAAGTGATCTTGATTGCACTCTCATTGTCGCAGTAGAGGGCCACATTCTTCATGTTGATGTCGTAGTCCTTGAGGGTTTGCCTCATCCATAGCAATTGAGCACAGCAAGATCCAGCAGCAATGTATTCAGCTTCAGCAGTGGAGAGTGATACATAGTTCTACTTCTTTGAGGACCAGCAGACTAAGGATCATCGACGAAATGACATGTGACTGGTGTTGACTTGCAATCCACACGGTCACCAGCATAATCAGAATCAAAAAATCTAACAAGGTGAAGATTTGAGCCCTTGGGGTACCATAATCCAAGCGTTGGTGTGTGAGCTAGATATCGAAGAATATGTTTCACAACCTTATGGTGTCATTCCTTCGGTTTTGCTTGGAAACGTGCACACATGCAAACACTAAGCATAATGTCTAGCCTATATGCATGTAGGTACAATAAAGAGCCAATCATAGAGCGATATACCTGATGATCGAAATCTATACCATTTTCGTGAGTGCAGAAGTGACTGTTAGTAGGCATGGGATTCTTGACGCTTGTGCATTCATTCATGCCGAATTTCTTCAAGACATCCTTGAGGTATTTCTCTTGAGAGATGAAGATGCCATTGCGTTGTTGATGAATTTGCAGACCTAAGAAGAATTTTAGCTCCCCCATCTTGGACATTCGATATTCTTCACCCATCATGTAAGCAAATTCAACATTGTAATGTTTGTCAGTACAACCAAATATAATGTCATTGACATATATTTGGCACACAAATAGTTCATTGTCATAGGATATTGTAAAAAGAGTAGGATCAAGTGAACCGGGTTTGAAGCCTTTCTTCATGAGGAATTCCTTCAATGTGCCATACCACGTCCGAGGGGCTTGCTTGAGGCCATAGAGTGCCTTTTTGAGTCTAAATACTTTATCAGGATGATTCGGGTCTTCAAACCCTGGGGGCTGAGCAACATATACTTCTTCCTCAATTTTACCATTGAGGAATGCACTTTTCACATCCATTTGATAGAGAGTAATATCATGATGTTTAGCATAAGCAAGCAATATACGAATAGCTTCAAGTCTAGCAACAGGTACAAAATTTTCATCAAAGTCAATTCCTTCAACCTGTGTGTAGCCTTGGGCCACAAGCCATGCCTTATTTCTCACAACCTGACCATCCTCATCTTGCTTGTTTTGGTAGATCCACTTGGTGCCGATGATATTGTGCTTGCGAGGATCAGGTCTTTTGACGAGTTCCCGTACATCATTTAGCTTGAAATGAAGAAGTTCATCTTGCATGGCTTGAATCCACTCAGGTTCTATGAAGGCTTCAACAACTTTTGAGGGTTATGTGATAGACAGAAAGGAGGAATGCCCACAAAATTTAACTAAATGTGAAGCTTTTGAGTGAGTGTGAGGACCTGGCGCATTGATGTGATCAAGGATTTTGTCAATTTCCACTTAAATTGCAACCTCGGATGTATTGGTTGAAGACTTTGATTGGGCTGAGGAATTTGATCTGGAGCATTTTCCTCAGGTGCACCCGCTTGAATTTCATCATTGTTGGGGACGACTTCTTCAACAAGAGGTTGTTCCTCACTAGGAATGATATCTTGAGTAGCCTTGTGCTCAATAGCTTCCTCGAGAGTCAATTTATCTCACACATGAGGCGGTTGCTCTCTTTGCGATCCATTAGTTTGATTGAACCGCACATCTACAGTTTCAACAACCTTGTTGTGATAGGTGTTGAAGACTTTGTAGGTGTGCGAGTCCTTTCCGTAACCAAGCATAAAACCCTCATGTGCTTTTGGTGCAAATTTTGAGTTATGGTGAGGATCTCTAATCCAGCATCTTGCACCGAAGACTTTGAAATAACTTACATTGGGTTTCTTGTCAGTGAGGAGTTCGTATGACGTTTTCTTGAGGAATTTGTGAAGATATACCCTGTTGATGATGTGGCAAGTAGTGTTGATTGCCTCAGGCCAAAAGCCACGAGGAGTCTGATATTCTTCAAGCATAGTCCGTGCCAATTCAACTAGAGTCATGTTCTTGCACTCAACGACGTCATTCTGCTAAGGAGTATAAGGAGCAGACAATTCGTGAGTAATACCAAGTTCATCAAGATAGTCATCAAGACCAGTATTCTTGAATTATGTCCCATTATCACTCCGGATGTGTTTGATCTTGACGTCGAAGTTCGTTGAGGCCCTTGAGGAAAATCGTTTGAAGACTTCCTGCACTTCAGTTTTGTAAGCAATGATGTGAACCCAAGTATAACGAGAATAGTCATCAACGATGACAAAGCCATATAGAGATGATGCATTGGTTAGAGTAGCATAATGAGTAGGTCCAAAGAGATCCATATGAAGCAATTCAAACGGACGAGTAGTAGTCATGATAGTCTTCGAGGGGTGTTTATATCTGGTCATTTTTCTAGACTCACAAGCACTGCAAAGATAGTCCTTGAGGAATTTGATGGTTTCGATGCCAATGACATGATTCTTCTTTGCCAGTGTGCAAATTCCTCATGCCTGCATGACCTAGTCATCAATGCCATAGCCAGCCTTCTGATGTGTTTTTCTAGTAGACACATGGTTGGTTGTGGACTTGTAGAGAACTCAACAATATACAAGTCTCCTCTCCTAAAGCCTTCGAAGACTTTGGATTTGTCAGATTCCATGATGACTACACGTCTATATTTTCCAATGATTACAATCATATCAAGATCACAAAGCATTGAGACGGACATGAGGTTAAACCCAAGGGATTTGACAAGCATGACTTTGTCCATGTGTCCATCCTTAGAGATAGCCACTTTACCAAGTCCCGATACCTTGATTTTACCTTTCTCACCGTAGGTGATATGCTTCAGTGGTGATGCAGTTAGTGGGATATTCATCAATAAACTTTTATCACTAGTCATCTGATTTGTACATCCATTGTCAAGAACCCACTCTGTGTTCTTGGGTTGATCATCCTGCACATGAATTAGTACATCTTACCATCTCAGATGCTTCAGATTTGAAGAATATGATATGAATTTCATCAGACTTGAATTTCATCACAAACAGTAAATTTGAGGACATAATGAGGACGAGTGAAATGTTAGATCATTTCATCATGTTTTAGCTTGCGTCCTGTCAAGCAATTTCCTCAAGTCTCTAGCAAATTCTTCAGATGATGACTTTCATCTGGAGACCTGACCTGCAGAAGTGATTAGTTTGATTTCTTCACCACACACATTTGAAGGGGTGGCGAAGAGTTCATCATCCTACGAGCACCATATGAGAATGGAAGCATTGAAGCTAATGCACTTCTTTTCATAGTAGGGGGTTAGAGTACTCAAATGAATAGGCAGAGAAATTCTTTGAGGACTTACGAACATAATGATTTGAGGAATAGTGCACATATTCATGTCCCTTGTAGTTTCCCTGCATATCAGAAGCATTAGTGCGAGTACAAGCATAATTTTGACCATTTGAGCAATTTGATCCTCGTGAAGATTTTGGTCCACCTGAGGAATTTGATCTGGGGTTCCGGTCCTTCACTGGTGGTGTCATGAGGACATTCACCTGATGATTTTCCAAGAAGCTTTTGGGAACACAGATTTTTGTCAAAGGAGGTCCATTCCTGTAGTTAGTTCTAACATATCGAGCAAATAATTCACCAGATTGATTTTTGAACAGTTTATAGTTGGAGTCGAATGACTCATCAGAGGAATAATACATTTCACATGCAAAGCCTGTTAGAGTGGATGGATCAATAGGAGGTCCTTTAGCAGCAACCCATGAGGTTTTGGGGTACTGCTCTGGTTTCCAGTATGACCCATCAACGTTCAGTTTCCTCTCAAAGGCAATGCCCTCTTTCCTCGGGTTCCTATTTAGAATCTGCTTTTAAGCACATCGCAAAGGGTTTGATGCCCTTTGAGACTCTTGTATATGTTTGTCACATACAATTCCTTCAATCCTGCATTTTCGTCGGTAGCATTTGTGGTTTCCTGAAGTGAAGAATTTGATACCACATGAATAGTTGAATAATTTGTAGCGATAGAAGCATTTGAGGTTTCAGGTAAAGAATTAGCAGTTTCACGTTTGATGCATTTCAGACATGGTGGAATGAATTCTTCCTGAGCAGTACTGATCTATTGAGCAAGCAATGAATCATTTTCCATTCGAGGATCATCATGGGACATATTCAACTTCTCTAGATGAAGCTTCCTTTGAAGAAATTCATAGGAAAGCTTCTCATGATCAGCCAAGAGTGTACCATAACAATTTGAAGACTATCAAATTTAGACTGAAGACTTTTAACATCTTAAGTGAGGATTTGAGTACGATTCATTTCATCATTCAACAGATCATCGCTTTTGTCTAGCAGTTTCTGAAGCTTTTCAATATCACTTTGTTGCTTAGTGGCAATGTTGGCAAGTTTATAGTAACTGGGTTTCATAATCATTAGGTTATCAGCCACTAGAATCAGAGGAGGATGTGTGGCTTGCTACCTTTAAACCTTTTGCCATGAAGCAATAGGTGGGAGCGAAGTCATCATCATATTCATCAGTGTTCTTGATGTTGTCATTTTCTTCAAGGTTGAAGATCGACTTGTTGACGAATGTGGTAGCAACTGCAAGACTTGCCATGCTAGATTTTCACTCCACTTCAGAACCTTCGTCTTCATCACATTCCTCAGATTCTTCTTCAGAATCCAGTTCCTTGCCCATGAGTGCTCGAGCCTTTCTTAAACTGGTCTTCTTGTGCTATGAGGACTTTGAAGATTTCTTATTTTTCTTTGAGTCGTCGGAACTTTTATCCTTGTATTTCTTCTTTCTTAATTCCTTCACCCAGCAAGGATAGTTAGTAATGTAGTGACCAAATTTCTTGCATTTGTGGCAGGTTCTTTTCTTGTAGTCCTTAGATGAAGACTCTGATTTCCTCATATCTTTTCTTGAAGGATTTTTGAACTGGCCATGCTTTGTGAAATTCTGGAATTTCCTCACGATCATAGCAGGTTCCTGCCCAAGTTCTTCAGGATCACCAAGATTGTAGTAAGATTCTTCTTCTTCATATGAGGAAACAGCCTTTGCCTTCAGCGCACGAGGTCTTGAATAGCTTAGTCCATATAGATCTCTCTTTTATTCTTGTTGGAATTCATGAGTATTGAGTCTCACAAGTATTCAAGCATCTTGTAGTCTCTTCGTTCATGGATCATCAGAACTAGTATGTCAAATGATGGATCAAGATATCGTAGAAGTTTTTTACAACTTCATGGTCAGTGATGTCTCTCGCTCCCAAAGCTTGCAATTCATTTGAGATGTCAGTGAGGCGATCAAATGTGTCTTGGCAACTTTCATTATCAAGCCTCTTGAAACGGTTGAAGAGATTGCGAAGAACATCAACGCGAGAGTCACGCTGTGTGGAGACTCCCTCATTGACTTTATACAGCCAATCCTAGATAAGCTTAGGTGAGCCCAAAGCACTGAATCTGCCATACTAACCTTTGCCCAGATAGCCACAAATGATATTCTTCGCTTGCTAGTTGAGTTGCTTGAACTTCTTCACATCAGCGGCAAAGATAGTTGCAGTGATGGGGGGGAACACCATTTTCCACAATGTACCGGAGATCCTTGTCAATTGCTTGAAGATGCATTTGCGTCTTGGTCTTCCAGTAGGGGAAGTCCTTTCCTTCGAAGGTAGGACAACGTGCAGTAAGCTTGATTATACATGCGGTCGACATAACTAAAACTCCCGGCGGTTAAACCAAAATCACACAGAACAAGGGAGTACCTTTCTCTAATACCAATTGAAAGTGCGTTATATCAACTAGAAGGGGGTGAATAGGCGATTTTTACAAATTCATCACTAAGGAAATTCCTAGTGAGGAAAGTCCTCAGTCATGAACTGAGTGGAGCGAAAATAGTACTTAGGCGCAAGTGATAAAAGACTATAGCAAAGTACTCAACGTGAATTGAGAGAATCCGTTTGCACAGGTCATGTATACAGGATAAGCAGGTGAAGAATAACTCAGGTGAACAATTTGAGGTGAGGAATTCAAAGAAAGTCTTCAGTAAAATTCTTCAAACAGTATAGGTGAAAGTCTTCAACATGGAACTGAGGAAATGAAAAGAGTTGAAGAAATAGAATTAGTAGCTTGATGAAGACAGTTGTTGATGACCCAGTTCCGACTGATGTGACAGTTGTACATCTGGTTTGGAAGGGCTTGGTATTGAAAACAAAGGACACACAGTCCCTACCGTATTCTCCTTGATCTAAGGATACACAGTCCTGGCCCAACACTCGTGGTAAGTCTTCAAGGCAGACTTCCAAACCCTCACAAACTCGGTCACCCGACGATACACAATTGACTGTAGGATGCTCTAGACCATCACGCCTAGTGGTCTGGAGGATGCACAGTCCTCAAAGGTAACAAGCGTTGGTTCCATACAGGAATAACTTCTTCAGTGATGCTCAATCACTTGGGTTTTGGTTTGGGTTTGGGTGTTTGGGGTATTTCCTAACTTGATGATTTTCTCTCAAAGTCCTCGAGGAATTGGGTTGCTCTAAATGACAAGTGTCAGTTTCTCTCGGAGCAGCCAACCAGCTAGTGGTTGTGGGGGTGGCTATTTATAGCCTCGGAGCATCCCGACATGATTTACATTAATGCCCTTAATGATATGACCGTTCGGTGGATAAGATTTGCGACAGATGGCACGTGGCATGGCAACGGTCGGAACTTTCAATTATGAAAATCCTCATGTCTATCATGTTCCTCACTTTGAGGATCTTGTAGGTATAGGTTTTAGTTGAGCATCATGAGGAAATTCTTTCCATAGTTTTACCTCGACCCCCTTTAACAGGATGGTGTTCCTATGACTCGAGAATGAAGAAAATGAAATAGAAAGAGTCAATCTTCAAGCTTCAAACTCTTTAGAGTTTTTTCTTCGGGACACACCGAATTCCTCATCTTCAATGTCTTCATGAGGAGTATCATATTCTTCGCAATTTCTTTGCGATCGAAGTCTTCAGCCGAACACATACATTTTTAGGGGTCGATATTCATCGAATAACTCAAACTCCTCAGCGACTTATAGAGCATGTGTACACTTACAAACTTATCAGTCTCTTAACCTATAAGTCTTCAATCCACCAAAATCACTAAGGGGCACTAGATGTAATAACAGGTTCAACTACCGAAAGAAGTAACAATTGAAACATTGTGTCATAATGCAATAAATGAGAGCAGGAGTGAGAGCATGTGATTGTATCGGAATGTTCAAAAGGGATGCTTGCCTTGATGATCAATGGTGGAACACTCTCCTTTGTTTGGATACTCGTACGTATCCTGCGGAGCAGAGCCTACCACAATACAAATCAAGTAGCAATCAATACACAGCAAGTGCAACAATATGATGCATGATCATGGCATGACAATATGAGTTGGATGATGTAATGCAACTAGCATTATATTTAAATGAAGTTGGTTTGAACCTAGGGTTCAAATTCAAACTCCACATATGGTACTTCAAATACCTTTTAATTTATTTGACCTCGTCACGAGGTATAACTTGTTCTAACATGCATGATGATAGCACCAATGGATTTGTTTGATAATTTCTCATATATAATTTATTTCAGTGTGAGTTACACATTATTTTCACATATTTTTCAAAGTTATAGACATTTTCTGGAATTTCCAGAATTATTTCTAAAAATAAAAATAAATTAATGTGTCATCATTGCATCAGCATGACCTTAGTAGGTCAGCTCACCGTGGCCAGGTCAAACCTGACTAGTGGGGTCCACTAGTGAGTGACAGAGGCACTAAACAGGGTTAGTTTGACCTCTAATGCTAAATAGTAGGGATGGGCCCACTGGTTAGTGTCCATTAGGCTAATTAATTAAGTTAATTTAATTAATGCATAAACTAAATTTATCGAGAGCCTCGCCCCACGTGTAAGTGGCCCAAAGGGGTCAAAACATGGTCAGCCGGGGCTGACTCGTCGGTGTTGAGCCGTCGACGACCACAGACACGGCGGAGGGGCTCGGAATTCCTCCCCCACCAACTAAAACAACAGTGGGGAGCACCTATGGAATTATCACGCACAAGCGCATACAACAGAACATGTCCCAGGGTCTGAGGTGGCCCAAATCATCGTCGGTGACAAGCTTGGCAAATGCCGGAGCTCGGGCACTGATCAAGTCGACGCCACAGCTTAGTAGGGGAGGAGCCGAAGGCACTTAAACATTCGTGGGACCCTCCTAAACATGACTATGTTCTCGGGTGTGAGCTCCTGTGACTGTAGCCACGACAGCGAGGAGCTCCTGGGCTTGGTCAAAATGGGGGCTAGAGCAAGCAATCGGACACGGTGATAGGGGAAAACAAGGCGTGTATCACAACGGCGAGGATGGTGACGAGAACTGGCTTAGGGACGACCTCGAGGAAGCGAATCAACGGTGACGGTCGTCGGGGTCCGAGGTTCAAGATGAGCTCGGGGTTGGCACTGTGGGGCTCCGAGCGATGATTGTCTTGGAGAAGGAGCAGCAGCTCGAGACGGAGCTCAAGAGCAGCTCAGGGGTGAGGGGAGAGTAACTATGCTAAACGGGTGACGGCGGCAAGCTCGAGCAGCAGGTGGTCATGGCAAGAAAGCGAGGGGAAGAGAAATGGGGAGGTGGCCTCGATTGGGGCGGCAGCGGGGAGGCTTATCCGCACGTCAGGCTGGCTTGGGAGGCTGGCAAGCTGGCTCGTGCGTGCCTCTTGGCCATGGTGTGATGGCCTCGTTCCCCTCTGCCTACTGGCAGAGGAAGAAGACGACAGGGGGGTAGTGGTGGGTTGAGCCACCACTTGAACAGGTAGAAGTCCAAGGTACCTCTTCCCCATTTCTATTTTCGATTTTGTTTTCTATTTCATCCACTTTGTTTTATTTATTTGGGCAAAAATACTAAGGGCAAAAACCCTGAAATAATTTATGGGATGTTAACTCTGTATTACCAAGTCCCATAAAAAGTTTCAGCATTTTTGAAACAACTAAAATAGTTATAGTGCTTCTATTTGACATTTTCAGTAGCTTTGCTGAGTTATTCAAAATGCCAAAAGTGTTTTGTAATTATAATTCACCTCTCATATGTTGTTGCCAACATTTACGACACATGGTGAACACTTTTGAAGACCATTTTGGATTCATTGAAAAATCAGAAATTTTTGGATTGGTTTATCAAATGAGTGCTTGGGTTTGTTAGTCCCCATTTCAAAATTAAAAGAAATTTAAACATGATGCATTACTCTAGCTATCACAAAGAAAAGGAAGAAACTAGGAATGTGACATCGAGTAAGTCATATGACTTGGAGAACATGAGAGCTAGTACGACAACACCTACATCTTGACTATATTCGGAGTTTGAGTGATAGGTTCTCTCGGATTGGTCATTGGAGTCAGAGCTGGATATCCATTCACTAATGTAGGCTTGAGGTCTTCTTCTTGAGTAGCTCTTGGTGTACATGTCTCTCCTATATGAATCATTTCTTCTCTAGGAAGATGTTTTTTCATATTATATCAATATTATCTACTCATTTTCTCTCTTTGAGGTGACTCACCTCTTCTACTTACTCTTCTCAATGACACATCTCTTTTCTTGGGAGGTGTCGTACACTCATTGGAGAAGTGTACGGGCCTTCCACAATTGTAGCAATTCCGGTCACGGCTAGAAGAATGGTTCTCATTGTATCCTCAGTTGGAGTTTCTCTCTTTGCCTCTATTCTTACAGAATTTGTTGAAGTTATTGACCATGCGGCTTATCTCTTCATTGGACACGAGCTTGTCGCTTGATGTAGTGGGAGCATCACGTGTGGCTTTGTAAGCGTCGCTTGCTTTGTTTTTTGAGCAATAGCCACTTGCTTTGTTGTATAGCTCATATTTGTCCTTGAGTGAAATTTCATGAGCAACAGCTCTTCGAATGACTTTCGTAGGGTTGATATCTTTATAATTGGGAATCACTAGATCACTGTGCACACGGTGCCGTATTTTCCATCCAAGGCTCTATGGATCACTACTATAGGATGGTCCTAAGATGACTCATGTATAGAAGACACTTCGACGAAACTGTGTGCGATGCATTAATCAAAAATGGTGAGGGAATAAAACCATCACCAATAGAAGGAATTGTGTGTGATGGCGGATCCATCAAGCACGATTCAAATAAAACTTGCATGTGCGATACCCCAATACTAAGCCATAAGAATCTAGCACGTAACATATCACATCGCTTTGCGGTCTCATGCACGCTTATCCCCACGGTTGCCACCTTACCATCGCCAGGACCATTTGCATCTTTTGACTCACGTATGTGAATATGTCGCTAGCATTCAAATGTCAAAGAACCCGGGTCGACATGACTAGTTATAAACCCAAGTGGCACATCCGTACATGGACACGCATATATAACCTAGCAATGCAAGTGTCGGTTAGCAAATGCATGTAGACGAGTCGTAGCAAGCTACATGGACTTCATTACACCGTGTGACATTTCCTGGAGGGGTGACACATAGCAGCAAAGAAGGATACATGTCGGTCAATCAATTTGTCCGAAGCAGTAGAAAACTACCAAGGGTGAGTGGAAGCACAAAGAGGCATTTATGTGTAAAGAGTACTACTAAAGGCACACAACTAGGTGTCGAATTCCATGCATACCGTCACATGTACGCACAACATGCCTGATATGCATAGATAAAACAATGGCATCACAAATTAACAATACAACATCACAACATTTATTTAGAAGGCTCACAAGAGCATTGCATAATATGTTCATATAGGTAGGGGTCTCATGACCCGGCACACAAGTCATACAAACAAGTCTTACAAACCAAGCGGAAGCAAAAGGTTGTCTGAGTACGGACACGTGAAAGCATAAACAGGCACGTAGCTTGACTATCTACAACCCTCCCAAGGGTGTCGGACCGCAGCTGGGATACTAGCTGCTCAGCTTCATCGATGTCTAGATAAAACCCACCTAAAGGATCGTGGGTGTCTTCTTCAACAATTATTAAGCAAACATGAGTACGAAAGTACTCAGCAAGTCTTTAAATCGGGTCTAACTACTCATGCATATGTGTCAACAAGGAGGGTTATGGGGTTTCATGAAACAAGGCAGCTTTGACTCTTCGCTAACCTGTACTACGACTACTAGTACTTTGAACAAGTTTGAGAAAGCATACACGAGTCCACTAACACCACAACAATACACTACCATGGATTCTTTCCCGTATTCCTACGATAATGCCATCCATGGTACTCACACTTGTCTTCATACTTTTATGAGTAACCATTAAAGTTATCTATGAACAATATATGTTTCCAAGTACTCCATATCTGAGGACGCGGCTATTCGAACAGATCATAACCTTTCAGGGGTGTACTTATTCACACACTCCCTTGCCACTTATCTCCATGTGCACATCATGCACCTTGGGAACCTTCAAGCGGAAGCCCGGCGAGGGAGTCAGCCACGACCATTAACTACACTAGCACCTAGTCTAGGTTTATTTCCTATTTGAGACTGAACTCGCACGAAAGTCCGGCTGAAGTTTCTGCTATGGCCTCAAACAATGTGCATAGGGTTCCCAAGCCCACCATTTCGGTGCCACTTGGTACACCGTGCCACGTGCCTACCACGCCATAGACAACCACTAAGGTCAGCAACTATGCATGACCCCCAGCATAAACTATAAACACCCAAAACTACTTGCAACTCCTCGACATAGTACGAGGCAATTGATAAGTCGAGATGGCTTGGAGCGCCCGCAGCCCAGTGTGTGGTAGTAGCTAGTCTTGGATCACATACACGGAACTCAGTTCCTAAGAGAGGTTCGAGTGAGACCACCCGCCATGTACTCCCACACAGCCTCTCATCGATGTCTTTACCAAATCAGGTTCAACGGTTAACTCTTGTCACTAGAACACATTCATTTCACTCCAGTTCATCACCCAGATGAATCTGACCTGGCACAACTATAAGCATAGCAAGTATGGAAAAATAAGGGACGTCATGGCTCCAGGATTTACCAGGTATGCTAGGTTACTTGGTTTAGCTATTTACTATGACAATGATAGGTCATGCAGAGGAATGGGTTCAACTACCAAAACAAGTAATAGTTGAAACGTTGTGTCATAATGCAATAAATAAGAGCGGGAGCGAGAGCATGGGGTTGTATAGGAACGTTCAAAAGGGATGCTTGCCTTGATGATCAATGGTGGAAAACTCTCCTTCGTTTGGATACTCGTACGTATAATGCAGAGCAGATCCTACCGCAATACAAATAAAGTAGCAATCAATACACAACAAGTGCAACAATACGATGCATGATCACGACATGACAATATGAGTTGGATGATGTAATACAACTAGCATTGGATTTAAATGAAGTTGGTTTGAACCTAGGGTTCAAATTCAAACTCCACATAAGGTATTTCAAATACCTTTTAATTTATTTGACCTGTTCAAGAGGTATAATTTGTTCTAACATGCATGATGACAGCACCAATGGACTCCTTGGATTTGTTTGATAATTTCTCATATATAATTTACTTCAATGTGAGTTACACATAATTTTGTATTATTTTTCAAAGTTTTAGATATTTTTTAGAATTTCGAGAATTATTTCTAAACAGGAAAATAAATTAATGTGCCAGCATTGCATCACCATGACCTCAGTAGGTCAGTTGACCGTTGCGAGGTCAAACCTGACTAGTGGGGTCCACTAGTGAGTGACACATACACTAAACAGGGTTAGTTTGACCCCTAACGCTAATTAATAGGGCTAGGCCCACTTGTTAGTGTCCATTAGGCTAATTAATTAAGTTAATTTAATTAATGCATAAACTAAATTTATGGAGAGCCTCACCCCACGTGTAAGTGGCCCAAATGGGTCAAACCATGGTCAACCTGGGCTGACTCGTCGGTGTTGAGCCATCGGCGACCACAGACACGACGGAGGGGCTCGAGATTCCTCCTCGAACGACTAAGGCGTTGTTAGGATGCTCTCCGCGGAGCAAAGCGCATGGAACAAGCTTTTAGAAGCTCCATAGATTAACACTCCATGCCACTCCGCTCTAACCCGGAGTTGAGGAGCGGAGCTAGTCCGAACGCTCCCTAAAACGGCGGTGGGGAGCACCTATGGAACGAGCACGCACGTGCACATACAACAGAACATGCCCTAGGGTCTGAGGTGGCCCGAATCATCACCAGCGACGAGCTTGGCGAATGCCGGAGCTCGGGCGCTGGTCAAGTCGATGCCACAGATCACTAGGGGGTGATCCGAAGGCACCTACACATTCGTGGGAACCTCCCAAGCATGACTATGTGCTCACGTGCGAGCTCGTGTTATCGTAGCCATGGTGGTGAGGAGCTCTCGGGCTCGGTTGAAATGGGGGCTAGAGCAAGCAATCGGACATGATGACTGGGGAAAAACAAGGCAGGTTTCACAATGGTGAGGATGGTGACGAGAACTGGCTCAGGTACGGCTTGGAGGAAGCGAATCGACGGTGACGGTCATCGGGGTTCGAGGTTGAACATGAGCTCGGGGTTGGCATTATGGAGCTCCTAGCGATGTTTGTCTTGGTGAGAAGGATCAGCAGCTCGAGACGGAGCTCGAGAGCAGCTCAGGGGCGAGGGATAGGCGATGTGCTACACGGGCGACGGCGGCGAGCTCAAGCAGCAGGCGGTCATGGCGACAGAGCGAGGGGAAGAGAAATGGGGAGATGGCCTCGGTCGGCATGGCAACGGGGAGGCTTATTCGCACGTCACGCTGGCTTGGGAGGCAGGCAGGCTGGCTCGTGCATGCCTCTTGGCCATGGCGCGGTGGCCTCGTTCTCCTCTGCCTACTGGCAGAGGAAGAAGACAACAGGAGGAGCGAGTGGTGGGTTGAGCCACCACTTGAACAGGTAGTAGGCCAAGGTACCTCTTCCTCTTTTCTATTTTTGATTTTGCTTTCTATTTACTACACATTGTTTTATTTATTTGGGCAAAAATATTAAGGGTAAAAACCCTGAGATAATTTATGGGATGTTAACTCAGTATTACTAAGTCCCATAAAAAGTTTCAGCATTTTTGAAACAACTAAAATAGTTATAGTGCTTTTATTTGACATTTTCACTAGCTTTGCTGAGTTATTTAAAAAGCCAAAAGTGTTTTGTAATTATAATTCACCTCTCATATGTTGTTGCCAACATTTACAAGACATGGTGAATATTTTTTAATAGCATTTTGGATTCATTGAAAAATCACAAATTTTCGATGCATGAATCGAAAATGGTATAGGAATAAAACCATCACCAATAGAAGGAATTGTGTGTGATGACAGATCCATCAAGCACGATTCAGATAAAACTTGCATGTGCGATACATGGCATACATTTGTTCCATATAAATTGTTTGTGATTAGCCAAAATAGCACAAATGGTTATACAGATCTAGATGTGTACAATTTACTCGGATAAATTGTGTGTGTGATCCAACACAACACAAACAATTCGACGTAACAAGATGTTTGTGATAGACGACAAACAGGTGAGTAATTAGAATTGTGTGCGAACACCAAAAATAAGACATAGGTTCCTACTAATAAGTTGTGTGTGTTGTGGGCAAACGCTTGTTGATATACAATTGTCGACGATTGATGAAATCATCACCGACGGGTTTTGTAGTTTAGTCTGTGTGCAATGTGAATTGCCCTCTCTACACAACATCTATGTTGTGTCTATAGAACAACAACATGTATACTTATAAGAACATGATTGCATAACCAAAAAATAACACAATGTCATTTCAAACATTGTATCACAAATACCAGAAATATTAAAAGGTTCAAATTATGTCATTACAAGGCCCAAATTTAAAGATTACAAGGTTCAAATTAATATTAGAAATCAAATTCATATTCTTCAGAATCTAACACATGCTTCTGCAAAGAGATCATCCACCGAGAATTCATATATTGACTTGATACACTGACTTCCGAATAATCTGTCATATGAAGTTCCAAATTTAAATTCCGCTTCTAGAGAGCCTTTTCCACTCAGTTATAGACGCATGTGGTCATCAGCAAACCATTCATTTCTGCACATTAAATATATGGCAAACCTCATTACCCTGATCGCCCTTGCTTTCTGAACAAAGAACCTAGCAAACTAAATCTCTAGTTAGGTGCCTCGATACGCCTGCAAAGTAATTTTTGTGAGACAGAAATCAAGGCATTTGATGGGATTGTTATATTGCACCACATTTTCCACTTTTGGGCCTGCTTGTCTCTGCAAACGTAGACAACATATCAGTGCTAGGATGAAGTTTTGAGCACTACGAGCCTCTTTGATTTGCAGGATTTATAATTAGACTAATAGAGTGACATGCCATCTTCAATGTTTAATGATTAACAACTCAAAAAATATGTATTGAAATCCTCCAAATTACATATAAATCATAGTACATTTCTCATTGTAATCTTGGGTAAAGGTACCACCAAATTGAACTCCATTGTGGTTAACAATTAATGGGAAAGGAGCATCACCTCGATCTATAGCTTCTTCATGCACGGAAAGCATCTAAGAAATCTAACAACTTCATCCAGATCAGGGCCGATAAGTAGTAGTGTCAAGATCTTCAATGTGCCCAGAGACAGGGTGAAGCATTTGGGAATCATTTTTTGGATGAAAACTGAACATTGATCAACAAAAATTAGATGAAATGTGATGTATAATAAGATGAAGGAGAATAAGAAGAAGACTATTTTACCTAAATGGATATGGATCCAGTAACAAGTTCAGAGAATTCAACAAACAAATATCTCAACACTGTCAATGTCGGTGCATCAATGACCCTGATTCTTGTTGGACCTTCTTTATCAAGTACAAACAATATCTCAAGAAAAGGCGCATTCTCAATTACCATGTCTTGAAGTACCTCAACTATCCACGTGTTAAATACCAACCGTGAACATAAATCTTACGGACATTCGTCAAAGCAATGTGGAGGCTACTGAACCCACACATCACCTAAAGGTGAAGTTACTCGAGTGTTGTACCGTCACGGAGCAAGCACTCCAAATCCACCTTCGAGATGCTGACGCTGATGAGCTTGAGGTCCTTCAGTTTAGGGAGATGAAGAGCATATGCGGCATTAACCTCGAGGGAAAGGCACTGCCTAAACGGCGCGACACAGCATGGGCGCATGGCGGAGCACAGACTACGTCAGCAAGCCCAAATGTCTACCTTCAAATTTGAGCTCCTCGAGCTGATCTAGGGCGGGCGCTAAGAACCACTCGTGAAACTTGGGTTCGACCTTGTAGTTGGGATGGAATTTGCCGATGGCAAGGCATGTGACTGGCCCAGTGTGTGTGACGAGGATGTGGGACAATGCGTCCAAGCATTTGTGATCCATGCTTTAGAGCTCATCGTCATCGATGAGGTCCTGGGGTGGAGTGCTAGAGAGGGTGCCACTGGTGGGAGAGGACAGTAGTTCACATGATAGATTTGAACGGGGGAGGGACATGATGGTTACAAACATCTCGTTGGGTAGGGTGCTGATGAAGTCCATGCTTCCAAGAGGCTCTAGCGATTCTGTCTTGACCCGCCCATGTGTGTCGTCCGCCTTGTCCTCCATCGCCGAAGGAGACGTTCCTTGATGGCGGAGCTTATAGATAAGAACGGAGGAGTAAGAGGAGAATTAATGGAGAATTTTGGAGCGATCAAGGTGGAGGTGGAGGTCAAAGGGTAGGTTTTTGGTGAGCTAGTTGTGCGGCAAACTGCTCGCACACGTCCCGCCAAGACTTTACGGTGAACTGCTCGCACGCGTCTGATCTAATCAAACATGTCTGCACAACACCTCTAGCCAATAAATAAGACTGATGCATGGTGACACGTAAATGGTTAGTGCAATGCACACGATTCAAATAAGATAATTGGTTGCAATAATAACTTGGTAGTTGATTGTTTCAAAATGCCTATGTTGGTTGTTAACATTGTAGCTATTTGAAATTCATTCTCATTTCTTGCCTGGGAACTAAACATGCACCTAGGGACACATATATGACTTTTCAACCCAGTTTTGTGCACTCGAGCATGTGCGTGTAGTTCAAACTTGAATGATGCACACTAAATGCCTATAAAACTCACTTGATGTATAAAATGTCCAAACGAACCATGAATAATTCCAAATTTTAACATGACACTCCTATTAATCCATGTTTCTTGTGAAAAACATTCAAGGCGAGAAGAAAACGAATGTCTTTCTTCCACAAAGGTGACACATTGCCTATCGGAACCACGAGGCTTCTAGTGATAAGCTCTGGTTTGTAAGAAGCTTATACCAAAACTTTTCCAAACTGGACAAAAATTACCATGGCATGTTGCTGCCATTTCATGACACCATGCCAAGTTTCATAAATTTCAGACAACTTTTGGATTTACGGGAATTTAAAATCTAAGCTTCTCAACGTTTGCGGCCGATCTACGATGCCCAGGTGTTTGAAATTGATTCCAATTTCTTACCTGGGAACTAAACATGCACCCAGGGATATATGACTTTTAAAACATTTTGGTGCACTCGAGCATGTGCATGCAATTTAGATTTGAATTATGCACACTAAATGCCTAGAAAACCCATAAAATGTCAAAAAACCTTGAATAATTCCAAATTTCAACACGACACTCATATTAATCCATGTTGCCTCTAGAAAAATATTCAAGGTGGGAAGAAGCAAAGAATGTCATTTCGTCCACAAAGATGACACGTTCCCTATTGGAACAATGATGCTTCTAGTGAGAAACTCTAGTTTGTAAGAAGCTTATACCCAAACTTGTCCCAAATTGGACAAAAAAGTACCACATCATGTTCGTGCCATTTCATGACACCATGCCAAGTTTCATGAATTTCAGACGAGTTTTGGATTTACAAGAATTTAAAAACCAAGCTTCTCAATGGTTTTGGCTGATCCACGACGCCGAGCTGTTTGAAATTCATTCCCATTTCTTGCATGCGAACTATACATGCACCCAGGGACACATATTGTTGGAGATACGCCCTAGAGGCAATAAAGTATGATGATATTTCCTATGTGTTTACAAATAAAGATAGTCCTTGGACATTATCAATGATGTGTATTAACAAGTACGTGACTTGTTTGTGAGACTATACATTGTATAATGACTGTCCTAAATGGTCCCTAGTCGAAAGAGTTGTGTGGACGCGCAACCAACTAGACTAGCATATGATACAGTGGATGGTGTGGCCTCACTGACCATGTAGCATTGGATGCTAGCCGGATAATATGGACTCAGAAAAATATGGTCGGATTTGACGTGGTCGGATCCGAGTAGAGATAAGGTCTGAGTTGGACAAACCCAACTATGAGACGCAGCGATAGGTCATCTTTGAGTCTGTAGTACAACATGCGTTCTATGTCCTGAGACCTGACTTGGCGCATGTACTCAGGATGGTGAGAGACTTGGTTTGGGCCGACCAAACGCTACTACATGACTGGGTAGTTACAAAGGTAGGTTTCGGGCTTCTCCAGACCCATGCTGCGAGACGTGGTCGAGCAAGACGGGATTCCCCCCCCCCCCCCGATCAGCAAAGATATACTCTAGGCCCCTCGGGTGATCTGACCTAGACAAGCTAGCCATCCAATGAGGATTATGAGATAACCCAAATGTTGATCAGATTCACCGGAAAGATAAAGAGGTCGTGTGGCAACAAGGATGACCATGTCGCCTTGAGCACGACAATGTATATCGTGTGACCAAGGGAACAAAAGTATGAAGTACAGGTTCGCCTAACAAGCTTCATCGGACACTTGGAGTCGGCACGTCTTGCTAGAGGACGCTATCAACTAGCTGAGTAGGGTGTGGTTTGACTCGTGACCAAGTGAACGAGAAGCTAAGGGGTCGCACGCTTAAAGGAAGGAACACGTGGGCTTTAGGGTCCGTGCGAGGCCCAAGAGTTGAGCCTGCGTTGGACGCTTATATATAGTGGAGGTGCGGCACACTTAATGAGTTGATCGCTTCGGTGCCGTCATTAGGGTTGTGCAAGTGTTGCACCTAGCCACCTCCAATCGCCGCCACCAACTGTGTGAACAGGACCTAGTAGTCCGCCGCACGGTGTTCCTCTTGCACGCGCTGGTACCATTAGAGGCGGTGCACATGTCTCGCTCCGGCGAACCTGTATGTGGGATCCGGCAACCGACTTTTGATGGGAGAGGGATCCGACGACCGGCTGTTCGAGGGAGATTGGACGAGGAGGAGAAGGACCACGTGGATGTGTTGCCACATCTACTTCTGCTGCACGATACTGCGCGTCTAGTGGTAACAACCTATGATCCATCTCTGTAGCATTTTCTTGGTTGTTCTTCGCGAAGGATAATTTTAATTTGCATGCGATGTGCCTACGGTAGAACCCAACAGTGGTGTCAAAGCCTCTGCTATAGGATTTGGTATTTTGATTGGAAGAATATTTGATATGTGGAGGCGGCGGATGAGATCTGTCGCCATTCTTGACATCGGCAATGTGCAGGGTTGATGAGAACAACTCCACATCGGGATCGTTGTGGCTAAATTTTCTGTCTATCGGAATCGATGAGGTTGTGACACAACCTACCCCTACAGGTCGGTTTTCGCCATCACAGTTAACAGTGAAATGTAAATCCGAATTGGGTTCGCGATGATCGATGAGATCGGTTAGATCAGAAAATCCAGTGTGATCGGAGTACATATTTGATCACACAAACTGGTAGAATGCGATTTTATGCATAAGTTTGTTTTGCAGGTTTGATGTGAATAGTATGGCTCATATGTATGTGATGCATGTGTGTAATTTAACATGACCTACGTGTCATGATTGTCAATCCGCGGGAGCCAAAGTGTTATCATTATATTGTATAACGACATGCGTGTCGACTTGTGATTCTGTGTAAATTCATTACTAGTTGTAGCAGTTGGAGGACAGAGATCAAGTTCGAGGTTTTGGCGTCCCGACGTGACGAACAGGATGGAGTTCCACCCTGGCCATGTGAGTTGGAACCGGCTTGGAAGGACGTCCATGAAGAAGCCATACTATTTAACATATTTATGTTTATATGTGATTGATATTGCTTCTTCTTTTCTATGCATGTTAAAGTGTAGAAATATCCCTCGTTAATATCAAGCACATTGCCGTTCCGGATGTTGCACCTTCGCACGTCAAGTACGTCTAGTGGTGGCCTCATAAAATTGAGATGGTACTAGGTATCCTTGAACTGGAGGATTCATGTCGGACACGGACATGCACTGCATCAAGTTAACTTGACAAGGCTACCAAAACGGTTTTGGGCCTTGTGGCAAAGAAGGTTGGAAGTCAGGGTATAAGATACCTACCCGACCGACACGAGTTGTACGGCGATACGATTAGCAAGGTGTTTCTTACCGAATAGACAAGTTGGCTAGAAGTGATGCTAAAGCTCACTAGTCACTCACGCTAGACGGATCCCGAATCACTAAGAGTTTGCGGAGGGCTGCCGACTTCAATGGAAGTAGTACTATTTAAGGCTTGAATTACTCTACATAAACACATTGCTTAGTGATTGCATATTTTTTATTGTAGATCAATGGCACCACCTCCTCAAAACTTCGCATTGAAATCAATTCTGGAAAAGAATAATCTGAATGGAACAAACTTTACCACCAAGTATAGAAATATAAGAATTGTTCTCAAGCATGATAAAAAGGAACATGTTCTAGAGGATCCACTTCCAGAGGTACCTACCTACAATGCTAATGCCACAACCAAGAATGCCAACCAAAAACTCGTTGATGAATCGAACAAGATCAGCTGCCTCATGCTGGCTTATATGGAGCCCGATGTGCAACAGTGTTTCAAAGACATTGTGGCTTTCGATATGATCGAGAGTCTCAAGAGCATGTTTGTGACAGCCCGAGACCGACGCCAAGAAGATTCCCCCTTTTTATTTCCGTTTCCGTCGTGTGATTAGTTTTATTTGTTGCATCGTCATTTAGTTTGCATCGTCACATCATGCATCGTATCTTGCATCGTCTGTCACGTGTGGTTTTGAGTGTTGTGCTTCAAGTGATCACCGAGTCGTAGTGCGATAGTAACTCCCCCTCTCCCCTCTTATTTCGTTTTTGCGGTTTGCTAAAGTTTCCCGTTTTAACCCCTACTTAAAAAAAGGTTCGTCTTATTTTAAAGAAAATAATTTTATTAAATGTGGGGGCAACCCTTGGGTTATCTTTATTTTCTCCTTTGGTTTTATTTTAAAACCGTCTCATTTACTTTTCTCTTTTAAAGTTCTTTTATTTTATGCTTTAAATAAAAGAGGTTTTATTTTATTCTTCAAAAGTGTTTTAATTTTTAATTCTTTAAAAGGTTTTAGTTTTTATTCGTTTAAAAATGCCAATCTATTTTTAAAGTTGGGTATATTTCTTTAAAAGGAGTAAAAGGCATTTTCTTCATTTTGTTAAAAAACTATTTTTTTTCTTTATGTTTGTTCTTTGTTTTTTTATTTAAAAAAACTAAAAAAAGAAAAGAAAGGGAGAGAGGAGGAGCCCAGCCCCTGCCCGAGCCGGCCCAAGGACGAGCCCCCCCCCCCCGCTAGCCCTAGCGCCAGGAGCAGCGCAGCCCCTCGCCCGATCCCCTCCTCCCGACTACGCATCGTCCTCCCCCCGACTCCCCTCTGCTCGATCCCCATCTCATCCCCCGTCACCTTCAATCTCTAGCCCCAATCCCGCTTCTTCCTCCTCGGGCCCCTGTGTCCCTCATTCCGATCCCTCTCCTTCCACAGCGCCTCCTCCCCCCCCCCCCCCGTCTCGTTCCCCTCTCCCTCTTCCTCGCTCGTGCGAGACAGCAGCTCCCCTGCCTGCCTGTCGGTAGCCGTTCTTGGCAGGAACCCCGAGGTCCTCCCCATGGCGCCCGTGTCGTTTTGCCACCGGAGTTCCTTCTGTGTCGCTGCCGTGCCCGTTCCGGCCGGATCCCGCCGCCCCAAGAGCCCTCGTCCCGAGGTCCCGAGCCCCGCGGCTCTTCCCATGAGCCCTGCTCGATTCCCTGCCGCCGTTCGCCTTGGCCCTCTCCCCGCCACCGGCTTGCCCCTGCGTCGCGCCGCCCTTGTCCTCCCGCGCCGCCCTGCGCGCCATGGAAGTTGTTGCTGCTATGGCCGCGAAGCTGGCTATTGCTCTTGCTTGCCTGCCTGCGCCAATGCTGTTGTTGTTGCTTGCGTTGCGTGCTTGCTTCTTGCTGCTGAAGTTGCTGCCCGGATGCTATTTGCTAGGCTGCTGTCGTTGCTAGTTACTATCGCCTGCTAGTTGTTGTGCCTGCTAGTTGCTGCTGTTGCCTGTTGTGCCTGCTGCTGTGCCTGTTGCTGCAGCCGCTTGCTTGTTGTTGCTTGCTATAGGTTGCTGCAGGTTGTTGCTTGCTACTTCTAGGTTGCTTGTTGCTAGTTGATGCCGCTTGCTGCCGATGATAGCTGTTGTTGCTTGCCGCGTTGATGCTTGCTGTTGCTATGCCGTTGTCATGTTTACTATCGCTGATGTTGTTGAGTTCCTGTCGATGTTGCTGCTGAAGCTTGCTAGTTGTTGTTGCGTTGCTTGCTGCTTGTGTTGCCTTGCCCTGCTGCCTACGTCGCCGAAGAACGCGTGCACCATCCCCGCCACCGTGGATCCGACAAGTTCACCGAGTACCATGATGACTCCGACAACCCCGGAATGAGTTCGACTACCGTCGCCGAAGACCATGAACCAACGCCAAAGACTGTGAACCATGACGCCGAGCGAACGACTACCGTCGACGAGACCCGAGTACCTCGACTTCCTCTACTTCCACGACGTCCGATACGAACCGATCCACTCCGATATGCACGCGTCGAAGGTATACCAATGGGACATGTCGTGTACCGTGTACAAGTGATGTATGAATGTATGTATGTATGCGGCTATATATGTTTGCCCGTTGCATGTTGTCTACCTACTCGTCGTGCCCCGACACGTGGGAACCCGAGATACGGGATCACCCCATCTTTACTTAACGTTCCCGCACATGCTTCCAGATCGTGGCACTGATATCTCGACGAGTTATCGAGATAGGAACGTTGCCATGGCATCATTTCCGTCTTGCCTCCATGGTTCCCTCTCGCTCGTCGTGGCGACACTTGTTTCTTTCTCTTCTTTCCGTGTTGTTTGAACTAGCATGCATGACGAATTCATGGCATGATATCATGTGTTGCATGCCTCTTGTGTCGTAGCTTCGTTCTATGCTCCGCGTGTTAACCGACTAGGATGCCATGTAGGACCACCGCCTCACCCCTTGCCATGTTAACAACATTTAATATTGCGTGTTAAATAATCGGGAGTGAATTAAATAATTAATCGTGGAGTTTCGTCAATATGCAACCCGTTGCATATCGAGCTTCACTTAATGTGTAGAGTTTGCTTGTGGTGAATTGCCATGCCATCCCTTGCATCGTTGAACTGATCATGCATCATATTAGGTTGTGCGTCATGTTGTGCATCGTGTGGTGAATATTTGTGTTGATGTTTGTTTCCGGTTTGCTCCGTTCCGATAGAGTTCCACCAGCGTGTCGGAATGTGAGGACCCGTTCGACTACGTTGGTTCGCCGACTCCACCGAGTTGTTCTTCTTCCAAGCGAGATCTCAGGCAAGATGACCATTTCCCCAGATACCATTACTATCATTGCCATGCTAGTTTTATCGCTTCTATCGTTTATGTCTCGATGCCTACCACATGTTAAATATCAGCATCTCAACAATACCATGATTACCTTCAACCTGTTCGACCTAGCAAACCACTGATTGGCTATGTTACTGCTTGCTTAACCATGTTGTTAGCGTTGCTAGTTGCAGGTGTAGTTGCTTCCATGTGATAACATGGCTTCCTTGTTATATCACCATATTAAATGCTATTTAATTTAATGCACCTATATACTTGGTAAAAGGTGGAAGCCTCGGCCTTTCTAGCCTGGTGTTTTGTTCCACCTTTGCCCCCTTAGTTTTCGGCTACCAGTGTTATGTTCCATAAATGAGCGCTCCTAACACGGTCGGGGTTGTTATGAGGACCCCCTTGATAATTCGTTTTAGATTAAAGCTGGTCTGGCAAGGCCCAACTTTGGTACTACATTTGCCTAATAACTAATGAACTGCATAGGGAGTAATTAACCCGAGGAAATTTAATCAACCCCCGGGCCAGTGCTCCTCATGAGTGTTGGTCCAAAACAGAGCAGCTTATTAACGCTACCCGGGCAACTCAGCGTTTGGCATGGTAACCATCGCTCATCGTCGTGTCCTGAGAATGAGGTACGCGACTCCTATCGGGATCGTAGACACGTCGGGCGGCCTTGCTGGATTAGTTTTACCTTTGGTGAAATATCTTGTGCATCGGGATTCCGGTGATGCATTGGGTAATCTCAGAGTTGAGGTTTTCCACTAGGGAATCCGATGAGATCGCGAGCTTCGTGATTGAGGATTTCTATGCGGCTTGTGGTAATTTGTGATGAACTAATTGGAGCACCCCTGCAGGGTTAAATCTTTTCGGAAAGCCGTGCCCGCGGTTATGTGGCAACGTGGAAGCTTTGTTTAACACTGGTTCTAGATAACTTGAAGTTAACTTAATTAAAATATGCCAACTGTGTGCGTAACCGTGACTGTCTCTTTCGTGAGTTCCTTCTCCGATCGAGGACACGGTGGGGTTATGTGTGACGTAGGTAGGTGTTCAGGATCATTCTTTTGATCATCAGTACTTCACGTCCGTTATGCGTAGATCTTCCCCCTCTTATTTCTTGTACTCGTAGGTTTAGCCACCAAATATATGCTTAGCCGCTGCTGCAACCTCACCACTTAACCATGCCTCACCCATTAAGCTTTGATAGTCTTGATACCTTTGGAATTGAGATTGTTGAGTCCCCTGTGGCTCACAGATTACTACAACACCAGTTGCAGGTAACAGGTAAAGGTTACTCGACGCGAGCGCGTTGATTGTTCATTTGGAGTTGCTTCTTCTTCTTCTTCTTCATCGATCTAGGATGGGTTCCAGGCCGGCAGCCTGGGATAGCAAGGATGGACATCGTTCTTCTTTTCTCGTTTGTTTTCGTCCGTAGTCGGACCCTGCTCTTACTCTTGATGATTATGTAATGTACTGATGTGACTCCGATGTAGCTTGTGGCGAGTGTAAGCCAATTCTATATATATATATATATATATATATATATATCTTCTTTTCAGTACATGTACTTGTAACGATATCCATTCTTGCGACACGATGAGATGCGCTTCTATCCCTGACGAGGCCCTCGTGCCAAATTGAGGATAGGGTCGCATCTTGGGCGTGACAAGTTGGTATCAGAGCAGTACCGACCTAGGAGCCACCTTGATTGATCGAACTTGGCCGAGTCGAGTATAGTGAAAAACTACTTTGAGTCTAGTTATATATCAGAGAGTAGGATTCTTTTTACTCCTCTTCTATGCTCTGGTGAGGAATCTTGACATAATAATTTAATTCTACTCCTCTTCTCACTCAAAAAAAATTAGGATCACGCGGAAATTTTTTGAATCTATATGATGCCGATGTGACGGAGTTCTGTCTTGGTGCCTTCTATCTGCTTTGAGTTTCAGGGGAGTTGAGCTCCAGGGGATTCTTGAGCACATCATTATCATTCAGATTTCTTAGTATCTCAAAACGAAGGATGTTCGTAATTGCTTCAATACTAGTAGTGGTGAGATAACCCCGATGTCCCCAGTACTCGTGCAGATTGTTCGGGAGTACTGCCATACTTTGTATCATTGTGATCACGAGGGTCTGTAGTAGTTGAAGGTCCGAGATTCTGGTCGTGTGTTGACGGATGTGATACAGGTGACGGGTTAGTATAGGAGTTGTGTGATATTACTCCTTGTATCCGTGTACCAGATTGCATGACCAGAAATTTCGGGAATTCATAGGTGGGAATTCAAGTAGTTACTTATAGGACGATCTTCCAACAAATTTGTGTTGCTTCGATGTCAAGTGGTGATTACAGATCTTTTCTAAGAGGTGTTCTCATATTTTTACGAGAGTATTAATTCTTTTGCTCTATCAATTGTCTTATCAATCCCTTTCAACCGGAGTCATCGTATCAATTCCATTCAACCGGTGTGCTTCTCTTTAGTGAATTCAATCCTCTCTAATTTTTGCAGATCATTCTCTCAATCCTTTCCGGAGTTCATCTCATCTGTCTCAGGTTGTCTTTGTTTTTCCCCGCCCTCCCACCCTTTTTCTTAGTGATTCAATTTTTATCCAGGAGTTTTCTTTTCACTGTGCTTCCGCTGTCTGTTCTTTTCTCTCTTATCCGGTGTTTCATTGTGAAGATTCTCAGGAGCTTCTTGTTCAACCTTATTAAGTCGTGTTATCTTTTCCGGTGAATTCAATGCTGTTATCCATGCTCATCATATCATATTCTTCCTTGTAATTCATTCCCTGTTGGAGTTTCTTGTCAGCCTATCATGTTGTTCATTTCTCTCTAGTCTATCCCGAGTGCTGAAGTTATCTCAGAAATTCTTGTTTTCAATTCTTTCATTTATTTCGGGGTGCTAACCTCATCTAGTTTTCCTTTGTACAGGTGCATTCAATCTTTCTTTCAATCCTTTCAACGGTGGTTTCTTTGAGTGGGCCCATAACCCACAGGTTATTTCCCAGGATCTTTCCTGGCGCTTTTAATCTTTTCCAGAGACCTCTAAATTTTTTCGACTATGACGTAAGTATGATTTTCAGCAGTCATATCCCTTCTTCAAGATTTATTTGAATTAATTCATTCTTTGGCTCAAACTTTCATTCTTCTTTATTCCGAAGTGTCTTAGTAATTCTTGGTGTTGTTATCATCATCATTCTCAGCTTGCATTCGAAGGAGTGTTTCTCTCAATCTTGGTCCATTCTCTTCATGATTCATCATTTCAGCCTTCTGGCATCATCTTGAATTATTCCCAATCGTGGGTAATCCCTTTCATGCTATCCGGTACTTCTCTGAGTTGTTTTCATTCTCGATCCTCCGAAGGCCATCATTTCAGAAGATTCTTCGTTCTTAGCTTTCAGCTTTCATCCTCAATTCTTCTCCATTGTTGTCTCTTCGTCGTCTCTCGATTATCTGGTGCCTTGTTCTGCTTTTCTCTCAGGTGGCTCATCATCTCTTCATTCTCTTGTATCTCCATTCATTCATGGTTGCCTCGTTAATTTCAGTTCTTACCGGTACTTCCTTCAATTGTGCTTCATGTGGTGCTTATCTCTCTGTCTCTTCAAGATTCTTTCAAGAAGAATAAGTGCTATGCTAAATCCATTGATTGTCGCCAATTTAACTTGATGAAGGATTAGCATAACATAATTCTTATTCTTGTTTCATCAAATGATTTCAATTCTTATTCCGGAGTGGCTCATGATATCAATTCCTTTTTCTCAGCTGTTATTATCTTTTCTTTTCCAGAGTTCCAAGTTTTCTCAAGAATCTCTTTGTGAGGTTTCATCTAAATCTTCGCAAGGTCATAATCTTATTCTTTTCTACCTTCATATATTTGCATCATTCATTTGTATACGGAGGACCTTCTTCGTGGTTCATCAAGATTTCATTCATTCTGAAGTGTTCTTCAAGATTCCTGTTGGAATACCTCAAGTATTCTTTCTCTTCCATTTTCAGTGCATTGTTCTTTCTTTATCCTTTGAGGTGGTATTATAGCATTCTTGTTAGTGTAGGAGCCTCGAAGAGTTTTCCTTTCAAGAATGAGATAATTAAATCCACCAATTCTTTGATCATGAGATATTTCAACCCATGATTTCTCCATTGAGCTATCTTGGTTTGGACTTCACCTAAAGCTTTTCCTATGGATTATGCTATCATGGTGTTTGTCATTGATCCTAGTTCTCAATGCACCCTCTTGGTGTAAGGAATTGTTCATATCTTGTTGCTCCCAATCTATCCTTGTTTCTTTTAGTGGTTGGTTGTCACCTCATATATGTTGAGATGATTTTCATAAGCCCACTACTGTCTTGTTCTTTTCGTTGTTGTTTTTCCAACAACTCCTTCCAATTCTTCTTGCAAGGATGCTTGCCAAGTTCATTGGAGTTAGTAGTTGTCATTCTTTTCTTCATTCTCTTCTTCCACTTGAGCTAGTTCATATTCTGTTGTTCCGGAGGTTTTGTGATGTTGCTCTTTTGGGTCTATTATGTTGTTCTATCAAGATCATGGTGTTCCCTTGTTCTATTTAGTTGTTTGTTATGTATATTGTCTAATTCTCTCTTCTTATCGAATTTTTTGTTCCTTTTTCCTACCGAAGTGCTGCCGAAATTTGCCGTGAATTCTTGCTTCTTCTCATATCATTCCTCATTGCTTTGCTACCTTCAAGGATCGTTGGTTTCACTTCTTTGTCATGAAGCGACTAAGTTTTTACCTCTTGTTCTTTCTCATCCTCTCTCCCCTTTCATTCTTGGATCTCGGGGCGAGATCCTCTTGTAGTGTAGGAGAGTTGTGACAGCCCCAGAAGATTCCCCCTTTTTATTTCCATTTCCGTCGTGTGATTAGTTTTATTTGTTGCATCGTCATTTAGTTTGCATCGTCGCATCATGCATGGCATCTTGCATCGTCTGTCACGTGTGGTTTTGAGTGTTGTACTTCGAGTAATCACCGAGTTGTTGGAAATATGCCCTAGAGGCAATAATAAAATGGTTATTATCATATTTCCTTGTTCATGATAATCGTCTATCGTTCATGCTATAATTGTATTAACAGGAAACAGTAATACATGTGTGAATGAATAGATCACAATGTGTCCCTAGCAAGCCTCTAGTTGGCTAGCTCGTTATCAATAGATGATCATGGTTTCCTGATCATGGGCATTAGATGTCATTGATAACGGGATCACATCATTGGGAGAATGATGTGATGGACAAGACCCAATCCTAAGCCTAGCACTAGATCGTATTGTTCATATGCTAATGCTTTTCTAATGTCAAGTATCTTTTCCTTCGACCGTGAGATTGTGCAACTCCCGGATACCATAGGAGTGCTTTGGGTGTATCAAACGTCACAACGTAACTGGGTGACTATAATGGTGCACTACGGGTACCTCCGAAAGTGTCTGTTGGGTTGGCACGAATCGAGATCGGGATTTGTCACTCCGTGGGACAGAGAGGTATCTCTGGGCCCACTCGGTAGAACATCATCATGAGCTCAATGTGACTAAGGAGTTAGTCACATGATGACGTGCTGCGGAACGAGTAAAGAGACTTACCGGTAACAAGATTGAACAAGGTATAGGTATACCGACGATCGAATCTCGGGCAAGTTCTATACCGACAGACCAAGGGAATCGTATACGGGATTGATTGAATCCTTGACATCGTGGTTCATCCGATGAGATCATCGTGGAGCAAGTGGGAGCCACCATGGGTATCCAGACCCCGCTGATGGTTATTGGCCAGAGAGGTGTCTCGGTCATGTCTGCCTGTCTCCCGAACCCGTAGGGTCTACACACTTAAGGTTCGATGACGCTAGGGTTATACGGAATTATTGTACGATGTTACCGAAAGTTGTTCGGAGTCCCGTATGAGATCCCGGACGTCACGAGGAGCTCCGGAATGGTCCGGAGGTAAAGATTGATATATAGGACGGATGGTTTTGGACACCGGAAGTGTTTCGGGCGTCACCGGTAATGTACCGGGACCACCGGGACCACCGGAGGTGGCCCCGAGGGACCACCGATGGGGGGCAACGACCCTGGGAGGCTAGATGGGCTAAGTGGGGAAGGTAACCAGCCCCTAGGTGGGCTGGTGCGCCCCCCACCCAGCCCATGCGCACCAGAGAAGGGGGGGAGGGGGAAACCCTAGGCGCAAATGAGGCCCAAGGCCCACCTAGGGCGCGCCCCCCTCTTTCCCTGCCCTGGCCGCCGCCCCCCTCCCATATGGTGGCTTCCGCACCCCCTAGTGGGGGAACCCTAGGGGTGGCGCACCCCCTCCCCCTCCTCCTATAAATATAGAGGGGTTTTGGCCTTTGGAGAACAGCGTTTCATCTCTCTCTCGGCGCAGCCCTGCTCCTCTCCCTCCTCCTCTCTGCCGGCACTTGGCGAAGCCCTGCCGGGAGACCTCGTCTCTCCACCGACACCATGCCGTCGTGTTGCTGGACTTCTTCCCCAACCTCTCCCTCCTCCTTGCTGGATCAAGGTGCGGGAGACGTCACCGGGCTGCACGTGTGTTGAACGCGGAGGTGTCTTTGTTCGGCACTAGATCGGAATCGCCGCGAGTACGACTCCATCAACCGCGTTCTAGCAACGCTTCCGCTTAGCGATCTTCAAAGGTATGAAGATGCTCTTACCCCTCTCTCGTTGCTGGTCTCTCCATAGGAAGATCTGAACGTGCGTAGGAAAATTTTGAATTTATGCTACGTTACCCAACAGTGGTATCAGAGCCAGGTTTTCTATGCGTAGATTCTATGCACGAGTAGAACACAAAAGTTGTGGGCGATGGTTTGTCAATTTGCTTGCCGTTACTAGTCTTATTCTTTTCCGGCGGTATTGTGGGATGAAGCGGCCCGGACCGACCTTACACGTACGCTTACGTGAGACTAGTTCCACCGACAGACATGCACATCGTGCATAAAGGTGGCTAGCGGGTGTCTATCTCTCCTACTCTAGTCGGATTGGATTTGATGAAAAGGGTCCTTATGAAGGGTAAATAGCTTTGGCATATCATCGTTGTGGCTGTCACGTAGGTAAGAAGGCGTTCTTGCTAGAAACCCAAATCAGCCACGTAAAACATGCAACAACAATTAGAGGACGTCTAACTTGTTTTTGTAGGGTTTGACATGTGATGTGATATGGCCAAAGTTGTGATGTTGCATGTATGATGTATGAGATGCTCATGTTATTGTAATAGGTTTCACGACTTGCATGTCGATGAGTATGACAACCGGCAGGAGCCATAGGAGTTGTCTTAATTTATTGTATGAGATGTAACGCCATGTGCTTACTAATTTTACTTCATTGCTAACGGTTAGCCATAGTAGTAGTGATAGTAGTAGTTGGCGTGACGACTTCACGGAGACACAATGATGGAGATCATGATGATGGAGATCCTGGTGTCATGCCGGTGACGATGATGATCATGCGATGCCTGAAGATGGAGATCGAAAGAGCAAAGATGATAATGGCCATATCATGTCACTATATGATTGCATTGTGATGTTTATCATGTTTTACATCTTATTGCTTAAAACGACGGTAGCATAATAAGATGATCCCTCTTAAAATTTCGAGAACGTATTCCCCTAAGTGTGCACCGTTGCGAAGGTTCGTTGTCTCGAAGCACCACGTGATGATCGGGTGTGATAGATTCTAACGTTCGCATACAATGGGTGTAAGCCAGATTTACACACGTGAAACACCTAGGTTGACTCGACGAGCTTAGCATGTACAGACATGACCTCGAATACAAGAGACCGAAAGGTCGAACATGAGTCGTATGGTTGAATACGATCAGCATGAAGTTGCTCACCATGGTGACTAGTCCGTCTCACGTGATGATCGGACACGGGTTAGTCAACATGGATCATGTATCACTTAGATGACTAGAGGGATGTCGATTTAAGTGGGAGTTCATACTTAATTTGATTAAATGAACTTAATTGTCATGAACTTAGTCTAAAAGTTGTCTTTACAAATATTGTAGATGTCCAACGTCAACCTCAACTTCAACGCATTCCAAGAGAAAAACAAGCTGAAAGATGATGCTAGCAACTATGCGGACTGGGTTCGCAACCTGAAGCTCATCCTTGAAGCAGCTAAAAAGGCTTATGTCCTTAATGCGCCGCTAGGTGACCCTCCCGCTCCCGCAGCAGCCCAAGACATTCTAAACGTCTGGCAAGCGCGGAGTGATGACTACTCTCTGGTCAGGTGTGGCATGTTATACAGTTTAGAAACGGGGCTCCAAAGACGTTTTGAGCAACACGGGCCATATGAGATGTTCCAAGAGCTGAAGCTAGTTTTTCAAGCTCATGCCCGTGTCGAGAGATATGAAGTCTCTGACAAGTTCTTCAGCTGTAAGATGGAGGAGAACAGTTCTGTCAGTGAGCACATACTCAAAATGTCTGGGTTACACGGTCGTCTGACTTCACTTGGAGTCGAACTTCCGGATGATGCTATCATTGACAGAATCCTCCAGTCTCTCCCACCAAGCTACAAAGGCTTTGTGCTTAACTACAACATGCAAGGGATGGAGAAAACCATTCCCGAGTTGTACTCGATGCTCAAGTCTGCAGAAGTAGAAATCAAGAAGGAGCATCAAGTGTTGATGGTCAACAAGACCACTAGTTTCAAGAAAGGCAGGGGTAAGAAGAACTTCAAGAAAGACGGCAAGGCTGTTGCCGCGCCCGGTAAGCCAGATGCCGGGAAGAAGAAAAAGAACGGACCCAAGCCTGAGACTAAGTGCTTCTATTGCAAGGGAAAGGGTCACTGGAAGCGGAACTGCCCCAAATACTTAGCGGACAAGAAGGCCGGCAACGTTAAAGGTATATGTGATATACATGTTATTGATGTGTACCTTACCAGCGCTCGTAGTAGCTCCTCGGTATTTGATACCGGTGTTGTTGCTCACATTTGCAACTCAAAGCAGGAACTGCGGAATAAGCGGAGACTGGCCAAGGACGAGGTGACGATGCGCGTCGGGAATGGTTCAAAGGTCGATGTGATCGCCGTCGGCACGCTACCTCTACATCTACCGTCGGGATTAGTTTTAAACCTTAATAATTGTTATTTAGTACCAGCTTTAAGCATGAACATTGTATCAGGGTCTTGCTTAATGCAAGACGGCTACTCATTTAAGTCAGAGAATAATGGTTGTTCTATTTATATGAGTGATATGTTTTATGGTCATGCTCCGCTGGTGAATGGTTTATTCTTGATGAATCTCGATCGTGATGTTACACATATTCATAGTGTGAGTACCAAAAGATGCAAAGTTGATGATGATAGTCCCACATACTTGTGGCACTGCCGCCTTGGTCATATCGGCGTTAAGCGCATGAAGAAGCTCCATACTAATGGACTATTAGAGTCTCTTGACTTTGAATCATTTGACACATGCGAACCGTGCCTCATGGGCAAGATGACTAAGACTCCGTTCTCAGGAATAATGGAGAGAGCAACCGACTTATTGGAAATAATACATACTGATGCGTGTGGTCCAATGAACGTTGAAGCTCGCGGTGGTTATCGTTATGTTATCACTCTCACCGATGATTTGAGTAGGTATGGGTATATCTACTTGATGAACCACAAATCTGAGACGTTTGAAAAGTTCAAGAAATTTCAGAGTGAGGTTGAGAATCAACATGACAGAAAAATTAAATGTCTACGATCTGATCGTGGAGGAGAATATTTGAGTCACGATTTTGGCACACACCTAAGGAAGTGTGGAATCGTTTCACAACTGACGCCGCCTGGCACACCACAGCGCAACAGAGTGTCTGAACGTCGTAATCGCACTTTATTAGATATGGTACGATCTATGATGTCTCTCACCGACTTACCGCTATCATTTTGGGGATACACATTAGAAACTGCAGCATTCACTTTAAATAGGGCACCGTCTAAATCCGTTGAGACGACACCGTATGAACTATGGTTTGGCAAGAAACCTAAGCTGTCGTTTCTTAAAGTTTGGGGCTGCGATGCTTAGGTGAAGAAACTTCAACCAGAAAAGCTCAAACCCAAAGCGGAGAAATGCGTATTCATAGGATACCCTAAGGAATCTATTGGGTATACCTTCTATCTTAGATCCGAAGGTAAAACCTTTGTTGCCAAGAACGGATCCTTTCTAGAGAAAGAGTTTCTCTCGAAATAAGTAAGTGGGAGGAAGGTAGAACTTGATGAGGTGATTACACCCCCTCTCGAACAGGAAAGTAGCGCAGCGCAGGAAGTTGTTCCTGTGGCGCCTACACCGACTGAAGAGGAAGTTAATGATGATGATCATGAAGCTTCCGATCAAGTTACTACTGAACCACGAAGGTCCACAAGGGTACGCTCCGCACCAGAGTGGTAAGGCAACCCTATGATGGAAATCATGTTGTTAGACAACGGTGAACCTTCGAACTATGAAGAAGCGATGGCGGGCCCAGATTCCAACAAATGGCTTGAGGCCATGAAATCCGAGATAGGAAGAGTTGTATATGATGCAACCAGAAGGTTTTGTCGACCCTAAGGGTGCTAACAAAGTGTGCAAGCTCCAGCGCTCCATCTATGGGCTAGTGCAAGCATCTCGGAGTTGGAACATTCGCTTTAATGAGGTGATTAAAGCGTTTGGGTTCATACAGGTTTACGGAGAAGCCTGTCTGTACAAGAAAGTGAGTGGGAGCTCTGTAGCTTTCCTCGTACTATATGTGGATGACATATTATTGATGGGGAATAATATAGAGATGTTGGAGAGCATAAAGGCCTATTTGAACAAGAGTTTTTCAATGAAGGACCTTGGAGAAGCTGCATACATATTAGGCATCAAGATCTATAGAGACAGATCGAGACGCCTCATAGGTCTTTCGCAAAGTACATACCTTGACAAGATATTGAAGAAGTTCAATATGGAAAACTCAAAGAAAGGGTTCTTGACAGTTTTGCAAGGTATGAGATTGAGTAAGACTCAGTCGCCGACCACGGCAGTAGATAGAGAGAAGATGAGTTATGTCCCCTACGCTTCAGCCGTGGGCTCTCTAATGTATGCCATGCTGTGTACCAGACCTGATATAAACCTTACCATAAGTTTGGTAGGGAGGTACCAAAGTGATCCCGGTACGGAACACTGGACAGCGGTCAAGAATATCCTTAAGTACCTGAAAAGGACTAAGGAAATGTTTCTCGTTTATGGAGGTGACGAAGAGCTCGTCGTGAAGGGTTACGTCGACGCTAGCTTCAACACAGATCCGAATGACTCTAAGTCTCAGATCGGATACGTATATGTGTTGAATGGTGGGGCGGTGAGCTGGTGCAGCAGCAAGCAAGAAGTCGTGGCAGCATCTACATGTGAAGCGGAGTACATAGCTGCTTCAGAAGCGGCTGATGAAGGAATTTGGATGAAGGAGTTCATCACCGACCTTGGAGTGGTTCCAAGCGCGTCGGGTCCTATGACACTCTTCTGTGATAACACTGGAGCCATTGCCATAGCCAAGGAGCCCAGGTTTCACCGGAAGACGAAGCACATCAAGAGCCGCTACAACTCCATCCAGGACCATGTCCAGAGTGGAGTGATAGATATTTGTAAAGTACACACGGATCTGAATATTGCAGACCCGTTGACTAAGCCTCTTCCACGAGCTAAACATGATCAGCACCATAATGCTATGGGTGTTCGATACATCACAATGTAACTAGATTATTGACTCTAGTGCAAGTGGGAGACTGTTGGAAATATGCCCTAGAGGCAATAATAAAATGGTTATTATCATATTTCCTTGTTCATGATAATCGTCTATCGTTCATGCTATAATTGTATTAACAGGAAACAGTAATACATGTGTGAATGAATAGATCACAATGTGTCCCTAGCAAGCCTCTAGTTGGCTAGCTCGTTAGTCAATAGATGATCATGGTTTCCTGATCATGGGCATTAGATGTCATTGATAACGGGATCACATCATTGGGAGAATGATGTGATGGACAAGACCCAATCCTAAGCCTAGCACTAGATCGTATTGTTCGTATGCTAATGCTTTTCTAATGTCAAGTATCTTTTCCTTCGACCGTGAGATTGTGCAACTCCCGGATACCGTAGGAGTGCTTTGGGTGTATCAAACGTCACAACGTAACTGGGTGACTATAAAGGTGCACTACGGGTACCTCCGAAAGTGTCTGTTGGGTTGGCACGAATCGAGATCGGGATTTGTCACTCCGTGTGACGGAGAGGTATCTCTGGGCCCACTCGGTAGAACATCATCATGAGCTCAATGTGACTAAGGAGTTAGTCACACGATGACGTGCTGCGGAACGAGTAAAGAGACTTACCGGTAACGAGATTGAACAAGGTATAGGTATACCGACGATCGAATCTCGGGCAAGTTCTATACCGACAGACAAAGGGAATCATATACGGGATTGATTGAATCCTTGACATCGTGGTTCATCCGATGATATCATCGTGGAGCAAGTGGGAGCCACCATGGGTACCCAGACCCCGCTGATGGTTATTGGCCGGAGAGGTGTCTCGGTCATGTCTGCCTGTCTCCCGAACCCGTAGGGTCTACACACTTAAGGTTCGATGACGCTAGGGTTATAGGGAATTATTGTACGAGGTTACCGAAAGTTGTTCGGAGTCCCGGATGAGATCCCGGACGTCACGAGGACCTCCGGAATGGTCCGGAGGTAAAGATTGATATATAGGACGGATGGTTTTGGACACCGGAAGTGTTTCGGGCGTCACCGGTAATGTACCGGGACCACCGGGACCACCGGAGGTGGCCCCGGGGGTCCACCGAAGGGGGGCAACGACCCCGGGAGGCTAGATGGGCTAAGTGGGGAAGGGAACCAGCCCCTATGTGGGCTGGTGCGCCCCCCACCCAGCCCATGCGCACCAGAGAAGGGGGGGAGGGGGAAACCCTAGGCGCAAATGAGGCCCAAGGCACACCTAGGGCGCGCCCCCCTCTTTCCCTGCCCTGGCCGCCGCCCCCCTCCCATCTGGTGGCTGCCGCACCCCCTAGGGGGGGAACCCTAGGGGTGGCGCACCCCCTCCCCCTCCTCCTAGAAATATAGAGGGGTTTGGGCCTTTGGAGAACACTGTTTCATCTCTCTCTCGACGCAGCCCTGCTCCTCTCCCTCCTCCTCTCTGTCGGCGCTTGGCGAAGCCCTACCGGGAGACCTCGTCTCTCCACCGACACCACGCCGTCGTGTTGCTGGACTTCTTCCCCAACCTCTCCCTCTTCCTTGCTGGATCAAGGTGCGGGAGATGTGACCGGGCTGCACGTGTGTTGAACGCGGAGGTACCGTTGTTCGGCACTAGATCGGAATCGCCGCGAGTACGACTCCATCAACCGCGTTCTAGCAACGCTTCCGCTTAGCGATCTTCAAATGTATGAAGATGCTCTTACCCCTCTCTCGTTGCTGGTCTCTCCATAGGAAGATCTGAACATGCGTAGGAAATTTTGAATTTATGCTACGTTACCCAACACGAGTCGTAGTGCGATAGCAACTCCCCGTCTCCCCTCTTATTTCGTTTTTGCGGGTTGCTAAAGTTTCCCGTTTTAACCCCTACTTAAAAAAAGGTCCGTCTTCTTTTAAAGAAAATCATTTTATTAAATGTGGGCGCAACCCTTGGGTTTTCTTTATTTTCTCCTTTGGTTTTATTTTAAAACCGTCTCATTTACTTTTCTCTTTTAAAGGTCTTTTATTTTATTCTTTAAATAAAAGAGGTTTTATTTTATTCTTCAAAAGGGTTTTAATTTTTAATTCTTTAAAAGGTTTTAGTTTTTATTCGTTTAAAAATGCAAATCTATTTTTAAAGTTGGGTATATTTCTTTAAAAGGAGTAAAAGGCATTTTCTTCATTTTGTTAAAAACCTATTTTTTTTCTTTATGTTTGTTCTTTGTTTTTTTATTTAAAAAAGAAAAAAAACAAAAGAAAGGGAGAGAGCAGGAGCCCAGCCCCTGCCCTAGCCGGCCCAAGGCCCAGCCCCCCCCCCCCCCGCTAGCCCTAGCGCCAGGAGCAGCGCAGCCCCTCGCCCGATCCCCTCCTCCCGACTGCGCGTCGTCCTCCCCCCGTCTACCCTCTGCTCGATCCCCATCTCAACCCCCGTCTCCTTCACTCTCCACCCCCGATCCCGCTTCTTCCTCCTCGGGCCCCTGCGTCCCTCCTCCCGATCCCTCTCATTCCATAGCGCCTCCTTCCCCCCTGTCTCATTCCCCTCTCCCTCGCCCTCGCTCGCGCGAGACAGCAGCTCCCCTGCCCGCCTGCCGGTCGCCGTTCCTGGCAGGGACCCCGAGGTCCTCCCCATGGCGCCCGTGCCATTTTGCCACCGGAGTTCCTTCCGCGCCGCTGCCGTGCCCGTTCCGGCCGGATCCCGCTGCCCCAAGCGCCCTCGTCCCGGGCTCCCGAGCCCCGTGGCTCTTCCCGTGAGCCCTGCTCGATTCCCTGCCGCTGTTCACCTTGGCCATCTCCCCGCCGCCGGATTGCCCCTGCGTCGCGCCGCCCTTGTCCTCCTGCGCCGCCCTGCGCACCATGGAAGTTGCTGCTGCTGTGGCCGCGAAGTTGGCTGTTGCTGTTGCTTGCCTGCCTACGCCAATGTTGTTGTTGTTGCTTGCGTTGCATGCTTATTGCTTGCTGCTAAAGTTGTTGCCAGGCTGCTAGTTGCTAGGCCGCTGTCGTTGCTAGTTACTATCGCCTGCTAGTTGTTGTGTCGGCTAGTTGCTGCTGCTGCCTGTTGTGCCTGTTGCTACAGCCTCTTGCTTGTTGTTGCTTGCTATAGGTTGCTGCAGGTTGTTGCTTGCTACTTCTAGGTTGCTTGTTGATAGTTGATGCCGCTTGCTGCCGATGATAGCTGTTGTTGCTTGCCGCGTTGCTGCTTGCTGTTGCTATGTCGTTGTCATGTTTACTATCGCTGATGTTGTTGAGTTCCTGTCGATGTCGTTGCGGAAGCTTGCTAGTTGTTGTTGCGTTGCTTGCTGCTTGTGTTGCCTTGCCCTGCTGCCTACGTCGTCGAAGAACGCGTGCACCATCCCCTCCACCGTGGATCCGACAAGTTCGCCGAGTACCACGACGACCCCGACGACCCCGGAACGAGTTCGACTACCGTCGCCAAAGACCATGAACCGATGCCGAAGACCGTGAACCACGACGCCGAGCGAACGACTACCATCGACGAGACCCGAGTACCCCGACTTCCTCTACTTCCACGACGTCCGATACGAACCGATCCGCTCCGATATGCACGCGTCGAAGGTATACCGATGGGACATGTCGTGTACCGTGTACAAGTGATGTATGAATCTATATATGTATGCGGCTATATATGTTTGCCCGTTGCATGTTGTCTACCTTTTCGTCATGCCCCGACACGTGGGAACCGGATATACGGGATCACCCCATCTTTACTTAACGTTCCCGCACACGCTTCCAGATCGTGGCACCAATATCTCGACGAGTTATCGGGATAGGAACATTGTCGTGGCATCGTTTCCGTCTTGCCGCCATGGTTCCCTCTCGCTCGCAGTGGCGACACTTGTTTCTTTCTCTTCTTGCCGTGTTGTTTGAACTCGCATGCATGACGCATTCATGGCATGATATCGTGTGTTGCATGCCTCTTGTGTCGTAGCTCCGTTCTATGCTCCGCGTGTTAACGGACTAGGATGCCATGTAGGACCACCGCCTCACCCCTTGCCATGTTAACAACATTTAATATTGCGTGTTAAATAATCGGGAGTGAATTAAATAATTAATCATGGAGTTTCGTCAATATGCAACCCGTTGCATATCGAGCTTCACTTAATGTGTAATGTTTGCTTGAGGTGAATTATCATGCCATCCCTTGCATCGTTGAACTCATCATGCATCATATTAGGTTGTGCATCATGTTGTGCATCGTGTGGTGAATATTTGTGTTGATGTTTGTTTCCGGTTTGCTCCGTTCCGATAGAGTTCCACCAGCGTGTCGGAATGTGAGGACCCGTTCGACTACGTTGGTTCGCCGACTCCACCGAGTTGTTCTTCTTCCAAGGGAGATATCAGGCAAGATGACCATTTCCCAGATACCATTACTATCATTGCCATGCTAGTTTTATCGCTTCTACCGTTTATGTCTCGATGCCTGCCACATGTTAAATATCAGCCTCTCAACAATGCCATGATTACCTTCAACCTGTTCGACCTAGCAAACCACTGATTGGCTATGTTACTGCTTGCTTAACCATGTTGTTAGCGTTGCTAGTTGCACGTGTAGTTGCTTCCATGTGATAACATGGCATCCTTGTTATATCACCATATTAAATGCTATTTAATTTAATGCACCTATATATTTGGTAAAAGGTGGAAGGCTCGGCCTTTCTAGCCTGGTGTTTTGTTCCACCTTTGCCCCCTTAGTTTTCGGCTACCGGTGTTATGTTCCATAAATGAGCGCTCCTAACACGATCGGGGTTGTTATGGGGACCCCCTTGATAATTCGTTTTAGATTAAAGCTGGTCTGGCAAGGCCCAACTTTGGTACTACTTTTTCCTAATAACTAATGACCTGCATAGGGAGTAATTAACCCGAGGAAATTTAATCAACCCCCGGGCCAGTGCTCCTCATGAGTGTTGGTCCAAAACAGAGCAGCTTATTAATGCTACCCGAGGCAACTCGGTGTTTGGCGTCGTAACTATCGCTTATCCGTCGTGTCCTGAGAACGAGGTACGCGACTCCTATCGGGATCGTCGACACGTCGGGCGGCCTTGCTAGATTAGTTTTACCTTTGATGAAATATCTTGTGCATCGGGATTCCGGTGATGCTTTGGTAATCTCAGAGTTGAGGTTTTCCACTACGGAATCCGACGAGATCGCGAGCTTCGTGATTGAGGATTTCTATGCGGCTTGTGGTAATTTGTGATGGACTAGTTGGAGCACCCCTCCAGGGTTAAATCGTTTCGAAAAGCCGTGTCCATGGTTATGTGGCAATGTGGAAGCTTTGTTTAACACTGGTTCTAGATAACTTGAAGTTAACTTAATTAAAATGTGCCAACTGTGTGCGTAATCGTGACTGTCTCTTTCGTGAGTTCCTTCTCCGATCGTGGACACGGTGGGGTTATGTCTGACGTAGGTAGGTGTTCAGGATCATTCTTTTGATCATCAGTAGTTCACGTCCATTATGCGTAGATCTTCCCCCTCTTATTTCTTGTACTCGTAGGTTTAGCCACCAAATATATGCTTAGCCGCTGCTGCAACCTCACCACTTAACCATGCCTCACCCATTAAGCTTTGATAGCCTTGATACCTTTGGAAATGAGATTGTTGAGTCCCCTGTGGCTCACAGATTACTACAACACCAGTTGCAGGTAACAGGTAAAGGTTACTCGATGCGAGCGCGTTGATTGTTCATTTGGAGTTGCTTCTTCTTCTTCTTCTTCTTCTTCTTCGATCTAGGATGGGTTCCAGGCCGGCAGCCTGGGATAGCAAGGATGGACGTCGTTCTTCTTTTCTCGTTTGTTTTCGTCCGTAGTCAGGCCTTGCTCTTACTCTTGATGATTATGTAATGTACTGATGTGACTCTGATGTAGCTTGTGGTGAGTGTAAGCCAATTCTATATATATATATATATATATATATATCTTCTTTTCAGTACATGTACTTGTAACGATATCCATTCTTGCAACACGACGAGATGCGCTTCTATCCCTGACGAGGCCCTCGTGCCAAATTGAGGATAGGGTCGCATCTTGGGCGTGACAATGTTTTAGGTGCAGGCTAGGACCGAAAGGTTCAACGTCTAGTGATCCTTGATGGATTGTAAGATCAAGGAAGGTGATCCGTTGAGCCCGGATGTGATCAAGATGATCGGATACATGCAACTTATGGATCGTTTGGGCTTCCCGCTCTCAGATGAGCTGACTACTAATGCAATTCTTGGTTCTCTTCCAGCTAGCTATGGGACATTCATCTTGAACTACCATATGCATGGCATGGATAATAAGCTCACTGAATTGCATGGGATTCTCAAGGTGGCTGAGCGGGATATTAAGAAAGGCACGCATCAAGTGTTCATGGTGCAGAACTCGACAAAGTTCAAGAAGAGTTGGTCCAATAAAAAGGGTAAGGCAACGGGCACAGAGAAGGTTTTCTCCACCGCTGAGCCGAAGTCAGGAACGAACTCAAAGACCATTTGCTTTCATTGCAAGGAAGGTGGTCACTGGAAGAGGAACTATACCAAGTGGTTTGCTGAGCATGGCAAGAAGGACGGAGATGCTTCTTCACGCAAAGGTGCACTTGTTACATATGTTATAGACATTTACCTTGTTGACATACCTAGTAGCTCTTGGGTATTTGATACCGGATCAGTTGTTCATATTTGCAACTCGATGCAGGGGCTGGTAAGAACTAGGACTGTCGCACAAGGAGAGATTGACATCACGGTCGACAACAAAGCAAGATTTGATGCGTTGGAGGTCGGCACGATTTAGATCCAACTTCCTTCTGGATTTATTTTGGAACAGAATAATTGTTATTACATTCCTGCACTTAGTCGGAACATTATTTATGCCTCACGCTTGATGAGTCAGGGTTATGAATTCAATTTAAAGGACAATGGTTGTTCATTTTATTTGAATGGAATGTTCCACAGCTATGCACCCATTGTAGATGGGCTATTTATTTTTGAATCTAGAAATGGAACGAGTCTATAACGTGAATGTCAAGAGGCATAAGCCTAATGAGATAAATCCGACATGCTTCTAGCATTGTCGTCTTGGATACATTAGTCTGAAACGCATGAAGAAGCTCCATGATGATGGACTCCTAACTTCATCCGACTTTGGGCCGTTCGAGACATGTGAATCATGCTTGCTAGGCAAGATAACTAAGTCTCCTTTTGCAAAGAGTTGAGAGAGCGTGTCCGAGCTGTTGGAGCTTATACACAGTGATGTGTGTGGTCCATGAGCACAATGTCTAGAGGTGGCTATCAGTACTTCGTGACTTTTACTAACGACTTGAGTAGATATGGATATATCTATTTGATGAGGCACAAGTGAGAGACTTTTGAAAAGTCTAAAGAGTTTCAAAACGAGGTAGAAAATCAGCTCGGCAAGACGATAAAGCCATGAGTTTGATGATCATCTGCAAAGCTGAGGTATAGTACCTCGGCTCACACCTCCTGGTACACCGCAGAGAAATAGCGTGTCACAACACAGAAATCAAACCTTGTTGGACATGGTCCAATTGATGATGAGCAAATTGGATTAACCATTGTCATTCTGGGGAGACGCTCTAGAAACTACAGCTTTAACACTTAACAGGGTACCATCAAAATCCGTAGACAAGACACCACATGAGATGTGGACTGGGAAGAGTCCTAGTTTGTGTTTTCTAAAGATTTGGGGTTGTGAAGCATTTGTCAAGCGACTCGTGTCAGACAAGCTTACACCCAAGTCGGATAAATGCATATTCCTGGGATATCCGAGGGAAACCTTGGGATACAACTTCTACAACTGAGAAGCGATCAAAGTGTTTGTTTCTTGTAATGGGGTTTTCCTAGAGAAAGAGTTTCTCACTCGGGAGGCTAGTGGGAGAACGGTGCGACTCGAAGTAATTCGAGAGCCATTCAGGGATTACTCGGCTGGTAATGAGATCATATCGGAGTCGGTCAGGGAACCCGTAGTGGAGTCAACACCGGAGCAACGGAGGTCGGATAGATTGCGCGAAATGCGCGTTGTGTTGTTTCTAGAAAGCGATGAGCCAGACACATATGTGGAAGCGATGGTAAGCCCATATTTCAAGGCATGGCTTGAGGCCATGAGATCCGAGTTAAAGTCCATGGATGATAATCAATTCTGGAACTTAGTTGATCCGCCACCTCGCGTAGTACCATAGGTTGCAAATGGGTCTTTAAGAAGAAAACTGATGTGGATGTAAATGTTCATATCCACAAAGATTGGCTTGTCACTAAAGGTTATGGACAAGTTCAAGGAATTGACTATGATGATACCTACTCAACGGTAGCGATGCTGAAGTCGGTGAGGATCATACTAGCTATAGCTACATATTTCGATTATGAGATATGGCAGATGGATGTCAAAATGGCTTTCCTTCATGGAAATCTAAAAGAGGATGTATACATGATACGACCCAAAGGTTTTGTCGATCCAACTAACGCTGGTAAAATATGCAAACTCAAGGGACCCATTTATGGATTGAGGCAAGTAGCTCGGAGTTGGCATATTCATTTTCATGAAGTCATCGTTGACCTCAGCTTCATCAAGAATGAAGAGGACTATTGTTTATACAAGAAGTCTAGTGGGAGCTCTGTAGTATGTTTGATCTTGTATGTGGATGACATACTACTGATCGGAAATGATATTTCAATGCTGAACTTAGTCAAGCAATCATTGAATGGCAAGTTTTCAATGAAGGACCTTGGAGAGGCAGTGTACATTTTAGGCATCAAGATCTATAGAGATAGATCAAGGAGGCTGCTCGGCTTAAGCCAGAGCATGTACATAGACAAAGTATTGAAGCGGTTCAAGATGAGTGAGGCCAAGAAAGGGTTCTTGTCCGTCTCACATGGTATAAGGCTAAGCAAGACTCAGGGTCCTACGACTTCTGATGAGAGAAACTGGATGAGTAGCATTCCATATGCTTCGACAATAGGATCCATGATTTATGCCATGTTATGTACACGACCTGATGTTGCCTATGTAATAAGCTTAACAAGCAGATACCAGGCCGACCCAGATGAGAGTCGCTGGGGAGCGATGAAATATATTTTTAAGTACGTGAAAAGGACAAAAGATATGTTCCTAATTTATGGAGGTGAGGAGGAGCTCAGCATAAAGGGTTACATTGATGCTAGTTTCCAAACCGACAGGGATGATTGCTCATCGCAAACTGGATTCGTGCATGTCATAAATGGAGGAGCAGTGAGCTAGACAAGTTCCAAGCAAGATACGGTGGCTGACTCCACAACAGAGGCCGAATACATTGCGGCTTGTGAAGCTGCAAAGGAATATGTTTGGATTTGGAAGTTCCTAGAGGATCATGGTGTGTTCCCGGGCTAGTCAAATCTATTGGACCTTTATTGCGATAATTCAAGTGCCATTGCACAGGCCAAGGAGACAATACAGCACCACAAGACCACGCACATAGACCGAAAGTATCACCAGATACGTAAGCTCATACAGAATGGTGATACTAATTTATGCAACATTCACATGGATGCAAATGTCGCAGATTCGTTGACTAAGCTGCTTCCACAACCCAAGTATGAGGGGCACGTTAGAGCTATGTGCATTCAATGTCTATTTGATCAAGTGCAAGTGGGAGACTGTTGGAGATATGCCCTAGAGGCAACCATGTATGATGATATTTCCTATGTGTTTATGAATAAAGATAGTCCTTGGACATTATCAATGATGTGTATTAACAAGTAAGTGACTTGTTTGTGAGACTATAAATTGTATGAGGACTGTCCTAAATGGTCCCTAGTCGAAAGAGTTGTGTGGACGTGCAACCAACTAGACTAGCATATGATACATTGGATGGTACGGTCTCACTGACCATGTAGCATTGGATGCTAGCCGGATAATATAGACTCAGAAAGATATTGTCGGATTTGACGTGGTCGGATCCGAGTAGAGATAAGGTCTGAGTTGGACAAACCCAACTATGAGACGCAGCAATAGGTCATATGTGAGTCTCTAGTACAACATATGTTCTATGTCCTAAGACCAAACCTGGCGCATGCACTCGGGATGGTGACAGACTTGCTTTGGGCTGACCAAATGCTACTCCATGACTGGGTAGTTACAAAGGTAGGTTTTGGGCTTGTCCTTACCCATGCTGCGAGACGTGGTCGAACAAGACGGGATTTGCCCCTCCGATCAGGAGAGATATACTCTGGAACCCTCGGGTGGTCTCACCTGGATAAGCATGGACATGCGATGACGATTATGAGATAATCCGAATGTTGGTCAGATTCACAGGAACGATAAAGAGGTCGTGCGGCAACAAGGATGGTCATGTTGCCTTGAACATGATGATGTATATCGTGTGCGAAGGGAACAGAAGTATGAAGTACAGGTTCACCTAACCAGCTTCATCGGACACTTGGAGTCAGCATGTCTTTCTAAAGGCCGCTACCAACTAACCGTGTAGGGCGTGGTCTGACTCGCGACCAAGTGAACGAGAACCTAAGGGGTCGCACGCTTAAGGGAAGGAACATGTGGGCTTTAGGGTCCATGTGAGGCCCAAGAGTTGAGGATGCAGTGGACGCCTATATATAGTGGAACTGTGGCACACTTAATCATTTGATCGCTTCGGCGGCGTCATTAGGGTTGTGCATGTGTTGCACCTAGCCACCTCCACTCGCCGCCGCCAACTGTGTGATCCAGTCCTAGTAGTCCGCCGCACGGTGTTCCTCCTGCATACACGGATACCATTAGAGGCGGTGCACTTGCGCCGCTTTGGTGAACCCGTATGTGAGACCTCGCGACCGACTATTCGTGGGAGAGGGATCTGACAGTCGGTTGTTCGAGGGAGATCGGACGAGGAGGAGACGGACCACGCGGACGCGCTACAACATCTACTTTTGCTGCATGGCACTGCGCGTCTAGTGCTAACAATCTATGATCCATATCCATAGCAAGTTCTTGGTTGTTCTTCGCCTAGGAAAATTTTAATTTGCATGTGATGCGCCTATGGTAGAACCTAACACATACATGATTTTTCAACCCATTTTGTTGCACTGGAGCATGTGCATGTAGTTCAAATTTTAATTATGCACACTAAATGCCTTGCAAATTCATTTAATGTATAGAAATATCCAAACAAAACCTTAATAATTCCAAATTTTAACACGACACTCCTATAGTTGCATGTTCATTGAAGATAAATTTTCTAGCAATTCAAACACTATTCTTTTCCGCCGTAACCACATTTTGTTTTTTAATTCAAAATGAAAAATCAAGTACGCCTCAAACAATTTATTAGCAAGAATCATGTGCAATGCACTATAAAATATCTTGGGGCTAGCTTACTCCAGAAGCTTCGTCTGCTACATTCCATCGCTCACGGATCAACCACACTTGTGTGCTAGTTTTCCACTACATCGAGCGAAGTTTTCGGCAACCATGAAAACATCTACCTTGCTCCGACCAAAAGCCACATTTCCACTATTTCATCCTTGCTTTCCAAGTTCAAATGGTCACTTCTTGCTTGCAGCACCGCCACTTCGCCGATGACGCCCCTTCCTCTTGTGTAGTCTCATCGAGCTAGTCAGGTAATCCACACCCACCCACATCCTCCTCCACCTTCTCCTTCTCCACCCCACATGCCCCGATAGCCAGCATGACATGTTCCACCCAAATCACTATCCCATCCTCCAAATAAGTGCCGCCCTAAGCCATGGTGCACGTAGTATAGCCAGGAGTTCGAGGAGCATCTGGCAGGGGATAAGCAAGTCACGGCCACATGCGCGGATGAGGTCGCGAGTGATGGCATGCATGCCGACCGCCAGATCTTGGAGGAGAACCTCCCCGTAGAGTCCACGGTCGACGCCTTGCCCGTGGACGCCGCCATGCGGTTGGATTCTTTAACGACAATTCGTGGTGTTCTCTCGAGGCCACTGTTGGTGCCTTCTTGTGATGTTCATATGCAATCTGGTCTTCTAGTATATATGTTATATATAATGTGCAATGTGATGCTCAGATAACTTTTTGGTGTATTTTTTGTGATGTTTAGTTAATTGTTTGGTTCAATTATGAAATGTGATGTTCAATTCTTGTGGGTACAATTTAGTTTTGTTATGCAATGAGAAATAAATTGAACTTGTCTATAGTAAATACATGCGAAACATATACAATTTATGTTTCCTAGTTTTTAAGCATGCTTGATATGGATAGCTGGTTTCTCCATGTGGCTCGAATTAATCTGTTACATATGCAATGTGTTTATTTTTCATCAACATATTTTACTTATAGTATGCCAACTCTCACTTAAACTGATCAATAACTACCTTATAGGTGTTGCATGGAAACAATGGGAGGCACTCAGGTTTACCATCGAGGTTTGCACATGCACGGTCCTTTGGCTAATAACACATTATTGTGCAATTGTAGAAACCATTATAATATTTAGGTTTTTAAATTTTTGCTCTTACACATGTAGGTCCTGTTGTTAGAGGTTTAGACCCATTGTTCGATACATTTTGCATATGGGTATACGACATGTCCATGAATGTCAGTCAAGTCAAGAAACTCGGGAAGATTGTTAGGATATAGAAACTAGTGATGAATAACAATAAGATCTTTGTTTGCACAATGAAGAAGACATCAGTAATCTATAGGATGGTACTAACTCTTTTACCTAGTTTTTTCTTTATGCCATTTCAAAATTTAGAACATATATTTATGCATATATTTATTTTTAGTCCTTTACAAACCGGTTCATTGTTTATTACCTCTCAAACCACCTACATGGTCAACATGTGATGAAGGTATTCATTCAACACCCACGGTACAATATTGAAGTCTTCCTCAAGAGGACGAACGTTGGGCGGGCAATCATCCAGGCCCACTGGCCTAAAGCTACAAGGACATTCAACATCACTGAAGGCTCGATATTCGCTTTCAGATTCATCAGTTTTCCACATCATATACATTTGTCTATTAACCATATATGATGCTACTTTCCAAAGGTTTTAGATGTTCCATGTGAAACTTGTTGTTGTTGTGTAATGTTGTAGCTAGATATATGCATCGAGCGAAGTTTTCGGCAACCTTAAAAACATCTACCTTGCCCTGACCAAAAGCCACATTTCCACTATTTCCTCCTTGCTTTCCAAGTTCAAATGGTCACTTCTTGCTTGCAACACTGCCTCTTCGCCGATGACGCCCCTTCCTGTTGTGTAGTCTCATCGAGCTAGTCAGGTAATCCACACCCACCCACATCCTCCTCCACCTTCTCCTTCTCCACCCCACATGCCCCGACAGCCAGCATGATATGTTCCACCCAAATCACTATCCCATCCTCCAAATAAGTGCCGCCCTAAGCCATGGTGCACGTAGTATAGCCAGGAGTTCGAGGAGCATCTGGCAGGGGATAAGCAAGTCACGGCCACATGCGCAGATGAGGTCGCGAGTGATGGCATGCATGCCGACCGCCAGATCTTGGAGGAGAACCTCCCCGTAGAGTCCACGGTCGACGCCTTGCCCGTGGACGCCGCCATGCGGTTGGATTCTTTAACGACAATTCGTGGTGTTCTCTCGAGGCCACTGTTGGTGCCTTCTTGTGATGTTCATATGCAATCTGGTCTTCTAGTATATATGTTATATATAATGTGCAATGTGATGCTCAGATAACTTTTTGGTGTATTTTTTGTGATGTTTAATTAATTGTTTGGTTCAATTCTGAAATGTGATGTTCAATTCTTGTGGGTACAATTTAGTTTTGTTATGCAATGAGAAATAAATTGAACTTGTCTATAGTAAATACATGTGAAACATATACAATTTATGTTTCCTAGTTTTTAAGCATGCTTAATATGGATAACTGGTTTTTCCATGTGGCTCGAATTAATCTGTTACATATGCAATGTGTTTATTTTTCATCAACATATTTTACTTATAGTATGCCAACTCTCACTTAAACTGATCAATAACTACCTTATAGGTGTTGCATGGAAATAATGGGAGGCACTCATGTTTACCATCGAGGTTTGCACATGCACGGTCCTTTGGCTAATAACACATTATTGTGCAATTGTAGAAACCATTATAATATTTAGGTTTTTAAATTTTTGCTCTTACACATGTAGGTCCTGTTGTCAGAGGTTTAGACCCATTGTTTGATACATTTTGCATATGGGTATACGACATGTCCATGAATATCGGTATACGACATGTCCATGAATATCAATCAAGTCAAGAAACTCGGGAAGATTGTTAGGATATAGAAACTAGTGATGAATAACAATAAGATCTTTGTTTGCACAATGAAGAAGACATAAGTAATCTATAGGATGGTACTAACTCTTTTACCTAGTTTTTTCTTTATGCCATTTCAAATTTAGAACAAATATTTATGCTTATATTTATTTTTAGTCCTTTACAAAGCAGTTCATTGATTATTACCTCTCAAACCACCTGCATGGTCAATATGCGATGAAGATATTCATTCAACACCACAGTACAATATTGAAGTCTTCCTCGAGAGGACGAAGGTTGGGCGTGCAATCCTCCAGGCCCACTGGCCTAAAGTTGCAAGGACATTCAACATCACTGAAGGCTCAATATTCGTTTTCAGATTCATCAGTTTTCTAGATGATATACATTTGTCTAGTAACCAAATATGATGCTACTTTCTGAAGGTTTTAGATGTTGCATGTGAAACTTGGTGTTATTGTGTAATGTCGTAGCTAGATATATGCATATATGATGGAACTCAGTGTTGAAGCAATCTAATGTTGTACTCTGTTGTAATTCGGTTATGAAATCCTGGTTGTCGCAATACGCATATCAAGTATATGGTGTGTCTCATATGAGATGTCAATTTGATTACTAAATGGAATATCAATAATAGTCCAATTAGCCTTCTTATTTGGTTTTTCTATTGCATATGGTTTCTCACACACCAGCGTGGGCGATGACCTCAAACAACCCACAAAGTTTCTAGAAAGTAGGCATGTTGGATCAATAAATAATCACATGCAACTTCCGTGTGACAAACGTTTGCGTTGGGACACCTTACACAAATGTTTCTACATAAAAAGTGTGTGTGAGTAACAGCCTATGTCATACAGTTTCTTCTAGGCACCATGGGTGATGCTAAGAATGTCTCACATGGTTTGTCCCATATAATTGTTTGTGATTGCTCACCCAATCGCACACACGCTCTTTTTGCTTAGTGTGTGAGACCAGTGGACATATTGACGATGGTTTCTGATTCATGTGGGATGGACCCCCACCCCCTATCGCATACACAGGCAATGTGATGGTTTAAAACTTCATTTCAGACGCGTTTGCAGCAGTATATCTTTTTCATGATGAATTTGTCGGTAATCTCTTCGTTTCCTAAGCCGGTAATCTCATTTGTGAAGAGGGAGCCTAGAGTATATTTTCGCAACTCCTTCACCATCCTTCATCTTGAACTTGACAATTTGACTTTGAAGTACATCCAACTTGGATTCCTTGACATACTCGGTTCCCTCGTGCATATCAACCAAAGTATCCCACATTTCCTTGGCATTTTTAAAGCGGCTTATCTTGTTTAAATCCCCGGGACACAAACCATTGAGTAGGATGTCACAAGCTTGAGCATTGTATTGCAACATTCAATTCTTCCACGGTTGCTTCATCATCTGGTTCTTTTCCATCTTCAAAAAAATTACCTTGCAAGCCAACACAAACAATAGCTCAAACAACACGGTTATGACCAAGAATATGCATGATCATGTAATGCTTCCACCTTGCAAAGTTTGTACCATCATAGTATGGACCTCTACCATGATAATTTCCCTCACTAGATGTCATACTCTCCTTGTTGGTTAAACCAATGCAATGGAGACAAAAGCTCTTATACCACATATAGGATTGCAAATAGGTCTTGAGGGGGTGATTAGATTACTTGACCAAATAAAAGCTTAACCTTTCCCCAATTTCATTTCTAGGAAAGTTTTTGCAATTAACATAAGTCAAGCAACACCCTACACATGCAAGTCTAGATAGTGGGCATCGGAAAGTAGATACATTGCATATGGAAGTAAAGGAGGAAACGAACAAATCAAATGCAATGAAGACAAAGTGATTTTTGGTGTGGTTCCGATAGGTGGTGCTATCATACGTCCATGTTGATATATACTTCAACCCATATAGGGTAACGGTTGAGCTAGTCCACGAAGGGCTCCACCCACGAATGGTCTATGCAGAAGCAACCTTGTCTATTCCACCATGACTTACGTCCATGAAGGACTAGACTTTCTCGGGGTAGATCTTCACAAAGTAGGTGATCCCCTTTCCCTTACAAACTCCTTGGTTCAACTCCACAAGATTTGGAGGCTCCCAAGTGACACCTAACTAATCTAGGAGACACCATTCTCCAAAAGCTAATAAATGTTGTGTTGATGATGAACTCCTTGTTCTTATGCTTCAAAAGATAGTCTCCTCAACACTTAATAACTCTCTCACATATTTTGCCTTGGTAGAAGAGAAGGATTGGGTGGAGAACACCTTGAGGAGGCTAGAAATCAAGGATCATATGGTTGGAGTGGAATGCCTTGATCTCAACACAAGTGTGGGTGGTTATCTCTCAAAAACTGGATATGGGAAGTGTACGCTTCGTCATGGTTGCTCTCACTTAGAGCACGTGGTAGTGGAGGGGTATATATAGCCATCAGCAAAATTCCAGCCGTTACACACTTTATGCCCAACTCGCTGGAACCAAAACAGAATCTTAGAGGCACCGAGTAGTGCAAAATATTTAAATGTTAAACATTGTGGTGAGACCGGATGGATTCACTCGATTGTACCAATATATGATGACCTAAGAAGTTTCATCATTTTGGTAATTTAGATCGATTTCACTCAGAGTCTTAGATGTGAAAACAATGGGTTACAGAAACTTGGCACTTGCACTTCAATGGGACTGATGCCATCTTGGTGGAACCAGTTTCTAGGGTTTAGGCAGCGGTTCTATATTAAGCATCTCGGTGGGTCTGGGTGGGTCTGTTTAGGTGGGACCAAGATTGACTTGGAGGTTTTGGACATAATGGATTGTGAGAATGTGGCTGAGGGTTTTGGAGCAATATCTTCAAGCACTTGAGCAATTGAGTCATGATCAAAACCTCACCCCCTTTTAATAGTATCGGATCCTATGGACTCAATGTTATCTTGGATCACTAAGCCAAAACTAGAGTGTTGGAGCTTTTGTCAATGTTTGTCCTTTGCATTTTCAGGGGTCCACATCCTCATGTCCTTGCTATACCTACATAGAAATTTCCTGAAATGGTCTTTGAATAGGCATTAGTTCAACAATGTATATGTTATTAATAATTAACGAAACCACCTCGAGAATAGTTGCACTTTCAATTGTCCATCAGGCTTAAGTTTGTTATCGATGTTTTCATGGATTATGGATATGTCAAACATCAACAAAAGTTATTTCAGATGGACATAAGGGCTTTTGAATGTCCTTGCCTTCTATTTATAACATCTTGTGAACATATTCCATTAAATTTTATAACCCATCATGTTGATTATATGGATCTGGTCTATCCATTTGATTGGGAATGTTGAATACAGTGTTGCACTGGATGGTGTTTTCCTTTTCACTACGGGTTTGTCTAAACCTGATGAGCAATCCTCGTGCTTTTGTACCATTTGTAAGATGGAGTTGGATGTTCTTGCCTTTCAACTCCATTTCCTTAAGTTTATGATTATATTCCAACATATATCCCCCTAACATTTTTTTATTCCTTAAGATAAACACAACATGTTTATGATATCTAGGACCGAGCAGCTATCAACTTTTTTCTTTAGATCGAGAAGGTTTCAACTGGGCTTGGGCACGCATAGCCCAGGTTATTTACTTCTTTTGGCTATTTTTTAGGACCAAGAGTAAATTACTCTATGCATGGTGTATTTACGTTTAGATACCATGAGCTATTGTAGGCTACTAGGAATCTTTGTTATCATTAAAAAATCTTTTGTCCTTGCAAGCGTTGCCAGTTCATGTGCTAGACCATTTTGCTTCCTTCCGGTCGAGGATTTATTTTTTCAACAAACACAGTTCCAAATCTTTCAACTTTCTAAAAAGAAAAAATCTCCAAATATTTTGAGAGAAGGGGTGAAATTGGGAGGTGAAGGATTTTTTTTGAAACAAGGCAAATGGCTTGTCATTTACTTAATTAAAGAGAAATAATGTAACAAATCCCAACAAAGGGAAAGAATATCACTCCCGCGGCATTACAAAACCCATGTGCATAGTGGTCGTGAGAACCCACAAACTTATTTTGAGCTAGCCAGCCAAATGGGATTTAAATTCTTAATAAGAAAGCCTGCATGAGCGTGACGGATTTAGATTCTGACATTTGGGTCCCACAAGATAAAATCATATACAAAGTGGTGTCGACTTAGTCAACAAACGATTTTATCTCCCATAGTTGTTGCATTGACATCCAATGTTTGTCATGTTTCTTCTACCTCTTGTCTTCTTCCTTGAGTCTCCCAAAGTTAAACAACATCGTCAGGACCACCTGGTCCTCCCTCCCACGGGCTCGAGTCGCCTCCACGCACGCATCGCCACCCCATCATACCCTAAAATGTTAACCAGACCATCCCTCTACTCCCCCACACCTCATGTTATTCTCCGGTGACGTCAGCCCCACCCCTCACCTGGACCAATCAACACTTGTACTCCCCTCCGCCTACAACTACACTGGTGCATCTTCCCGGCTCTTGTTCATTCCCTCCAAGGCCTTGTTGTCGTACTCCACCTTGTTGTACTCACCATAGCGTTGCCTTGGCCTTCTCAACGTGGTCAACAAATGAGAGGAATCGAGAGATAAACGTACGTGGAGAGGATCACAATAGGGACCCAACATGTCCAGGGTCATACACAAGAAAGTGCCTCCTTGTTACAAGAGAACATGATTCCTCCTAATAGTTTGTTGACATTTGTGACCCATAAAATTATCAGCGTGTCGTCAATAAACAGCAGAATTGCACAAGGATCGTCTAACACCTGGAACCTATGAGCTCAATAATTATTTTACATATATTATTGAGACAGAGCACGGCATCAACTAGGTTGTGTGGGGGTTGTGGCCCATCTAGTCTAGGCTTTCATTGTATGTTTACCATATTACAAGCCAATCTGGGTTTTTTCTTTGTAAAAATGGCTAGCTTAGTTTTTTTAAGAATACCCTACCCACACCAACTTATTTTTCTCCGTCGTGTTGAGCTGCAAATCTTTCAAGACAAGAAGGGATGCATTCGGTTTGCCCACAAAATGTGTTGCAAGTATTAAGAAATGGGTTGTAATATTTTCAAAATCACACCAAAATGGCAATTGGTTTCCATTTTTGGTTTTTCTTTGGATTTTGAGATTTTAAATTTCATTGGATTTTAACCTGATTTAAATTTATTTTCGAAGTAGTTTGAATCTGACTCAAAATTTGGGATTAAAAATAGTTCGGACCACATCAAAATATGCTAAATTTCATTGAAATTTGTAACCCTGGTCCTGCGCAGAAAATGGGTTGTGATGCTAACAAAAACAAAACAAGTTGCAATAAAGTCCTTAAGAATTAGCAAATGAGTTGTAAATTATTAAAAAAATAGCAGATGGGTTGTATATTATCTGCCATAGATTTGGAGGCTGACTAGTGGGCCTACTAAATTAACGTGTACACAAGGCTTTCTCAACTTAGTCAACAAACGATTCTAGCAGCAGTGACCGTTGGATGTCAATCCAATGACTGTCGTGCTTCTTCAATCTCTAATCTTCTTGCTCCCGACGCGGGCGGGTCTACCAACTCCTGCCTCCCGTGTTTGATTATGCTATCATGTAGGCCTTGACACCCAACCCTGCGCCCACCATTGGCCAGGTCATCCCTCTACCCAACCACACCTCGTGTTATTTTTCAGCAACGGCAGCCTCAACCCGCAGATGAACCAGTCAACCCTCGTACTATCCTTCGCATGTGCATCGACTTCGGTGTTTTCCTCGGCTCTGGTTCATTCTCTTCCTAGGCCTCGATAAGTCACGGTCGTCCACCACCTTGGTGCTCTCGGTGCGGAATGGTCAACGTGTTCAATGAATGACAGTCATCATAAAAGGAGTGTACGTGGAAAGGCTGATACAAAGGAACCACCAGGTCCATGGCCGCACGCAATCTAGTGCCTCCTTATTATGCACAAAAGAAAGAAGACTCCCCCTGACAGCTGGAACCCATCACGTTGAAGCATATATATTGTGTTATCTATCCCCAATCATATAGATACATGATGGTCGTGATAGATCCCGTGGATCTTCTTGGCTAGATGAGTTCGGTTAGTAGTAGTGGTTTATTACCTTATCCCGTACTTGATGAGTTTCATTCGGTGTCCATCGTCAAGCGGTGACGACGGTGAGGAAGGAGAGAGATGTGGCAGCAGCAGCGGTGGACTTCCCATCGCTTCAGTGCTACCCTCTAGATCGGATTAGGGTTAGGAGTGTGGAACCAGTGGCGGCGACGAACCTCGTGTCATATGCCATGGTCCCTACATCCTCTATATAGCACTACGCGATAGGGGCCCACCAGCCTTGTTTGGGCTGGACGCCCCCGATTAGGGCGTGATTCAAGGTTCCAATGGGTCGTTGGGTCCATTGCGGAAGAGATCAATCTAACATTCTCCCCCTTGATCTCATCATATACTTTTAACTTTACTCATTTCAAAACAGATCAATACATAGGGCATGTTTCATCGTCACAGCTCAATTGTTGATAGAATCAGACAGCCACAACGTACCTCTTTGTTTTTGAAACAAATTCTTTAACCTTGGGCCCTTTATTGTCCGGAAATTTTAGACTATACCATAAAACCCATGTCGACTGTGTGTTCTCCGAACACACTCGGCGTTAAGCCTTTAATAAGCAGATCTGCAAACACTTGTCTGTTGCTTTTATGCTTCAAGCATTTCTTCATAATTACAAACTTTCTCCTTTACAACACATAACTCTGTGTCAGTGTGTTTGGCATCAACACTTGACTCGTTGTGATAGGAGCGAAAGAAAAACTTAAAATGGTTATCGCTGTTGTCAAGCATTATCAACTCCGGGTACAGGTCTCCTTCACCATTTTGCGTGTGCCTCAGCCTCATATCAAGCTATAACATATCATTGCATCACATTGATGACAATTGTTTCACTCATTTGGAGATTTTCCACACAAAACTCCAAGTATGAAAGTTAGTGACAATTGTGGATTTCGCTATACATTTCACATGTCGTGTCTTTGTACTCACAATCTTTGGAGAGCACTTATTTCTTTCAGCATGAGGCCGATATCTTTGACTCCATTCCATTAATTTATATATGGACTGGACATTGCCAAAACAACCCGGATATATACGTGAACCATGTCAGGGTAATATATTGAGCTTCCAACAGCTGAAGCATATGGTACCATATCCGTTTACAATCTTTTCTTATCAACTTTTCAAACACCATAGTTTCCAGTTCCATTACCCTTGACTATAAGAACAGGCGTAGGTTTTCTCGCATGCATACTTTAGATATCTTTCTTAGCATGTGCATGCGACATTCCTAATACCCCCTTTTATTCTTTTGAACTTTGAGGACAAGAACTTCTTTTCTCCTCCTGCAATAGATTGACATCACCACTAGCAAGTAGGACGTCATCCACATGCACAGGAATTAGGAAACAAATTTCCCATTCTATAACTTTGCATGAATACAATTGTCCTCTCATTTTCTTTAACCCAAAACAACATCTAATTCTTTTAACTTCAAATGTCACTGTCTAGAGACTTGCTCTAGTCCATAAAAGACTTCTTGAAGCAGTATTCCTTGTGATCTTTACTTTCATCTCATGTTACTCAGATCGTGATGTCGATCATGATGTGCCACCAACACTCATTGTTATCTATTCATTCTCTTTGCACAAAATCTTTCGATTTAAGTCATGCTTTACACCTTTACATATTTCTTTTGGAGTCACATTTTCCTTGTAGACCCTTTGTAAAATCTATGTTAGTGAAATTCAAATGGTGGAATTTCACTAACATAGACTTTATAGTAATCAGAAGTATCTGATTTTCACATTCCTAGAGACCATCAAAATCTCAAGTACTGGCACTCCTTTCATATGGGGTTGTCGTTGCTCTGTCATTGCCAAGAGGCAAATTAATTCTATAGTCACCCATTTCCAAAAGGCAATAGGTTTTACAGGGACCTGTATCACAAGATCCCTTGTAGAGTTAACAACAGGTGTTGTATAGGTCATACAACATGCTCCCCAGATTACTCCATCTTCACTAAAGAAATGGCGTATCTTTAAACTTTATCATTTGGGTTTATTCTGTTAAAACTTTCTTCTTTATGGCACTTTAAGCACCATTGTTGTATTCCTTAGTCTGCTTTCGGAACTTTAAAAGATCCAGAAATACAACTGTTTCTTTTCTTTAGGGATATCATAATGACGGTATTATAATGACTCTCGTACTCCCCTTGACAATCACATTCTTCATTAATGGATCACTTTACATGCATAATGCGCATCACATCATCTAAAGTACACGGGAGTCATGAAATACAATGTATTTCATATCTCTTTCTCCCCCTCGAAATGTGGCAAGAACTTGTCTGCCATAATTTTGAAACCCATTCATAACTCTTGTGAATTGAGGAAACTTCAATTATCTAGTTCATTCATCTTATCACTTCATGCAAAATGAAGTTATATGTTAACTAGTATGGGAGTACTTTTTCCTCATTTCATTTCAGAAACTCAACAGAATTCTTTATAATTGGCACTTTTGCAAGTCACACTTGCATATCATTCTTGTCTTTAGGTTCATCTGTTACTTTTATCCTCTTTGGATTTATTGATTGCTAAATGACCGTTACACATAAGGTGTACGGTCGATGCTAGGAAAGCTTAATAGCTACTCCATACTTTTCTCCCATAGTGGGACACATTAACCGCACATGAGTCATCATAGCTTTCTCCTGTCATACAGGATAAGTCCTTTGTCAAAATTTCTCCCACTATACACAGATTGTTGACATAATACAATGTCAACTTTACCCAGTTACGCAGGTATTTTCCCAGACTTTTCCCGCCATGCGGGTTTTTTGATAATCATATTTTCCCACTATGCAGGTAATTCCCTGTAAGGGACATAAATGCCATAATTGGCTCTTTTGACTGCATATTCAATCATCAAATTCAGAAATAAATCTGAATTATCTTTCCAACACATGCTTGATCCGACATTGGTCAAATTAAACATGCATTTTGCTTGTTTGACTGAAAAAGGAGACTTCTTCATACAGAGTACATGAAAGACATTCGTCAACCAAGACTCTCAATGATCTATCTCTTTTCTTTTCTTGAATTAATATCCAAGAGCTCTTTTCTTTTGAAGACATTCTTTAGAGAGAACATATTCCCTCAAGTTATGACTTTTCTTGTTCATCTTTCGGGTCACTAGTACCCAGCCATTCGCTTTCATGAATGAAAGCATGAAAAACTTTTAGTCTGAGAAAACTTAGCCAATAAACAACAATAATGAGCATAAAAATAAACCTACGTTGGTCTGGTTAAAATTATGCACATTAAACCATTTTAAAACTTTCTTTTATATTCTAAATCACCGTTGTGGCAGAATTAGAATAAAGCATCATCCTTCTACATTAATTCAATATCACCGTTGGGAAGAAATGGAAATAATGCATATAACTCATAAACAATGTGATGATGGTATTTCTATGGAACAAGAAATATACATTTCTCTATCTATTCTCTGAAAATTGAACACTTTGATACAAAATTTATCAAAGATTTGATCTTTGAACATAAGATGACTCATAGAATTATAGTATTGTTATCATCAACGTTGGTCAGAAAACAACAATACCATATTTTAACTTTAAAACAAACATTTTTATTTTGTCATAGCGGAAAATATTTGAATATAATTTCACCCACAGGGGAAAAGCATTCCTAAGAACAGTTCTTCCAATTAAATTTTCCCGTTGCTTCCAATTTAATTGGAGGATTTAACTTTTACTTTCAGCGGAAAAACGTGAATATAAAATTCATGCACCTTTACAGAAAAATATTCTGTTAAAAGTAAAAATTCATGAACTTTATAATCCCTTTTATAAAATCCATGAACTTTTCTTTTTCTAAAAATCTTATTTTATTTTCAGAACCTTTTATTTATTTATTTTCAGAAAAAATAACATTTCTTTTCTGTCTATTTTTACACAAAATTTCAACTTTTTGTTTTCTATTTTCTAAACAATATTTTCATTGGAAAACATGCATAGAAAAAACCATTTTCAATCTCTCTAAAAACTAGACAGAAAAAAAGAAACCTTCTTTTCAAAAAGAAAAGAGGCGAGAGCCTCTATTGGCGTCACGTGGGCCTGCCCCAGCTCCAGTCGGCTCATGGCCTGGTCTCGGCCGGCCTCTAGCCTCGGTGCGCGAGTCCCATGGCAGAAGCCAGCCGGCCCACGGCCTAGTCTGCCTCTACTTTCGGCCCAAAAGGCCCGGCGGCTGAGCTAGGGTTTCTTCATGGCCGTCCGATCGGATCCGACGGCCATTCGTGCTTTTCTCAGGAACAAAACCTCCTTTCTGTCTCTCCCGTGAACCCTAGCCCCATTTTATTTCATGTTGCGCCACTCTCCTCCTCTTCTCGTTCTCTCCGCCCGCTCTCTCGTCGGGACGCGTGCGACGGTCCGGCCGGCAGCGACGGCGGCGGATGCCACCCCGCGACGTTGCGCCTATTCCTCTTCTGTTGTCGAAAACAAGGCAATGCCCTGCGCCGCGCGAGTCCTTATCTTTCTCTGATCCACCCCTCTGAGAGATAGACGCGAGCAGAGTTGCTCCCTTGCGCGTCGACGGCGGTCGCACCGGCCACCGGCGATGGGGACGAAACACCTTCTGCCGCGCGTGCCAGCCTCTTCTTGTCTCCCCCATTTTTCCTTTCTTTTTGATTGTGGAGTGGCGGCACCATCCCCCGCTCTCTTGCCGGCGTGCGCCAGCACAGATTGGTGAACGCGCCGCTGTCAAGCGGCCCGGTGATGATGCCTTTGCCCCTCCGACTTTTTTGCCTTGTTGCCTTTGCCCCTCCGACTTTTTTGCGTTGTTGCCTTTGCCCCTTACAGCGCCCGACGGCCACCTAGATGGGCGGAGCTGCTGCGCCCCTGCCGACCCCTTCGCCGGTCGCGTGTTCCCCTTGCTGTGAGCGCGCCGTCGTCGAATGGATCGGTGGTTGTACTTTTTGCCTCCCGGAGGGAATAGATTTGTCGTTGCATTCTTGTGTCTTTTCTTTTGTTTTCTTTTTTGGATCAATCTGATTTTCCTTTGCCTCCGAAGAGGCGAGTCCTTCCCCACACCTTGGCTTGCTGATGCATGTGGGGATTGAGGGGAACGGGCGCTGCCAAGGCGGCGCTCTTTGCCGGCTGGAAATCTGGTGACTTTCATTGCCTTTTCTTTTTGATCTTGTTCTTTGCGCTTCTAGGGTTCATATCAGGGAGGGGAAATTTTTTTCTTGTACATGTTTCAACCAAAAACACATCTAAAGCCTCGTGGCTCTGATACCGTTGATAAAGTTAAAAGATACACCATTTCTTTAGTGAAGATGGAGTAATCTGGGGATGCATGTTGTATGACCTATAGAACACCTGTTGTTAGCTCTACAATGGATCTTGTGATACAGGTCCCTGTAAAACCTATTGCCTTTTGAAAATGGGTGACTATAGAATTAATTTGCCTCTTGAAAATGATAGAGCAACGACAACGATGAATCGTGGTTGAGTAAGGAGCGACTGACGTAGTAGGAATTTCGGCCCCCGACGTAGCAGGTCACACAGTCCCATCTAAATGATGTACACGTATGTATAGCCATGGTGCAAAAAATACGGGCCAAATATTCGTGTAGCAGTCGACAGAGTGTACTCGCGTATATACGGATGGCTGCACAGGACGATGTGGGTACGCAGCAATGGGGAACAGGGTCTTTTCATCGAGCACCAACAAGAAGTTGAGGTTGGACGGCCAAAACGGTGTCTTGTTCATCAGGAGCTAGCCGACTAGCTCAGAACAGTCAAAACAGTGTCGTGTCCATCGCGAGCCAAGAGGTTAGGACGGAACAGACAAAAATGGGGTCTTGTTCATCGACCCTCTCCCCACCGGTTGGGGTGTGGCATACTGCAAAACGGCTGAAACGGGGTCATGTTCATCCAGCGTCAACCGCCCACGTTCAAAACAGGGTCTTGTTCATCTGAAGGGGTGTGGCCTATGGTGGAACCGTATCCAGGGGATATTGTTTAACCACCGTTAACTGCTTACATCCTCCACGAGGTCCTATTCATCCACACACAACTGACTGGGTGTGGCATACTGCAGAATGGCCTACTCGATTCATGTTCATCCAAAGCAAACCGCCCACTGCCACAGGGTCTTGTTCATCCAATCCCAACCCATTGGGGTTGGGCGTACATGTGCGCGTTAGCTACAACGACTACTCATCCACCTCCAACCAACCGGCTAGGTCAATGCGTCACACGCAAGGGGTCTGATTGATGCCACCGGTTGCTGGTCTCGACCCGATCTATGTAACGCTCATGCAGCATCAACGGGGACTATTCATTGAGACGCAACCAAGCGTTTAGGTGAACTCACGTATCGAGTGGGGGCTCTAAGCAATGCATCGATTGATTGGGCCGGCAAACTATGTACGCACACGAGTCTCACTCGCATCAATCAGGTTCAGTAAGTACTGAAGGATCACTCGAATTTCGTAAGCAGCAAAGGGACCGTGAGGGTTCAGAAGTATTGCGAGGGATCACTCGGGTTCAGTATGTAGTGTGAGGGATCAATCAATCGGGTTCAGTATGTAGTGTGAGGAATCGATCTCTCAGGTCCACTATGTAGTGCAAGGGATCGTTCACTCGGGTTCAGTAAGCGAGCGACACGCTTGCTCGGGTTTAGTGAATGAAGGGCTCGCACACACGCACGTACAAAAGAGGCACGCAAGCATCCCTGCATTGCTCGGGCCCAGCCACGGACCGTATGCCTAGAAATCCCCAAAAAAATCGCCCTCACTTCTACCATGATCTCTTACGTCATGGACGACCAAAGAATGTGATACAGGTCCGACTCCGGTCTGCCCAGGATGAAAAGCTCATTTTGTGTCATATTTTTGTCATAGAAGTGGGAGTCCAGCACATCTATGATGATACTTATTTTTGTCACAATTATCATCATGAAAGTATCACTTCCATGCGAAAAATATTTTTTGTTTGAGTCATAATATCACGGATGTGTCTTTATTTTGTAGTGCAACCACGGCACCACCCAGCGGCGACGCGGCACCATAGGAAAGCCAATACTATTAAAAGGGGATGAGGTGACTATGATGATCTGGTTGCTCAAGTGCTTAGAGATAGCCACCAAAAATACTCATGAAATTCTCCCACAAATATTCTTTCAAATTCCAAAATTCCAAAATCTGGAGCCACCAACTTTTTCCATTCGGCTGTACGAGTTTTCCATCACACATATCCCATGCCAAACCCTAGATTCTTGGTACCACCAAATGCCATTTTGGTGCAACCAAAATCAGTGCCCCCGACTCGGGTAACCAACTTCTTAAAATCAGAATTTCCGAGTTTTGAGAACCGGTCTCACCGAGTTGTGGAAACTGACTAGGCCATCCAAAATCGATACCATGGATATTCATATATTGGTCTCACCGAAAAGACAAAAGTTGACACATTTTGCACTAGTTGGTGCCACCGAGTTTCACTTCGGTTTCACAGAGTTGAGCAATAATGTTGTAATGGTTGGATTTTTGGAGATGCCTACATATACCTCTCCACCACCTCTCATTCGTAGAGGAAGCACTTAAAACGACCCAACATTTTCCATATCCATATTTCTGAGAGAGAGCCACCTACTCATGTGTCGAGACCAAGAATTCCATTCCTACCATATGAATCTTGATTTCTAGCCTCCCCAAATTGCTTTTCACCCAATCAACCTCTTCTACCCAAGCCAAATCTGTGAGAGAGTGATCGAGTGTTGAGGACACTATCTTTTGAGGCACAAGAGTAAGGAGTTCATCATACTACCGCATCTATTACCTTTTGGATAGTGGTGTCTCCTAGATTGGTTAGGTGACGTTTGGCAGCCTCCTACTTCGTGTTGTGGAGTTGGACCAAAAAGTTTTTAAGGGCAAGGAGATTGCCTACTTCATGAACATCTACCCCAGTGAGGCTAGTCATTCATGGACGTAATTTGTGATGGAATAGACAAGGTTGCTTCTCCGTGGAGCCTTCGTGGGTTGAGCCCTCTGTGGACTCGCGCAGCCATCGCCCTCCGTGGGTTCAAGTCTCCATCAACGTGGATGTACGATAGCACCACCTATCAGAACCATGCCAAAAATTACCATGTCGGTCTTTGCATTTGATCTTCCTATCCCTACCTTCTATTTACATATGCATGTCTTTACTTTCTGGTGCTATACTCTTAGACTTGCATGTGTAGGGTGTGTTTGACTCGCTATAATTGCTAAAACTTTCCCACAACTAAGATTGGGAAAAGGCTAAGTTTTTACTCGGTCAAGTAGTCTAATCACCCCCCCCCCTCGTGCTAGACATACTTTGGATCCTACAAGTGTTATCACAGCCTTGGTCTCCATTGCATATGTTTCACAACTTAGGACAGTATGGCGCCTAGTGAGGGAAATTATTACCGTACAGGTCCATACATTGATGGTACAAACTTTGGTAGTTGGAAGCATAAGATGAAAATGCATTTTCTTGGTCATAACCCCGCCATTTGGGTTGTTGTTCATATTGGTTTGCAAGGTGAATTCTTTGGTGATGGAAGGGAGCCGGATCATGAACTGGCCGTGAAAAAATTGAAGATGTTGCAATATAACGCTCAAGCATGTGACATTCTATTCAACTACCTATACCCCGAAGAGAGTTTGGGAATGCTCCATGGGAAACAAAAAAATTCCTACGCACGCGAAGACCTATCATGGTGATGTCCATCTACAAGAGAAGATTAGATCAACGTACCCTTGTAGATTGCTAAGCGGGAAGCATTAAGAAACGTGGTTGATGTAGTGGTACAGCTTCGTGATTCAAATCATCGTCGTCCCACGATCCGTCCAACGATCCATTCCGATCTAGCGCTGAATGGACGACACCTCCGCGTTCAGCACACGTACAGCTCGATGACGATCTCGGCCTTCTTGATCCAGCAAGAGAGACGGAGAAGTAGATGAGTTCTCCGGCAGCGTGATGGTGCTCCAGTGGTGGTGGTGATCTACTCCTGCAGGGCTCCGCCCGAGCTCCGCAGAAATCCGATCTAGAGGTAAAACTACGTGGTATAGGTTTGAGTTGCACGTGGCAAAGTTGTGTCTCAAAAATCCCTAAACCACCAATATATATAGGAGGAGGGTAGGGGCTAGCCTTGGGGCTCAAGGATCCCCATGGTGCGCCGGCCAAAGGGAGAGGAGGACTCCTACTCCAATTTGGTTTGGGGAAGGAGGAGTCCTCCTCTTCCTTCCCACCTCCCTCTTCCCTTTTTTTCTTTCCTTTGGTTTTTTCTTTGTGGCGCCATGGCCCTATTGGGATGGACTCACCAGCCCACTAAGGGCTGGTGCGCCACCCTAGGGTCACTGGGCTCAATCCCGGGTGGGTGGGCCCCTTCCGGTGAACACCCGGAACCCATTCGTCACTCCCGGTACACTCTCGGTAATGCCCGAAACTTTCCGGTGACCAAATGAAACCATCCTATATATCAATCTTCGTCTCCAGACCATTCCGGAAACCCTCGTGATGTTTGTGATCTCATCCGGGACTCCGAACAACATTCAGTAACCACACATATAACTCAACTATATTAAAACATCATCGAACCTTAAGTGTGCAGACCCTGCGGGTTCGAGAACTATGCAGACATGACCCAAGACACTCCTCGGTCAATATCCAATAGCGTGACCTGGATGCCCATATTGGATCCTACATATTCTCTGAAGATCTTATCGGTTGAACCTCAGTGCCAAGGATTCATATAATCCCGTATGTCATTCCCTTTGTCCTTCGGTATGTTACTTGCCCGAGATTCGATCGTCGGTATCCGCATACCTATTTCAATCTCGTTACCGGCAAGCCTCTTTACTCGCTCCGTAATACAAGATCTCGTGACTTACACTTAGTCACATTGCTTGCAAAGCTTGTTTGTGATGTTATCTAACCAAGTGGGCCCCGAGATACCTCTCTATCACATGGAGTGACAAATCCTAGTCTTGATCCATACTAACTCAACGGACACCTTTGGAGATACCTGTAGAACACCTTTATAGTCACCCAGTTACGTTGCGGCATTTGATACACACAAGGTATTCCTCCGGTGCTAGTGAGTTATATGATCTCATGGTCATAGGAACAAATACTTGACACGCAGAAAACAATAGCAACAAAATGATATGATCACATGATATGTTCATAGTTTGGATCTAATCCATCACATGATTCTCCTAATGATGTGATCCAGTTATCAAGTGACAACACTTGCATATAGTCAGAAAACCTTGACTATCCTTGATCAACTAGCTAGCCAACTAGAGGCTTGCTAGGGACATTGTTTTGTCTATGTATCCACACATGTATCTATGTTTTCATTCAATACAATTATAGCATGGATAATAAACGATCATCTTGAAACGGGAAATATAATAATAACTATTTTATCATTGCCTCTAGGGCATATTTCCAATTGTCTCCCACTTGCACTAGAGTCAATAATCTAGTCCTCACATCGCCATGCGATTTACATTGTAAGAAATATAACACCCATACAGTTCTGGTGTTGATCATGTTTTGCCCGCGGAAGAGGTTTAGTCAACTTATCTGCTACATTCAGATCCGTGTGCACTTTGCAAATATATACGTCCTCTCCTTCGACATAGCCGCGGATGAGGTTGAAGCGTCGTTTGATGTGCCTGGTCTTCTTGTGAGACCTTGGTTCCTTTGCTAAAGCAATGGAACCAGTGTTGTCACAGAACAGAGTGATTGGATTTAGTGCGCTCGGCACAACTCCAAGATCCATCATGGACTGCTTCATCCAGACACCCTCCTTAGCTGCCTCCGAGGCAGCCATGTACTTCGCTTCACATGTAGAATTTGCTACTACGCTTTGCTTGGAACTGCACCAGCTTATCGCACCCCCATTAAGAATAAATACGTATCCGGTTTGAGACTTAGAGTCATCCGGATCAGTGCCAAAGCTTGCGTCGACGTAACCCTTTACGACGAGCTCTTCGTCACCTCCATAAGCGAGAAACATTTCCTTAATCCTTTTCAGGTACTTCAGAATATTCTTGACCGCCGTCCAGTGATCCACTACTGGATTACTTTGAAACCTACCTTCCATACTTATGGCCAAGTTACGTCTGGTCTAGTGCACAGCATTGCATACATGATAGAACCTATGGCTAAAGCATAGAGGACGGAACTCATTTGTTCTCTATCTTCCGTAGTTGCTGGGCACTGAGTTTTACTCAATTTTATACCTTGTAACACTGGCAAGAAGCCCTTCTTGGACTGTTCCATTTTGAACTTCTTCAAAACTTTAGCACGGTATGTGCTTTGTGAAAGTCCTATCAGGCGTCTTGATCTATCCCTATAGATCTTAATGCCTAGAATGTAAGCAGCTTCTCCTAGGTCCTTCATAGAGAAACTTTTATTCAAGTAATCCTTTACGCTCTCCAAAAACTCCACGTTGTTTCCAATCAGCAGTATGTCATCCACATATAATATTAGAAAACCCACACAGCTCCCACTCACTTTCTTATAAATACAAGATTCTTCAACCACTTGTATAAACCCAAATGCTTTGTTCACCTCATCAAAGCGCTTATTCCAACTCCGAGATGCTTGGACCAGTCCATAAATGGATCGCTGGAGCTTGCATACTTTGTTAGCATTTTTTGGATCGACAAAACCTTTGGGTTGCATCATATACAACTCTTCCTTCAGAAAACCGTTAAGGAACGCCGTTTTGACATCCATCTGCCAGATTTCATAATTGAAAAATGCAGTTATTGCTAACATGATTCGGACGGACTTAAGCATCGCTACCGGTGAGAAGGTCTCATTGTAGTCAACTCCTTGAACTTGTGAAAAACCCTTTGCCACAAGTCGAGCTTTATAAATGGTCACATTACCATTCACGCCCGTCTTGTTCTAAAAGATCCATTTGTTCTCAATAGCCTTGCGGCCTTTAGGTAATACTTCGAAAGTCCACACTTTGTTTTCATACATAGATCCTATCTCGGACTTCATGGCCTCCACCATTTGTTGGAATACGGGCCCACCATTGCTTCTTCATAATTCGCACGTTCATTGTTGTCTAACAACATGATTGATAAGACAGGATTACCGTACCACTCACGAGTAGTACGTGCTCTTGTCGACCTGCGAGGTCTGATAGGAACTTTATCCAAAGTTTCATGATCATCATCATCAACTTCCTCCTCAACCGGCGTCGCTTCGACACAGGTTTCCCCATGCCCTGCGCCACCATCTAGAGGGATTAGAGGTTCGACAACCTCATCAAGTTCTATCTTCCTCCCACTCAATTCTTTCGAGAGAAACTCCTTCTCAAGAAAAGCTCCATTTTTAGCAACAAACACTTTGCCCTCGGATTTGAGATAGAAGGTGTACCCAACTATCTCCTTTGGGTAACCTATGAAGACGCACTTTTCCGCTTTGGGTTCCATCTTTTCAGGTTGAAGCTTTTTGACATAAGCATCACATCCCCAAACTTTAAGAAACGACAACTTTGGTCTTTTGCCATACCATAGCTCGTATGGTGTCGTCTCAACGGATTTTGATGGTGCCCTATTTAAAGTGAATGCAGTTGTCTCTAATGCATAACCCCAAAATGATAACGGCAAATCGGTAAGAGACATCATAGATCGCACCATTTCTAACAAAGTAAGATTACGACATTCGGACACACCATTACGCTATGGTGTTCTAGGCGGTGTCAACTTGGAAACAATTCCACATTGTCTTAAGTGAGCACCAAACTCGAAACTCAGACATTCACCCCCACGATCAGAACGTGGGAACTTGATCTTCTTGTTACGATGATTTTCAACCTCACTGTGAAATTGCTTGAACTTCTCAAATGTTTCAGACTTGTGCTTCATCAAGTAGATATATCCATACCTACTCAAATCGTCAGTGAAGGTGAGAAAATAACGATATCCCCAGCGTGCCTCCACACTCAATGGACCGCACACATCGGTATGTATGATCTCCAACAAGTCACTTGCACGCTCCATTGTTCTGGAGAATAGAGTCTTAGTCATCTTGCCCATGAGGCATGGTTCGCACGTGTCAAGTGATTCAAAATCAAGTGACTCCAAAAGCCCATCGGAATGGAGTTTCTTCATGCGTTTTACACCAATATGACCTAAGCGGCAGTGCCACAAAAATATGGCACTATCATTGTTAACTCTACATCTTTTGGTCTCAATGTTATGTATATGTGTATCACCGCTATCAAGATTCAATATGAACAATCCTCTCACATTGGGTGCATGACAATAAAAGATATTACTCATAGAAGTAGAACAACCATTATTCTCTGACTTAAACGAGTAACCGTCTCGCAATAAACAAGATCCAGATATAATGTTCATGCTTAACGCAGGCACTAAATAACAACTATTTAAGTTTATAACTAATCCTGATGGTAATTGAAGTGACACTGTGCCGACGGCGATTGCATCAACTTTGGAACCATTTCCCACGCGCATCATCACTTCATCCTTCGCCAGCCTTCGTTTATTCCGCAGTTCCTGCTTCGAGTTGCAAATATGAGCAACAGAACCGGTATCGAATACCCAGGCACTACTACGATAGTTGGTTAAGTACACATCAATAACAAGTATATCAAATATACCTGATTTTTCATTGGCCGCCTTCTTATCAGCCAAATACTTGGGGCAGTTGCGCTTCCAGTGACCCAGTCCCTTGCAATAATAACACTTTGTTTCAGGCTTAGGTCCAGCCTTGGGTTTCTTCGTCGGATTGGCAATAGGCTTGCCGCTCTTCTTGGAGTTACCCTTCTTGCCTTTGTCATTTCTCTTGAAACCAGTGGTCTTATTGACCATCAACACTTGATGTTCTTTCCGGAGTTCTGACTCTGCGACTTTCGGCATCGTGAATAACTCGTCGGGTGACTTGTTCATCCCTTGCATGTTATAGTTCAACACAAATCTCTTATAGCTAGGTGGCAGTGATTGAAGAATTCTGTTAGTCATAGCCTCTTGCGGGAGTTCAATCCCCAGCTCAGCTAGACGATTTGAGTACCCAAACATTTTGAGCACAAGTTCACTAACAGACGAATTCTCCTCCATCTTGCAAGCATAGAATTTATCAAAGGTCTCATACCCCTCGATTCGGGCGTTCTTTGGAAAGATAAACTTCAACTCCTGGAACATCTCATATGCTCCATGACGCTCAAAGCGACGTTGAAGTCCCGGCTCTAAGCCATACAAGATTGCACATTGAACTACTGAGTAGTCCTCCTTACGTGTTAACTAGGCGTTCAAAACATCTTGGCTATACGTAGCGGGTGGTTCATCTCCTAGCGCAGCATTAAGGACATAATCCTTCTTCCCAGCTTGCAGGAGCAACTTTAGATTACGAGCCCAGTCTACAAAGTTGCTTCCATCATCTTTCAACTTAGCTTTCTCTAGGAACGTATTAAAATTCAGGGTTTCTACTGCGTGAGCCATTGATCTACAACACAAATATTGCAAAGTGGACTTAGACTATGTTTAAGATAATTAGAGTTTAACTAATAAAATTATTGATAAACTCCCACTCAAAAAGTACATCTCTCTAGTCATTTGAGTGGTACATGATCCAAATTCACTAACTCAAGTCCGATCATCACGTGAGTTGAGAATAGTTTGAGTGGTAAGCATCTCTATGCTAATCATATCAACTATACGATTCATGCTCGACCTTTCGGTCTCATGTGTTCCGAGGCCATGTATGCACATGCTAGGCTCGTCAAGTTTAACCCGAGTGTTCCGCGTGTGCAACTATTTTGCACCCATTGTATGTGAACGTTGAGTCTATCACACCCGATCATCACGTGGTGTCTCGAAACAACGAACTGTCGCAACGGTGCATAGTCGGGGAGAACACAATTTTATCTTGAAATTTTAGTGAGAGATCACCTTATAATGCTACCGTCGTTCTAAGAAAAATAAGGTGCATAATAGGATTAACATCACATGCAATTCATAAGTGACATGATATGGCCATCATCTTGTGCTTCTTGATCTCCATCACCAAAGCACCGGCATGATCTTCTTGTCACCGGCGCCACACCATGATCTCCATCATCGTGCCGCCATCGGGGTTGTCGTGCTATCTATGCAATTACTACTAAAGCTACAACCTAGCAATATAGTAAACGCATCTGCAAACACAAATGTTAGTTTAAAGACAACCCTATGGCTCCTGCCGGTTGTCGTAGCATCAACGTGCAAGTCGATATTAACTATTACAACATGATCATCGCATACATCCAATATATCACATCACGTCATTGGACATATCATATCACAAGCATACCCTGCAAAAACAAGTTAGATGTCCTCTAGTTTGTTGTTGCGTGTTTCACGTGGCTGTTATGGGTATCTAGTATGATTGCATCTTACTTACGCAAAAACCACAACGGAGATGTGAAATTGCTATTTAACCTCTCTCCAAGGACCGCCTCGGTCATAACCAATTCAACTTAAGTTGAAGAAACCGACACCCGCTAGTCATCTTTATGCAACGAGTTGCATGTCAGTCGATGAAACCAGTCTCTCGTAAGCGTACGAGTAATGTCGGTCCGGGCCGCTTCAATCCACCAATGCCGCCGAATCGAGAAAATACTAAGGAGGGAAGCAAATTGAACATCAACGTCCACAAAACCTTTTGTGTTCTACTCGAGATAACATCTACGCATGAACCTAGCTCATGATGCCACTGTTGGGGAACGCTGCATGGGAAACAAAAAAATTCCTACGCACACGAAGACCTATCATGGTGATGTCCATCTACAAGAGGATATTAGATCTACGTACCCTTGTAGATCGCTATGCGGGAAGCGTTAATAAACGCGGTTGATGTAGTGGTACAGCTTCATGTTTCAAATCACCGTCGTCCCACGATCCGTTCCGATCTAGCGCCGAACGGACGGCACCTCCGCGTTCAGCACACGTACAGGTCGATGACGATCTTGGCCTTATTGATCCAGCAAGAGAGACGGAGAAGTAGATGATTTCTTCGGCAGCGTGATGGCGCTCCGGTGGTGGTGATGATCTACTCCTGCAGGGCTCTGCCCGAGCTCCGCAGATATCCGATCTAGAGGTAAAACTATGTGGTATAGGTTTGAGTTGCACGTGGCAAAGTTGTGTCTCAAAAATGTCTAAACCACCAATATATATAGGAGGAGGGTAGGGGCTAGCCTTGGAGCTCAAGGAGCCCCTTGGTGCGTTGGTCGAAGGGAGAGGAGGACTCCTACTCCAATTCGGTTTGAAGGAGGAGTCCTCCTCTTCCTTCCCACCTCCCTCTTCCCTTTTTTTGTTTCCTTTGGTTTTTTTTTCTTTGTGGCGCCATGGCCCTATTGGGCTGGCCTCACCAGCCCACTAAGGGCTGGTGCGCCACCCTAGGGTCACTGGGCTCAATCCCGGCTGTGTCGGCCCCTTCCGGTGAACACCCGGAACCCATTCGTCACTCCCGGTACACTCTCGGTAATGCCCGAAACTTTCCGGTGACCAAATGAAACCATCCTATATATCAATCTTCGTCTCCGGACCATTCCGGAAACCCTCGTGATGTTTGTGATCTCATCCGGGACTCCGAACAACATTCAGTAACCACACATATAACTCAACTATACTAAAACATCATCGAACCTTAAGTGTGCAGACCCTGCACGTTCGAGAACTATGTAGACATGACCCGAGACACTCCTCGGTCAATATCCAATAGCGGGACCTGGATGCCCATATTGGATCCTACATATTCTCTGAAGATCTTATCGGTTTAAACTTAGTTCCAAGGATTCATATAAACCCGTATGTCATTCCCTTTGTCCTTCGGTATGTTAGTTGCCCGAGATTCGATCGTCGGTATCCGCGTACCTATTTCAATCTCGTTATCGGCAAGTCTCTTTACTCGTTCCGTAATACAAGATCCTGTGACTTACACTTAGTCACATTGCTTGCAAGGCTTGTTTGTGATGTTATATTACCGAGTGCGCCCCGAGATACCTCTCCGTCACACGGAGTGACAAATCTCAGTCTTGATCCATACTAACTCAACGGACACCTTCGGAGATACCTGTAGAGCACCTTTATAGTCACCCAGTTACGTTGTGATGTTTGATACACATAAGGTATTCCTCCGATGCCAGTGAGTTATATGATCTCATGGTCATAGGAATAAATACTTGACACACAGAAAACAATAGCAACAAAATGACACGATCACATGCTAGGTTCATAGTTTGGGTCTAGTCCATCACATGATTCTCCTAATGATGTGATCCAGTTATCAAGTGACAACACTAGCATATAGTCAGAAAACCTTGACTATCCTTGATCAACTGGCTAGCCAACTAGAGGCTTGCTAGGGACATTGTTTTGTCTATGTATCCACACATGTATCTACGTTTTAATTCAATACAATTATAGCATGGATAATAAACGATTATCTTGAAACAGGAAATATAATAATAAATATTTTATCATTGCCTCTAGGGCATATTTCCAGCAAATAGTTCAACAAGATTAGCCGTCTTGAGAATGCGAAGGAAATTTGGGATACTTTGGTTGATATGCACGAAGGTACCGAATCCGCCATAGATTTTAAGTTGGATGTGCTACAAAGTTAGCTTGACATGTTCAAGATGAAGTATGGTGAAGGAGTCGCTGAGATGTACTCTAGTCTAGCTCTCATCACAAATGAGATTGCCGGTTTAGGAAGCGAAGAGATAACCGAAAAATTCAACATCAAGAAGATCCTTAGAGTCTTGGATGAAAAGTACAACACCACGTGCACATTGATCAAAATGATGCCAAACTACAAAGATCTCAAGCCAAGGGAAGTCATTGGTAGGATTGTTTCTCATAAAATGTCACTCAAGGAGAAAAAAGAGCTGCATAACAAGCCAAACGGTGCTTACAAAGCTTCAAGTGATACTCCCACTACTTCAAATGAAAACCTTGTCACCAATGAACAGATAAGCCTCATGGTGAATAAATTCAACAAGTTCTACAAGAGTAGAGGCAAAGAGAGAAGCTTCAACTCAAGATATGAAGAGAAGCGTTCATCTAGTCATGACAGAAACTGCTACAATTGTGGAAGGCCCAGACACTACTCCAATGAGTGCTCGACCCCCTAAAAAAGAAGAGAAGAGTCAACTAGAAGACGAAGCTCAAGAGATGAGTGAAAGCACAATTGCTCCCTAAGGTGGTTTTGGCAATTAATCACAACATATGCATCATTGGACTAATGAGTCTATTCAAGTATATTTCAGAAAAGTTCAAAGATGCCTTGGCTATAGGATTGTGAGGAGAAGCCCCTTGATGCAAGGAAGGTATAGGATTGGCTCAAGCTTCAAGCAAGAAGGCTCTAGATTTTACATTTGTTAGGAATCACTTCGAGTCCATAGGAAAGCCAATACTATTAAAAGGCGATGAGGTATTATGATGAATTGGTTGCTCAAGTGCTTAGAGGTAGCCGCCAAAAATGCTCAACCATTCTCCCACAAAATATCTCTGTCCAAAGCCAGACCAGCAAAATCGGTGCCACCAACTATTACCACTCGGCCCTACCAATTTTACACTTGACATATCCTATGCGAAACCCTACCATCTCGGTACCACCAACTTTCACATTGGTGCCACCGAGATTGAGTGACCAACTTTCTGTTGAGAAGATTTCAAGAATTGAAATTTCCAAATTTGGAAATTGGTCTAGGTCATTGTATTGGTACCACCGAGATTCTATATCGTTCTCACCGATAATTCAAAAGTTGCCACATTTAGTGGAAGTCGGTAGCACCGAGATTCTTTTCGGGGTCACCGAGTTTGGTAATAATGTTGTAATGGTTGGATTTTGGGGGATGTCTACATATACCCCTCCACTTACCTCTCATTCATAGATTAGATTTTGGAGGGTGGTGCCTCCTAGATTTTGGAGGGTGGACTCTCACAGCCGTTACCCTCCATGGGTTGAAGTCTCCACTAACATGGACGTACAATAGCGCCACATATGGGAACCATGCCAAAAATTGCCATGTCAACTTTTGCATTCAGTCTCCCTACCATACCCTCTACTTTACATTTGCATGTCTAACTTACCACTACTATACTCTTAGATGTGCATGTGTATGGTGTACTTGACTAGTCATAATTGCTAAAACTAGCCCACAACTAAAATTGGGAAAATACTAAGTTTTTATCTTGTCAAGTAGTCAAAACACCCCTCGCCCCTATAGACATACTTTTGATCCTACAAGTGGCATCAGAGCTTTGGTCTCCATTGCATTGGTTTCACAACCTAGGAGAGTATGGCGTCTAGTGAGGGAAATTATCACCATAGAGGTCCACATTTGAATGGCACTAATTTCTCTAGTTGGAAGCATAAGATGAAAATGCATATTCTCGGTCATAATCCTGCCATTTGGGTTGTTATTCATGTTACTATACTAGGTGATTTCTTCGGAGAAGGAAAAGCATCGGATCGTGATGCGACAGTGGATGAGCTGAAGATGTTGTAATACAATGCTCAAGCCTATGATATCCTGTTCAACTGCTTGTGTCCCGAATAATTCAACAAAATCAGTCGCCTTGAGAATGCAAAGATAATTTGGGATACTTTGATTGATATGCACAAAGGTACTAATTATGTCACAGAATCTAAGTTGGATGTGCTTCAAAGTCAGCTTGACAAGTTCAAGATGAAGGATGGTGAAGGAGTCGTTGAGATGTATTCTAGGCTAGCTTTCATCACAAATGAGATTGTCGGCTTAGGAAGTGAAGAGATGACCGACAAATTCATCATCAAGAAGATACTTAGAGCCTTGGATGGAAGAAACGACACCTTGCGCAAATTAATCCAAATGATGCCAAACTACAAGGATCTCAAGCCAACTCAAGTCATTGGAAGGATTGTTGCTCATGAAATGTCGGTCGAGCACAAAGATGAGTTGCACAACAAGTCAAGCGGTGCTTACAAAGCTTCAAGTGATACTCCCGCTACTTCAAGTGACAACCTTCTTACCAATGAAGAGATCATCCTGATGGTCAGAAAATTCAACAAGTTCTACAAGAGTCGAGGCAAAGAAAGAAACTCAAGATCAAGAGATGATGTGAAGCGTTTGTCTAGCCGTGATCATAACTGCTACAACTGTGGAAAGCCCGGACACTTTTCCAATGAGTGCTCAGCTCCCCACAAATGAAGAGGAAGAGTCACCTAGAATACGAAGCTCAAGATATGAGTTACCTTGCATAGAGAGAAGCAGTAGAGAAGATCATTATGTACGAAGACACTCCCGAAGAGGCAAAGAATCGGAGAGGAAGGACAAGTACACTGAGAGCGGTTCAAGAAGAAGACATCAAGCTCACGTTGGGTTTCCGGCTCCGAGTCTGACAACCAATCCGAGAGAAGCTATAATTCCAACTCCGACTACAGTCAAGATGAAGGTTTTGCCAGTCTAGCACTTGTTTCCTCCAACTCCTACAACTTATTGTATTCACCAAATGAAGGGATTGGAAACTTCTTCATGGCAAAAGGCCCCAAGGTATCACACCCCGAGTATATTGACTTTGATAGTGATGAGGGTGAATTGTTAGGGGAAGATGGCTTGCTCTTTGATAAGACTAGTGATAACGTTGAAAATGAACTTGAAAGTAATCATGCTAGTTAAGATAAATTGAATGATGATGATAAGAAGGAGATTGAACAACTAACTAAAGAATTAAACACTCTTAAAATTAGCTCATGAAACTACTCTAGAAGATCATAGAGAGCTTGCAAGAACTCATGAGAAGCTACGCTTCCAGAAGCTAAATTTAGAGCAAGAGCATGAGTTCCTAAAATCAATCAATAATGATGTTGGAAAGAAGAGTTCCTCGTATCTAGAAAAACGACTACTCTTGTCTACCTTTATTCCACAAGTTAAACCTAAGAACACTAGTATCAAAGGCAAGAAAGTTTCTTCATCTAGCAACAACAATGCTAAAGCTAGATCCAATGGTGTTGTTGCTAGTAGCTCTCTTGATTCCACTAATGATTCTCTTAGCCAAGTTACACTTGAGCAAGAAAATGATTTATTGAAAGGGATTATAGAGAGAGGTGTTTTCAAGAGTCTTGTCGGAAGTAAGCAATTCGAGGAAATTTTCTGCAAGCAAGGAGGATATCGGAAGAAGCAAGGTGTTGGCTACTTCAACGTCAACGGAGATGTTTGCAAAGAAGGTCCATATCCCATTCCCAAGTTTGTTCCTCAAGAGGAGAAGTATGATCCTACTCCTCCCAAGGGAAGAAGCTCTCAACATGGACTTCTACCACAATACCACAAGGGCAAGGGAAAGGTTCAAGAGGAGATTGACTCATTTGAGGAAGAACCCCAAGCCAAGGTGGAGTGGGTTCCCAAGGACACTTCTAGTACTACCTCATCTAGTGCTACAACAACTCCAAGGATACCCATCAAGGTTATGTGGGTCCCTAAGAGGAAGAACTAGAAAGTTCTTGAGGGGTTACTTCACCAATGAAATTCACTCTTATTCATTTTGGCAAGAACTATATGCAATCAACTCCAACCACATGCATTAGTTCAAGGAGGCATGCATTCCCTCAAAGGTGAGGAAGGGACAAGGTAATAATGCATCTTTAGACATCACCTCCCATGTATTTCACTCCATGTCCATAAATATCCTTGCATTTGTTACTTTTTCTTTGGGACTAACCTATGTAGGTGAGAAGAGTAAGAAACAACAAGGATTGCTCCCAACTCAACATGATCTTCTTCAGCAATGAGTATCCACCACTACTTCATCTATTTGAAGTCTTCTACGTCAAACCCCAAGGTTAGTTTATCCCTCTTAGGGGGATGTCACATCTATGGGGAGATTCACTCTAAGACTTGAGTATAAGAGTCTCCTAAACGATGTGAACTCATTAATGCATTATGTAAAAGTCGTAACCCCACTTGTGCTTAATGGATGAGTATGACCTATGATCAAGTATTCTTACTTGGATCCTAAGTCAATATACTCATATAGAGATGACTTCGTCATCGCCAAAGTGCTTGATAGATGCTAGAATGTTTGTGCATATTCACCATGATTTATTTGACATCTTATTGTGTGAGCATGTTGGTATGCATATTTTGCTCATTCGAGGATATCCGATTGTTGTTATATGGCTTTCTTTGGCCAATTGAATATACAAGAATGCCTAAGTACCTCCCTCTAGCTATCTATGATTTCTCATATCAAATTCTATTCATGCTACATCACAAAATTTGAGCAAGCACTTTAGGGACACTCTGTGTGAAGAGCACTAGGAGATCCATCTCAACAAGGGCTGAATTCCAAAACCTCCCAAAATGCATCTCGGTGTGACCAACCTCAAAATCTCGGTCCCACCGAAGCCTAGGGTTGATGAGGTTGGATCGTCTCGGTGCAACCAAGTTTTAATTTTTGGCCTCACCGAGTTTCACTATCATCTGACAGTTTTGGAACTCGGTGGCACCGAAAATCTCATCTCGGTCTCACCGACAGCAAGGGGACATACATATCCGTGGAACTCGATGGTTGAAAAATTACTTCAAACGTCGAAGAGCCACACCTCCTTGCTATCGCGCCCTAGTCCCCTGGACGACTACTTGATCATCCCATGTGCCCTCGCCACCGGAGTCCTCGCCGCCGACGGGATCTTCACCACCGTCGCCGCATTAGAAAATCCATGGCGAGTTAGGGTATGGATTGTTTCCTTTTGTGCTCCACATCTGATTCTTGTACAAATAGGTCCAGCCATTATCTATCCACTATTGCACTAATTCCACTCAGTAGAAAACTCCCTTAAATTAGCGAGCAAAGAAAGTTTAAGGGTTAACAGTACGCAAAGTTGAATCTCGGTGTCACCGAGTTGCAAAATTCGGTCTCAACAATTTTGGTTTTAGGGTTATTGAGAATGTTCTCGGTGGAACTGAGTTCTCCTTTTTGGTGAAACCAGAAAGGGTGCCAAGTTTCTGTTTGTGAGAGGAGCTGCCTCGGTGGCTCCGAAATTTCTGACTCAGTGAAACCGGAATCCTGTTTTGCTGCATGTTAAAACTAAAGTTTTCAGATTTCAAATTTGACAAAAAAATTGTAATTTTGTGATGCTTATCCTTTCTATATATTCTATACATTTTCACATGGTGTGCTTGTGTGCTTGTCTTCTAGTCTGCTTGTCTGCTTGGTCTTGCAAGATGTCAGGTTCAGAGGATAGTCAGAACAACTTCAGTGAGCCCAATTCTGACATGGACTTAGGCACTAGTCCTGAGAGGACCCCTTCTAGCCCAGGTACTCCTAGCTCCCATGGCATGCCCAAGGCAATTACCAAGTACAAGAGGAAGATTAATTCTGGTGAAGAAGATATTGACTTCATCCGTGAAGAATCTAGTCCCCAGAAGCAGAAGGAGAAGACCAGAGTCAGGAAGACTGTGAGGAAGGAGTATGCCAGACCTTTTGACACTAGAGCTCCAGAAGCTAGGCTTGCAAATAAGCTAGGTCAGAAGAGAGCCAGGAAGAGAACTATCCATGTTGTGGGAAGACCAACCTCAATGTATGAAGATCCAACAGAAGCTTCTGATGATGAGGAGGAAGAAATTCCAGCTAAGGTTCCTCCTCCTAAGAAGAAAAATATTATGGTTGATGTTATGCCTAAGAAGTCTGCCCCAAAGCCTTCAACACCTAAGACTAAGAAGTCTGTAGCTCCCAAGAGGACTACAAAGGATATTCCTAAAACAAAGAAAAACAAAGGCTCTGCGTCCAGAGATTTTGCTGCAGAGGACGATGAGGATGCACCTGTGCTCATGAAGCTGAGAGCTCATCTGCCAACCCATGATGCTTGTCACCCTAGTGCTAAAGACATGAAGAAGAGAAGGGATGCATGTTTGAGGAAGTGGAGACCTATTGATCTATATGTTGTGAGAAGGAGGACTCCTCTTGATCCCCGCTTTCAGACAAGGGAACAACAAGATTTCTATGAGACAAGTTTGCTTGACAAGAGTCCTGCAGTCAGCGACATGAGATATGTCGATTGGGAATACATCAAAGCTAATAAATATTATTTTCCTTATGTGAGAGAAAATTTAAGGATGGTTGATATTGAAGATTTTGTTGGCAAAGAGATGACTGCCTAGAATGATGAGATGAACGTGCAATTCTATTCCACCGCTCACTTCTATTTTGATGGAAAAGTTGTTTGGATGACTGAGCGTCACCTGTATGAAGCCACTGTTGACGAATGAGCCACTATCATTGGTGCTTTGAAAGCACAAGAAGGAGACTTGGATGTGTATTCATAACGCAAGATGAATCACAACTCCATGTCCAACATGTACAAGACAGCGCCCCATGAGTTTCTGTCGTCTCACAAATTTGGCTCTGTCTACTTTTTGCAAGCAGGAATAACCACTACGAACACTATCATGAGAGACACCCTGATGCCCAAATTAGGTGATGACAAGATGATTAGAGGTTATTCCATCAACATGTTGCATCATCTAGACACCCACATCCGGTTCCAAGTGATGGACTTGATAGTTGAGACTGTCAAGATGATTGTTGCAGATCAAAAGAGATCTTGTGGATATGCTCCATGCATTCACATGCTCATCAATGCCAAGATTGGCAAGCATGCATATCAAATTGATCATCCCCACCTGCCACTTCAGCCTGATTTTGAAGACAATAAAGTTGTGATGGACGATAGCCATCCCAGCTCAGCTACTGCTCGAGAGGCAGCACAGGCAGCAACTGCAGAGGCTGCTAGGAATGCTCCAGGTCCAACCCCACAGCTCAAAACCAGAGATGAGCAAATATCCTTCTTGGTCAGCACCATCTGAGGGATGGAGAATAAAGTTTCTGAGATCTTGCTGAACCAAAAGAGCCTCAAGAGGATCGTGGCGACAAAATCCATGACCTGGATGCTAAGGTGACGAAGTTGACTACCATTGTTCAGCAACTTCAACATGAAGTTGATTCAGTGAAGATTCCACGCTCCAACATTGATGATGAAGAGTCGCCCCTTCCTACAACCACTTAATTCAGGACCTAGACTAGGTCAGCATTTGTGCCAGTTCCATAAGAAACACCATCTTCATCAGCTCAAACTTCAACTCCTGCTCCTGCACCTCCAGTCTCTAAACCTCCAGCTCCAGGGACTTCTGCAGAAGCCTTCATTGACGCTCTCTTGTCCACTCCATCTTCAGCTACCGGAGGAGATCGTGCCCAGAGACATGCTTAGTTCTAGACCTTTGAACTTTTTGGTAACTTATTGCCAAAGGGGGGGAGTGTCTAGATCAAATAGGGCTTAGAGAGGGAGAGCTTTGCATTTTATTTGCTCTCATTTGGTTTTTCAAAAAAATTGTTCTTTTGGATGACTTTATCCGTTTAGAGGTGTGTCGATCATACGTTGTGCTTGTTTGATGCTACCACAGTATTACCTTTGAGCTATCTACATGTTGATCATTCACGTCTTGTTTGGTGTTATGTGAATTACTATTCATTCATAACATTTATGTGCACCACAAAGTTGTATGTGACATGGAAGAGTAACCCATTATCCTAATCGATTGTGCATTTGCATTCAAACGCAAATCATAAATAATGCACAAATTTAGGGGGAGCTCTTGCTTTTCACATACTTCTTAAAGCATCGATGCTAATCATTGATTATACCTTTTGTCGAAGCTTTGATCTATATGTTGTCATCAATTACCAAAAATGGGGAGATTGAAAGCACAATTGCTCCCTAAGGTGGTTTTGGTAATTAATCACAACATATGCATCATTGGACTAATGAGTTTATTCAAGTATATTCCAAAAAAGTTCAAAAATGCCTTGGCTCTAGGATTGTGCCGAGATGCCCATGATGCAAGGAAGGTATAGGATTGGCTCAAGCTTCAAGCAAGAAGACTCTACATTTTACATTTATGAGAAATCACTTTGACTCCATAGGAAAGCCAATACTATTAAAAGGGGATGAGGTATTATGATGAATTGGTTGCTTAAGTGCTTAGAGGTATCCACCAAAAATACTCAACCATTCTCCCACAAAATATCTGTGTCCAAAGCCAAACCAGCAAAATCGGTGACACCAACAATTTCCACTCGGCCCTACAGATTTTACACTTGACACATCCTATGCCAAATCCTACCATCTCGGTACCACCAACTTTCCCATTGGTGCCACGGAGATTCAGTGACCAACTTTCTGTTGAGAAGATTTCAAGAACCGGAATTTCCCAGTTTGAAATTGGTCTCACCGAGATTTGGAAACTCATCTAGGTCATAGCATCGGTACCACCAAGATTCCTATATCGGTCTCACCGAGAATTCAAAAGTTGCCACATTTAGTGCAACTCGGTACCACCGAGATTCTTTTCGGTGTCACCGAGTTGGGCAATAATGTTGTAACCGTTGGATTTTGGGGGATGTCTATATATACCCCTCCACCTACGTCTCATTCATAGAGGAAGCACTCACAGCACACTTACACTTGGTAGATACATTTTTCTAAGAGAGAGCCACCTACTCATGTGTTGAGATCAAAAGATTCCATTCCAACCATTTGAACCTTGATTTATAGCCTCCCCAAGTTGCTTTCCACAAGAACAATCTCTCCTATCCCTCCCAAATCTTAGAGAGAGTGACTGAGTGTTGAGGTGACTATCTTTAGAAGAACAAGAGCATGGAGTTCATCGTTCTACCACATCTATTACCTTTTGGAGGGTGGTGCCTCCTAGATTAGTTAGGTGTCGCTTGGGAGCCTCCTACTTAGTGTTGTGTAGTTGAACCAAGATGTTTGTAAGGGCAAGGAGATCGCCTACTTCGTGAAGATATACCGTGAGTGAGGCTAGTCCTGTGTGTACGGAAGCCGTGGTGGAATAGACAGGGCCGCTTCTTCATGGGCCCCTTGTGGGTGGAGCCCTCTCTCACTCTCGCAACCGTTACCCTATGTGGGTTGAAGTCTCCACTAACATGGACGTACAATAGCGCCACCTATCAAAACCATGCCAAAAATCGTCATGTCAACCTTTGCATTTGATCTCCCTACCTTACCCTCTACTTTACATTTGCATGTCTTGCTTTTCGCTGCTATACGCTTAGATGTGCATGTGTAGGGTGTACTTGAGTAGTCATAATTTCTAAAACTGGTCCACAACTAAAGTTGGCAAAACGCTAAGTTTTTATCTTGTCTAGTAGTCTAATCACCCCCCCCCCCTCCTCTAGACATACTTTCGATCCTACAATGAGTCACCTCGAAGAGAGAGAAGGAGTGGAGATGATCATTATGAACGAAGACCCTCCCGGAGAAGCAAGGAATCGGAGAAGAAGGACAGGTACACCAAGAGCCACTCAAGAAGAAGATATCAAGCTCATGTTGGTGAATGGGTATTCGGCTCCGAATCCGACAACCAATCCGAGAGAAGCTACCACTCCAACTCCGACTATAGTCAAGATGAAGGTGTTGGCGGTCTTGCACTCGTATCCTCCAACTCCTATGACATATTTGATTCACCAAATGAAGGGATTGGAGATTGCTTCAAGACTAAAGGCCCCAAGGTATCACACCCCGGGTACTTTGACTTTAATAGTGATGAGGATGACTTACTTGGAGATGATGACTTGTTCTTTGATAAAACTAGTGATAACAATGAAAATGAACTTGATGATAATCATACTAGTCTAGATAAATTGTATGATGATGATAAGCATGAGATGGAGCATCTAACATAAGAATTAAACACTCCTAAGTTAGCCCATGAATCTACTCTAAAAGATCATAGAGATCTTGCAAGAACTCATGAGAAGCTATTCTTCGAGAAGCTAAATTTAGAGCAAGAGCATGAGTTTCTAAAAGCAATCAATCATGATCTTCGAAAGAAGAGTTCTTCTTATCTAGCCAAACGATTTGTACTTTTTTCCACAAGTTAAATCTAAGAAAAGTAGTAACAAAGCCAAGGAAGTTTCTTCATCTAGTAACAACAACACTAATGCTAAATCTAATGATATTGTTGCTAGTAGCTCTCTTGATTCCACTAATGATTCTCTTAGCCAAGTTACACTTGAGCAAGAAAATGGACATCATCTCATATGTACTTCACTCCATGTCCATAGATATCCCTGTATTTGTTCCTTGTGTGGGACTAACCCATGTAAGTGAGAAGAGTAAGAAACAACAAGGATTTATCCCAACTCAAGATGATCTTCATCAACAATGAGGATCCACCACTACTACACATACATGAAGTCTTCTATGACAAAACCCAAGGTTATTTTGTCCCTCTTAGGGGGGATGTCACATCAAGGGGGGCTTTACTCTAAGACTTGAGTTAAAGCATCTCTTAAGATGTGAACACAATGAAAGTCTTATGTAAAAGTGGCAACCCCACTTGTGCTTAAACGACGAGTATGACCTATGATCGAGTATTCTTGCTTGGCTCCTAACTCGATATATTCATATATAGATGACTTCGTCATCACCAAAGTGCTTAGTAGATACTAGAGTGGTTGTACATGTTTGCCTTGTTTAATTTGACATCTTATTGTGTGAGCATGTTGGTATGCATATTTTTGCTAATGCGAGGATATCCAATTGTTGTTATTTGGCTTTTCATTTTCATTGGCCAATAGGATATACAAGAATGCCTAAGTACCCCTCTCTAGATATCTATGCTCTCCCGTCTCAAATTCTATTAATGCTTCATCACAAAATTTGAGCAAGCCCTTTTCAGGCACTCTCTCTGAGGTGCACTCAGAGTTCCGTCTCGACAAGGAGCTAACTTCCAAAACCTACCATGTGCCACTCGGTGTGACCAACTTCACAAACTCGGTCCCACCAAAGCACTAGGATTGATCAGGTTTTTGAACCTCGGTACAACTGATTTTGCAATCTTGGCCTCACCGAGTTTCTTTGCCCTAGAAAGTTAAGAAACTCGGTGGCACCGAAATTTCAAAATCGGTGTCACTGACAGCATCGGGATATATATATCTAGCGGACCCTACTTTTCAAATTACTCTTCAATTGTTGTCCTCCTGCAAACCCCTGCTACCGCACTCATGTCTACAGACGTCTTCGACTCATCTTCGTGTGCCCTCGTCACCGGAGTCCTCGTCGTAGACCACAATCAACCCTACCATCGCTGTCGTATGGGATCTTCATCGAGTTAGGGTAAATATCTCACCCCTATTGCACTCCTCCTTATCAAATCTTGCACATTAGGAACTCCCATCATAATGCCATAGTTTGAGATGGATCCAACCACAAAACAAATCCCCCATATTAGAGGGAAAAAATAGGGTTACGTCTCCGCTTTGTGTGTCTTGGAGTCACCGAGTGGAATTGCATAAGTGTCACCGATTCTTTCATTATGGCTTCTGAGAACCGTCTCGGTGAGACCGAGTCTCTCTTTTTGGTGAAACCAAAAAGAGTGGCCAGGTTTCTATAAATGAGATGGACAGTCTCAGAGGCTTCGATTTTCCCAACTCGGTGGAACCGAAACACACATAGATGAAACTTAAGACAAAGCTTTTGAGTTCAGTTTTTGAAAACGTCTGTGTTTGTGGTTCTCATCCATTCCTACTCTTCTATATCTATTCAATGGGTTAGCTTGCCAACTTGTCAGAATGTCAGGGTGTGAGGACAGCGAGAATGCTTACAGAGAGCACAGCATGGAAGTGGACTCGAGCACTAGTCCTGAGAGGAATGATTCTGATACAGGAACTCCTTGCTCTCATGATCTGCCCAAGGCAGCTACCAGCACAAGGAAGAGGCTTAACTCAGATGAACAAGATGCTGATTTCATTCTTGAGGAAGGAACTTCTCACAAGCAGAAGGAGAAGGTCATTGTCAAGAAGACTATGAGAAAGGAGTGTGCCAATCCTGATGCAGTGAGAGATTCTGAGACAGCTAGAGGAGCTAAAACTCTAGTGGTTTCTAAAATCTCTAAGCTAGCCAAGAAACCAGGACAGAAGAGAGCCACGAAGAGGATTATACATGTTGTTGGAAGGCCAACTTCCATGTATGAAGATCCAGCAGAAACTGAGGAAGAAGAGGAAGAGGTACCTGTTAATCCACCTCCTTCCAAGAAGAAGAAGGTATCGGGAGAGGCTATGCCCAGCAAGCGTGCAACTAAGGCCAAGACTACTACTCCGAAGGCTAAGAAGCATGTAGCTCCTAAACCCAAGAGGACTACAAGAGGCATACCTGCAGCAGAGAAGAACAAGGGTTCTGCATCAAGAAATGTTGCTTCACAGGAAGAAGATCTTGCTATTTTGAGGAAGTTGAGACCTCACCTGCCTGAACACAACGATGAACACCCCGTTGCAGATAATATGAAGGAGATAAAGGATTGAGGGCTAAGAAAGTGGAGACCTGCCAATCCGCATGTTGTCAGGAGGAGGAATATCATCGACGCTCACTTCCATACAAAGGAGCGGCAGGATTTCTCTGAGTCGCTGCTTTTGGACAAGAGTACAGTTGTCAACGATATGAGATAAGTAGACTGGGACTACATCAAGGAAAATGAGGATTACTTCCCTCGTGTGCAAGATAACTTGAAAGCCATCGACGTTGAAGATTTTGTCGGCAGAAAGATGACATCCTGGAACGACAAAATGATCATGCAATTCTATTCCAGAGATCACTTTTATCCCGATAGTAGAATTGTATGGATGAAAGAAGGCAACAGGTACCAATTCACAATGGAAGAGTGGGATAGCATCTTAGGATCCCCAAAGGTATAAGAGAGTGACTTGGATGTTTATACTGAGGCTAAGATGAACCAAAATTCTATGGAAAATATGTATACCCCAGTGCCCATGAAATTCCTGAAGACTCACAAGCTTGGCTTTGTCTACTTCCTGCAAGCAGGACTACCCACCACCAACACCATAATGAGGTACACCTTCATGCCTAAATCAGGTGATGATAAGATGATCAGGGTGTATATCGTAAACATGTTGCACCATGTAGACACCCATACTAGGATGGTGATGGACCTGATTGTGGAGACAATCAGAAGGACTATTGCTCATAAGAAGATATCTTGTGGATACGCACCATAAATCTAGATGGTGATAAATTTCAAGATAGTGAAAAATGTGCATCTACTTGATCATCAACACCTACCACTCTAGACAAACTTTGAAGATAATAAAGTGGTGATGGACCCCAGCCACCCTACTTCAGCTACAGCACACGCAGATATATGTGCTGAGGTAGAGGCAGCCAGAGAAGCTAGAGCTCCACAGTTGACATCCAAAGAGGACCAAATGGTGTTTCTTATCAACACCATCCAAGGGATGGAGAAGAACATTACCGACATCTTGCTGAATCACAACAGTCTCGAGAGGATCATGGAAACCAAATTCCATGACCTCGATAACAAAGTGACATAGCTGACAACCACTATCAATGAGTTGACGCATGAAATTGATGCAATGCACACTCCCAGCTCCACCAGTGGTGATGATGATGATGATTGACAGCACATATGATCCCTTGGTGGTTTTGATAATTCATCACAGCATACATTGTCTCTTGGACTAATACTTTTACCTAGTATATTTCAGATATAGTCCACAAAGAGGATTGGCTAAGGATTGTGTGGAGAAGCCCCAAGGAAGGAAAGGAATAGGATTGGCCAAGCTTCAAGACTCAAGGCTCCAGATTTTATATTTTGTGAGAAATCACATTTGAGTCCATAGGAAAACCAATACTATTAAAAGGGGATGAGGTGACTATGATGATCAGGTTGCTCAAGTTCGTAGAGATAGCCACCAAAAATACTCATGAAATTCCCCCACAAATATTTTGTCAAAATCCACAAAGTCCAAAATTGGGTGCCACCAACTTTCCATTCGGCCCTACCGAGTTTTCCACGAGATAGATTCCATGCCAAACCCTAGCATCTCGGTGCCACCAACATTCCATTTGGTGCAACCGAAACCAGTGACCAACTTTCTAGTTAGCCATTTCCAAGAATAGGAATTTCTGAGTTTTGGAAATCGGTCTCACTGAGATTTGGAAACTACCAAGGACACCCATATCGGTACCACCGAGAATTATATATCGGTCTCACCAAAAAGACAAAAGTTGCCACATTTTGCACTAGTCGGTGCCACCAAGTTTTAATTTGCTTTCACCGAGTTGGGATATAATATTGTAACGTTTGTGATTTTTAGAGATACCTATATATACCCATCCACCACCTCTCATTCATAGAAAAAGCACTCAAAACACACATACATTTGTTGTATCCATTTTTATGAGAGAGAGCCACCTACTCATGTGTTAAGATCAAGATATTCCAATCCTACCATTTGAACCTTGATTTCTAGCCTCCCCAAATTGCTTTCAACCCAATCAATCTCTTCTACCCAAGCCAAATCTATGAGAGACTGACTCACTGTTGAGGAGACTATATTTTGAAGCACAAGATAAAGGAGTACATCGTACTACCGCATCTATTACCTTTTGGAGAGTGATGTTTCCTAGATTGGTTAGCTATCGCTTGGGAGCCTCCTACTTCGTGTTGTGGAGTTGAACCAAGAAGTTTGTACGGGCAAGGAGAGCGCCTACTTCGTGAAGATCTACCCCGAGTGAGGCCAGTCCTCCGTGAACGTAATCCATGATGGAATAGACAAGGTTGCTTCTCTATGGACCCTTCGTGGGTTGAGCCCTCCGTGGACTCTAGCAGTCGTTACCCTCGGTGGGTTGAAGTCTCCATCGACGTGGGTGTATGATAGCACCACCTATTGGAACCATGCCAAAAATCACCGTGTCCATCTTTATGTTTGATCTTCCTAAACTCTACTCCTTACTTTGCATGTGCATGTCTTTACTTTCCGCTGCTATACTCATAGGCTTGCATATGTAGGGTGTGATTGACTTGTTCTAAATACTAAAATCTGCCAACAATTAAAATTGGGAAAAGGCTAGGTTTTAATTTGTCAAGTAGTCTATTCACCCCCCCCCCCCCCCGTGTAAACAACCCTTCTAGTGATCCCACAGTTGGTATCACAGCATTAGTCTCCATAGCGTTGGTTTAATAACCATTGGAGGAAGATGGATGTGTCTAGTTTGGGGAATCTTAGTTTTAGACTGCCTATTCTCAATGGGGAGTATTATAGACAACGAGAAGATGAAATGCTTGATATATTTGATGAACTACATTTTATCAAATATGTTGAAAATCCCTATTTACCTCGCATTGATCCCTTTCATCCTTCTCATGATGAAGAAGTTAATATGCTTGGAAATCTTAAAACTATTAATCTGATCGTTAGAGGACTGCCAATAAATATGCTTAATCAAATGAAGAACTTCGAATGTGCTTATACTTTCTAGAAAGATTTGGAGAAAAGATATCCCGACTACTCCTTGAAAAATCTTGATGTCATTTTCCAAAAATCTATTGTCTTTCACAAAATGAAGCCCAATGATCCTAACTTTGATAATTGTCTATTTGAGCTTCGTGACCTCATGCGTGCTAAAGGATATGTCATTACCATCAATAACATCATTGTTGAAGCTATTTGCATTCGTAAACTTGAACATTCTTATGGTCAAAATTCTAACGGATCTCTTGATTCTTATGACGAGGATACTCCATTTGACGATGACAATGTAGAGCATGGCTAGTACGATGAATACGAGAAGTTTGACATCGAGTATGATAATACCATGAGGAGCCTAAGTCTTATGGCGAACCTTATAGACTACATGGCCACAGGAAAGGAGTAGATTCTTGATAGTGGATGGACCAATCACATGACCGGAGATAAAGTCATGTTTAATGAGATCACAACAAATCATGTACCACGAAGGTATGTGACTTTTGGAGACAACTCGAAGGGTAAGGTACTTGGTCTTGGTAAGGTGGCCATATCTCATGATAGTTCCATTCAAAATGTCATGCTTGTTGAATCTCTTGGCTACAATGTTCTTTCCGTATCTAGAGTAGTGGATTTTGGTTTCAATGTGCTATTTACAGAAGTTGATTGCCAAGTGTTTCATCGTGATATTCATAACATGGTCTTTACTGGTTTTTGTAGAGGTGATCTATACATTGCCGATTTCACTAAAAAATTCAAATCGCATACATGTCTTATTGCAAAATCTTCTAAAGGTTTGTTATGGCATAGAAGGCTAGGACATGTTGGTACGCATAATATTGACAGTCTCATCAAAGGTGATCATATTCTTGGTGTTAAATATGTTATCTTTGAAAATATAGACTTTGTAGTGCTTGTCAAGCAGGAAAACAAGTCGGTGGAAGTCATCCCGTCAAGAACATCATGACTACTAGAAGGCCACTCGAGCTGCTTCACATGGATCTCTTTGATCCCAACGCTTACAAGAGCCTCGGTGGAAATTATTTTGGTCTAGTTACTGTTGATGATTTTTCCAGATTTACGTGGGTATTCTTTCTTGATGACAATTCACATGTATAAAAGATCTTCAAGAACTTTGCTCAGAAAGCCCAAAATCAGTTTATTGTGAAGATCAAGAAAGTTTGGAGCGACAATGGATCGGAGTTAAATAACACAAATGTGGATACTTTTCTTGATGACGAGGGTATGTTACATGAGTTCTCGGTGAGGTACACACCTCAACAAAATGGAGTTGTTGAGAGAAAGAACCGGACTCTCATAGAGATGGATAGAATGATGTTTGAAAAATACAAGACGCCAAGACACTTTTGGGAAAAAGCCATGGAAACAGCTTGTCATGCCACAAACCGACTCTACTTACACAAGCTACTCGATTAAACGGAATACGAGATACTCACTTGTAATAAACCCCAAGTTGAATACTTTCGAGTATTCTGCTCAAAGTGCTACATTCTTGATAATGATCGTCGTTCTAAATTTGCTCCTAAGTCTCATAAAGGTATCCTACTTGGTTACGGATCAAACTCTCATGCTTACCGTGTCTACAGCAACTTCACTCTAAAAGTTGAAGAGATGATAGGTGTGAAGTTTGATGAATCTTATGGTTCGCAAGTCGAACAACTGCCCAGTGATGTAGGACATAAGGAACCTTCAGAAGTCATTCAAGACTTGTCCATCGGCGAGATTCGTCCCAAGGAGGTGAAAGAAAGTACTTCATCAACACAAGTGGAAGCTCCTACTTCGCGTCAAGGCGAACCACAAAATGACAAAGAGGTATCCACAAGTGGTACATGACATGATGAAGAAGAGGAAGAAGTACATCGTGATGATCCACCTCAACCTTCTTCACCACCACCTCAAGGAGATGATACCTTCAATGACAACAAAGAAGAAGATGATGATGAGGAAGCTCCACCATCCAACAAGAAAAAGTTGTCACGACTTCGAGCACACGTGGACAACAATCATTCGTTGAATCAAATCTTCGATGACATACAAACCGGCAGAATCACTCACTCTAAAACTCGTTTAGCTAACGTTTGTGAGCATTACTCATTTATCTCTAGCATTGAGCCTATGAAGGTAGAAGAAGCACTTCAATACCTAGATTGGGTGAATGCCATGCACGAAGAGATACACAACTTCGAGAGGAATGAAGTTTGGACAGTCATGGAGAAAACCAAGGACGAGCACAACACATTGGTACAAAATGGGTGTTTCAGAACAAGCAAGATGAAGATGGCCAAGTAATACGCAACAAGGCACGTCTCGTAGCTCAAGTTTACATGCAATTCGAAGGTATGAACTACGGTGAGACCTATGCCCCCGTTGCTAGAATTGAAGCCATTCGTATTCTTCTCATTTATGCCAATCACCATGATATTACTCTTTACCAAATGGATATTAAAAGTGCTTTTCTAAACGGTGAAATTGAGGAGGAAGTTTGTGTCAAACAACTTCCCGGCTTTGTGAACCCTAAGAAACCTAATCATGTTTATAAACTTCGTAAAGCTTTATATGGTCTTAAACAAGCCCCTCGAGCTTGGTACAAAGGCCTAACAAAGTTTCTAACTGAAAAGGGTTTTGATATTGGTAAAATTATTGCCACCTTATTCACCAAAAGTGTTAATGGCGAACTATTTGTGTTCCAAATTTATGTGGATGATATTACCTATGGACTTACTAACCCACATTTTAGTGAGAAGTTTGGAAGGTTGATGTCCGAGAAGTATGAGATGTCCATGATGTCTGATCTGAAATTCTTCCTTGGTTTGCAAATCAAACAAATGAGAGAATGTACGTTTATCTCTCAAACCAAGTATACCAATGACTTAATCAAGAAGTTCAACATGCAAGAGTGCAAAGGTATGAAAACTCACATGTGTACGACTGGACATGTTGATCTCACAAAGGAGTACAAACCGGTTGATTAAAAGGTTTATCGATCAATGATCGGTTCATTGCTATATTTATGTGCCTCCTGTCCCGATATCATGTTGAGTGTTTGCATGTGTGCCTGATATCAAGAGACACCTAAGGACTGTCATCCAAAGGTTGTGAAAAGAATTGCGATATACTTTATACATACATAAAACTTTGGCATATGGTATCCCAAGGGATCTTCTTTTAATCTTGTTGGCTATTCCGACTCGGACTATGTCACACACAAGGTTGATAGAAAATCCACCTCGGGTACATGTCAATTTCTTGGGAGATCTCTTGTGTCTTGGTCGTCCAAGAAACAAAACTCGGTATCTCTATCTACTGTCGAAGCGGAATACATTTTCGTCGGATCATGTTGTATGCAATTACTATGGATGAAGCAAACTCTTAAGGATTATGGCATCCATGAGAAACATGTTCCATTTTTGTGTGATAGTGAAAGTGCTATTAAAATTGACCATAATCCCGTGCAACATTCTTGAACTAGACATATTCAAGTGTGACATCATTTCATTTGTGATCATGTTGGTAAAGGAGATATTAATCTCAAGCATGTTCATACTGAAAAACAATTGGTTGATATCTTTACCGAGCCACTTGAGGAGAAAGTGTTTTGTCACTTGAGGAGTGAGTTGAACATCATTGATTCTTCAAACTTGACCTAGACTGACTCAGATGCATGCAAGGGCATGATCTTACTTGATTATTCCATGATGCTATTGATATGACACTATCTTATATCTTGGAAAACTTTGCTCCCTTGTACTGCATCTAACCTTTTGTAGGTACTTGGAAGAACAACACTCCAAAAGATTGTCAGCAACTCACATCAAAAGCAATCTTGACATGGCCAAGTATCAACAACCCTTTCTTTGGAGAGGAAGGAAGAAGATAACAAACTCATATCCTTGACAACTATTTGAAGAATAAATTGATTCTTGTAATTTGGATATATTATGTTCTTCCTTGCATGACTAACGTATGTAGGTGAAAAATGAACCAAAACAACAAGGATTGCTCCCAACTCAAGATGATCTTCATCAACATTGAGCATCCACAAACAAGTTCACTTGCATGCCACATCATCAACATCATTCGAAGGTATGTACTCGTACCCTTGATAAATCTTTACACCAAGTCATGACATAAAGCAACTCAAGAGATATGCAGGCATTAAAATCATTAACGAAAAATGCAAACCCCATTTTGCGCTTAACAATGAGTATGACCTATGATCAAGCATTCTTGCTTGGCTCCTCAAGTAAATATACTCTAATATAGGTGTCCTAGTCACCTCCCAACATCTAGATGAAGTTTCTTGTATGGTTTATATTTAGGTTACAAACTTTCTCGGAACCATTCAATTCTCATCTAGTTGTGAAAATTTTCATTTCAACCCTCTCTCGGAGCTTTGGCCAAATACTTGAGATATTTTTTAAATGGCCAGGAAGGATTTATCTAAGTTTTGAAATCATCCCACAATTGGTATCCCACATTTTCATATAGATAAAAAATTATCTGCAACTCGGCCTCTCCGAGTTGGGAAAATTGGTCCTACTGATTTCTCTACTGGTTATAACGAACTACCTTTGCCTCGGAGACTCCAAAATTAGGATGCTACCTATGATTTTAATGATAATCTCTATTTTATAAGAAGGGGGGAAACTTCTAGTAATCCCACATTAAGGGTGAGAAATTTCAAGCCCTTACCAACAGAAAGGGGGAGAAATTCCAAGGAACCCTTATCCATACGTTAAGGGGGAGAAATTTCAAGGAACCCTTACCAACAGAAAGGGGAGAATTTACAGGAAGCTTTATCTATACTCAAGGGCCAGAAATTTCAAGGAGCCCTTATGAGGAAGAAGAATCCATGATCCCTTACTCTCAAGGAACCCTTACCCTTTGACCTTTTTGGAAATTAATTCCAAAGGTGGAGAGATATATCAAAGTTTCTAAGCTTCCAGGGGGGATATATATTCAGGGGGAGAAATATCCTTAAGGGGGGAGAGATATATCAAAGGAAGGAAAATCTCTGAGGGGGAGAGATATATCAAAGGAAGGAAAATCTCTGAGGGGGAGAGATGTCAAAGAGTTATCTAAGCTTATGCTTACCCTAAGGAGAGTTATCTAAGAACTACTTTGGATTGAACTTGTCTCACCCGACCTACTCCGAGTATCTACATGCTATGATTCAGGGGGAGAGGAAAACCTACATATTCATACTTAGGGGAGAAAGTTCTAAATATTCTTCGAGACATATCTATCATCAAATCATATTTTCAATATGCCTTCCGTGTATTAGTACTCTTGAAGCTCTTTGCATCTTTACAATATAATACTCTTGTGTTATCTAACAATTGTTTTCTCAAGTGTACTCCTACTGCTAAGATACTCAAGAACCTCAAGATAAGTATATGCATCATATCCTTGTTCAGGATGATCTCTTGTCTCTTGCACATATTGTTTGCAAGAGTGAGTCCTGAACATGGAAATCTTTCATTCACATATGTTTGATACATATAGCCAAGATTCACATGACTTGTATTGTCCCTTCTACTATATGATTGCCCATGTAGTCCAAAGCAAACGTCTCTTAAAATGAGATTGCACGCATTTAGGGGGAGCTTGTATTAGTCATTTATATTTCAAAGCTATCACATTCTAATGCCTATATCCATTTGAATCTTTGGTTGAATGTTGTCATCAATTACCAAAAAGGGGGAGATTGAAAGCACATATGCTCCCTAGGTGGTTTTCATAATTCATGACAACATACATTGTCTCTTGGACTAATACTTTTACCTAGTATACTTCAGATATAGTCCACAAAGAGGATTAGCTAAATATTGTGTGGAGAAGCCCCAAGGAAGTAAAGGAATAGGATTGCCAAGCTTCAGGCTTCAAGACTCTGCATTTTATATTTTGTGAGAAATCACATTTGTGTCCATAGGAAAGCCAATACTATTAAAAGGGGATGGGGTGACTATGATGATCTGGTTGCTCAAGTGCTTAGAGATAGCCACCAAAAATACTCATGAAATTCCCCCGCCAATATTCTTTCAAAATCCACAAAGTCCAAAATTCGGTGCCACCAACTTTACATTCATGCCTACCAAGTTTTCCACCAGATATTCCATGCAAAACTCTAGCACCACGGTGCCACCAACATTCCATTTGGTGCAATCGAAATCAGTGACCAACTTTTTGGTCATCCATTTTCAAGAATCGGAATTTCTAAGTTTTGGAAATCGGTCTCACCGTGATTTGTAAACTACCAAGGACACCCATATCGGTACCACCGATATTTATATATCGGTCTCAGCAAAAAGAGAAAAGTTGCCACATTTTGCACTAGTCGGTGCCACCGAGTTTTACTTCGGTTTCACTGAGTTGGGCAATAATGTTGTAACGGTTGGATTTTTGGAGATGCCTATATATACCCATCCACCACCTCTCATTTGAAGAAAAAGCACTCATAACACACATACACTTGTCATATCCATTTTTCTGAGACAGAGCCACCTACTCATGTGTTGAGATCAAGATATTCCAAACCTAGCATTTGAATCTTGATTTCTAGCCTCCTTAAATTTCTTTACACCCAATCAATCTATTCTACCCAAGTCAAATCTATGAGAGAGTGATTGAGTGTTGAGGAGACTATATTTTGAAGAACAAGAGCAAGGATTTCATCGTACTACCGCATATATTACCTTTTGGAGAGTGGTGTCTCCTAGATTGGTTAGGTGTCGCTTGGGAACCTCCTACTTCGTGTTGTGGAGTTGTACCAAGAAGTTTGTACGGGCAAGGAGATCTCCTACTTCGTGAAGATCTACCTCGAGTGAGGCTAGTCATTCGTGGATGTAAGCCATCATGGAATAGACAAGGTTGCTTCTCTATGGACCCTTCATGGGTTGAGCCCTCAGTGGACTCACGCGTTCGTTGCCCTCCATGGGTTGAAGTCTCCATCAACGTGGACGTACGATAGCACCACCTATCTAAACCACGCCAAAAATCACAATGTCCATCTTTGTGTTTGATATTCCTAAACTCTACTTCTTACTTTGCATGTGCGTGTATTTACTTTACGCTGATATACTCGTAGACTTGCATGTGTAGGGTGTGATGGACTTGTTCTAAATGCTAAAATCTGCCAACAATTAAAATTGGGAAAAGGCTAGGTTTTAATTTGTCAAGTAGTCTATTCACCCCCCCCCCACCCCTCTAAACATCCCTTCTAGTGATCCCACAATGATATGTCTATCCGAGCTACCACTCAGTTCAGGACCGAGGCCAGATCTACAATTGTGACAGTTCCACGGTCCAGACCGTCTTCATTAGCCCAAGCATCAGCTTCACCGGCTCGTGCACCTCCAGTGTCTACACCACCACCTCAAAGGACATCTGTTGAAGCCTTCGTTGATGCTCTCCTGTCGACTCCATCAAGTGCTACTGGAGGAGATCGAGCCTAGAGCGACGCTTAGTTCTAGAACTTTGAACTTTTTGGTAACTTGTTGTCAAAGGGGGAGAAGTGTACAGATCAATAGGGCTTCTAGAGAGAGTATTGTTTTTGTTGCTCTCTTTGATTTTGTAAAACATTTGGTTCTTCTGGATATCTTAAACTTTGTGTTTGATCATACGCTTTGATTATTGATGCTACCATTTCATATCTTTGACCTATCTATATGATGATCATTCACTCACTTGTTTGGTGTAATGTGCATTACTATTCATTTACATCATTTATGTGCACCACCAAGTTGTCTCTAACATAGAAGAGTGACCCATGATCCTAATCGATTGTGTATTTGCTTTCAAACAGAAATTTAAAATAATGCACAAACTTAGGGGGAGCTCTTTCTTTTCACATACTTCTCAAAGTGACGATGCTACTCACTGATTGTATTTTATGTCGAAGCTTTGATCTATATGGTGTCATCAATTCCCAAAACGGGGGAGATCGAAGCACAACTTCTCCCTAACGTTGTTTTGGTAATTAATAACAACATATGTGTCATTGTCTAATGATTCTATCTAGTATATTTCAGGAAAAGTTCAATGATGCATTGGCTAAGGATTGTGAGGAGAACTTCTAGATGCAAGGAACATCTATTGGCAACAAGCTTGAAGACACTATATTTTGCATTTTGTGAGAAATCACATTTGAGTCCATAGGAAAGCCAATACTGTTAAAAGGGGATGAGGTGACTATGATGATCTGGTTGCTCAAGTGCTTAGAGATACCACCAAAAAAACTCATGAAATTCTCCCACGAATATTCTGTCAAAATCTGCAAGTCCAAAATTCGGTGCCACCAAGTTTTCCCATTCGGCCCTACCTAGTTTTTCATCAGACAGATCCCATGCCAAACCCTAGAGTCTTGGTACCACCAAGTGCCATTTCGGTGCAACTGAAATCGGTGCCCCCCAGCTCGGGTAACCAACTTCTTAAAATCGAAATTACGAGTTTTGAGAATCGGTCTCACTAAGTTGTGGAAACTCACTAGGCCACCCAAAATCGTTACCACCGAGATTCATATATCGGTCTCACCGAAAAGACAAAAGTTGCCACATTTTGAACTAGTCGGTGCCATCAAGTTTCACTTTGGTTTCACCGAGTTGGGCAATAATGTTGTAATGGTTGGACTTTTGGAGATGCCTATATCTACGCCTCCACCACCTCTCATTCGCACAGGAAGCACTCAGAACGACCCAACACTTTTCATATCCATATTTCTGAGAGAGAGCCACCTACTCATGTGTTGAGATCAATATATTCCATTCCTACCATATGAATCTTGATTTCTAGCCTCCCCGAAGTGCTTTCCACCCAATCAACCTCTTCTACCCAAGCCAACTCTTTGAGAGAGTGATTGAGTGTTGAGGAGACTATCTTTTGAAGCACAAGAGCAAGGAGTTCATCATACTACCGCATCTATTACCTTTTGGAGAGTGGTGTGTCCAAGATTGGTTAAGTGTCGCTTCGGGGCCTCCTATTTCGTGTTGTGGAGTTAAACCAAGAATTTTGTAAGGGCAAGGAGATCGCCTACTTCGTGAAGATCTACCCCGAGTGAGGCTAGTCCTTCGTGGATGTAAGCCGTGATGGAATAGACAAGGTTGCTTCTCCGTGTACCCTTCATGGGTTGATCCCTCCGTGGACTCGCGCGATCGTTACAAACTGTTGGTTGAAATCTCCATCAAAGTGGACATAAGATAGCACCACCTATCGAAACCACGCCAAAAATTGTTGTGTCAATCTTCGCATTTGATCTTCCTATCCCTACCTTGTATTTACATATGCATGTCTTTAATTTCCACTACAATACTCTTAGACTTGCATGTGTAGGGTGTGCTTGACTTGCTACAATTGCTAAAAACTTTCCCACGACTAAAATTGGAAAAAGGCTAAGTTTTTATTTGTACAAGTAGTCTAATCAACCCCCCTCCCCTCTAGACATAGTTGGATCCTATAAAGAGAGAGGAAAAATATCATGAGCTGAACCCCAATCCTTGCCACCGCCTTCCTCGGGGGTCGTGCATGCTTTCCCGTTGGCTCTCTCTAGTAACAGCGAGGAGAGGGGAGGAGGAGAGTGGTGGCGGCTAGTATAAGTCGTCGCCCAAGTCGTGTTGGAATTATGCCCTAGAGGCAATAATAAATGTATAGTTATTCCTGTATCAAGATAATAGTTTATTATCCATGCTATAATTGTATTGAATGAAGACTCATTTACATGTGTGGATACATAGACAAAACACCGTCCCTAGCATGCCTCTAGTTGGCTAGCCAGTTGATCGATGATAGTCAGTGTCTTCTGATTATGAACAAGGTGTTGTTGCTTGATAACTGGATCACGTCATTGGGAGAATCACGTGATGGACTAGACCCAAACTAATAGACGTAGCATGTTGATCGTGTCATTTTGTTGCTACTGTTTTCTGCGTGTCAAGTATTTATTCCTATGACCATGAGATCATATAACTCACTGACACCGGAGGAATTCTTTGTGTGTATCAAACGTCGCAACGTAACTGGGTGACTATAAAGATGCTCTACAGGTATCTCCGAAGGTGTTAGTTGATTTAGTATGGATCAAGACTGGGATTTGTCACTCCGTGTGACGGAGAGGTATCTCGGGGCCCACTCGGTAATACAACATCACACACAAGCCTTGCAAGCAATGTAACTTAGTGTAAGTTGCGGGATCTTGTATTGCGGAAACGAGTAAAGATACTTGCCGGTAAACGAGATTGAAATAGGTATGCGGATACTGACGATCGAATCTCGGGCAAGTAACATACCGAAGGACAAAGGGAATGACATACGAGATTATACGAATCCTTGGCACTGAGGTTCAAACGATAAGATCTTCGTAGAATATGTAGGATCCAATATGGGCATCCAGGTCCCGCTATTGGATATTGACCGAGGAGTCTCTCGGGTCATGTCTACATAGTTCTCGAACCCGCAGGGTCTGCACACTTAAGGTTCGACGTTGTTTTATGCGTATTTGAGTTATATGGTTGGTTACCCAATGTTGTTCGGAGTCCCGGGTGAGATCACGGACGTCACGAGGGTTTCCGGAATGGTCCGTAAACGAAGATTGATATATAGGATGACCTCATTTGATTACCGGAAGGTTTTCGGAGTTACCGGGAATGTATCGGGAATGACGAATGGGTTCCGGGAGTTCACCGGGGGGGCAACCCACCCCGGGGGAGCCCATAGAGTTTGGGGAGACACACCAGCCCTTAGTGGGCTGGTGGGACAGCCCCAAGGGGGCCTATGCGCCAAGAGAAGGAAATCAAAGGAAAAGAAAAAAAAAGAGGGAGGAAGTGGGAAGGGAGGGGGACTCCTCCCACCAAACCAAGTCCAACTCGGTTTGGGGGGGAGTCCTCCCCCCCTTGGCTCGGCCGACCCCTTGAGGGTCCCTTGGACCCCAAGGCAAGGTCCCCCTCCCTCCTCCTATATATATGGGGCTTTTAGGGCAGATTTGAGACGACTTTCTCACGGCTGCCCGACCACATACCTCCATAGTTTTTCCTCTAGATCGCGTTTCTGCGGAGCTCGGGCGGAGCCCTGCTGAGACGAGATCATCACCAACCTCCGGAGTGCCGTCACGCTGCCGGAGAACTCTTCTACCTCTCCGTCTCTCTTGCTGGATCAAGAAGGCCAGATCATCGTCGAGCTGTACGTGTGCTGAACGCGGAGGTGCCGTCCGTTTAGTACTAGATCGTGGGACTGATCGCGGGATTGTTCGCGGGGCGGATCGAGGGACGTGAGGACGTTCCACTACATCAACCGCATTCTCTAACGCTTCTGCTGTACGATCTACAAGGGTACGTAGATCACTCATCCCCTCTCGTAGATGGACATCACCATGATAGGTCTTCGTGCGCGTAGGAAAATTTTGTTTCCCATGCGACGTTCCCCAACAGTGGCATCATGAGCTAGGTTCATGCGTAGATGTCTTCTCGAGTAGAACACAAAAGGTTTTGTGGGCGGTGATGTGCGTTTTGCTGCCCTCCTTAGTCTTTTCTTGATTCCGCGGTATTGTTGGATTGAAGCGGCTTGGACCGACATTACTCGTACGCTTACGAGAGACTGGTTTCATCGTTACGAGTAACCCCCTTTGCTCAAAGATGACTGGCAAGTGACGGTTTCTCCAACTTTAGTTGAATCGGATTTGACCGAGGAGGCCCTTGGATGAGGTTAAATAGCAACTCATATATCTCCGTTGTGGTGTTTGCGTAAGTAAGATGCGATCCTACTAGATACCCTTGGTCACCACGTAAAACATGCAACAACAAAATTAGAGGACGTCTAACTTGTTTTTGCAGGGTATGATTGTGATGTGATATGGCCAACGATGTGATGTGATATATATTGGATGTATGAGATGATCATGTTGTAATAGAAATATCGACTTGCATGTCGATGGTACGACAACCGGCAGGAGCCATAGGGTTGTCTTTATACTAACGTTTGTGCTTGCAGATGCGTTTACTATTTTGCTAGGATCTAGCTTTAGTAGTAATAGCATAAGTAGCACGACAACCCCGATGGCAACACGTTGATGGATGATCATGGTGTGGCGCCGGTGACAAGAAGATCGTGCCGGTGCTTTGGTGATGGAGATCAAGAAGCACGTGATGATGGCCATATCATGTCACTTATGAATTGCATGTGATGTTAATCCTTTTTTGCACCTTATTTTGCTTAGAACGATGGTAGCATTATGAGGTGATCTCTCACTAAAATTTCAAGACGACATTGTGTTCTCCCCGACTGTGCACCGTTGCTACAGTTCGTCGTTTCGAGACACCACGTGATGATCGGGTGTGATAGACTCAACGTTCACATACAACGGGTGCAAAACAGTTGCGCACGCAGAACACTCGGGTTAAGCTTGACGAGCCTAGCATGTGCAGACATGGCCTCGGAACACATGAGACCGAAAGGTCGATCATGAATCATATAGTTGATATGATTAGCATAGGGATGCTTACCACTGAAACTATACTCAACTCACGTGATGATCGGACTTGGGATAGTGTAAGTGGATCATGAACCACTCAAATGACTAGAGAGATGTACTTTTTGAGTGGGAGTTTAGCATATAATTTGATTAAGTTGAACTCTAATTATCTTGAACATAGTCTAAGTCCACTTTGGATATATTTGTGTTGTAGATCATGGCTCACGCAAGTGTCATCCTGAATTTTAATACGTTCCTAGAGAAAGCTAAGTTGAAAGATGATGGAAGCAACTTTGTAGACTGGGCTCGTAATCTTAAGCTAATCTTACAAGCTAGAAAGAAGGATTATGTCCTTAATGCTGCGCTAGGAGATGAACCACCCGCTACGGCTGATCAGGATGTTAAGAACGCTTGGTTAGCACGTAAGGAGGACTACTCAATAGTTCAATGTGCAGTCTTGTATGGCTTAGAACCGGGACTTCAACGTCGCTTTGAGCGTCATGGAGCATTTGAGATGTTCCAGGAGTTGAAGTTTATCTTTCAAAAGAACGCCCGGATCGAGAGGTATGAGACCTCCGATAAATTCTATGCTTGCAAGATGGAGGAAAACTCGTCTGTCAGTGAACATGTGCTCAAAATGTCTGGGTACTCAAACCGTCTAGCTGAACTGGGGATTGAACTCCCGCAAGAAGCTATCACTGACAGAACCCTTCAATCACTGCCGCCAAGCTATAAAGGCTTTGTGTTGAACTACAACATGCAAGGGATGAACAAGTCTCCCGGCGAGTTGTTTGCGATGCTGAAAGTCGTAGAGTCTGAACTCCGTAAAGAGCATCAAGTGTTGATGGTGAGCAAGACCACTAGTTTCAAGAGAAACAGCAAAGGCAAGAAGGACAATTCGAAGAAGAGCGGCAAGCCTGTTGCCAATCCGCCGAAGAAACCCAAGGCTGGACCTAAGCCTGAAACAGAGTGCTTCTATTGCAAGGGTATGGGTCACTGGAAGCGCAATTGCCCCAAGTATCTGGCAGATAAGAAGGCGGGCAAAGAAAAATCAGGTATATTTGATATACATGTTATTGATGTGTACTTAACCGGCTCTCGTAGTAGTGCCTGGGTATTCGATACCGGTTCTGTTGCTCACATTTGCAACTCGAAGCAGGAACTGCGGAATAGACGAAGGCTGGCGAAAGACGAAGTGACGATGCGCGTAGGAAACGGTTCCAAGGTTGATGCAATCGCCGTCGGCACAGTGTCACTTCAACTACCATCGGGATTAGTGATGAACTTAAATCATTGTTATTTAGTGTCTGCGTTGAGCATGAACATTATATCTGGATCTTGTTTATTGCGAGACGGTTACTCTTTTAAGTCTGAGAATAATGGTTGTTCTATTTCTATGAGTAACATCTTTTATGGTCATGCACCGAATGTGAGAGGATTGTTCATATTAAATATTGATAGCGATACGCATATACATAACATTGAGACCAAAAGAGTTAGAGTAAACAATGATAGCGCCATATTTTTGTGGCACTGCCGCTTGGGTCATATTGGTGTAAAGCGCATGAAGAAACTCCATGCTGATGGACTTTTGGAGTCACTTGACTTTGATTCACTTGACACGTGCGAACCATGCCTCATGGGCAAGATGACTAAGACTCCATTCTCCGGAACAATGGAGCGTGCAAGTGACTTGTTGGAAATCATACATACCGATGTGTGTGGTCCAATGAGCGTGGAGGCACGCGGCGGATATCGTTATTTTCTCACCTTCACTGACGATTTAAGTAGATATGGTTATGTCTACTTGATGAAGCACAAGTCTGAAACATTTGAAAAGTTCAAGCAATTTCAGAGTGGAGTGGAAAATCATCGTAACAAGAAGATCAAGTTCCTACGGTCTGATCGTGGGGGTGAATATCTGAGTTTCGAGTTTGGTACTCACTTAAGACAATGTGGAATTGTTTCGCAGTTAACACCGCCTGGAACACCACAGCGTAATGGTGTGTCCGAACGTCGTAATCGTACTTTATTAGAGATGGTGTGATCTATGATGTCTCTTACTGATTTGCCGTTATCATTTTGGGGTTATGCATTAGAAACAGCTGCATTCACTTTAAATAGGGCACCATCGAAATCCGTTGAGACGACACCATACGAACTGTGGTATGGCAAAAGGCCAAAGTTGTCGTTTCTTAAAGTTTGGGGATGTGATGCTTAGGTCAAAAAGCTTCAGCCTGAAAAGCTGGAACCCAAAGCGGAAAGGTGTGTCTTCATAGGTTACCCAAAAGAGACAGTTGGGTACACCTTCTATCTCAAATCCGAGGGCAAAGTGTTTGTTGCTAAGAACGGAACTTTTCTCGAGAAGGAGTTTCTCTCGAGAGAATTGAGTGGGAGGAAGATAGAACTTGACGAGGTTGTCGAACCTCTCATCCCTTTGGATGGTGGCGCAGGGCAAGGGGAAACCTCTGTCGTTGCGACGCCGGTTGAGGAGGAAGTTAATGATGATGATCATGAAACTCCAGTTCAAGTTTCTGTTGAACCACGTAGGTCGACGAGATCACGCGCTGCTCCAGAGTGGTACGGTAATCCCGTCTTATCAATCATGTTGTTAGACAACAATGAACCTGCAAATTATGAAGAAGCAATGGTGGGCCCAGATTCCAACAAATGGCTAGAAGCCATGAAATCCGAGATAGGATCCATGTATGAGAACAAAGTGTGGACTTTGGAGATACTACCTGAGGGCCGCAAGGCTATTCAGAACAAATGGATCTTTAAGAAGAAGACGGACGCTGACGGTAATGTGACCGTTTATAAAGCTCGACTTGTGGCAAAGGGTTTTTCACAAGTTCCAGGAGTTGACTACGATGAGACCTTCTCACCCGTAGCGATGCTTAAGTCCGTCAGAATCATGTTAGCAATAGCTGCATTTTTCGATTATGAAATCTGGCAGATGGATGTCAAAACGGCGTTCCTTAACGGTTTCCTTAAGGAAGAGTTGTATATGATGCAACCCGAGGGTTTTGTCGATCCTAAAAATGCTGACAAGGTGTGCAAGCTCCAGCGATCCATTTATGGACTGGTGCAAGCATCTCGGAGTTGGAACAAACGCTTTGATGAGGTAATCAAAGCATTTGGGTTTATACAAGTGGTTGGAGAATCTTGTATTTACAAGAAAGTGAGTGGGAGCTCTGTGGCGTTTCTGATATTATATGTGGATGACATATTACTGATTGGAAACAACGTAGAGCTTTGGGAAAGCATAAAAGGTTACTTGAATAAAAGTTTCTCTATGAAGGACCTAGGAGAAGCTGCATACATTCTAGGCATTAAGATCTATAGGGATAGATCAAAGCGCCTGATAGGACTTTCACAAAGCACATACCTTGATAAAGTTTTGAAGAGGTTCAAAATGGAACAGTCCAAGAAAGGGTTCTTGCCAGTGTTACAAGGTACGAGATTGAGTAAGACTCAGTGCCCAGCAACTGATGAAGATAGAGAGCATATGCGCTCCGTCCCCTATGCTTCAGCCATAGGCTCTATCATGTATGCAATGTTGTGCACTAGACCGGATGTTAGCCTGGCCATAAGTATGGCAGGTAGGTTCCAGAGTAATCCAGGAGTGGATCACTGGACGGCGGTCAAGAATATCCTGAAGTACCTGAAAAGGACTAAGGAGATGTTTCTCGTGTATGGAGGTGACGAAGAGCTCGCCGTAAAAGGTTACGTCGATGCAAGCTTTGACACAGATCCGGACGACTCTAAGTCGCAAACCGGATACGTATTTATTCTTAATGGGGGTGCAGTAAGCTGGTGCAGTTCCAAGCAAAGCGTCGTAGCAGATTCTACATGTGAAGCGGAGTACATGGCTACCTCGGAGGCGGCTAAGGAGGGTGTCTGGATGAAGCAGTTCATGACGGATCTTGGAGTGGTGCCAAGTGCACTGGATCCAATAACCTTGTTCTGTGACAACACTGGTGCCATTGCCTTAGCAAAGGAACCAAGGTTTCACAAGAAGACCAGACACATCAAACGACGCTTCAACCTCATTCGCGACTACGTCGAGGAGGAGGACGTAAATATATGCAAAGTGCACACGGATCTGAATGTAGCAGACCCGCTGACTAAACCTCTTCCACGGCCAAAACATGATCGACACCAGAACTGTATGGGTGTTAGATTTATTACAATGTAATTCACATGGTGATGTGAGGGCTAGATTATTAACTCTAGTGCAAGTGGGAGACTGTTGGAATTATGCCCTAGAGGCAATAATAAATGTATAGTTATTCCTGTATCAAGATAATAGTTTATTATCCATGCTATAATTGTATTGAATGAAGACTCATTTACATGTGTGGATACATAGACAAAACACCGTCCCTAGCATGCCTCTAGTTGGCTAGCCAGTTGATCGATGATAGTGAGTGTCTTCTGATTATGAACAAGGTGTTGTTGCTTGATAACTGGATCACGTCATTGGGAGAATCACGTGATGGACTAGACCCAAACTAATAGACGTAGCATGTTGATCGTGTCATTTTGTTGCTACTGTTTTCTGCGTGTCAAGTATTTATTCCTATGACCATGAGATCATATAACTCACTGACACCGGAGGAATGCTTTGTGTGTATCAAACGTCGCAACGTAACTGGGTGACTATAAAGATGCTCTATAGGTATCTCCGAAGGTGTTAGTTGATTTAGTATGGATCAAGACTGGGATTTGTCACTCCGTGTAACGGAGAGGTATCTCGGGGCCCACTCGGTAATACAACATCACACACAAGCCTTGCAAGCAATGTAACTTAGTGTAAGTTGCGGGATCTTGTATTGCGGAAACGAGTAAAGAGACTTGCCGGTAAACGAGATTGAAATAGGTATGCGGATACTGACGATCGAATCTCGGGCAAGTAACATACCGAAGGACAAAGGGAATGACATACGGGATTATACGAATCCTTGGCACTGAGGTTCAAACGATAAGATCTTCGTAGAATATGTAGGATCCAATATGGGCATCCAGGTCCCGCTATTGGATATTGACCGAGGAGTCTCTCGGGTCATGTCTACATAGTTCTCGAACCCGCAGGGTCTGCACACTTAAGGTTCGACGTTGTTTTATGCGTATTTGAGTTATATGGTTGGTTACCCAATGTTGTTCGGAGTCCCGGGTGAGATCACGGACGTCACGAGGGTTTCCGGAATGGTCCGGAAACGAAGATTGATATATAGGATGACCTCATTTGATTACCGGAAGGTTTTCGGAGTTACCGGGAATGTATCGGGAATGACGAATGGGTTCCGGGAGTTCACCGGGGGGGCAACCCACCCCGGGGAAGCCCATAGGCTTTGGGGAGACACACCAGCCCTTAGTGGGCTGGTGGGACAGCCCCAAGGGGGCCTATGCGCCAAGAGAAGGAAATCAAAGGAAAAGAAAAAAAAAGAGGGAGGAAGTGGGAAGGGAGGGGGACTCCTCCCACCAAACCAAGTCCAACTCGGTTTGGGGGGGGAGTCCTCCCCCCCTTGGCTCGGCCGACCCCTTGAGGGTCCCTTGGACCCCAAGGCAAGGTCCCCCTCCCTCCTCCTATATATATGGGGCTTTTAGGGCAGATTTGAGACGACTTTCTCACGGCTGCCCGACCACATACCTCCATAGTTTTTCCTCTAGATCGCGTTTCTGCGGAGCTCGGGCGGAGCCCTGCTGAGACGAGATCATCACCAACCTCCGGAGTGCCGTCACGCTGCCGAAGAACTATTCTACCTCTCCGTCTCTCTTGCTGGATCAAGAAGGCCGAGATCATCGTCGAGCTGTACGTGTGCTGAACGCGGAGGTGCCGTCCGTTCGGTACTAGATCGTGGGACTGATCGCGGGATTGTTCGCTGGGCGGATCGAGGGACATGAGGACGTTCCACTACATCAACCGCGTTCTCTAACGCTTCTGCTGTACGATCTACAAGGGTACGTAGATCACTCATCCCCTCTCGTAGATGGACATCACCATGATAGGTCTTCGTGCGCGTAGGAAAATTTTGTTTCCCATGCGACGTTCCCCAACAAGTCGCACCTGGTGTGCGACATGGGAGCCTATACTAGGATTGGTTTTGAACTCATCAAGTCCATATCTTGTAATATTAGGACCATGTGGGTAGCAAAAAATACATTATATTGTAGAGTGTGTGTTTAGTGATGTCTAGAGGTGATGTGGAGGGTTATTATGGACCACATGTCTCAACACTAATGTACTTGCCCTTAGGCGAAGGCATTGGTGACTTTTCTGTGGTTTAAACAAAGGTTCTACATGGAGTGCGCCAAAAATCTCATAGAATTTTTGACTCCATGACCCTCGTTCTTCCATTCCTAACCATGGATGCGCTCCCTCCATGCCAGCGTCTCGGTCCACCTTGTCATCTCTCGTCTGGTGACCCCATTGGCAATTGGAAGAGTGGGGGCCATCCCTTTCAATTTTCTTAGTTTTTGTATGTCCTTGTTTCCCTTAGGTTTTGTTTCCCTACCAGCACCGATGAGGTGGTGGCAGCGATGGCGCATTTGAATAAGGTCTCTCCAGGATCTCCCTACCTCTACGGTAACCGATCTGACATCGATGAAGGGCCTATAAGGGCATGTGTTGTCTGATTTGGTGGTTGCCTTCATGTTCAATATGGGACATCAAAGTCGCGATCAGATAAGCATCACAGATAGGCATCTATCCATACGAGAATCCGAAGAGCGTTGGTTCAATCAAAGGAAGTAGTTGCTTGGCTCTTGATGCGATGATTTTTAACCTCTTCTTTTTATTTGTTACTACGATATGGTTCGGTTTCTTCAACCCTTCTCGCTTGTGGTGGAAGATGTTCCTTTCATTTCTCCCGATGGATGGCTATTGTGGCCTTCAAAGGACGGTATTGAGAGGGTGTACATTTCTATTACTCTAAGTTCCATGGGAAGATTCGCAAAAAAGACCATTAGCATCCTTATTTGAGAGTTGGTGCAATAGGAAACGCTCGCGCCCCCCGTCGCTCTCCCACAAGGCGACTTGGGCTGCGACCAGATCTGCCCGGCCTCAGCTCCCACCCTCCCAGCCCCTTCCCCTCATCGTCGCCGATGATCACCTCCGACAAAGCCCGTCCTGGTGATAGCGGCGGTGGGGATTCGCCCTGGTTCGGCTAGGGCTCTCTGCGCCCTGCATCTGCGGTTCCGCGGCTCGTCCATGGTGGCTGGCCATGGCGGATCTCAGGATCCTGTTTGTGGTGGATCTCGGGCGCGTGTGGTTGGAGCTCTCCTCTCCGATAGATGCTTGTGGTGTGATGCGGCTGGGACCGGTGGGCGACGTGGTGCTGCTGTTGTTGATGTATGGCCAGTGACTGGCGGCCGGCGTGGTGTGGCGCGACAGGCGCTCCTACGGCGCATGCTGCTGTTGCTCGATGGCGGGGGAGGATAGTGGTGGTGTGCAGAGTCTGTCTCCTCGTGTGGCGCAGCTGCGGTCCATCTGCTGTGTGGCTGCTCTGACCCGCGGCTGGATTAGATCTAGAGTGTAGCACGTCTGTTGGTTGCTCTGGTGCCCGCCGTTCGAGGTTCCGGCGGTGGTGAGCGTCCATCCCATGGTCACCAGATTTGCGTCCATGCTGGTTTGGTCCTTCCCAACCAGCATCTCGGTGCTAGGGTGGCTCATGCTCGATGACATGGTGGTAGCTTGTCTTAGGGGCATGGTTGTGTGTGGATGAAGGCATGCGGCTGGTGGCGGTGGTTCAGTCACGCGACTGATGGTGGGGCTCGCTGGATTGGTATGGGGTGTGGAAGATGATGCCATGCGAAAGTCTGTCTCTGACTATGGTCGGAGTTGGCAGCGACGGCGTCTGCGGCCATCGTTGCCTTCTTGAAGGCATTGTTGTGGTGATGTGCTCTTCCCCCTTATCATCTCCTATTTCGAAGGGAACATCGTATTTGTGCTCTCTCAGATCGGATGATGGCGGCGCATTGTGTCGTTTCCCTCTTGTGTGCATCCTTTTTTGGAGCATGGATTAGCCGGAGGGACCAGCGGTGGTAGTGGTGGTGATGGTGTGACTAGCTTGGAGTCGACGGTGGTTGTTCAGTGGTGTTCACCTGGGCTCGACGACGGTGCCTTTGGCGCCATAGGACGGCCATCTGTTTCCCCCTCGTCAGCTCGACCATCCCTTGGTGTGGTTCCGGTTCTTCCTTCCGAAGTCGGTTAGCAGGGTGTGCTCCTCTTCAGACCACTTAGTTCTCGTACGACACCTCTCTCCTTGCGGGTGTTGTTGGGTGGCGACCAGATGACGAACGTTCAAGGCTCTCCTTGCTTGGTCAGATGAAGATGGAAGTTGAGGGCCCCTTTGTGTTGGTTGTGCTGATTGTGTTATCCTTCATGTCTTTCTCTTCGGTTGCCCTTTGGGTGACCTCCGTACTTGCTCAAGGCATCACCATGGTTGCCACTATGCAACGGCGAGGTTCAGGCTCTTGGTGTTCTCTTGGTTCAACTTTGCTCAATGGCGAAGCAATGATGCCTCCCCAACCTGCTAATCGTTCGATCGCCCGTGGCGGATCTTCCAGTCAAGGTTCGTGTTTAGTTTGGCACTCGTTGATTATGGTTGATCCTATGTTCTGTCGTGGGGCTCGGTACGCACGTGGGTGCGGTGCGTTAGGTGATTTGCGGAGTCTTGGTATCGTGATCCTTCAACAACACCCCACATCTACTTATGGCTCTCGTGGTGTTGGTCTTTCTGCCTGCTAGCTAGGTCATGCCTTCTTCTGGATGGTAATTTTTTCTCATCTTCTGTAACTTGTAACTTGTACAGTTTTTGGCCTGGTTTACACCATAAACGGGTCAGCTTATTTAGGTTTTCGATCCGGTTTCCCTTATAAACTGGATCAGCCAAAGCTCAATGGGTTACTTTTGGCTTTGGTCACCTTTTTTGAACAATATATTCAGGTGGGGACCCCCCCCCCCCCACCTCCCCGGGTGATCGTTAAAACAGGTTCCATGGGAAATCCCAGCGGTTTATCATTTCTGGTTTTTTAAGTTTTGACGAGCGGCATACAATCGAAGGAAGAAGACAATCAGTGTGGTCTGGTTGTAGTTTTATTAGTTGTTGGTTGTTTTATGTCTTATTGTCTATCCATTGTACTGCCTATTATTTTCCTCGATGGGTATCAGATATAAGATGTTATTTGAATGTCTTTGCTTAAAAAATATCAACCTCTATTATAGAGCTGAGAGCATCTCCAACCTTTGGAACCTTCAAGAACACTACCGAACCAAAAAAGTTGGTGTTTTGGGGTGCCAAATGCTTCAGCCGACGACAATAGGGATGCATCGTCCGAGTCACACCCCATCTCAATCAAAAATTTGTGAAAGAAATGATGAATTGGGCAACAAAAAGGGCACGTGATAAGACGTGAATCGCCCAAACTTCCGTCGGCGCTCCCAAGAGCCCCTCGGGTTTCGCCTAGGTATGTCGGCGCTATTTTGACGTTCTAGGAACGCTGGAGGCGTGGCTAGGCCGTTTTTCGGTCAAAAAGTATCCCCGAGCCTAACACCGAACCTAAAAAAGATGTCCTTGAGGCATCCCGGAGGCGCGAGATGCTCATCTCTTTCACTCTTTCAGTTAAGGCAAAGTCGCGTGCACCTTCCTGTGATGTCGATATAATAACACCCACACGCGGAATATCAATTCAACAGCACACAACTAACATTACACACATTAGTGCTGTCAGGGTCTAGGGTATCTTTGCTTGATACCGAGAATCAACTCTACCAACTTTCTGTTTCTGGTTATGACAAACAGGCTTTTGACTTGCCAGCTGGATTCATGCCATCTTGCCCATTTTGGTTCATTTTCGGTGCCAATATTGGCTAAATCTGGAGCAAGCAAAACATACTGTGCGCTGTATCAAATCAGACCCAAATCCTTTGCCGAAATTACTAACACATATTTTAGGTGGCAAGAATAATGATGTGAGTCATGCGACACAGCAGGAAACAGAAGGATATGTTCATCTCATTGTACGAGCAACAAGCTACGTTGGCTCAGGAGTCAAGAGTTAACATTTGTTATCTCGTATAAGGTCAATTCTGAATTTTGCAGATATGGCAGCACCCACCCAGCCACATGCTAATGGAAATTCACCTCTATAGATTCAGTTATCTCCTCATATCATTCCCCTCTTTTTTGCGTGATGGAGAATCCCGCGAAGACCTATACAGGGTAATATGCACACCCACGGCACCTACTACTTGTCACGAAGTGACGGCAAAGGACCTGGACTGGAACAAGTCTCAGCACACGGCAGGCTGATGGAGAGTAACAAGGGGCGATCCAACATCTGCAGGCCGAAGGTTAGCACTTCTTGTTTCTTGTTAGAAGAGCTGAAAGAAGAGGGTCGTTGAACCATCGCTGAATGACCGGATGTCCCCTGGCTTCACCAGCGCCCTGCATAACGGGCATGTCCGCTCCCGCTCCAACCTGTCATCGTTCAGTGAGCGATGAGAAGTTCCAATTTGGTAGCTGTTAGATACCAACAAAGCATCAAGAACCAGATGACAAAATGTGTATGGGATATACCATTCGGAGGCACAGTCTTCGCAGAAGATATGTTTACACTGTAGGAGGATGGGAGTATGCATCTTTTCTTGGCATATAGCACACAGATCTCCAGCAGCAAGAACCTGCATACCGTATAGTAAAATGAATGTAGACTTTCTTAGCTAGAAGCTCCAGAGATATAAACCAAGGATGCATATGCCACCACCACATTTCACTCATGCGCGAAGCCTAACACTGCATTACCTGCTCAGTTGTTGCATGTGAACCATAATGCAAGTCCTTATGAGACAGCGCATTCACTGAAGCCAAAAGTGATCGAACCTGATAGGAAGCAGCAGTAATTTCAGCTATTATAATTACAAACCCGGAATCGGTTAAGAAATGAAACTGGGGAACTAGAAGTACCTTTTCCACCATTGATGCCACCTTGAAAGTAAGGTACAATCCAGTTGTTAAAGATGAAAAAAGACTTCCATATTCCTTGTTCAGGAAAAAACGATACCACACAGGAGCCGGCAACAACGCACGGTACAGAAGTAGGGAATATTCCACAACTGTCAACATTTGGCCCTAAAGAGAAAGTTGAGTTATAACAAGAAAAGCTTGGCTATACATTTCTCCATCAGAACTAGTAAAAGTTACTCCCTCCGTAAAGAAATATAAGAGCGTTTAGATCACTAAAGTAGTGATCTAAACACTCTTATATTTGTTTACAGAGGGAGTACATAATTAGCTGAACAATGATAATGTACAGCAGATTACCTGTCTACGATAGTGACGCCCTTTGCTGTTCTTGTAGTACATGAGCAGCACACACTTAACCACCATAGCAGCTTGCCGGACCATTGTATCTGTGGAGCACAAAACAGCAGTCAGCCTGATTAGAAATTTTAAAGAAGGCAGTGCTAGTTTAAAAGTTATGATCAGATAGCAATGGTGCATAAATTCCTACTCCCTCCATCCCATAATATAAGATGTTTTTGCAAGCTAACATAGTTTGCAAAAACGTCTTATATTGTGGGACGGACGGAGTATTATTCAGCAAACATAAGTTATTTCCAAGTGAAACGCAGGGCAATGTTATCCGCTTCAAAAGAAAACAGAACACACAGATACACACATCGCCAAGTTCATGAAACGATGCAGTGAACACACGTCACTCATCGGTTCATAGGACCTAAAACTCTAATAGGAAAACCATTGGGTTGGAATGTCATGCTTTCTATTGATACAATATGATCGAAAGGATGTTCGAGTGCATCATAGAAAACCATAGGAGTTTTTCAAGATCTCATATTACAATCATATGGAATAATTTGAAGCAGAGAGGCCCCAAATGGTGAAATCATGCTGTGTGAGGGAAAAGAGAATACCATTCACCGCGATGAAAAATATAGCATGCCAGAATGGTGGTATTTCTTTTGGAGGAAGCATCACCAAAGGTCTAACAAGGTCATCATTCCTGTACCACCAGTAGACTCCAAACACATGAATGGTGAATACTATTACAATCCCGATAAGCATTGGCATTTTCCTCTCCCCCTGAAATAGGAAAAACAAATACAAGTGATAGATCAGCTGAAGATCTTGTTTAATTGACGTTCACCGCATTAACTTGAAGGAGAAACGACATGATAGTTACATTCTAGAGCACATATACATACCAAAACAATCTAAAGTGTTTCCAGCTCTTCTAAGCATGTGAGATCACTATGAGGACAATCAAATGGAATTATCTAAGCAATTTGACAATCGAATGGAGTTATCCCGGGCCCTGGTGTTAGGGATGTAGTGGCAGCACCAGTCTACCAACAAGCTTCCTCAATAGAAAAGACAGACCCGGTGCTAGAAGCTCCCAAGGGTTATACGAGGCAAGCATTACAGTGCAATGCAGAGAGGCTGCATCGAACCCAGGACCTCTTGGCACACAGCCTGCTTCTCAATGACGCATAAAATTGCTATGAGGCTAACTGCACAGTTACAAACACCAGCAATTTGTTTCATGAGCAACAGCTTAGTCCCGACCCTCGTGTGGCTAATTAAGAGTGTCGCCTTTCCTGGCGCCGAGCATGCGTGCAAGTCTAGCTAAGAGGCTTCAATAGTTCAGTGAGGTGCCAAATATACATCTATGTTTTGTTCTTCGTGTGCCATTTTGATAATAACTACTCAAGTAACCGCAAGGAGGTATGGTCATCATGGATTATTCTCAGAGTTGGAATAAATCGCCTTATAGGCTTAGACAACCGTTGGCGTTATCAATCACTCTTAGCTGTACACATTCATTTCCCAACACATGAAAGGACAACCAAATCCTTCATGTTACTTTTCAAATCAAACGATGAATGATGTGCACTTTTGGCGGGCACCGTGTTGCCAAATGTACATGGGCAGCCGCATATGCCCACATAAAGGCTCTGGCCAGCTCGCAATTTGTCTACTTACATCCTGACCCAAACCCAATGTAGCATATGTTCACTGGATTTGTCCACATAAAGGGTTTGCATTTGTTCGCTGGATTTACAGAGCAGCTGTGCATCATGATGTTACATATGCAAGAAGATATCGTCACATTTCTGCTGGCGATTGCTGAGCAACACTAACATGATCAACAATATGACATCCAAAGTTCCAAACTACCCTCTAGAAGCAGAACAATTAACCTCTATATACTAGAACAATAACAATAACGTTGATACACCAGATAAGAAGCACAAGCCCTTGAGAGCAGTCTGCTTGCCAGAACAATTAATTAATTAACCTGTAGAAGCAGAACAATCACGTTGACACACAAGGTAAGAAGCACAAACCTTGAGGGCGGTCTGCTTGCGCAAGATATCATTGGACTTGAACATGACAGCGGCAATCCAGATCATAACGAAGAAACCTACACAACATAAACCGAGTTGGAATGAGGAACCCGCCATCATCTTCTCACCAGCGACCATCCGCAGTATTTGGGCACAGCGCAACAAAATGGATCGAACCAAACTCGAATCACAATTCACGCTTATAGCGCCTGGTGGGGCAGGCAAACCCTCACGCTACGTAGAGAAGAAAGAGGTAGGTGTTGCACGCGGATTCGCGTACCTTGCAGGTGCTGGCGGATGAAGACGCCGAGCAGGAGCAGGGAGAAGGGCAGCGCGTGCTCCACCCACCTGGCCAGGCGCTGCACGTCGTAGCCCTGGTACGGCGAGTCCCCCCTCCCGCCGCTCCCGCCGCCCGCGCCAGCCTCGTCCCCCCGCGCGGCGGGGGCCTCCTCGTCCGCGGGCTGCTGGCCCCCCGCGTCTCCAGCGCCGCCGCCGGGCGCGTCGTCGGGCCCGGCGATCCGAATCGACACCTCCCCGTCGGCCCCCGCGCCGGGCTCCCCGCGCTGGGACCCGCCGCCGCTGCCGCCGCCGGCGGCGGCCTGGGCCCGCAGGACGCCCGAGGAGTACTCGAGCAGCGCGGAGAGCGGCGCGTGGATGAGGCCGGCGGGAGAGAAGCGCGCGGCGTAGCCCCCGTGCCCCGGCTGCGGCGGGGGAGGGGGCGGCGGGTCCATCGGGGCGGGCAGGCGTCGCCGTGCGATGGCGCGACCCGGTCACCGGCCGCGGTGCGGTGCGGTGGGGCGGAGGGGAAGAGGCGTGGACCGCGCTCGCAGCCGAGGCGAGGGGGGAAAGGAAAGGAAGGGGGTTTATGCCCTCGTTGCTTTGGATTTTGTGGGTAACAAACTGAGAGAGAATTCGATTGATCGTGTGGGCGATGCTCTCGTGTTTGGATTTTGTTCGTCTCGCCGGGTCTTCGCCCCGTCGCTTTGGATGGTCGTCTATTGGTATTTTGCTTGTGGGCGAGGGATTCGTCGGCGTCAAACAGACCAACCCCATCTTAGCAAAAAAAAAAAAAAACGACCAACCAAGACGTAGCTATCTAGGGGAATTCATGTTTGGTCAATTGTGCTCCCAAATTCAGATCACCCTAATACTGGTAATTATAGGCTAATACTGGTAATTTAGGGATTTCAAACAATCGGCGCTAGGGGGAGAGAGTGGCAAACTACCATGAATGAACTTATATTTTATATCATCACGATGGAGTATCATTATAACTAAAAAACTGAAAAACGCAGTTCGGATGAATCAAATACACCAGCAGACGAAACACTAACCAACTGAACATGCAAGGCGTCTGGAAAATGTATACTAAACGCCATCAGCATTGACCGGCGGATGAAACACTGCCCGACTAGGACGTCAGGAAATTATATTACTGGCAGGTCTAAGCATTAACAACGAATGAAAGGCTGGGAAGGCAAGAATCTTCTTGTACTCATCACAGAATGAATAACATTTTCTTTACACAGAAACATAATATCAACCATCCACAGCACAAATAATAATAAGCAGAACACCAACGGCAAAATACGTTGACAAAACGATTCAACAGGCCATTCATATCAGTACCATTCCAAAATAGATAATATCTTCCATAACAAGGTTCGACACAACATTCAGACAAAATAACATAGCACCACAGGCGCTTGGAATCTAAGTTGCAGACGGTAAAATAAGGATTGATAGAACTGATAGTCTTCTGCTAGATTATGCGGCAGACAGGAAAGCTTGTCCAGGGGCACGGTTCGCAAGGCGGCCATGGCATCCGAGCAGCTGCAAAGCCAGAGACAGAAACAATTAGTTGGTGCAGGGACAAAGGTTTCCAAAGGAAGAATAAAACAGAAATTCATCTACAAAACAATTGCCCTGAACAAAGTATTTCTACCTTAGCATTGACTCCATCAGGCAAGACCCTGCCCTCACTCTTGAACTTGAGGTAGTCATTGCGGTTGAACTTGGTGAAACCCCTGAAAGAAGAAGTGCAAATTAAAGATCTGGCACACAGAAATTTCAACACGCATATCATCTCAACACAAGAAACCATCTTCTGTGCCTACCACTTCCTGCTCTCAATGATCTTTTGGCGACCAGGGAACTTGAACTTGGCACGACGAAGAGCCTCAGTTGCATGGATGGCATTGTTGGGCTTGCACCGCACAGAAAGGAGGACCTGGCCAATGGCAACACGGGCACAGACTCCCTGCGGCTTCCCGAAAGCACCCCTCATACCAGTCTGGAGCCTATCAGCCCCAGCACACGAAAGCATCTTGTTGATACGGAGCACATGGAACGGGTGAACCCTGACCCTGAGGTGGAAGGCATCCTTTCCTGCATGCTTGGTCATGTACTTGTTGCAAGCAATACGGGCAGCCTCAAGTGCCTCACTGGACACATTCTCCTTCTCCCATGAGACAAGGTGAACACAGTGGGAGAACTCATCCACGCCCTTCTTCTTCATGCCAACATCATAGATCCTGATCTTAGGGTCAGGCACACCACGGCAGTACCTTGACTTGGGGTATGGCTTGTTCTTGATCTGCCGATAGCACCTTGCAGGTCCTGAACAGAGAATTTTGTCAATAAAAAGAACAAAATAACTAAATGCAGCAAACATCACAAAGAAAATAACTCAATCCAAGGAACATTGAAAAGAAAGTGCAACACATTAAGAGACTGCATCATTGCAGCTACTGAGAACAAACCATCTTAATTTGCACACATACCAAACTACATACGAGTAACATGTACAGATAGTTTCAACTTAAGATAAGGTACAATTGACATGCAAACAAGAGATAACTAACCACCATGATTCAGCATGAGCAGCTGGCGACCCAAACACGTTTTAACAGGGAATGCAAAACATTGTGTAAGGTCTAACTAGACAGAATAAACTACTAATTCAGATTTACAGGAAACCATTGACCATAAAACCAATTTGCACAAATTCCAAACTACATACGAGTAACATGTACAAATAGTTTCAACTAAAGATAAGGTACCATTGACATGCAAACAAGAGATAACTAACCACCATGATTCAGCATGAGCAGCTGGTGACCCAAGCACGTTTTAACAGGGAATGCAAAACATTGTGTAAGGTCTAACTGACAGAACAAACTACTAATTCAGATTTACGGGAAACCATTGACCATAAAAACGTATCAACAGGGGCAGTGTTATGAGTGATACGAATAACTTAGAAGCAATAGCATACAGATATTAATTCTCTAGCAAACTAGACATGAAAGAGCAGAGGAATTACTAACATTCAAGAAGCCTAGAGCATTTTTTTTCTGGCACCATTACAGAAACAGATCTTTAAATGAAAGGAACAGAGGATGAACCCGCGGCTTGTACTAGTCAAATATTATTTCGAATCACCACAAGAGAACATCTACGGGCATGAATTCGTCTTCCCAAATCATCCAGACAAAAACTAGATTAACATCGGGAGCAACACATGTGACAGGTTCCGCGCGGTTACGACGGATCTAGACCAGATTCACACGCAACAGCGCCGATTCAAACGATTGCACGAACCATAGCTACGACCAGACGAACGCTAAACCAGGTCAACATACGGAAAGACGAGAGAGAGAGGGTAATCGCGTGCTTACTTCTCCCCATGGCGACGGCGGCTCGAGGCAGGCGGCTGCTGCGGCGGCGGCGGCGGGGGCGGGAGGGGACGGAGGAGCTGCGATTAGGGTTTGGTGCGGATCGACGGGGCCGCTTATATAGAGGTGCGGATTGGGAATGGGTTGCTTTCCAGGGGTTTCCGCGTGGAGGTGGTGCTATTGGACTTGGACTGTCCATGTTGGGTTTTGCGTCATGCGTGACCGGAGCTGTTGGGCCTGAGGACAAATTAGTCCAGCCCAGCTAGCATCAGAAGGTTGGGTAAGGCTTTTTTGGGCACCCTATGTCTCGCCTTCAGCGAGAGGGGAGGAACCCCTCAATATGGGCTAGCCCACAAGCACGGAAGGCCATAACCTTTTTTCGTTTTTTTTTACGTTTTCTGTTTCTTTTTTGCTTTTTTTACTTTTTTATACTTTAAAATATTGTAAGTGTATATATTATAATAAACACTCTATTAAAACATTTTAAAAATGTTGAATTATTTGAAAAAATATAGAGCAAGTATTTGAAAACTGTTGAAAAAGTATTTGAAAATGTTGAAAAAGTATTTTTAAAAATATTGATTGTGTATATAAAAATGATAATCAATCATTTGAAAAACATGTTAGACAGGTATTTAAAAAATGTTGAACAAGTATTTCAAAAAATGTTTCAACAAGTATTTGAATGGTGTTGAACAAGTATTTGAAAAGTGTTGATCATGTGTATAAAAATGTTGAACAAGTATTTGAATAATGTTGAACATGTATTTGAAAAAATGTTTATCATGCGTATAAAAATGTTCAATAAATATTTGAAAAATGATAAAAAAACTAATTAAAAAATGTTAAACAAGTATTTTAAAAAATGTTGATCATGTATATAAGAATGTAGAATGAAAACAAATCAGAGAAGAAAAAAATTCAACTAGCATTTGAATAATGTTGAACTAGTATTTGACAAAATGTTGATCATGTGCATAAAAATATTGAAGGGGTATTTAAAAATGTTGAACGAGTATTTGAAAAAATGTTGATCATGTATATAAAAATATTAAACAGGTATTTGAAAATGTTAAATGAGTATTTGAAAAGAATGTTGATCTTGTATAAAAGAATGTAGAAAAAACAAAAAGAAAGAAAAGAAAAAACTTGAAAATGAAAAAAAAGGAGAAGAAAAAAGAAATAAAAGAACATAAAACGAAAAACAAAGAAAAGAACAAAAAGAAAACCTACTCAGATCGCCTCTAACCACTAACTGGAAGCTAGCGCAAGGGTGACCAGCGTTCTTCTATCGTCGCGGACCAGGGTTCGAGTCCTTGGTGGCGCTCCGATTCTTCTCCATTTTTTCAATCTTCGAATGCTCTCGCATCCTTAAGACGAAAAATAGGCCATCAAATGCTATCATCTTTCTATCTATAACTATTAATAAAAAAAACTAGCAAAAATGCCCGTACATTGCAACGAAAAAAGAATGCACTATTCACATCTTTTTTTAACATGACGCCCTTCTGTGTGACCCTCTATCCTCCTTCATGGTTGTCACTGACATTGATAGTAGTGCCTGAAACAACTGTTGTGATTTGTTACGGAGCAAAGCAAAGGCTACTAGAAATGAATAGCGCATGTTTATTAACATAAATTCCTATCATTAATAATAAATAGCACATAGGTTATCAATAGTACAATCAAATTTTGCGACCTTTTAATGTAACTAAATGTTTTTGCTTGCTAACAAAATAACTTCAAGATTATGACAAAAATTAATGATTTTCCTCAATAAAGAATCAAACCATTACATGAGCAACCAATTGGATTTCTCCACTTTCACTTTATTTAAAATTTATAGAATAAAAACATGATATGAAAAAGATCGAGTTTGCTGTCTAGTATGGTATGTGTTGGCACAACTTCGTTCTAGCATGAGCGCGTCATGGTGCTCTACTTTAAATTCCCATCTGGATGGGCCGGAATAATTTGGCCCCAATGTTTCCATCAACCTTGCCATCACCACCAACTTGTCTTCAAACCTTGTCTTCTTCCCACCATAGCATCCTAGTAAGGAGAAAGTGCCACATAACTACATAAATGTGCCACCTTAAAAATCTAGAGATCTGAATAGTGCACCAAACTTCAGAATGGGACTTGGAGCTGGAGCACTCGTTGCTGGAACTATGATGTTTGGTGAAACCCTCTTACGAGGTCCAAGTTTTCATGGTGCTACACGCCGGCGACATGAAGGTGGAGCATGTCGTTGATGATAGCACTACCTCCCAACTTCTTGGCGTTGATGAGGTCTCCCAGCCAGACCACGCACCTGGTGGCGTCCCCCTTGGAGCTGCTCCTCATGTTGGTGTGCGTGTATGCGAGCAGTTGCGAGTGCACTGTGTCGTGCACCAGGTAGCTCCTCCATCCGTCGGAATCCCTGAAAGAAATTTCAGATCTTCAACTAATAATTAGGAATAATTGTGTGAGAGTTGCAGATTCCTCGCCGTCACAAGCCGCCGCCGCTGCTCACGTGTAGCTTGCCCCCTAACGACCGGATCCAGCCATTCATCGCCACAACCTGCCCCTCGCCGCGGATCCTGTCCGCCTCAGACCACTTCACACCGCCGCTCGCGTGTACCTCGCCGCCATCGATTGAATCCAGCCATCCGTCGCCAGAACCTGCCCCACACCGCGGATCCTGACCGTTTCCTTGCATCGCCTCAAGCCACGGCGCCCTCTTCATCGTGCCCTGTTGCGTTGACTCGACTACATCATGATAACCCCCAAGTGCAAGAAATCATCATAGCAATTTCCAAAGGTGGAAGTGATAAGTATGGAGTGTTGAACCCACAAGGAGCTAAAGGTAAGAGCAATATTCTCTCAATTCCTATCTGCCACTAATACAACTCTACGTACGTTGAACGTTTGCTTCCAACTAGGAACGAGAAATAAAACTACGTTGTGGGTATGAAGAGAATAGCTTTGTATGGCATCGGAGAACTAAAATATAAAAATAGGTGTTGTTATCATAAAGTTAGAATATATTACAATGTATTACAAATAGAGTGTGGAATAATGATGGGTCGGTGTGCGGAATTGTCCTAGGCAATTATTAACAAGATCAGTAATCATTATTGCAATTTTATATGAGGGAGAGGCATAAGCTAACATACTTTCTCTACTTGGGTCATATGCACTTATGATTGGAACTCTAGAAAGCATCTGCAACTACTAAAGATCATTAAGGTAAAACCCAACCATAGCATTAAAGCATCAAGTCTCCTTTATCCCATACGCAACAACCCACCTACTCGGGTTTATGCTTCTGTCACTCAAGCAACCCACTATAAGTGAATCATGAACGTATTGCAACACCCTACAGCGGGAATCCCTCACGCTTGCGCGACACGGAGAGCACCATAGGACAGCACCAATAATAAAGCATGCAACTCAAACCAATCTAGATCATCAATCAACCCATAAGACAAAGGGAATCTACTCAAAACATCATAGGATGGCAACACATCATTAGATCATAATATGTGGCATAAAGCACCATGTTCAAGTAGGGGATTACAACGGGGTGCGGGAGAATGGACCGCTAAAAGAAGATGAGGATGGTGATGAAGAAGGTGATGTTGATGAAGACGATCATCACGATGATGGTTCCCCGGTGGCACTTCGGCACCACCGGGAGAGAGGGGGAGAGGGTCTCCCCCTTGTGCCTCCTCCTCCATGGCCTCCCCCCGAGGTGGGGAGAGATTCTCCCCCTGGTCCTTGGCCTCCATGGTGATGATGGCCCCTCCGTCTTCCTCCTCCATGGTCTCTGGCGATGGTGACCCCCTTCGACAGGGTGCCGGAGAGGGCCAAGATTGGTTTTTCGTGGCTGTGGAGGCTTGCGGCGGCGGAACTCGTGATCTAGGTTTCTTTTCGGGGGTTTCTGTATTTATAAGAATAGTTGGCGTAGGAATCACGTCAGGGGAGTGCTTGAGGGGTCCACAAGCCAGGGGCGCGCCCTAGGGGGCGCCCTCGTGGCTTGTGGCTGCCTCGGGACTCCTCTCCGGTATCTTTTTGCTCCATTATTTTTCATATTTTCCAAAAATATTCTTCGTAGTTTTTCAGCCCATTCCGAGAACTTTTACTTCTGCACAAAAACAACACCAAGGTAGTTGTGCTGAAAACAATGTTAGTCTGGGTTAGTTCTAATAAAATAATACCGGAATCATATAGAATTATTGTAAACATGGCATGTATACTTCATAAATTATAGATACGTTGGAGACGTATCAGCATCCCCAAGCTTAATTCCTGCTCGTCCTCGAGTAGGTAAATGATAAAAGAAATAATTTATGAAGTGTGAATGCTAGCATAGTGCATAAATTTGATCAATGGTAGTTCCAAACACTTTTTCTAGCATCATTCTATATCATGAACAGTAGCTCATCTCATAAAACTTCTCATGATTAAGTAACATGCTATTCTTTCGGTCACCAAACAACTGCAATTCATCTTATTTTCAGGAAGGGTCTATGTAAGAGCTTTGATTTAGCAAATTCCACACACTCAACTATCATATAGTCTTCCATGATTATTGACACTCAAAGCATATTTTTAGAACAAATAGCATCCATCAAACACAGAGAAAGATAGGGGCTTAAAGTTTCGCCTCCCAACTTATTTATCATGTAGATAATTGTCAACAATAATAACTCATGATCAAATATATTTGTATGGATATATATATATTTGGAGCTTTCCCCACCACATGATGCTTGCCAACTAATACTTTGAGGTTGGAATAAGAAGTTAACTCAACAAGAATAGTAAACAACATGAAAGTAAATAGATTGGCCCTTCAAAGAGGGAAGAAGTGATTTGCATATGTGCTAGAGCTCGAGCTTTTAAAACAGAGATGAATAATAATTTTGAGCGGTATGCTTTCATTGTCAACATAACAACCGAGAGATCTCGGTATCCTCCATGCTAGATACATTATAGGCGGTTCCCAAACATAATGGTAAAGTTTTTACGCCCCTCCACCGATCAATCACACTCCACGGCAAGCCGAATCCACGGGTACCGTCCATACAAACAACAATCTTGGGGGAGTTTTGTTTCATTATATTTTGATTTGATTTTTTAGCATGGAACTGGGCATCCCAAATACCAACCACTTTCTCGTGAATGATAGTGAATCAACACATATCATGAGAATAACCCACCTGACATGGAAGATAATGACAACCCTAGTCACTACATGAGCGATTCGAGCATACAAAACAGAATATTATTTGAAGGTTTAGAGTTTGGCACATGCAAATTTACTTGGAACGGCAGGTAAATACCGCATATAGGTAGATATAGTGGACTCTCATGGCAAGAAACTGTGTTTAAGGTTTTTTTTTCATGCACAAGTAGTATCTCTACTTAGTATGAAGTGTTGGCTAGAAAAAGGTTCTAAACAAGCACCACATGTCGGAGGATCCATAACAATATAACTTCTATGCAAATATACCCAAATATAACTCAATAAGTTGTCTTCCTTGTCCAACTTCAACTAATTTGCTCAAGTTTGAAAATAATTAATGCGTCTCACAATCATAGAAGATGTCCAAGATAGTATATTTATATGTGGAATCTCTCTTACTTCAATATTCTTTCATGAATTGTTCAAGTGACCAATGCGGTGTTTGCTAACTTTCAATAGATTTTACCACCTATACTTCTTATATGTTAAGTCATTACTCCCCATGGGATAAGCATTTAAAACATATATAATTTCAGATTTATGATGTTCAATTCATTCAAGTATTTACTCATAGGATATAAATGAAGCACGAGAGTAAATGACAAAACTACTTCAAAACATATAAGTGAAGATCAATGGGTAGTCAGACAATTAAGTAGCTATGTGAGGACTTTCTCCCTCTATATCAATAAAGATTTTCATATCTGAGTATTTTATTTAAACAACAAGCAAAATAAAAACAGCACTCCAATAATAGGACGTGTCATGTGAACGAATTAAAAGTTAGGCTCAACATAGGCTAACCGATAGTTGACGAAGAGAGGTGGGATCCGTAGCATCCCCAAGCTTAAATGCTTGAGAGTTCTTGAAATATTTACTTGGGATGCCTTGGGAATCCCCAATCTTAAACTTTTGTATCTCGTTCAATCCTATCATGTTTTCACCTATTCTCAAAAACTTCATCCACACAGAACTCGAAAAGAACTCGCGAGATAGGTTAGTACACACAATAATAAATCAACTCTTCATGTACTGACAAGACAAGTTGTATAATAATTTTAAAACATCATCTATTGTTTACTATAGTTTCCACAATTTATATCTACCAATATAGGCTATGGAAACTATAGGATAAGTAGATAACAAAACTATGACAGCAATTTGTCCAAACAAAACAGTCTGTAGCAATTTATGAAAACAGTGTACTTTTGTAACTCAAAAAATTATGAAAATTTAGGACATGCTATAAAGATAGTATGAAAACACTGTGTAAAAATTTCAGAAACTTTCGACATTCCAGTAAAATATGAAAATTCAAACACTACATCAAGAGTTTCTGTTTTTACACAGCACACATCAAACCATGCAATGCAAGCATCCTAATGCAATTCTTGGAACCTTTTTATTGAAAAGAAAATTATAAATAAACACCTAACAGAAATCAACAAAATAAAATTATGCTCCAAGCAAAACTCATATTATGATGAATAAAAATATTTCTCTAAGTAAGATTACTGATAGCGTTGGAGACGAAAGAGGGGATGGTTTCGGGGCATCCTCAAGCTTAGGCACTCGAGTCTTCCATGGATATTAACTTGGGGGTGCCTTGGGCATCCCCAAGCTTAGTTTATTGTCACTCCTTGTTCTCCTCATATCGGTATCTCACCCAAAACTTGAAAACTTCAATCACACAAAACTTAACGGAACTTCGTGAGAAGGGTTAGTGTAATAAAGATAGATAATGCACTTAGGTATTGTCAAGAGTCAAGACAAGATTCATAATTGTTACCACATGATACATATTGTATTATATCATTCCCATAATTTTTACTACTGAATATAAGCTACGGGGCACTAAAATAAGCAAACTATGCATGCAAAACAGAATCTGCCAAAAACAGAACACTCTGTGAAGATCTGTAGTATAGCCATACTTCACTGTCTCTAAAAATTCTGAAAAATGAGGACAACCAGAAGAATTTGTATATCAAGACTGTGTAAAAAATTCAGATAATTATCACGCTCCAGTAAAAAAATGAAAATTCCTGTACTAGAGTCAAAAGTTTCTATTTTGGTTCAGCATCAATTCTACTCATCTTGCGAGTCATCCCAAAGGCTTTACTTGGCACTTTATTGAAATAAAAGACACAAAACATGATTACTACAATAGCTTATGTTGGGTAACATAGTAATTTCAAAAAAAACTACGCTTCACAAGGATCTATCTAGGAGAATCCAGCAACGAGCAATAGGGTAGAGCATCTCCATACCTTTGAAGATCGCTAAGCGGAAGCGTTACTAGAATGCGGTTGATGGAGTCATACTCGTAACAATTCAGATCGCGGAAGATTCTGATCTAAGCGCCGAACAACGGTGCCTCCGCGTTCAACACACGTGCATCCTAGTGACGTCTCCTACGCCTTGATCCAACAAGGAGAGAGGAGAGATTGAGGAAGATCTCCGGCAGCACGATGGCGTGGTGACGATGGAGCTGCTGGTACTCCGACAGGGCTTCGCCAAGCGCTACGGAGGACGACAGGGAGGAGGAGTAGGGCTGCGCCAAGAGAGAGAGAGATAAATTGTGTGTGCAGCCCCAAAACCCCTTGGGTTTATATAGGAGGAGGGTGCACCACCCCTAGGGTTTCCACCCTAGGTGGTGCGGCAACCCTAGATGGGGAGGGCCGACGGCCAAGTGGAGGAGGGGCGGCGCCCAAGGCAGCCCCCACACCTAGGGTTTGCCCCCCTTGACTCTCTCTTGCGCATTGGGTTGAGGTGGGAGGCACACCAACCCATCTAGGGGCTGGTTCCCTTCCACTCTTGGCCCACTTAGCCTTTCGGGGCTGGTGGCCCTTCCCGGTGGATCCCAGAACCCTTCCGATGGTCCCGGTACATTACCGATGATCTCCAAAACTCTTCCGGTGATCATAACTCCACTTCCTATATATGAATCTTTACCTCCAGACTATACCGGAACTCCTCGTAACGTCCGGGATCTCATCCGGGACTCCGAACAACCTTCGGTAACCACGTATACTATTCCCATAATAACCCTAGCGTCATCGAACCTTAAGTGTGTAGACCCTGCGGGTTCGGGAGACATGCATACATGACCGAGACACCTCTCCGGTCAATAACCAATAGCGGGGTCTGGATATCCATGTTGGTTCCCGCATGTTCCACGACGATCTCATCAGATGAACCACAATGTCGGGGATTTAATCAATCCCGTATGCAATTCCCTTTGTCTATCGGTATGATACTTGCCCGAGATTCGATCATCAGTATCCCTATACCTGTTCGATATCGTTACCGGCAAGTCTCTTTACTCGTTCCGTTATACATCATCCCGTGGCTAACTCCTTAGTCACATTGAGCTCATTATGATGATGGATTACCAAGTGGGCCCAGAGATACCTCTCCATCACACGGAGTGACAAATCCCACTCTCGATTCGTACCAACCCAACAGACACTTTCGGAGATACCTGTAGTGCACCTTTATAATCACCCAGTTACGTTGTGACGTTTGATACACCCAAAGAACTCCTACGGTATCTAGGAGTTGCATAACCTCATGGTCTAAGGAAATGATACTTGACATTAGAAAAGCTTTAGCAGACGAATAATGCAATCTAGTGCTATGCTTAGGATTGGGTCTTGTCCATCAAATCATTCCCCAATGATGTGATCCCGTTATCAATGACATCCAATGTCCATGATCAGGAAACCATGATCATCTATTGATCAACAAGCTAGCCAACTAGAGGCTCACTAGGGACACATTGTGATCTATATATTCACACTTGTATTACGGTTTCTGGTTAATACAATTATAACATGAATAATAGACAATTATCATGAACTAGGAAATATAATAATAAACACTTTATTATTGCCTCTAGGGCATATTTCCAACAGTCTCCCACTTTCACTAGAGTCAATAATCTAGTTACATTGTGATGAATCGAACACCCATAGAGTTCTGGTGCTGATCATGTTTCGCTTGTGGAAGAGGTTTAGTCAACGGATCTGCGACATTCACATCCATGTGTACTTTACAAATATCTATATCTCCATCCTGGATGTATCCATGAATGGAGTTGAAACGGCGCTTGATGTGCTTGGTCTTCTTGTGAAACCTGGGCTCGCAATGGCAATAGCACCAGTGTTGTCACAAAAGAGAGTCATCGGGCCCGACGCACTGAGAATAACTCCTAGGTCAGTGATGAACTCTTTCATCCAGACTCCTTCTTGTGCTGTTTCCGAAGCAGCTATGTACTCCGCTTCACATGTAGATGCCGCCACGACGCTTTGCTTGCAACTGCACCAGCTGACTGCCCCACCATTCAAAATGTACACGTATCCGGTTTGTGACTTGCAGTCATCCGGATCTGTGTCGAAGCTAGCATCGACGTAACCCTTTACAACGAGCTCTTTGGCACCTCCATAAACAAGAAACATATCTTTAGTCCTTTTCACATACTTAAGGATGTTCTTGACCGTTGTCCAGTGAGCCACTCCTGGATCACTCTCGTACCTCCCTATCAAACTTATGGCAAGGTTCACATCACGTCTGGTACACATCATGACGTACATAATTGTCAGACCCTGTTTTTACTACCACTTTCTCTGCATGCAAAAATCTGAGCTTGTTAAATTTTTTTCGAAACTAATGATGTGAGTGCCATGATTGTCATTGTATGCTTGTGTGTTTGATCATGTGATGATAAAAACCTCATTTTCAATATTGAGTTGTTTCCAAAAACCCTATTCTTATTTCCGATTAAGTTACAAACCCTACTTTGAGTTGCACTACATGCCCTTGATGGCAAGGGGTGTTCTTACCCAAAGTTGGTGATCTGATTTTATAATATTTTTGTAACCCAAAACCACCAAAGTAATTATTTTTAGAATTATTTTCCTAATTAAATTGCATGTCCATTTTTTAGGCCAGAATTGGTATTCTTACTTGGAAAAATACTTTTCTGACTTAGAAAAATCTGATTAAATTTGGAGATGATCAAAAGGACATATATTTTCTATACATAAGATTTTAAACCCTATTTGTATTATAATTATTTAAGTAAAACCCTGAAAACCATATCTGTTTGTTTTGACCTTTTGAAATATTTCCAAAGGAAATATTCTCAATAAAATCCTAGAAAATTCCAGTAGTATCCCTAAGACATATTTGGTGTCCAAATAAAGAATCACCTTGATCCAAGGTGATTAAGGACCCAAAATAACCTTAAAACCCTTTCTATCCAGGTTGGAGTTAGAGCAACTCTACATAGCAAAGTTTGTCCTATGATGCTGAAACTTTGCAGGAGTGCCTAATACCTCAAATGAGGGTTCCACACCAAAATTGAGATTTGTAGGACTTAGTTTACCCACACTCTCTTTGGAAGGGACAGATCTGGTCAAATGGTGGTGTTTTCAAGTTTACAAAGCTAAGCTTGTCCAATGGAGCTCAAACTTGGTGAAACCCCATCTTTTAGCACCAAACCCAAACTTGTTAAGTTGCAGCACCAGCGGTGGGGTGCAACCCCCTCAAACCACTGCCGAGCACCTTCTGACATATGGGTAAAAGCCCCTTTAACCCATAGCTAAACCCAACCCCTTTGCTCCAAACTCTTAGATTAGGTGGCCAGTATCAATGCCCAACCCCAGTCAACTGGCCCATCACTGGTTCAAAGTAGTAATGACAAAAACTCCAATCTAAGCTTTTGTTCAAAGCTGACAGCACTAGTATTTCTTGTCTCCCTTGACGAGCCGAAGCTCCCACGAGACCCAAACGGCTAGCCACACTCCCAGCCAGTGCCAGGACATGTTAGACACGTCCAAAGTGCCTCAGAGCGCACCAGCATGCCGTGGCATGCCAAAACTGCACTCTGGGCGCGCTACAGGAAGCCACCGAGGTGGGGGCGATGCTCTCGGCCAGTTTGAGCCTCCCCCGAGGTGTCCAATCTCTTCCCCGACAACCCCTCCGCATCGAGCAACCCCCAGGGCCCCTCCTCTCCCACGCTAGAGCTCGTGCGATGCGTGCCCGCGCGCACCAGAACCGGCCAAGGTTGCACGGCCATGGATGCTCGACTCCCCTCTCCCTCTCTCTGCTGCACATGGTTCTGGTGGTCCAAAACCACGTCCTAAGACCGTGGTTTCGACCCCAGCTCCTCCCTGCACCCCCATGCGCGCCACGGTGAGTCACTGGCGCTCCTGAATCGGCTCACCGTCGCGGGCCTATAAATAGCCTTCCCCCTCGCTCCTGCACCCCTCAGATAGCTTTGCCACGACCATTAGCACCTCCCTAGCCACCCCAGCAAGCCAGCAGAGCCCCGGTGCTGGAGATCGACCGAGGCCCCTCCGCCTCGGAGCTCCGGTCGATCTCCGGCTACACGACGGCTCCTGCATCGCCCGACACACCAAACTAATCCCCTCAACCCCAGGAAGCTTTCCCCCAACTCGCCCGAGCATTTACGTGCCCCTGGCTACCTCCTCGACCACCTCCTGAAACTCCTCCGCCGCGGCCTCCTCGTCGTCGGTGAACCTGTGCCTCTCCGTCGTTGTTCCGACCACCAGCAGGTAGGCGGCGACGAGCCAATCCCATTTTTGTCCTCGTTGGGGCTTGAGAACGTCGGCAGCCTCGCCGGCATGCTCCTCCTCCTCTCTGGCCAGAGGTAGGAGACGACCCCGACAGGTGTGCCCCACATGTCGGTGGCCCAACCTCCTCCCCCGTGCCGCCCCCAGCCGCTGACTGCAGGGCCTCGCACGTCAGATTCAAACCTGACGGTGCGCGCGCCTCGACAAGGTGTCGGCTGGCCTTGGGCCGGCCCAGTTCCAGGCCGAGCCAGGCCAGGGAACTTAGCCCTTTTTCTTTTGTTTTTAAAATCTGTTTTCTACGATTTTTATAAAAATATTTAACCAGTGTAAAAATATAATTTTCCACTATTATTCTTCTAAAAATGTGTAGTATTTAATGAGACCAATGGATGAATTTTTCAACAACTATTCTGTTTTACAATAATAAAAAGGACTAAATTGGAATAGTTTTGCTTCTGTTTGGTTGATTTTAAAAATGTTCCTTCATTGGAATCAGGGGAAAATATTTTTCAAAATAACAACTTAGATTTATCAGTAATATAGAACATTTTTAAAATAACTTTGTGATCTGTTTTTCAGTGAGCTATTTCTTATTTATTCTTTTTACGACGATAGAAAATCTGTGTGACGAGGGAATCGGAGCGGAAGACCTCGAAGACCCCAGATACCTAGCAGACCAAGGCAAGCAACCCTTTGACCATGACTGAGCATTTGTTATGTTGCATGTTAAAATAGCAAGTATTTCCGTTGCATATGATCATAAGTGTCGGTAAATCATTCGATGTGATGTTACCGATGGCTCCTCCGGAGCACATGCATTGAGCTTGACCCTACCCCTTTTTGAGGATCATGCTATCATCATGTTGACAAGTAATACTAGAATAATAGCATGAGCATGTTGTTGGTATAAGTCAAGAGTTTATGAAAACCCCGCCGGGTGCCACTAATGCCCGAGGGTGATGATGAGCAAGGTGGCCACTTTTGGTGAAGTGGTGCACCAGGTATTTTGAGTGAGTATGGTTTTGGAAATGGGATTAGATTTATGATGTGTCGACCATCCCAACCTTACCAGTACGACCACGTTACCCCTTATGGGACGGGGCTATGTTGATTACTCTGGTCGGTGCTAGCAAAGAGCCACATTAGTAGTGGCGGGAGTGATGTGTGGTCACTCTCGTGATGGGGTCGTGCCAGGTAGGACGACTATGCCATTTTTATGAGTTCCAAGCACACCGTTGGTCCCCGCATGGTTGGTACCGTCCAGAGTGAGTGCTCGTAAGACGTACAACATGTGGGCTGGGTACCAATCGAGTGGAACCTCTTTGTCTAGTATCGTCAGGGAAAATGCATTGATCGGGTACTTACCTCGGGTATGTTATATATCACGAGTCGTGGATGACACAGAAGTTTCCCGAATCTCGTGGGTCCAGCATACTACATGTGCAGAGTGTAAAACTATTTGAATAGCCGTGTCCATGGTCAAGGACAGTTGGGTAATCCTGCTTAAACTACGTCCAGTTGTTTTCGCATAAACTAAGTGTGTGTGAGTTGTGATAAAAATGTGTTATTATGAAAGTAATGATATGACTAAGTTTGGTGACTTGGCATATAGGGTGAACCCGGATGGTTCAACCCTCGACAGATATATTAATACCTGCAACCTGTTCTTCAAAAGTAATTCTTTAATTTGATGCATATTCATGATCATTCCACCAAGATGAGTTACACCAAAGATGCATGATATTGTTATCCTTCACTTTCATTGTTCATATCATGGACGGTTTGCGAGTACATTCAAAAGTACTCATTGGCTTGCCACTGGTTATATTATTGACCAGACATGGAAGGACCGGAGTTTGGAGATGAGTACGTCTTCAGAGACGCCCGTGCGAACTAGGACGCTCCCAAGTCAGAATGCCTGTCGGTGTAGGCTTGATGGCATGGGAACCCGCTTAGCCCCTATGATTTCCGCTATTAGATGTATCAGTATGATTTGGCCTTAGGCCCTGTTTGTGAACTTGACCATTCGGTCATGTGTTGTAATAATCGGTATTCGGATGTAAGACTCTTTTATTCGGTATCTGTGTTCGGTGAGCATTGATCTCTGGGATCACTGAGCACGGCGATCTCGACTCGTAAGTCAGGGTCCCCACAGAGCTGGTATCAGAGCCATCCTGACTATAGGAAGGCTTAGGTAGCATGGACGATAACAAAGACGACTAGTGCACATAGACCTTAACCTGAGATTCTGCACCCACTAAAAACTTTCTAACCCCTCTCCTCTACATCTTGTAGATGGCCGCTGTACCTGAGATGCTTCTGGAGACGGGCTTTCCTCTACTTTTGAGTGATAGCCTCGAGAAGTGCCAAGTACGCCGCACGCCCATCTTCCTCTACCACGAGCACTGGGTCAACGCCGACACTAAGGAATATCACGTGGACGTGATAGTGAAGGCTAATGACTCCCCGACTAGTTGGTTCTTTGAAGGGACACAGATGGAAGATTTGATGTTGGCAGTGGAGATAGCAGCATGAGAAGCACTCGTGCGACTCCGCGACATCCTTCCCGAGATGGCTGACAAGCCAGCTACTCGTCACCTACCCTTTGTTAAGGAGGGGATAGACGGGAGTTGGATACTCAACCCATCATCCGAGGACGGGACGCCACAGAGGTTTCAGACCTACTTCAGTCTCTCCTCCGACACTTTGACGCACCTTTTGATCAAAGAGTCAACTAAGATTCGCCAAGAGCTGCACCAAGTCAAGGACCTTCTTCGCACGGAGAAGATGAAGAACCGCAAGGTGAAGAAGGAAGGAGCACCTGAAGGACCACCTGGTTTTGCTTTTCGAGGAGGAATACCACCACTTCAGGCCACTCCTCTTCAGAGTCGTCGCCTGACTGCGGAAGAATACACCAAACTCTTCGCTACCTTGCCAACCAAGAGACGCCGTGATGGTCTGCTTCTCCTACCCCTTCAAGGAAGGGAAGCACTCATGAAGATGAAGATGAAGATGAAGACGAAGATCCCGCAGAACCCGCCTATGAGACCGTGCAGTCTGCCGCTTAGCATGAGTAGTGTAGCCAATTAGGAGTACTCCCCGAGCGTAGGAGTTCATGTATCGGTTCAGTGAACCACGAGTGTTGTGTAAGCATGTTGGATGCAAGTCGCATTCTGCCTTAGGCAGCTTGTGAGCGACTATATCGCTAGTTTCAATCTAATGCATTAGCTCTTCAAAACATTTGTTTAAAAAATTCACACTAGCACAACACCACACCCCCTCTTTACTAGAGCATCATCCCTTATGATTCCGCCAGTGTGGCAAATTGACTTGTCTACTCCCCTGACATGATGGTGAATGCTACTCGCAATAGCACCTTTGGCAACCCCGGCTCTGCCTCTTCGGGTCAGCAGCAGGGAACCGGAGGGGAAGCTCAAGATGGAGATCACCACGAGCAGCAAGACAATGCTCCACCGCCACCGCCTCCTCCTAAAAGTTTGACTATGGCCCAGTTCCTTCAAGCTCTTCGAGAGGAACGTCAAGCCAACAATGCTGCTATTCAGCAGCTGGCTCAAGCCTTGGTGAACAACCCACCGCAAAATGGGAATGGCAATGGTCGCTCTACTCTCTCTGAGTTCATGCGGACTACGCCACCCAATTCACGGAGACGACTGAACCATTGGTTGCCGATGACTGGATCCGTACAATCAAAGACCTTCTCGCGCTGGTTAAATGCACTGATGATCATGAGAAGGTTCTCTATGCTTCTCACTGTCTCGGTGGCACTGCCAGAGCTTGGTGGGATGGATTCCAGATCATGCGAGCATGGCAAGTCATCACTTGGGCTGTGTTTAAAGATGGATTCCGCGCTGCTCACATTCCTCCTGGAATGATGACCATTAAGAAGCGGGATTTCCGAGCCTTAAGGCAAGGCAGTGGATCCGTTAAGGAGTATTTGCAGAAGTTCAACCTCCTGTCAAGATACGCACCTGAAGACGTCAACACTGAGGCCGCCAAAGTGGAACACTTTATGGAAGGACTACATCAGTCACTCTAGTATCAGCTGGTTGTTTGTGAATGCCGGACCTTTAGCGATCTGGTTCATAAGGCTCTTATGTTGGAAGACAAGCATCGTGCTATGGACGACACCCGTAAGTGCAAGCTAATGGGTAGTGGAGGACAGAGTAACCCGAAGCCACGCCCACGGCAGTCAGCTCCAGCAAGACCCAACTATCAGCAGTAGCAGTACAAGTATCCAACATTCCGCCAGAACTACCAGCCTAAGTAGCAAGTCAACACCAAGCCAGCAATCAACCCGCCGAACAACAGCGGAGTCAAGACCAATCTTCCCGCGCAAGTTATCTATTTTGGATGTGGACAGATAGGGCACTGTTCCAAATAGTGTCCCAATAAGAAGCCCGACGCACCGTGCCCCAATGCACCAAATCCAGGCCAAGGAGCACCAGGCAGGAATCAGGCTCTCCGCAATCAGCAGTACCACAACAAAGGGCGGATTAATCATATCTCCGCAGAAGAGGCGTAGGAAGACCCGGACTGCATTCTGGGTACGTTCCTCGTCAACTCTACCCCAGCAACAGTATTGTTTGATTGTGGTGCTTCGCATTCTTTTGTTACACAAAGATTTGCGAAAAAATGTGGTTTTAAAACGTACCCTGCTTCGCGGGCATATGGCAATTCAAACCCCGAGAGCAGTATTGAGGACAAACCTAGGATGTAGGAAGGTTGGGATAGTTATCAATGGGACGAGCTTCTTAGCAGATCTCATTGTGCTTAAGTCGCAAGGCCTAGAAGTAATTCTCGGCATGGATTGGTTGGCCAAGCATCAAAGCATCTTGGATTGTGCCAAAAGGGCCATTACCATGACAAGCGACCAAGGGGTCAAAGTGAAGTATGTCTCTAAGCCAGTACCCGCTCGAGTGCCACGGGTTAATAGCCTGTCATAGGTAGAACTCGATCAAGTGTCAATAGTCTGTGAGTACCCGGACGTCTTTCCTGATGAGCTACCAGGGATGCCTCCTGACCAAGACATCGAGTTCATCATTGAGCTCATGCCTGGATCAAGGCCTATCTATAAGAAGCCTTACAGGATGGGATCCGAAGAGCTAGTGGAGTTGAAGAAGCAACTGGATGAGCAACTCATGAAAGGGTTTATTCGCCCGAGTGCGTCACCTTGGGGATCACCTGTTCTCTTCGTGTCCAAGAAGGATGGAACCATCAGACTCTGCGTAGATTACCGTTCTCTTAATGAGGTCACGATCAAGAACAAGTACCCACTCCCCAAGATTGAAGACTTGTTTGATCAGCTAAATGGAGCTAAGGTACTCTCCAAGATCAATCTCCGATCTGGGTACTACCAATTGAAGATCCGACCCGAAGACATACCCAAGACTGCGTTCGTGACCCGGTACGGTCTGTACGAATGCACCGTCATGTCTTTTGGACTAACTAATGCCCCCGCCTACTTCATGTACCTCATGAACAAGGTCTTCATGGAATACCTGGACAAGTTTGTCGTCGTATTCATCGATGACACATTAATCTTTTTGAAGTCCGAAGAAGAGCATGAGCAACACTTAAGGTTAGTGTTGGAGAAGCTTCGAGAGCACTAACTTTATGCCAAATTCAGCAAGTGCCAATTTTGGCTACACGAAGTTGTATTCTTGGGTCATACCATGACAGCAAGTGGATTGGCAGTTGATCCCTCCAAGATTACTTCGGTAACCAACTGGGAATCACCAGTTTATGTGAAGGAAGTCAGGAGCTTCCTCGGACTCGCGGGATATGACCGCAAGTTCATAGAAGGATTCTCCCACATCGCTCGACCTATGACTCAGCTCTTGAAGAAAGGCAGGAAGATCGAATGGACGCCGGAGTGTGAAGCAAGCTTCCAAGAATTGAAGAAGAGACTAACTAACGCCCCGGTATTGTCCACTCCAGATATCAGCAAGGAGTTTGTGATATATTGTGATGCCTCCAGGACCGGGCTCGGTGGGGTTCTAATGCAGGATGGCAGAGTTGTGGTGTATCTGTCATGACAACTGCGCCCGCATGAGGAGAATTATACCACCCATGATCTTGAATTGGCAGAAGTAGTGCATGCCCTGAAGATGTGGTGACATTACCTTCTGGGGAAGCGATGTGAAATATACACTGACCACAAAAGTCTGAAGTATATCTTCACCCAAAGGGAATTGAATATGAGGCAATGAAGATGGTTGGAGTTAATGAAAGACTACGACCTCAGCATTCAATATCACCCCAGTAAGGCCAATGTAGTGGCTGATGCCTGATACGTCCATTTTGCATCATGTTTTTGTTGAGGCATAATTTATGCGTAAGTAATTTTGGTGATTGATGACAGTACCGTACAGGACTAATCGTGTGTGTCAAGGTTTCAGGCAACATTCGTCAACGGCACAAGACGACACGACTCCTCTCTTCGGGAACGGAAGCACGGCGCTATCCTAGATTCTCTTCATCTGAGTCATAGGAAAGCCGTACTATTAAGAGGGGATCCGTAGTGGAAAGGTTTGGGTGGAATCTATCTTAGCACACGCACACCTCTATTTTCTCCCTTTCCTTTATCCTTGGAGTGGCCCTCGCCTGTTTGTTCTTTGCGTCTCGGCAAAATGGTCCCCAGCGGTAGTACCGCTGGTCCCAGCGGTAGTACCGCTGGACTACCAGCGGTAGTACCGCCGTATCCAGCGGTAGTACCGCTGGCTGGCAGTAGTACCGCCCCTGTGCAGCGGTAGTACCGCTGGCCAGCGGTAGTACCGCCCCTGGTCAACGGTAGTACCGCTCCAGGTGCCCTGTTCCACCTGCCTAGCGGTAGTTCGTGGACGGACCCTTTTGCGAAGACTTTCTCGGCGGTAGTAGTGTTTATACACTACCAAGGGCCAGCGGTAGTACCGCTGCTCCAGCGGTAGTACCGCTGGAAGCCCCAGCGGTAGTACCGCTGCATGCAGCAGTAGTACCGCCAGACAGCGGTAGTACCGCTCCTTCCCAGCGGTAGTACCGCTGGATCTCGGGCAGAGAGTGGGAAAACGGTCTGAATTTTCCCCCCACTATATAAAGGGTTCTTCTAGCTGAGGAACCCTATCTCTTACCTCTCTAAGCTCCATTGTTGCTCCACAAGCTTAAAAGTGCCCGATCTCTCTCCCTAGCCAATCAAACTTGTTGATTCTTTAGGGATTGGTTGAGAAGGCCTAGATTCACACTTCCACCGAGAGAAAAGTTGATTCCCCCACCTATCCCTTGCGGATCTTGTTACTCTTGGGTGTTTGAGCATCCTAGACGGTTGAGGTCACCTCGAAGCCATATTCCATTGTGGTGAAGCTTCGTGGTCTTGTTGGGAGCCTCCAAGCTTTGTGTGGAGTTGCCCCAACCTTGTTTGTAAAGGTTCGGTCGCCGCCTTCAAGGGCACCTATAGTGGAATCACGGTACCTTGCATCGTGCGAGGGCGTGAGGAGAATACGGTGGCCTTAGTGGCTTTTTGGGGAGCATTGTGCCTCCACACCGCTCCAACGGAGACGTACTTCCTGTCAAAGGGAAGGAACTTCGGTAACACATCCTCGTCTCCATCGGTTCCACTTGTGGTTATCTCTATCCTTTACTTTGTGTTTGCTTTCGCGTGTGACTATATCTTAGTAGTCTTAATAGCTCTCGTTGTTAGCTTCTATAGGGTTCACCTCATTGTCATATTATTTGTGAACCCGTATAGTGTTTACCTTAACTTGCTAAGATTAATTAAAAAGTGGTCGTTGTCTATTCACCCCCCCCTCTAGCCAACCATATCGATCCTTTCAATTGGTATCAGAGCCACGTCTCTTTATTAAGGGTCTAACCACCCGAAGAGTATGGAAGGCGAAGAGGAAGTGAACCATGGGCAACCCGAGGGCATGGACTTGACTTCGGTCACAAGGGACGACTTGAATACGGCTATGGCAGCCCTCAAGACGTCCTTGACGAGCGAAGTCAAAACCATGCTTAAGGAATTAATTGATGGTCTTAGAAGTTCACCCGAACCGGCTTTAGTGGTTAAACCCACCATTTCCGATTCGGAGGCCAACTCCTCTAAGGAAGCGGCTAAAGGTATGCAAACTGCTTCACCTCACGAAAAGGATGGGAGTGGAACACATGCCTCTGTTCCACCTCCCATGACTTATGGAGGACCCGTTCTCGCACCTCGTCTTAATCCTGTTGGTCCTCCTCCTAAACTTGTGAAAGGTGACTTTGCTAACTGGGTATTTTCTATTAAGTCTCATTTGAATCACAGCTCAACAAACTTGTGGAGAATTATCGAGCAAGGATATTACCCCCATGACCCAAGCAACCTCACTCCAAGAGAAGATGCAGACAATCAATATAATCACTCTGCGCTGTTTATCCTTCAGTCTGCTGTGCCACCTGAAGATCTTCCCCACTTACGTCCCTTCACATTGGCCAAGGATTGTTGGGAGCATATTATGGTGTTGTATAAGGGAAGCTCAAGTATTCAACGATCCAACTATGAAGTGATACTTGATCAGGCCGATGAGTTTGTGATGAAGGAAGAAGAGGACCCTCGTGATCTCTATCGGAGGGTGACTGCTATTGCCGTGGCACTAAAGGATCATGGAAGTAAGGATGTGGATGACACTTGGGTCAAACGCAAGTTCCTCAAAGCCATCATGCCTTTCAACAAAGCCATGTCATCTGTCATTCGTCAGCGGCCAGACTTTCACTCTTTGTCTTCCAGTGAAGTGTTGGATGAGTTCATTGCAATGTCAATCATGAACGAAACTGCCGACAATGCACTTGCTCGTGTCCGATCAAAAACCGCTTCACCCAAACTTGCGTTGAAAGCAAGAGTAATGCTTGAAGAAGAAGAAGAAGATGAGGAAGAGGAGAGCTGCCCGGAAGACACAAAGTATGCCTATCATGAGCACATGGCTCTTGCATCAAGGCAATTCTGGGGAAATAAAAGGAACTCAAGACCAACCTTCAACAAGAACAACTCAAGTGGTTTCAAACCCAAACAACGAGTAAGGACATGCTATAACTGTGGCAACGTGAGTCACTTCGTGGCAGAATGTCCATATGAGAAGAGAGAAGACAATGGAGGCAAGCTCATTCGCAAAGACAGAACCAAATCATTTCCAATCAAGAACAACTTTGTGAAGAAACCTCACCCAAAAGGAATGGTGGCCCTGGAGGAGTATCCTTCTGATGATGATGATGATGATGATACAGTGGCAACGGCAACTGTTGCTATAGCCACTACCCCTTCCCAGAAGGTGTCTCTTTTCAACGCCCCCAACGAGAACCACATCACCAAGTGCCTCATGGCAAAAGGTACCAATCAGGTAACTTCTATCATTAAGACCAACATTACTTCTACTCCTTCATTGTTAAATTGTGTAGAAGATAGTGATGTTGGAGAACTTAATGAACATGATCTTGATAAGTTTCTATGCACTATTAAGGGAGAAACCAAGAAGCATTTTGTTGCTCTCTTGGAACAATTGGGTGAGGCCACTGACCTTATTGAGTCTCATGAGGAGACCATCTCCGAGCTTCATGGACATAGTCGTGACTATGCCGATGAAATTGCCGAATTATCTAGTACTCTTGAAGAAGAGCGCACTCTTCGTTTGGCTCTTGAGGAGTCATATAACGATGACTGCACTAAAATGCAAAAGAAACTGGATCATGATGTTGTTCTTACTCGCATGCTTAAATCTGAAAAGTATGCTCTTGAGGTTGGCCGTGACAGACTCAAAGAAGAGTTTGACATACTTGACAAGGCCCACAAAGCCTTGAAAGGTGCTCATTTCGCTCTGAAAGAGTCTCATGATCAACTCCAAGCAAAGCTTACCAAGGAGATCTCTACTTGTCCTCCCTTTGTGCTAATTGATAATACTTGTGCAACTAACCCTTGTTGTGAGCATGTTCATCTTGTGGAAGAAAATGCCAAGTTAAAGGAGAAACTTGAGAAGGGCCTTGTGTCATGCAGACAAGGTGAGAAGAGTCTGAACGATCTCTTGAGCACTCAAAAGGGTGTTGTAGGAAAGGAAGGAATTGGACTTACCTCCAAGTCAAAAGGTAAAAGAAAGAACAAGAACAAACGATCTCTCACCCTCATGGACATCTTTGTCAAGGAGGGTGAGGGTACTCAGAAGGTGAACAGGAACGAGGTGGACTATGGGAACCTCAAGAAGGGCAAAGCCGCTCCTACTAACACAGCCGGCAAACTCAATTCCTCTTATGTGTTATGTTGTGCTAGTGATGGGCATGTTTATGCCAGATTTATTGGTTCCTACGATGAAGATATTGAATGGGCTATCTGGGTTCCTAAGACCCTTGTCTCTAACATGAAAGGACCCATTAAAAAATGGGTACCTAAAACCAAGCCTTGATCTATTGCAGGAGTTTGCTTCCGGTGGGGTGTCATGGTTGCTCGATAGTGGAGCAACAAATCATATGACCGGAAGCAAGGACTTAGTGGTGGATGTGCACCCTTCTCCATCTATGCCCACCCATGTCCAATTCGCTGATGCATCCTCGTCAAAGGTATTGGGATTTGGTAAGGTGGTCGTCTCTCAAGATTTGTCTATTGAGAAGGTCATGCTTGTTGAGTCTCTTGCCTACAATTTACTTTCCGTTCGTCAACTTGCAATCATGGGTTTTTCCACATTCTTTAATCTTGACACTGTGGTCCTCCTAAGGAGCAAGACTCTTAAAGTAGCCTATGTTGGACATGTCGAAAATGGTCTCTATGTGGTAAACTTTTCAAAGCGACCCACTAAGACTGCGACATGTCTAATGGCTAAAGTTGACGTGGGCTGGCTCTGGCATCGCCGTTTAGCTCATGTCAATATGAGGTCTTTGCAAAGTCTTCTGACAGGGGACCATGTTCGTGGACTAACAAATGTGAGCTTTGCTAAAGATCGTGTTTGCAGTGCTTGCATTGAAGGAAAAATTCATGAAACTGCTCATCGTCCATCAACTCTTATCTACACTAAGAGGCCATTGGAACTTCTTCACATGGATCTGTTTGGTCCTCCAACATTTGATAGTCTTGGAGGCAGAAAGTATTGCTTAGTAATTGTTGACGACTACTCAAGATATACCTGGGTATATTTCTTCAAAAGGAAGAGTGAAACTCAACAAACGGTTATCAACTTTGCCAATGAAGCGCAACGTCAACATGAAGCAAAGATCTTGATGATTAGGAGTGACAACGGCACCGAGTTCAAGAACTACACCCTAGATGAGTTTCTAGGTGATGAGGGGATAAAGCACCAATATTCTGCACCATACACCCCTCAGCAAAACGGCGTGGCAGAAAGGAAGAACCGGACCTTGATAGACGCGGCAAGAACAATGATGGCAGAATTCAAATCTCCATACAACTTCTGGGCAGAAGCCATCAACACAGCATGTCATGCGTCCAATCGGCTCTACATCCGCAAAGGCTTGAACAAGACTCCGTATGAGATTCTAACTGGAAACAAACCCAATCTCAAGTACTTCCGGGTATTCGGTTGTAAGTGTTTCATTCTCAAAAAGGGAGCTCGGTTAGCTAAATTTGATTCTAGAGCACATGAGGGTATCTTTGTTGGTTATGCTACAAACTCTCATGCTTACCGTGTCCTCAACAAGTCCACCGGACTAATTGAGGAGACGTGTAATGTAGAGTTTGACGAAAATAATGGCTCCCAAGTGGAGCAAAGTGGTCTTTGTGATATAGGTGATGAAATTCCTCCCGAAGCCATAAGAAGAATGGGGATTGGTCAAATACTCCCCATTGAGGAACCCCTTGTGGCCGAAGGAGAAGGACAATGCTCTACTCAAGTGGAGCCATCACCCCCACAAACCCCACACGCTTCCGATGAACAAAGAGAAGACTCTCAACAAGTTGATCAAGCTCTCGGTCAAGATCACTTGCCTAACAATGGTGATGTGCCCCATGATATTCAAGCACTACCCCAAGACCCCGAACCTACTCATGATCAAGATCAAGTGCAACCCCGAGATCTAGAACAAGTAGAAGCACAAGATCAAGATCAAGAGCAACCACTAATACAAGATCAAACTAGTGAACCTGCTCAAGTCGAAGGACAAGATGATCAGGAGACTGTCTCACAATTCCCGTCTGGAGCTCCAACAACCGGCTCAAGACGCAAGGGCAAACAGAAGCAACAAGTCGATGCTCCCCCGTTATCTAATGAAGAACTCTTGGAGCGCCGAGCAGCCAAGCATGCGAACAAGCTGAGAGTCAAGTCACATCTTATGAAGAATGTCCTTGGCAGCTTAAAAAAGGGAGTATCCACTCGTCAACAGCTTTGGAATTATTGTGAGCATCACGCGTTTGTCTCGTATTGTGAACCTCAACAGGTACAGGAAGCGCTCGATGATGAGGATTGGCTTATGGCCATGCACGAAGAACTTAACAACTTCGAGCGCAACCAAGTCTGGGATTTAGTGCCTCGGCCAACGGAGGAACATAATGTCATCGGGACCAAATGGATATTCAAGAACAAGCAAGATGCAAATGGAATTGTGATTCGAAACAAAGCAAGATTGGTGGCTCAAGGCTACTCCCAAGTCGAGGGTATCGACTACGGTGAAACCTTTGCCCCTGTCGCTCGTCTAGAATCTATTCGCATGCTACTTGCTTTTGCTTCTCATCATAACTTCAAATTACAGCAAATGGATGTGAAAAGTGCATTTCTTAATGGTCCTTTAAATGAGTTGGTATATGTCAAACAACCCCCGGGATTCGAACATCCCAAGCTCCCAAATCATGTGTACAAACTCAATAAGGCACTCTATGGTCTTAAACAAGCCCCACGCGCGTGGTATGAGTACCTTACTGAGTTGTTACAAGATCGTGGGTTTGAAATTGGGAAGATTGATCCCACTCTTTTTACTAAGAGGGTTAAAGGGGATTTATTCATATGCCAACTATATGTTGATGATATTATCTTTGGCTCTCCTAACACTTCATTCAATGAAGATTTGCCGCGCTAATGACTGAGAAGTTTGAGATGTCCATGATGGGAGAGTTGAAGTTTTTCCTCGGATTCGAGATTAAGCAAGGTCTAGAAGGGACATTCATCAAACAAGCCAAGTACACTCAATACATGCTCAAACGGTTCGAGCTCGAAGATGTCAAACCGGTCAAGTTTCCCATGCCAACCAGATGCAAGCTTGACAGTGATCCCAATGGTAAAGCAGTGGATCAAAAGGTATACCGCTCCATGATTGGATCCCTCCTTTACCTTTGTGCATCTAGACCGGATATTATGTTGAGTGTAGGGATATGTGCACGGTTTCAATCCGCACCAAAAGAAAGTCATTACATGGCTGTCAAACGAATCTTTCGATATTTGGCTCATACCCCAAACTTTGGCCTCTGGTATCCCAAAGGAGCAAACTTCAATCTAGTTGGCTATTCTGACTCAGACTGGGCTGGAGATTGTGTGGAGAGGAAGTCAACATCTGGAGGGTGCCAATTCCTTGGTCGCTCTTTGGTAAGTTGGTCGTCAAAGAAGCAGAACTGTGTCTCCTTATCATCCACCGAAGCTGAGTATGTGGCAGCTGCAAGTTGTTGTGCACAATTGCTATGGATGAGGCAAACTTTAAAGGATTATGGTGTCACTTGTGACAAAGTGCCTCTTCTATGTGACAATCAAAGCGCCATCAAGATCTCCCTCAACCCAGTGCAACATAGCAAAACCAAACATATTGATATTCGTCATCACTTCATCCGCGAACATATCAAGCTAGGTGATATTGAGGTTCATTTCATTCACACTGAAGAGCAACTTGCAGATATTTTCACCAAGCCACTTGATGAAGCAAGGTTCCGGGAGTTAAGGCACGAGCTAAATATCATTGATTCGAGTAATGTGGATTGAAACTAGGCATATTGCACCTCACTTCACATTTCATCTTGGTCTAGATGTAGGCATGGACATAGGGGGAGTGTTGTTCTCTCAATGAACTCTCCCTCCCCCCATTATGCGTAAATCAATCTAGTCTTTCACTTTAGCCATTTTCAAATGGCACTTGTGCCTCAAAGACGAGCATTGGTCATGAACCCAAGGATAATTCTTCGCGGTGTCATACCATTGTCTCAAACATAGGTGGCCTCGGCCACCGCCCCTCCATCCTCTCTTACGTATAAAGGAGAGGATATACTATGACAAGTCGATACCTCTTCTTAGAAGTCATCCCTTTTTTCCTCACTTGTCATATGCCCAAGTTTTCCCGCCTTCCCAAGCCGCGTTGAAACATGTACAGCGGTACTACCGCCAGGGTAGCGGTACTACCGCCAGGACCCCCAGCGGTACTACCGCCAGGGGTAGCGGTACTACCGCCAGGACCCCAGCGGTACTACCGCCAGAGTTCAAAATTTAACTCGGCCGGCCGGAATATTTCTAGGGTTTCGAGGGGGAGCGGTACTACCGCCAGGGGAGCGGTACTACCGCCAGGACCCCCCCGCGGTACTACCGCTGCACCCCAGCGGTACTACCGCTGGACCCAGCGGTACTACCGCTGCCTATACCCCTTGGGCTATATAAAGGGAGGGGGAGCCCGATTTTCAATCTATTTCTTCTTCCTCGCGGCTCCTCCCTCCCCTACCCCGAAAACCTGCTGCTTGGATCTTTCTTGGAGGAGCTCCCTCTTCCCGTTGGTGTGGACGGGCTGATTTACTTCTTCTTCCTCCTCCAAAGCCATGAATCCCGGTAACAAAAGCTCCTCCCCTCTTCTATTTGGTTGTTTTTCGTGTTCTAGGGTTAGGAGCATTGGGGATTGTATTCATTCTGTTGATCCAATGGCTGGTTGCTAAGATTGCTGCCGTGGTTTATGGTTTCATCGTCTTAGATCGGATAGTTGAACCTTTTCATTTAGATCTAAAACGTGCTCTCTATCTTGCCTATGCATGTTTGTACCTCGTATTACTATGTGTTCCTTTTGACAATAGGGCTGATGGATACGTATTAATGATTATATATTCAGTCCATGCCCTAGAATACGAGTTTTATATGTTTAGATCTGACAGTCAAACCCCAGCGGTACTACCGCCAGGACCCAGCGGTACTACCGCCAGAGGTAGCGGTAGTACCGCTTTGACCCCAAGCGGTACTACCGCCAGGACTGGCGGTACTACCGCCGGGACTCCCAGCGGTACTACCGCCAGGGCCGACGGTACTACCGCCAGGTGTGGCGGTACTACCGCCAGGAGCATTCACGGTGTTTTCTCCTTGGGCTTAGCAATGCATGTTTTCTTTTGTTTCTTTTCTCTGCACTTTCAAGATTCATTGCCTTGACTTTTCGTGTTGCCTCTTTTTCGCTTTATGGTCTGTGTCACAGGTGGCTCTGCTCGCCGTTCGAACCCCCCACGGGACACGGCATCCAAACAGTTTCGCAACACAGAGGCGCCCGAGGGGTCTGCCACGTCTGGTCTCCCCCCTAAGAAGAAGTCCTTCAAGAAGGTTGCCCACAAGGACAAGAGGGTGAACATCCGAGCAATGTCTCCTAAAGAGTTTCTGCAGTTTCGCACCAAGAACCACTATCTCCAGGAGAGGGAGACGATCGAGGGAGTTGAAAATGTCTGGGTTAAGGACCATTGCAGGATTTATCGAGATGTCATTGGAAGCTTCAAGAAGAACTACGTCTCTGTCCAGTGGATTGATTTGGCACATCTTCAGCGGCATACAGATTACTTTGGTGATGCTCTTGCTTTGATTGACAAGATGGGGCTCAAAAACATCATCACCTTCAAGACAGATTTTGATCCCACGGCAGTTGCTCAGTTCTACGTCACTGTTCATTTCTCCCATGATGACCAGCGCTCCATGGTTTGGATGACTGGGTCACAGAAGATGACTGGTTCCTGGTCAGAGTTCATGCAGTTCTTGCACATTGATTTTCAGGGTGCTGACACCCCTCTTGGGCTGCGTCCTCACGCTCCAGTCCCCGCTGATAAGGGCCTTGCAAAGGACAGACTGTAGCAACTATATCTGAGGAAGGGGGTGCTTCCCAAGCACCTGGACATTATGCACCGCATCTTTCGGAACACCCTCTTCCCTCGGAGTGGTAACTTTGATGAGGTCCATGGCGTCTTGGCTGAGATGTTGTTACTATGTGAGGAGGCTATGTCTGTGGAGTCTACTCAATTGGATATTGCAGATGTGATGTTCACCGAACTATGGAACTGCATCATCAATCGTAAGGTCCCTATCTACGGGCCTTACCTGTTTGCTTACATCTGCCACAAGTGGCAACAGGCATTTCCGGGTGAGGTGCTCTACGCACAGTCTGACTATATTGTGCATGACCCAATCAAGCTGCGCATCAAGGATAAGTGGACCAACCCATCTTCCTCCTCTCAGCAAATGGACACAGATACAGAGACCGCTGCTGGTAGAGGACCTGCCTCTCAGCCCCGCTCGTCTGCCATGCCATCTTGGGCTATCAAGTTGCAGGCCAAGATGAAGACTCTCTTCTGTATGCAGGCCAAGGGTCAGTATCAGTCACACGTGGCTGAGAAGCAGAGCCGCCAGAGGCATAAGCGTGTTCTCAGGACCTTGGATGTGGACATCTCCAGTGGCTCAGAGGACGACATCACGCCGGAGGCCACCTGGATGCAGGCTCAGGGGTACCAGTGGTCGGGTGATGAGGCGGAAGATGAGGAGGAGACTGACCAGGAGGGGACCGATGAGTCTGGTGATCCGGAGGACGAGGAGTAGCTACCTGTGACATTAGGTGTGCCCCTTTTTGGTGTCTTGTGCCAAAGGGGGAGAGAGTCTAGGGATTTGATTTCTTTCGAACTTTGCATTGCTTTGCTGATTTGCTTTGAACTTGGTTCGCTTTGTTTGCTATCGTGTGTGAGACATGATCTACCCTATGTGAGTTTAGATTTATTTCCATCATATGCTGTGAGTCATATGTCATATATATCCATCCTTTTTATTCTCATATTATTTTCCATGCAAATCCGGTATTGTCATCAATCCACCAAAAAGGGGGAGATTGTTGAGGCATAATTTATGCGTAAGTAATTTTGGTGATTGATGACAGTACCGTACAGGACTAATCGTGTGTGTCAAGGTTTCAGGCAACATTCGTCAACGGCACAAGACGACACGACTCCTCTCTTCGGGAACGGAAGCACGGCGCTATCCTAGATTCTCTTCATCTGAGTCATAGGAAAGCCGTACTATTAAGAGGGGATCCGTAGTGGAAAGGTTTGGGTGGAATCTATCTTAGCACACGCACACCTCTATTTTCTCCCTTTCCTTTATCCTTGGAGTGGCCCTCGCCTGTTTGTTCTTTGCGTCTCGGCAAAATGGTCCCCAGCGGTAGTACCGCTGGACTACCAGCGGTAGTACCGCCGTATCCAGCGGTAGTACCGCTGGCTGGCGGTAGTACCGCCCCTGTGCAGCGGTAGTACCGCTGGCCAGCGGTAGTACCGCCCCTGGTCAACGGTAGTACCACTCCAGGTGCCCTGTTCCACCTGCCTAGCGGTAGTTCGTGGACGGACCCTTTTGCGAAGACTTTCTCGGCGGTAGTAGTGTTTATACACTACCAAGGGCCAGCGGTAGTACCGCTGCTCCAGCGGTAGTACCGCTGGAAGCCCCAGCGGTAGTACCGCTGCATGCAGCGGTAGTACCGCCAGACAGCGGTAGTACCGCTCCTTCCCAGCGGTAGTACCGCTGGATCTCGGGCAGAGAGTGGGAAAACGGTCTGAATTTTCCCCCCACTATATAAAGGGTTCTTCTAGCTGAGGAACCCTATCTCTTACCTCTCTAAGCTCCATTGTTGCTCCACAAGCTTAAAAGTGCCCGATCTCTCTCCCTAGCCAATCAAACTTGTTGATTCTTTAGGGATTGGTTGAGAAGGCCTAGATTCACACTTCCACCGAGAGAAAAGTTGATTCCCCCACCTATCCCTTGCGGATCTTGTTACTCTTGGGTGTTTGAGCATCCTAGACGGTTGAGGTCACCTCGAAGCCATATTCCATTGTGGTGAAGCTTCGTGGTCTTGTTGGGAGCCTCCAAGCTTTGTGTGGAGTTGCCCCAACCTTGTTTGTAAAGGTTCGGTCGCCGCCTTCAAGGGCACCTATAGTGGAATCACGGTACCTTGCATCGTGCGAGGGCGTGAGGAGAATACGGTGGCCTTAGTGGCTTTTTGGGGAGCATTGTGCCTCCACACCGCTCCAACGGAGACGTACTTCCTGTCAAAGGGAAGGAACTTCGGTAACACATCCTCGTCTCCATCGGTTCCACTTGTGGTTATCTCTATCCTTTACTTTGTGTTTGCTTTCGCGTGTGACTATATCTTAGTAGTCTTAATAGCTCTCGTTGTTAGCTTCTATAGGGTTCACCTCATTGTCATATTATTTGTGAACCCGTATAGTGTTTACCTTAACTTGCTAAGATTAATTAAAAAGTGGTCGTTGTCTATTCACCCCCCCCTCTAGCCAACCATATCGATCCTTTCAGTTTTCATGTTGATATTTATCGCTTCTTGGGCTGTTATTTCACTTCACGATACAATTCTTATGCCTTTCTGTATTTTTTTGCAAGGTTTACATGAAGAGGGAGAATACCGGCAGCTGGAATTCAGGCCTGAAAGTGGAGCAAAGTTGGGATACCTATTCTGCGCAACTCCAAACGCCGTAAAAATCAACGAGGATTTTTTTCCTGATTTATAAAAAATACTAGGCCGAAGAAGCACCAAAGGGGCGCCAGGGGTTGGCCACAAGCCTGCACGGTGCGGCCACCCCCCAGGTCGCGCCATGAGGGCTTGTGGGAAGTGTGCTGGCCCACTTGCCCCCCTCTTCAGCTGAATGGTTTCGTCCAAGAAAAAATCGAGGAGGAGCTTTTTCGTGGTTTCGCGGCCGCCACGAGGCGGAACTTGAGTAGAACCAATCTAGAGCTCTGGCAGGACGATCCTGCCGGGGAAACTTCCCTCCCGGAGGGGGAAATCGTCGCCATCGTCGTCACCAACACTCCTCTCATCGGAGGGGACTCATCACCATCAACATCTTCATCAACACCATCTCATCTCCAAACCCCTAGTTCATCACTTGTAACCAATCTCCGTCTCGCGACTCCGATTGGTATTTGTAAGGTTGCTAGTAGTGTTGATTACTCTTTGTAGTTGACGCTAGTTGGATTATTTGGTGGAAGAGTTTATGTTCAAATCCTTGATGCTACTCATTACCTCTCTGGTCATGAATATGATTATGCTTTGTGAGTAGTTACTTTTGTTCCTGAGGATATGGGATAAGTCATGCTAATAGTAGTCATGTGAATTTGGTATTCGTTCGGTAATTTGATGTGTTGTATGTTGTTTTTCCTCTAGTGGTGTTATGTGAACGTCGACTACATAACACTTCACCATTATTTGGGCCTAGAGGAAGGCATTGGGAAGTAGTAAGTAGATGATGGGTTGCTAGAGTGACAGAAGCTTAAACCCTAGTTTATGCGTTACTTCGTAAGGGGCTGATTTGGATCCACTAGTTTAATGCTATGGTTAGACTTTGTCTTAATTCTTCTTTCGTAGTTGCGGATGCTTGCGAGAGGGGTTAATCATAAGTGGGATGCTTGTCCAAGTAAGGGCAGTACCCAAGCGCTGGTCCACCCTCATATCAAACTATCAAAGTAACGAACTCGAATCATATGAACATGATGAAAACTAGCATGACAGAAATTCCCGTGTGTCCTCGGGAGCGTTTTTCCTCCTATAAGACTTTGTCCAGGCTTGTCCCTAGCTACAAAAGGGATTGGGCCACTTTGCTGCATCGTTGCTACTTTTGTTACTTGTTGCTTGCTACGAATCATCTCACCACACAATCACTTGTTACCGACAATTTGAGTGCGTGCAGATTTTACCTTGGTGAAAACCACTTGTCAGATCCTTCTGCTCCTCATTGGGTTCGACACTCTTACTTATCGAAAGGATTACGATTGATCCCCTATACTTGTGGGTCATCAAGACTCTTTTCTGGCGCCGTTGCTGGGGAGTGAAGCGCCTTTGGTAAGTGGAACTTGGTAAGGAAACATTCATATAGTGTGCTGAAATTTGTTGTCACTTGTCACTATGGATACTAATCCTTTGAGGGGCTTGTTCGGGATATCTTCACCTCGAACGGAAGCAGAAAGAGTTGCTCCTCAACCTGCTGCACCTACTGAAAATATTTGCTTTGAATTTCCTTCGGGTATGCTTGAGAAACTGGTGGCTAATCCTTTTACACGAGATGGAACATCACATCCAGACTTGCATCTAATCTATGTAGATGAAGTTTGTTGTTTATTTAAGCTTGCAGGTTTGCCCGAGGATGAGGTCAATAAGAAGGTCTTTCCTTTATCTTTGAAGGATAAGGCATTGACATGGTATAGGCTATGTGATGATACTGGATCATGGGACTACAATCGGTTGAAATTGGAATTTCATCAAAAGTTTTATCCTATGCATTTAGTACATCATGATCGGAATTATATTTATAATTTTTTGCCTCGTGATAGAGAAAGCATCGCTCAAGCTTGGGGGAGGCTTAAATCAATGTTATATTCATGCCCCAATCATGAGCTCTCGAGAGAAATTATCATTCAGAACTTCCATGCTCGACTTTCTCATGATGATCACACCATGCTTGACACTTCTTGTACCGGTTCTTTGATGAAGAGAGATATTGACTTCAAATGGAATTTATTGGAGATAATTAAACGCAACTCTGAAGTTTGGGAGCTTGAAGAAGGTAAGGATTCAGGTATGAATTTCACATTTGATTGCGTTAAATCCTTTGCTGAGACAAATACTTTTGTGACTTTAGCGCTAAGTATGGACTTGACTCTGAGATAGTAGCTTCATTGTGTGAATCCTTTGCTGCCCATATTGATCTCCCCAAAGAGAAGTGGTTTAAATATCATCCTCCTTTAGAAGTCAATATAGTAAAACCCACTCCAGTTGAAGAGAAAGTCATTGCCTATAATGATCGTGTGGTTCCCAGTGCTTACATTGAGAAACCACCTTTCCCTGTTAGGATAAAGGATCATTCTAAAGCTTCAACTATGATACGTAGAGGCTACATTAGAACACCTACACCCCCTGAGCAAATTAGAGTTGAACCTAGCATTGCTATTATCAAAGATCTTCTGTCCGACGATGTTGAGGGACATAATATTCACTTCTGTGAAGATGCTACAAGAATTGCTAAACCTCACGCTAGAGACAAACATAGGCCTGTTGTTGGCACGCCTGTGGTGTCTGTTAAGATAGGAGATCATTGTTATCATGGTTTATGTGATGTGGGTGCTAGTGTTAGTGCAATACCTCAATCCTTATACGATGAAATCAAAGACGAGATTGCACCTGTTGAGATAGAGCCTATTGATGTCACTATTCAGCTTGCCAATAGAGATACTATCTGCCCTGTGGGATGTGTTAGGGATGTTGAAGTCTTGTGTGGTAAAACAAAGTATCCTGTTGATTTCCTCGTTCTTGCTACTGCACAAGATAGCTTTTGTCCCATCATATTTGGCAGACTTTTCCTCAATACCATCAATGTTCATATTGACTGTGAGAAGCAAACTGTCACTGTTGGCTTTGAAGGTGTGTCACATGAGTTCAATTTCTCCAAGTTTGGTAGACAACCTCATGAAAAGGAGTTGCCTAGTAAGGATGAAACTATTGCCTTAGCTTCTATTGCCGTACCTCCTACTGATCCCTTAGAGCAATACTTGCTTGAGCATGAAAATGATATGCATATGGATGAAAGGGATGAGATAGATAGAGTTATCTTAGAACAATATCCTATCCTTAAGAATAACTTGCCTGTTGAACTGCTTGGGGATCCACCCCCACCAAAGGGTGATCCTGTGTTCGAGCTTAAACAGTTGCAAGATACTCTTAAGTATGCTTATCTGGATGAAAAAGAGATATATCGTGTCATAATTAGTGCTAGCCTCTCGGAGCATGAAGAAAAGAAGTTACTAAAAACTGTGAGGAAGCACCGTGCCGCTATTGGATATACTCTTGATGATCTTAAGGGCATTAGTCCCACTCTATGCCAGCACAAGATTAAAACTGATCCTGACTTCAAACCAGTTGCTGATCATCAAAGGAGATTGAATCCTAAGATGAAAGAAGTAGTAAGAAAAGAAATACTAAAGCTCCTGGAAGCGGGTATTATCTATCCTGTTGCTCATAGCGATTGGGGTGAGTCCGGTGCATTGTGTTCCTAAGAAGGGAGGCATTACCGTTGTCCCTAATGATAAGGATGAATTGATCCCACAGAGGATTATTACTGGCTATAGGATGGTGATCGATTTTAGGAAATTGAATAAAGCCACTAGGAAAGATCATTACCCTTTGCCTTTTATCGACCAAATGCTAGAAAGGCTGTCTAAACACACACACTTCTGCTTTCTAGATGGTTATTCTGGTTTGTCCCAAATACGAGTTGCACAATTTGATCAGGAGAAAACCACTTTCACCTGCCCTTTCGGTACCTTTGCTTATAGACGTATGCCTTTTGGCTTATGTAATGCACCTGCCACCTTTCAAAGATGTATGATGGCTATATTCTCTGACTTCTGTGAAAAGATTATCGAGGTTTTCATGGATGACTTCTCCATTTACGGGTCTTCCTTTGATGATTGCCTCAGCAACCTTGATCGAGTCTTACAAAGATGTAAAGACACCAATCTTGTCTTGAATTGGGAGAAGTGCCACTTTATGGTTAATGAAGGCATCATCTTAGGACATTAAATTTCTGAAAGAGGTACTGAAGTCGATAAGGCTAAGGTTGATGCAATCGAGAAAATGCCATACCCCACAGATATCAAAGGTATAAGAAGTTTCCTTGGTCATGATGGTTTCTATAGAAGGTTCATTAAAGACTTCTCTAGGATTTCTAGGCCTCTTACCAATCTCTTGCAAAAGGATATTCCTTTTGTTTTTGACGATGATTGTGAGGAAGCCTTCGAAATACTTAAGAGGGCTTTGATAACTGCACCTATTGTTCAACCACCTGATTGGAACTTACCTTTTGAAATCATGTGTGATGCTAGTGATTATGCTGTTGGTGATGTTCTAGGGCAAAGAGTCGATAAGAAGTTGAATGTTATTCACTACGCTAGTAAAACTCTAGACAGTGCCCTGAGAAACTATGCTACTACGGAGAAGGAATTGTTAGTAGTCGTGTTTGCATGTGAAAAGTTCACGTCTGACATAGTTGATTCCAAAGTCACTATTCACACTGATCATGCTGCTATTAAGTACCTCATGGAGAAGAAAGACGCTAAACCTAGACTTATCAGATGGGTTCTCTTGCTACAAGAATTTGATTTGCACGTTGTTGACACAAAGGGTGCTGATAACCCAGTAGCAGATAACTTGTCTAGGTTGGAAAACATTCTTGATGACCCACAACCTATTGATGATAGCTTTCCTAATGAGCAATTGAATGTCATCAATGCTTCACGTAGTGCACCGTGGTATGCTGATTATGCAAACTATATCGTTGCCAAATATATACCACCTAGTTTCACATACCAGTAAAAGAAGAAATTCTTCTTTGACTTGAGACATTACTTTTGGGATGATCCTCACCTTTATAAGGAAGGAGTAGATGGTGTTTTTAGACGTTGTGTACCTGAACATGAACAGGGACAGATCCTACCGAAGTGTCACTCCAAGGCCTACGGAGGACACCATGCGGGAGATAGAACTGCACACAAGGTATGGCAATCAGGTTTCTATTGGCCCACTCTCTTCAAGGATGCCCGTAATTTTGTCTTGTCTTGTGACAAATGTCAAAGAATAGGTAATATTAGCAAACGTCAGGAAATGCCTATGAACTATTCACTTGTTATTGAACCATTTGATGTTTGGGGCTTTGATTATATGGGACCTTTTCCAAAATCCAACGGGTATACTCATATCCTAGTTGCTGTTGATTACATCACTAAGTGGATAGAAGCTATCCCCACTAGTAGTGCTGATCATAACACTTCTACTCAGGATGCTTAAAGAAGTTATCTTCCCTAGATTTGGAGTCCCTAGATATCTAATGACCGACGGTGGTTCACACTTCATTCATGGTGCTTTCCATAAATCGCTTGCTAAGTATGATGTCAACCATAGAATTGCGTTTCCCTATCACCCTCAGTCCAATGGTCAAGTAGAGCTAAGCAACAGAGAGATTAAACTAATTCTGCAAAAGACTGTCAACATGTCTAGAAAGAATTAGTCTAAGAAGCTCGACGATGCATTGTGGGCTTATAGAAGTGCCTATAAGAATCCCATGGGCATGTCTCCGTACAAAATGGTGTACGGTAAAGCATGTCATTTACCTCTTGAGCTAGAACATAAAGCTTATTGGGAAATCAAAGAGCTCAACTTTGATTTCAAACTTGCCGGTGAGAAGAGGTTATTTGATATTAGCTCGCTTGATGAATGGAGAACTGAGGCATATGAGAATGCCAAGCTGTTCAAAGAAAAGGTTAAGAGGTGGCATGATAAGAGGATACAAAAGCATGAGTTCAATGTAGGTGATTATGTCTTGCTATATAACTCTCGTTTAAGATTCTTTGCACGCAAGCTTCTCTCTAAATGGGAAGGTCCCTATGTTGTTGAGGAAGTACATCGTTCCGGTGCTATCAAGATCAACAACACGGAAGGTAATTGTCCGAGAGTTGTAAATGGGCACAGAATCAAGCATTATATCTCATGTACTCCCATAAATGTTGAAAGCAATATTATCAATACCATAACTCCGGAAGAATACCTAAGGGACATTTATCAGCCTGTTTTAGACTCCGAAAACGAAGAGGTATGTGATTCGGTAAGAAAACAGAGTCCAAAACTTTTCCGGTAGAAATTTTCTCCGTTTTGGAATATTTGAAAAAATACAAAAATTGGAAGTAGTCCGGAAAGTGCGCGAGGAGGCGACAAGCCTGCCCGGCGCGGGCCCACCCCCTGGCCGCGCCGTGAGGGCTTGTGGCCACCTCGTGCGCTTCCCGGACTCCGTTTTCGTGCAGGGTACTCCTTCTGGTCTGAAAAAAATCATTATATATACTCCCGTTTGGTCTGACCTCTACATCACGCAGATTTCCTCTGTTTTTCTTTTCGAGCCTGTTTCTGTTGCAGATCTAGATCGCTATGACTTCCCCAAAAGCTCCGAAGGGCAAGATCTTCAAGAAGGTCATCAATCCCTACCTCACGGGAGTGCTGCAACACCCTCAATCTATCAAGATGCGTGAGGGTATGTTGCACATCCGTGATGTTGAGGGGCCCAAGAAGACCGGAAGCGTGGAGACGAGGCTCGAAGCAATGGAGCAACAAGTCTTCAAGTGCCAAGGGATGGTGGAGCGTGGACTCAACGCCAACCACGTGATGATCACAGAGTTCACCAACAAGCACATGATTGATGCCAATGACATTGGGAAGCACCTCTCCAGGCTCTATGACAGGATTGATCAACTCCAGGCCCAGATCTATGACCCGCAGAACCAAAACTGTGAGTATGAGTATAGATTTAAATCAATACGGTTGGCTGCAGATTTGAGGATTCCGGAGACTCGTTCATCTTTCGATGATGGAGCACCTATGCCTTGGAAGACGGAGGATCAAACCCATGTTGCAACAACTCCTCCACCACCACCAAAGGAAGACAAGTGAGCATTGGTATGGGCAATCCCCTTGGCTTGTGCCAAGCTAGGGGGAGTTGCCCCGGTATCGTATCACCATCACATATTTTGCCTTTACCTTTGTTTTAGTTTTCCTTTTCAGTTTTCTCTTTCTCTAGTAGATTAAAAGTCTTAGTGTTTTAGTCTTGAGTTTTCGTTTGTGTCACCCCCGATGTATTCGAGCTCGTGAGCCATATAATAAAGAGTGTCTTAGTTGAAGGGCTTTGCCTCTTGCCATGATCAAAAGAGTGAGAATAGAACAAAAGCATGAAAGATCATGTAATGATCTTATGGGAAGTGATGGCTTCACATATAAAAAGAATGAGGATTGAAACTTGTTGAGGGTAGGCAAACGTAGACCTTGGTCATTGTTGCAATTAATAGGAAGTGATAAGGAAGGAGAGGTTCACATATAAATATATCATCTCTGACACCATCTATGATTGTGAACACTCACTAAACTATTGCATGCCTAGAAGTAGATGTTGGACAAGGAAGACAACGTAATGAATTGTGTTTGCTTGGCTCCGAACAATGTTATATTATTAGAGATCCCTTAGCATGTGACGATTGCTTACACCTCATATTAGCCAAAACTCCCGCACCAAGTAGAGATACTACTTGTGCATCCAGAAACCTTCAAACCAGTTTTTCCATGAGTGTCCACCATACCTACCTATGGATTGAATAATATCCCTCAAGTAAGTTGTCATCGGTGCAAGCAATAAAAATTTCTCCCTAATATGTATGATCTATTAGTGTGTGGAAAATAAGCTTTATACGAACCTGTGATGAGGAAGACATAAAAGCGACAGACTGCATAATAAAGTTCTTTATCACAGGAGGCAATATAAAGTGATGTTCCTCCGCACTAAGAGGACACGCATCCAAACCTCAAAAGCGCATGACAACCTCTGCTTCCCTCTGTGAAGGGCCTATCTTGTACCTTTACTTTTTGCCCTTGAAAGAGTCATGGTGATCTTCACCAATTCCTTATCTCGCCTTTATCTATACTCATATGTCAACTTGGAAGTAAGTATTCATGAATTATTATTGTTGACATTACCCTTGAGGTAAGCAGTTGGGAGGCAAAACTATAAGCCCCTATCTTTCTCTATGTCCAGCTGAAACTTTGATCTCATGAGTACCACGTGAGTTGTAGAAATTGTAGAGAACGAAAGAATGATTGAGTATGTGGATTTGCTTTACAAGCTCTTATTTGACTCTTTCTGATGTTAGGATAAATTGCAATTGCTTCAATGACTAAATGCTATCGGTTGTTACTTCTCGGTAAGGTTCTTGATCCATTCTTTACTTTGTGAAGGAATTATCACTTTAGCATGAGAGGTTATATGTTGATATTGCTGTTCTGATCATGATCATGATGCATGCATGTTCGTATATTGTTTTGTCGACACCTCTCTCCCTAAACATGTGGACATATTTATTGAGTTAGGCTTTCGCTTGAGGATAAGCGAGGTCTAAGCTTGGGAGAGTTGATACGTCCATTTTGCATCATGTTTTCATGTTGATATTTATCGCTTCTTGGGATGTTATTGATGGGGTTATAGTCCTAGGGTAGGGTCATAGGCCTGCCCTGAAGGTCCTACTCAAGGACTACCCTTCATAAGGGACAAAGCCCTTAGTCAGTTCCGACTGAACTAAGAAGTTCCCATCATCCAGTCGGTAACAGATCTTCGACCATCCAGTCGGAGACGAGCATTCGGAGTATATCAAACTAACCGACTGGATTCCACTCTGTGCATCGTAACCCCTCTAGGAGGAAACGGTCATACGTTTCCACACGCCTTTATTAGCATTTAAGATGTACGTTACCTGTAACGTAAGCATTTATTCGCCACTACTCCACCCCTGTGCACCGAACCATTGTGGAGGGCAGCGCACTCTATATAAGCCACCCTCCCCCACTGGTGCAGGGGTTAGCAACTCATTGTATTCCATATTCCACTCGACAACAAGCTCCCAGAGCACTGAGACGTAGGGCTATTACCTCCACCGCAGAGGGCCTGAACTCATACAACCTCGTCGTAGCTAAGGCTCTGCCCATCCTTTTCGTACCCTACACATCTACTGTCAGACTTATACACACGACAGTTGGCGCCCACCGTGGGGCAGGCGTCTAAGCGACTTCCGGCGAGTTTGCAACTACTTCCTTTCGTCATGTCGTTCGGTGGAGATTCGAGCATGGGTCACCAGATCTTCTTCGGCGCTCTCTCCTTCATCGTCGACGATTCGACGTGGCTTCGGGACGCCCCTCTCGACGTCGAGGCGCTTCCCCGCCATGGGGCTACGCACTTTCGTGCCGGCGCCCGCGGCATTCTTCTTCTCCAGCAGTCGGCTCCGGTGTCGACCTACACCGCCATCACGCGTCGCAGCAAGCGGTCTCGCCGTCCGCGGCTCCAGCGTTGGGTGCAACACGCCCAGGCGCGCCAGAACGCGTCTTCACAAGTGGCAGTTCTAGAGTCTGTTGTGGTTGCCCCGCCGTCCCAGCACTCGGACTCGGTTCCGACTGAGTTTCCTTCTGAGTACGTGGGTCGCGGGCCTGCAGCAGAAGTACACATGGCCAACTCCCATGAAGATCCCCGTCAAGCTGGCCGGAACGAGTACGAGATCGGCGAAACGTCCGGCGCGCGTCGTCCGCCTCGCCGTTCTGCCAGTCGGCACACTCGGCAGAGCAACGTGGAGTTGTTCCGCACGCCCCTTCTCAACTTGGCTGCGGCTGCCAAGATAGCCGATTCCCTTCAGCCGACTGATTCAGAGGCTGGTAGAGGGATCGAGCAAATCCGCGCCCTGTTGCACACGGCGCAGCAGCAGAATTCGGCAGTCTCCCAGTCGCACAACAGGATCCACAATAGTTCTGTTCATGCGAATACGCATCGGTCGGTTCACAGCCCTGGTTCCCATCAGCGACAGAGGGGAGGCAGCCGTTCCATAAATTACGAAGATCGTCGCCGTTCCCGCACCCCTCAGCGGGGTGGGCCCTACGGGCCCCGACATCATGATGATCGGCGTTCTGTCGGCGACACTTACGACCCAAGGCCCGACGCAAAGAGGGTGTATCGCCCAGCGAAGGGTCGACAGGGGCCGAGCCCACCGCGATGGTTACGATATGGACCGTCCGAGTGGAAGCAGGACCATCGTGTCTGGTCCCGAGTGTTTCAGTCGAGCCATCCGTTCGGCTAACATCCCGCCCAACTTCCGATTGGCGACGGGAATCAACAAGTTTACATGAGAGTCCAAGCCAAGAACATGGTTGGATGACTACCGAGTGGCAGTCCAGATCGGAGGAGGGGACGACCATGTCGCCATGAAGCACCTCCCTCTGATGCTCGACGGCTCGGCGCGAGCGTGGCTGAACCAGTTGGCCCCCTCAAGCATCTACAGTTGGGCAGATCTGGCCCGAGTGTTTATCAAGACCTTCGAAGGGACGTGCAAGCGTCCTGCGGGCCTCGTGGAGCTCCAGCATTGCGTCCAGAAGCAGAATGAGCCCCTGCGTGATTTCATTCAGCGTTGGACAACTCTCTACCACACGGTGGAGAACGTCACAGAGCATCAAGCAGTCTGCGCCTTCAAGGCAGGCGTGCGGTACAGGGATCTGTACCTAAAGTTCGGCCGAACAGGTGACATCTCCATGAGCAAGATGATGGAGATAGCAGCGCACTATGAAAATGGCGAAGAAGAGGACCGCATCCGAAGCGGCAAGCACAAGACAGTCGGCGATGGAGACGGGAGTAACACTCAGAAGCAGAAGCAGAAAGCTCCATTCACTCCGCAGGCAGAAGCTGCAGTCGTGACCAATGCCAAGTTCAAAGGCAAAGGGAAGGCGCAGTTTACCCCCAAGAAGAAGCAGTTCAATAATCCCATCCTGGACCAGCCATGTCCGGTTCATACGAAGATGGATGAAGAGGGCAACCCCATATATTCAAAGCATACCACTCGACAGTGTCGCCTCCTGATCCAGGGGGTCGGCGAAGGGCAACTGAGTGAAAAGGACAATGAACAGGATGAGGAGGATAAGGAGGATCCGTTCCCCCAAGTCCATGCGACATTGATGATTTTTGCTGACGTCGAGAGCAAGAGTCTACTGAAGATGGTGAACAGGGAGGTGAACATGGCCACCCCTACTAACCCCAAGTTCCTCAAATGGTCTCAGACTGCGATCACCTTTGACCAGTCGGATCATCCAGCACACGTACCCACCCCAGGGAGACAGGCTCTGGTCGTCGACCCGGTGGTGGAAGGAGTCCGACTACGCAAAGTCCTCATGGACGGCGGCAGCGGCTTGAACATCATGTACGCCGACACTCTCAAGGGGATGGGCATTCCGATGTCCAAACTCAGCGAGAGCAGCATGCAATTCCACGGAGTCGTCCCTGGACGGAAGGCCAAGTCACTCGGCCAGATCGCGTTGGACGTCGTTTTCGGCTCCGACAAGAACTTCCGTAAGGAAAAGCTGACGTTCGAAGTGGTGGACTTCCAGAGCGCTTACCATGCAATTCTGGGCCGCCCAGCGTATGCGCATTTCATGGCCCGTCCATGTTACGTATACCTGAAGCTGAAGATGCCAGGCCCGAAAGGTGTGATCACTATCACGGGCAATCGACAGTGGGCCGAAGAGTGTCTGCAGCAGGGATCAAGAATCGCCGACCAGCAGATGGCCGTCCTCGAGCTCGATGAGTACAAGAAAACAGTCGACCCCGCCGACCTGATGCGCTCGAAGAAGCCAGCTTCAGAGTCTGCACTCCAGTCGGCAGGAGAGACGAAGAAGGTCAGCATCCACCCGACGGACGACACTGCTGCCCCGACGAACATCTCCACCACCCTCGATCCCAAATAGGAAGCCGAGCTCACCCAATTCCTCCGTGAGAACTGGGACATCTTCGCATGGAAACCCTCTGACATGCCAGGTGTACCCAGGGAGTTGGCTGAGCACCGACTGCATGTGGATCCCACCGCTCGGCCCGTCTGAGAACGCTTGCGCCGGTCCGCCGCGCACAAGAGGAAGGCAATCGGAGAAGAGGTGGCTAAGCTGCTGGCAGCGAACTTCATTCGCGAGGTTCACCACTCCGAGTGGCTCGCTAATGTTGTCATGGTGCCCAAGAAGGACAAGTCGCTCCGAATGTGCATCGACTTCAAGCATCTCAATAAGGTCTGCCCAAAAGATCATTTTCCGCTCCCCCGCATCGATCAAATTGTCGATTCGACTGCGGGTAACGCTTATCGTTTGTCATTTCTTGATGCCTACTCGGGTTATCATCAGATCCATCTGTATGGCCCCGATGAATTAAAGACAGCCTTCATCACCCCGTTCGGGTGCTTCTGCTACATCACTATGCCATTCGGTTTGAAGAATGCAAGAGCTACCTTTATGCGCATGATCCAAAAATGCCTTCTCGACCAGATCGGTCGGAATGTGGAGGCATATATGGACGATATCGTAGCAAGTCACGCAAAGGTTCCGACCTGCTGACTGACTTGGCAGAAACATTCGCCAACCTTCGTAGGTACGATATCAAGCTCAACCCCGCCAAATGTTCATTCAGCGTTCCCAGCAGAAAATTACTCGGTTTCTTCGTTTCCGAACGAGGGATCGATGTCAACCCCGAAAAGATCGGGACCATCGTCGGAATGGAGAGGCCGGTCAGAATACACGATGTTCAACGGCTCACAGGTTGCCTAGCGGCTTTGAGCAGGTTCATCAGTCGACTCGGCGAGAAAGCACTTCCTCTGTACCGACTCATGAAGAAATCAGATACTTTCGAGTGGACAGACGAAGCCCAAGTCGCATTCGACGACCTCAAAGTCCTACTTTCCACCCAGCCGGTTCTTACTGCTCCACTCAGTAAAGAGCCCCTTCTTCTGTATATCACGGCTACAAATCAAGTCGTCAGCACTGTTCTTACAGTCGAACGAGAAGAAGAAGGCAAAGCATACAAAGTTCAGCGGCCAGTGTACTACGTCTCTGAAGTCCTGACTCCTTCCAAGCAGAGGTATCCCCACTATCAAAAACTTATCTACGGGATTTACATGACTGCGAAGAAGGTGGCCCATTATTTCCAAGACCACTCGGTGTCTGTCGTTTCTGATGCTCCGTTGTCGGAAATCCTCCACAATCGGGGCGCGTCAGGCCGAGTGGCGAAGTGGGCAATGGAGATGTTGTATTGCGATATGAAGTTCGAGGCCAAGAAAGCTATTAAGTCTCAATCTCTGGCTGACTTCATAGCAGAATGGGTAGAACAACAACAACCGACCCACATCTACTCGGCTCATTGGACAATGTTCTTCGATGGGTCCAAGATGTTGAATGGCTCCGGCGCTGGCGTTGTGATCATATCACCAAAGGGCGACAAACTCAAGTACGTGCTGCAGATACACTTTGATTCCTCCAACAACGAGGCATAGTATGAAGCTCTCCCCTACGGATTGCGCATGGCCATCTCACTCGGCGTCTGTCGCCTGATATTCTACGGCGATTCGGATTTGGTGGTCAATCAAGTGATGAAAGAGTGGGACGTCAGGAACCCCACCATGACCACATACTGCAATGCAGTGAGGAAGCTTGAGAAGAAGTTTGAAGGTCTAGAACTCCACCATGTTCCGAGACTGAAGAACCAAGCAGCTGATGAGTTGGCAAAACTCGGATCCACTCGGAGACCAGTCCCGAGTGACGTCTGCCTCGAGCACCTCCACCTTCCCTCAGTCAAAGAAGATCCTTTCACAGAGGAACCAGTACAACCAAAGAGTTCAACAGATCCGACTGAAGTCGATGTACCCGCTGTGGTTGATCTGGTCATGGAGATTCTTGCTATCATCCCCGATTGGACTGTGCCGATCATTGCATATATACTGAGGCAGGAATTACCAGAAGACGAAATTCAGGCCAGGCAGATAGTCCGCAGGTCGAAGTCGTTCACTGTCATTGATGGCCAATTATACAAGGAAAGCGTTTCAGGCGTTCTTCAATGATGCATCTCCCCAGAGGAGGGGCAGCTAATCCTGGAAGATATTCACTCGGGAACCTGCGGTCATCACGCCTCTTCGAGAGCAATCGTCGCCAAAGCATTCAGAGCTGGTTTCTTCTGGCTACAGGCAAACAAGATGGCTAAAGATATGGTCGACCGATGTGAGGGCTGTCAGTTCTACTCCAACAAGTCCCACAAGCCGACATCTGCGTTGAAGACAATCCCTCTGGTGTGGCCGTTTGCAGTATGGGGATTAGATACAGTCGCTCCATTCAGGACAGGCCAAGGAGGATACACACATCTGTTGGTGGCAGTCGACAAGTTCACAAAATGGATTGAAGCCAAGCCCATCAAGAAGCTCGACGCCCTAACAGCCATCAAGTTTGTGAGGGACATCATCTCCAGAATCGGTGTGCCTCACAACATAATCACGGACAACGGAACAAACTTCGACTCGGACAGATTCAAAGGTTTCTGTGCAAGCCAAGGTATCCGAGTGGATTTCGCTTCCGTAGCGCATCCCCAATCCAATGGACAAGCAGAGCGGGTGAATGGACTTATTCTGCAAGGTTTGAAGCCCCGACTCCTGCGAGAGGTGGGACATGCCGCTGGCGCATGGGTCACCGAGTTACCTTCAGTGCTTTGGGGTCTCCAGACAACCCCGAACAGATCTACAGGGCGATCACCGTTCTTCCTCGTTTACGGAGCAGAAGCGGTCCTTCCGAGTGACTTGCTTCACAATGCTCCACGAGTCGAACTCTTCTCCGAAGCTGAAGCAGAACAAGCAAGGCAAGATGGAGTGGACCTTCTTGAGGAGCAGCGCGAGATGGCACTGACTCGCGCAACCATTTATCAACAAGATCTGCGGCGCTTTCATGCACGCCACGTTAGGAGTAGCACATTCCAAGCAGGCGACCTGGTGCTCCGAGTGGATCAGCAAAGACCTCACAAGTTGGCTCCTGCCTGGGAAGGACCCTTCATCATCTCCAAGGTGCTGAACAACGGAGCATACAGACTCTACAACATCGACAGGGAGACAGACGAGCCGCGAGCATGGAACGGAGATCTCCTGAAGCGCTTGTACACGTGACCGTCGATTGAAGCAATGTAAAGAGCAAGTATTGATGAAATAATATAAAGCAGATTGAGCTTTTGTAGATTCAGAATTCTTCCGCGGTCACAGACTCCAGTCTCAAAAAAAAAAAAACTTAGCTGCGATCCAGAATCGCCTAAGTTCTAAATTTCTCCGAGTGTGCACTAAACGTCGCACTCGGGGACTTAGCTGCGATCAAGAATCGCCTAAGTAATAACTTTCTCCGACTGTGCACTAAATGTCGCACTTGGGGACTTAGCTGCGATCAAGAATCGCCTAAGTACTAACTTTCTCCGAGTGTGTACTAAACGTCGTACTTGGGGACTTAGCTGCGATAAAGAATCGCCTAAGTATTAACTTTCTCCGAGTGTGCACTAAAACGCCGCACTCGGAGACTTAGCTGCGATCAAGAATCGCCTAAGTATTAAATTTCTCCGAGTGTGCACTAAACGTCGCACTCAGGGACTTAGCTGCGATCAAGAATCGCCTAAGTAATAACTTTCTCCGAGTGTGCACTAAACATCGCACTCGGGGACTTAGCTGCGATCAAGAATCGCCTAAGTACCAACTTTCTCCGAGTGTGCACTAAACTTCACACTCGGGGACTTAGCTGCGATCAAGAATCGCCTAAGTACTAACTTTCTCCGAGTGTGCACTAAAACGTCGCACTCGGAGACTTAGCTGCGATCAAGAATCGCCTAAGTATTAACTTTCTCCGTGTGCGCACTAAACGTCGCACTCGGGGACTTAGCTGCGATCAAGAATCGCCTAAGTAATAACTTTCTCCGAGTGTGCACTAAACGTCACACTCGGGGACTTAGCTACGATCGAAGATCGCCTAAGTATTAACCTTCTCCGAGTGTGCACTTAATGTCACACTCGGGGGCTTAGCTGCGATCCAGAATCGCCTAAGTACATGAGTAATAGACCCTCATTGAGGCTCATGTGGATGTCAAAACAACTGACAACTACATGACTAACACATCGCCCCGAGTGCGGCCTCATAGTCGCACTTGACAACCTAGCTGCGATCCCGTATCGCCCAAGTATTTCTTGATCTTCGAGTGTGCCCTACAGATCCACTCGGAAACTCACCAGACCCTCATTGAGGCTCATGTGGATGTCAAGACCACTGAAAATTACATGAGTTCCAACTCGCTTCGAGTGACGTCCGCCCGGCGCACTCGACGACTTAGACGCGATCAGGAATCGCCTAAGTACTCTATTGCCTTCGAGTGTACCCTACAGATACACTCGGAGACCCCGCAAGACCCTCACAGACGCTCATGCAGATGTCAAGACAACTGACACTTACATGCTCCGCATGTTTTCCATTGGCTTCACCAAGAAACGCCAAACAAAAACTCGAGCCAAAAATGCAACAGAAGAGCAAACTTTTTGATTCAAATTTGAAGTCCACCTAAAGATAGTCGGCTCGGTGTGGATCAAGCTTACCCACACCGAACCAAGAATTTGACGGCCAACAGCAGTGGCCAAAGTTCCTTACAAATCAACACTCGGCATACCGAGGATAAAGTTTTCTTAAGCGTCATCCGGATTAGCGCCAGGACTGGAGGGCTCTACGAATGTGTCCAGATCGATCCCATCGGCGATGCGGGTGGCACTCTCAAGGAAGGTTTCCATGAAGTCTTCGAATCGAAGTTTCTTCGTGTTGGCGACCTTCAATGCTTTCAGCTTCTCCTCGCGCACCTCCTTGCAATGCACTCGGACCAGGGACAGAGCAACATCTGCACCACAGCGAGCCGCAGATTTCTTCCATGACTGCACTAGGTTTGGGACCTCCTCCAGTCGAGTCATCAGGTTTTCCATCTCCTGCCGCGACTCATCTTCAGGCCATAGCTCCTTGTCGATTCGGCCGACGACTTCTCTCAGTCGACCGATGAAAGGACCAACTTTGCCCATGCGAATGTGCGCTCGGAGCAGATCTCGGTTGGCATCCTCGCCGAGTGGAACGTTCTCGCGAATCGGCCGCTCCACGTCAGCTGCTTCAGCTTCAGCGTCCATGCAGAAATCTGCAACAACAGGGCAAGCAACCAATAAGCGCCGAGTGTAAAGCACATACCACAAGCACTAGGAAAAATATGACTTACCTGTTGGAAATATGCCCTAGAGGCAATAATAAATTAGTTATTATTATATTTCTTAGTTCATGATAATCGTTTATTATCCATGCTATAATTGTATTGATTGGAAACACAATACTTTTGTGGATACATAGACAAAACACTGTCCCTAGTAAGCCTCTAGTTGACTAGCTCGTTGATCAAAGATGGTCAAGGTTTCCTGGCCATAGGCAAGTGTTGTCACTTGATAACGGGATCACATCATTAGGAGAATCATGTGATGGACTAGACCCAAACTAATAGACGTAGCATGTTGATCGTGTCATTTTGTTGCTACTGTTTTCTGCGTGTCAAGTATTTGTTCCTATAACCATGAGATCATATAACTCACGGACACCGGAGGAATGCTTTGTGTGTATCAAACGTCGCAACGTAACTGGGTGACTATAAAGATGCTCTACAGGTATCTCCAAAGGTGTTCGTGGAGTTAGTATAGATCGAGACTAGGATTTGTCACTCCGTGTGAAGGAGAGGTATCTCGGGGCCCACTCGGTAATACAACATCACACACAAGCCTTGCAAGCAATGTGACTTAGTGTAAGTTACGGGATCTTGTATTACGGAACGAGTGAAGAGACTTGCCGGTAAACGAGATTGAAATAGGTATGCGGATACTGACGATCGAATCTCGGGCAAGTAACATACCGAAGGACAAAGGGAATGACATACGGGATTATATGAATCCTTGGCACTGAGGTTCAAACGATAAGATCTTCGTAGAATATGTAGGATCCAATATGGGCATCCAGGTCCCGCTATTGGATATTGACCGAGGAGTCTCTCGGGTCATGTCTACATAGTTCTCGAACCCGCAGGGTCTGCACACTTAAGGTTCGACGTTGTTTTATGCGTATTTGAGTTATATGGTTGGTTACTGAATGTTGTTCGGAGTCCCGGATGAGATCACGGACGTGACGAGGGTTTTCGGAATGGTCCGGAAACGAAGATTGATATATAGGATGACCTCATTTGGTTACCGGAAGGTTTTCGTGCATTACCGAAAAAGTTTCGGGCTCATCGGTAGTGTACTGGGAGTGCCGGGAGTGGTGCCGGGGACCATCAGGAGGGGTGTCACGCCCCAAGGGGTCTCATGGGCTATGGGAAGAGATAAACCAGCCCCTAGTGGGCTGGAATAAGTTCCCACTAAGGCCCATAAGGTTTGAGAAGGAAAAAACACAAGGTGGAAAGAGTTTCCAAGTGGGAAGGTGGAATCCTACTCCAAGTAGGCTTGGAGTAGGACTCCTCCACCTCCAATTTCGGCCAAACCTTTAGGTTTTGAGGCTGCCTCCTCCCCTCCCTCCCTCCTATATATAGTGGGGTTTTATGGCTGATTTGAGACAACTTTTTCCACGGCAGCCCGACCACATATCTCCATGGTTTTACCTCTAGATCGCGTTTCTGCGGAGCTCGGGCGGAGCCCTGCTGAGACAAGATCATCACCAACCTCCGGAGCGCCGTCATGCTGCCTGAGAACTCTTCTACCTCTCCGTCTCTCTTGCTGGATCAAGAAGGCCGAGATCATCGTCGAGTTGTACGTGTGCTGAACGCGGAGGTGCCGTCCGTTCGGCACTAGATCGTGGGACTGATCGCGGGAAGGTTCGCGGGGCGGATCGAGGGACGTGAGGATGTTCCACTACATCAACCGCGTTCACTAACGCTTCTGCTGTACGGTCTACAAGGGTACGTAGATCACACATCACCTCTCGTAGATGGACATCACCATGATAGGTCTTTGTGCGCGTAGGAAAATTTTTGTTTCCCATGCGACGTTCCCCAACAGTGGTATCAGAGCTAGGTTCATGCGTAGATGTAATCTCGAGTAGAACACAAAAGTTTTTGTGGGCGGTGATGTGCGTTTTTCTGACCTCCTTAGTCTTTTCTTAATTCCACGGTATTGTTGGATCGAAGCGGCTCGGACCGACATTACTCGTACGCTTACGAGAGACTGGTTTCATCGCTACAAGTAACTCTGTTGCTCAAAGATGACCCGCGAGTGTCGGTTTCTCCAACTTTAGTTGAATCGGATTTGACCGAGGAGGTCCTTGGATGAGGTTAAATAGCAATTCATATATCTCTGTTGTGGTGTTTGCGTAAGTAAGATGCGATCCTACTAGATACCCATGGTCACCACGTAAAACATGCAACAACAAAATTAGAGGACGTCTAACTTGTTTTTGCAGGGTATGCTTGTGATGTGATATGGCCAACGATGTGATGTGATATATTGGATGTATGAGATGATCATGTTGTAATAGATAATATCGACTTGCACGTCGATGGTACGGCAACCGGTAGGAGCCATAGGGTTGTCTTTAAACTAACGTTTCTGCTTGCAGATGCGTTTACTATTTTGCTAGGATGTAGCTTTAGTAGTAATAGCATGAGTAGCACGACAACCCCGATGGCGACACGTTGATGGAGATCATGGTGTGACGCCGGTGACAAGAAGATCGTGTCGGTGCTTTGGTGGTGGAGATCAAGAAGCACGTGATGATGGCCGTATCATGTCACTTATGAATTGCATGTGATGTTAATCCTTTTATGCACCTTATTTTGCTTAGAACGACGGTAGCATTATGAGGTGATCTCTCACTAAAATTTCAAGACGAAATTGTGTTCTCCCCGACTGTGCGCCGTTGCTACAGTTCTTCGTTTCGAGACACCACGTGATGATCGGGTGTGATAGACTCAACGTTCACATACAATGGGTGCAAAACAGTTGCACACGCGGAACACTCGGGTTAAGCTTGACGGGCCTAGCATGTGCAGACATGGCCTCGGAACACATGAGACCGAAAGGTCGAGCATGAATCGTATAGTTGATATGATTATCATAGAGATGCTTACCACTGAAACTATTCTCGACTCACGTGATGATCGGACTTGAGATAGTGGATTTGGATCATGTACCACTCAAATGACTAGAGAGATGTACTTTTTGAGTGAGAGTTCTTAAGTAATATGATTAATTGAACTAATTGTCATGAACATAGTCTAATGGTCTTTGCGAATTACGATGTAGCTTGCGCTATAGATCTACTGTTTTTATATGTTCCTAGAGAAAATTTAGTTGAAAATTGATAGTAGCAAACTTTGCAGACTAAGTGTGTAAAACCGAGGATTGTCCTCGTTGCTGCACAGAAGGCTTATGTCCTTAATGCACCACTCGGTGTGCTGCACCTCGAGCGTCGTCTGTGGATGCTGTGAACATCCGACATACACGTTTCTGATGACTACACGATAGTTCAGTGCAAGAATACTTAATGGCTTAGAAGCAAGGCGCCGAAAACGTTTTGAAACGTCACAGAACATAAGTGATGTTCTAAAGAGATGAAATTGTGATTTCATACTTGTGCCCTTGTTGAGAGGTACGAGACCTCCGACAAGATTCTTTGTCCACAAATTAAAGGAGAAAAGCTCAATCGTTGAGCATGTGCTCAGATTGTCTGAGTACGACAATCGCTTGAATCAAGTGGGAGTTAATCTTCCAGATGAGATAGTGATAGTTCTCCAAAGTCACTGCCACCAAGCTGTGAGAGCTTCGTGATGAACTATAACATATCAAGGATAGATACAATGATCTTTGAGCGATTCGCGATGTTTGACACTGTGAAAGTAGAAATCAAGAAGGAGCATCAATAGTTGATGGTTAGTAAAACCACTAAGTTTCAAGAAAGGCAAGGGCTAGAAGGGATACTTCGTGAAACGGCAAAACAGTTGCTGCACTAATGAAGAGACCCAATATTAAACCCAAACCCGAGACTAAGTGCTTCTATAATGAGGGGAACAGTCACTGAGGCGGAGCGACTCTAGATACTTGGTAGATAAGAAGGCTGGCAAAAGTCGAAAGAAGTATATTTGATATACATGATGTTGATGTGTACTTTACTAGTACTCCTAATAGCATGAGGGTATTGGATACCGGTTCGGTTGCTAAGTGATTAGTAACACGAAATGATAGCTACGGCGTAAACGGATACTAGCTAAAGGCGAGGTGACGATCCGTGTTGGAAGTGTTTCCAAGATTGATATGATCAAAACGTCGCACGTTCCCTCTACCATCGGGATTGGTGTTAAACCTAAATAATTGTTATTTGGTGCTTGCGTTAAGCATGAACATGATTGGATCGTGTTTATTGCAATACGATTATTCATTTAAAGAGAATAATGGTTACTCTATTTGCTTGAATAATCACCTTCAATGGTTTATTGAATCTCGATCGTAGTGTTACACATGTTCATGATATTGGTGCCAAAAGATACGAGGTAATCATAATAGTACCACTTACTTGTGGCACTGCCGCTTGAGTCATGTTGTTATAAATTGCATGAAGAGGCTCCATGCTGATGGATCTTTGTACTCACTTGATTTTGAATCACTAGTGACATGCAAATCATACCACATGAGCAAGGCCTTGTTTTCATTGAGATGAAATAAGATAGTAACTTGTTGGAAGTGATACATTTTGATGTATGCAGTCCAATGGGTGCTGAGGCACGCAGTGGATATCATTATGTTCTTACTTCAATGACGATTTGAGTAGATACAAGAGTATTTACTTAATGAATCACACGTCTGAAATATTGAAAAGTTCAATTCTGTTTCGGAGTGAAGTTCGTCGTAACAAGAGGATAAACTGTCTACGATATGATCATAGAAATGAATATCTAAGTTACGAGCTTTGGTACGCAGTTAAGACAATGTGGAAATTGTTTCGCAGTTTGTGCCACCTGGAATATCATAGTGTGATGATGTGTCTGAACGTCATAGCCATGCTCTATTTGGTATGGTGCATGCTATGATGTCTCTTATCGAATTACCACTATTGTTTATGGGTTAAGCATTAGAGACAACCGCATTCACTTTAAATAGGGCACCACGTATTTCCTTTGAGATGACACAGTATAGACTGAGGTTTAGAGAAATCTAAACTGTCGTTTCTTGAAAGTTTGGGGCTTCGACACTTGTGTGAAAAAGTTTCAATCTGATAAGCTCGAACCCAAAGTGGATAAATGCATCTTCATAGGATATCCAAAACAGTTGGGTACATCTCCTATCTCAGATCTGAAAGCAAAGTGTTTGTTTCTAGAAACGGATCCTTTCTCGAGGAAAGGTTTCTCTCAAAAGAATTGAGTGGGAGGGTGGTAGAACTTGATGAGGTTATTGAACCATCACTTCAACCAGTGTGTAGCAGGGCGCAGGAAGTTGTTCCTGTGGCGCCTACACCAATTGAAGTGAAAGCTGATGATGGAGACCATCGAGCATCGGATCAAGTTACTACAAGCCTCGTAGGTTGACAAGGTCACGTACTACTGCAGAGTGGTACGGTAACCCTGTCTTGGAGGTCATATTGTTGAGCAACAGTGAACCTACGAGTTATGGAGAAAGCAATGGTGGGCCCGGATTCCGACAAATGACTGGAAGCCATGAAATCCGAGAGAGGATCCATGTATGAAAACAAAGTGTAGACTTTGGAAGAACTACTTGATGGTCATAGGACTATTGAGTAAAGATGGATCTTTAAAATGAAGACAGACAATGATAGTGATAAGTCACTATTAAGAAAAGCTCGACTTGTCGCAAAGATGTTTCCGACAAGATCAAACAGTTGACTATGATGAGACTTTCTCACTCGTAGCGATGCTAAAAGTCTGTTGGAATTATGTTAGTAGTTGCTACATTATTTATGAAATATTGCATGTAGGATGTCAAAACATTGTTTCCTCGACGGTTTCCTTGAGCAAACATTGTATGTGATACAACCAGAAGGTTTTGTCGATCCTAAAGATACTAGCAAGTATGCAAGCTCCAGTGATCCTTCAATGGACTGGTGCAAGCATCTCAGAGTTGGAATATACACTTTGATGAGATGATCAAAGATTTTGGGTTTGTACAAGGTTTATGAGAAACTTGTATTTCCAAAGAAGTGAGTGGGAGCACTATAGAATTTCTGATAAGTATATGTGGTTGACATATTGTGGATCAGAAGTAATGTAGAATTTCTGTAAAGCATACAAGGTTGTTTGAAAGGAGTTTTCAAAGGAATACCTGGATTGCGCTACTTGAACGTTGAGCATCAAAGATCTATGGAGATAGATCAAAAGCGCTTAATGAAAGTTTCAATAAGATGCATGCCTTGACAAGTTTTTGAAGGAGTTCAAAATAGATCAGCAAAGAAGGAGTTCTTGGTTGCGTTGTAAGGTGTGAATTTGAGTAAGACTCAAAACCCGACCACGGCAGAATAAAGAGAATAGGCGAAGGTCGTCTTCTATGCCTTAGCCGTAGAATCTAAAGTATGCCATGCTGTGTACCGCACCTGATGTGTGCCTTGACTCAAAGTCTGTTGATAGGTACAGAGAGTGATCCATGATTGAATCACTAGCAGCGGTCAAAATTTATCCTTAGTAACTAATGGACTAAGGAATTTTTCTCGATTATGGAGGGGGTTAAAGAGTTCATCGTAAAGGGTTACGTCGATGCAAGCTTTGACACTAATCCGAATAACTATGAGTAGTGAAATGGATTCGTATAGTAGAGTAGATATTTGGAGCATTTCCGAATAGCACGTAGTAGCATCATCTATAAGATGACATAAAGATTTGTAAAGAACGCACGGATCTGAAAGTTTCAGAACTGTTGACTAAAACCTCTCTCACGAGCAAGACGTGATCAGACCCCATAACTATATGGGTGTTGGATTCGTTGGAATCACATGGTGATGTGAACTAGATTATTGACTCTAGTGCAAGTGGGAGACTGTTGGAAATATGCCCTAGAGGCAATAATAAATTAGTTATTATTATATTTCTTAGTTCATGATAATCGTTTATTATCCATGCTATAATAGTATTGATTGGAAACACAATACTTGTGTGGATACATAGACAAAACACTGTCCCTAGTAAGCCTCTAGTTGACTAGCTCGTTGATCAAAGATGGTCAAGGTTTCCTGGCCATAGGCAAGTGTTGTCACTTGATAACGGGATCACATCATTAGGAGAATCATGTGATGGACTAGACCCAAACTAATAGACGTAGCATGTTGATCGTGTCATTTTGTTGCTACTGTTTTCTGCGTGTCAAGTATTTGTTCCTATAACCATGAGATCATATAACTCACGGACACCGGAGGAATGCTTTGTGTGTATCAAACGTCGTAACGTAACTGGGTGACTATAAAGATGCTCTACAGTTATCTCCAAAGGTGTTCGTTGAGTTAGTATGGATCGAGACTGGGATTTGTCACTCCGTGTGACGGAGAGGTATCTCGGGGCCTACTCGGTAATACAACATCACACACAAGCCTTGCAAGCAATGTGACTTAGTGTAAGTTATGGGATCTTGTATTACGGAATGAGTAAAGAGACTTGCCGGTAAACGAGATTGAAATAGGTATGCGGATACTGACGATCGAATCTCGGGCAAGTAACATACCGAAGGACAAACGAAATGACATACGGGATTATATGAATCCTTGGCACTGAGGTTCAAACGATAAGATCTTCGTAGAATATGTAGGATCCAATATGGGCATCCAGGTCTCGCTATTGGATATTGACCGAGGAGTCTCTCGGGTCATTTCTACATAGTTCTCGAACCCGCAGGGTCTGCACACTTAAGGTTCGACGTTGTTTTATGCGTATTTGAGTTATATGGTTGGTTACCGAATGTTGTTTGGAGTCCCGGATGAGATCACAGACGTCACGAGGGTTTCCGGAATGCTCCGGAAACGAAGATTGATATATAGGATGACCTCATTTGGTTACCGGAAGGTTTTCGTGCATTACCGAAAAAGTTTCGGGCTCATCGGTAGTGTACTGGGAGTGCCGGGAGGGGTGCCGGGGACCATCAGGAGGGGTGTCACGCCCCAAGGGGTCTCATGGGCTATGGGAAGAGATAAACCAGCCCCTAGTGGGCTGGAATAAGTTCCCACTAAGGCCCATAAGGTTTGAGAAGGAAAAAACACAAGGTGGAAAGAGTTTCCAAGTGAGAAGGTGGAATCCTACTCCAAGTAGGATTGGAGTAGGACTCCTCCACCTCCAATTTCGGCCAAACCTTTAGGTTTTGAGGCTGCCTCCTCCCCTCCCTCCGTCCTATATATAGTGGGGTTTTATGGCTGATTTGAGACAACTTTTGCCATGGCAGCCCGACCACATATCTCCACGGTTTTACCTCTAGATCGCGTTTCTGCGGAGCTCGGGCGGAGCCCTGCTGAGACAAGATCATCACCAACCTCCGGAGCGCCGTCACGCTGCCGGAGAACTCTTCTACCTCTCCGTCTCTCTTGCTGGATCAAGAAGGCCGAGATCATCGTCGAGCTGTACGTGTGCTGAACGCGGAGGTGCCGTCCGTTCGGCACTAGATCGTGGGACTGATCGCGGGACGGTTCGCGGGGCAGATCGAGGGGCGTGAGGACGTTCCACTACATCAACCGCGTTCACTAACACTTCTGCTGTACGGTCTACAAGGGTACGTAGATCACACATCCCCTCTCGTAGATGGACATCACCATGATAGGTCTTCGTGCGCGTAGGAAATTTTTTGTTTCCCATGCGACGTTCCCCAACATTACCAGCCAGACGCGTCATCATCTGCCGAGCCCAGTCACTAACGTATTTCTCCTGCGCTATACACCATTTGTTCAGCACATCCATTTGTCCCATCAGAGCGGTCCTTTGTTTCCCCATCTTCTCAACTTCAGCAGTCAGTACCTTGTTCTCTTCACGAGCCTGCTCCAACGACTTCTCTCGTTCTGCCAGAACGTCCTTCATACCAGCCATTGCAAGCAGTGCCGCATCTAGCTCACCAGCAAATTGAATCTTTTCAGCCCTGAGAGTTTCGTATGTTGTCCCCATTTCACAAGTTTTTTGCCAGCTAGCACCAAGAGACAATCAGACAATCCAACAATAAAAATTCTAAGTTCTTTAGACCCCTGCCGACGCAAGCAGTCGACAGCGGTCTCGAGGACTACACCCAGTGGGTTCACTGAGAGTGACCCCACTGGCATGAAACTCAAACAGGTCCGCCCTATTGAGATACATGACAACACCTACGCCTACGAGGCTAATACTACCCGACCTGAGTAAAATTACTCTCGGGGACTCCTACAGTAGGTGAACTCCGAGTGCCACAACTGTTCGCAGTCGACCATGATCTGACCAAGTCAAAGACAATATGTGTAAAGACAACTGCCGGTGCAAGCACTCGACAGAAGTCTCGGGGACTACACCCACTGGGTTCACTCAGAGTGAACCCATTGCAAACATCATACGGTATCTGAGAACACCCAGTGGGTTACAAGAGAAAAGTAAATACTTACTAGCCCACTTACTCGGATATCGTCCCGCAGCTCCAAGCTCCGCTGGTACAGGGATGCGATGGAGTCGTATGCCTTCTTGGTTTCTCCCGCCATCAGCTCTGCCTGCACCATGGCCCCCTTGGCCGCTCCCACCTGATCCTCCGGGAGGTGCTGGACGTTGAACTCGACATTCGACGAGCCTGGCATCATTGGAAGCTCCTTGGGCATCCCAAGGCCCGCTCCAGTCGGTTCATCAGCCACCAGCGCCGTCTCAGTCGGCGGCATCGCCTCAGTCGGCGGCATCGCCTCAGTCGGCGGCACATCCGTGGCGAGAACAGTAACTGGCAGAGCAGCCTCAAGAACAGGCTCTGTAGCTTGCTCAGGTCTCCCCTGGTCACCCTCATACACGCAAATCACCCCTGACAGACCGAACGGCGCGAGATCTCAGAAAAAGAAAGTGGCAAGACCGAAGATAGAATTCGCGACGCGATAATATAAAACTCTCGGAGTCACTACAACGCACCTGGCTGGGACGAGACGACGTTGTCCGTGTCCATGGGGTCATCCTCCTGGCGTGCCGGAGAGGTGGCGGAGGTAGCAACTCTGTCGAGTGAAATTCATTCGACCAATAAACAGGAGTCCAATCGGATATCAGAGGAAATTAGAAGATCAATGTACTTACGTGGAGGTGACGGGAACAGTGACCCTCATCCGCGGCAAAGCCTTCCGAGGTTTAGATCCGCTCGGTTTGGCCGCCTTGGAAGGCTGACCCGCAGGCTTAACAGCAACATCCCTGGTCCTCTTGGTGCTCCGAGCACTCGGGACCATGGAAGCAGTGGGCGGAGCACTCGAGGATGCTCGAGGGACCGAGGGAACTGCAGGTTCATGTCGGCGCTTGGTTTGATGCTCTAGCTACGGGGGTGGCGAGTCCTGCTCTTCGTCTTCCTCCTCTTCCTCACTAGTCTCTTCCTCCGTTTCCCCGTTGTCGGAGACATACTCGACGCTCTCCACGCTGCCCTCCTGGCTGCCCTCCTCCTCCTCCTCGGTCGGGTTCCCGTTCGAGACGGGAGAAAACCAGTTGGTCCACTTCTGCATAAAATAAAGTCGGCGACATCAGACGTCACACAGAGATTCAAGCAAGCAATAAAACTAATACATTTACGTGCACTCGACAAATGGTACTCACCTGGTCCGGAGGAGTATTGTCCGCGCAGAAAGGCTTCACTCGCCGGGATCCTCTGGGGTTCTCGCAGGCGCCTGTGATTTGGAGCACCCACGACGCCACCTTCTCCTCGGTCACGCCCACGACGATGGTCTGAGTGGAATCTTCGGGCCCCGTATAATGTCACATGGCGTGGTCATGAGCCTGCAGGGGTTGGATGCGCCGACCGAGGAAAACCTCCAGCAAGTCTATGCCGGTGACCCCCCTTCTGACAACATCTACGAGTGCATCGACCAGAGGCTGGATGTCGTTCTTCTCCGCCTTTGTGAGCGCCAGCTGCTTAGGCGGAGCGGGTCGATCTAAGCTAAAGGGAGGCAGCCCTGTCGAGGCATTCGGGCAGGCGACGTCCTGGCAGTAGAACCACGTCGACTGTCAGTTCCTAACCGACTCACTCAGCTGGAGGGCAGGATAACTACTCCTACTCTTCTTCTGGAAACCCAAACCTCCGCAGAGCTGGAGAAGGTGTGTTTTATCATCCGACTGGCTAAGTCGTTTGATAGTCTGGGATCTAGCAGAGAATATATGTTTGAACAGCCCCCAATGGGGAGGACAACCGATGAAGCACTCGCACAGAACTATGAAAGCAGAGAGATGGGATATAGCATTCGGGGGAAAGTGGTGAAGCTGCGCCCAAAGTGGTTCATAATGCCTTTGAAGAAAGGATGCGGGGGCAGAGAGAAACCTCGATATACATGGCTGTGCAGCAAGACGCGCTCCCCCTCCCGGGGCGCCGGCTCGACCTCATTCTCCGCCGGCAGCCTCCAAGACTTGTGCACGATCATCCCGTGCTCCACCAGCTGCAGCAGTGTCACATCCCTGACACCTTAAGCAAGTTAGCTTGTGCTCATGTTTTTCCCTTACATTGCATCTAGGAATTTCTCAACAAGAACAAAGCAAATGGTAAAGGAAAACTCAAAACCCTAGCCACTTCTTTAAATAAAGGAAATCTCAAACTAGTTAAAATAAATGAATCCAAAATGGCCTCAAGAAAAGTTCAAACTGTCTGATAAATCATGAAAGTAAATGAGCAATGAAGAAAACCATTTTCTTGACACTTTAAGGATTTTAAATAAATGCAAAAAGCTACTGGTTTCAAGTTTTAAATTTGAAATCAGAAACTTTAAATTTTCAAAAATGTTGAAAACTTTGGAAATGGTTGGAAATATTCCAACAAATATTCTAGGGTGCTTAACATAGCTTTTACAATTTATTTGGGAGCTGAAATAATTAGTAAATCAATTTCAGTATTTAAAACAGAAACAAAACAGAAAAAATGGAAAACCCTTACCTGTCGCCTAGCCAGCCCAGCCCATCTCCTCCGGTCATCTCCCACCTCGCCAGTAGGAGGAGGAGGTGGCCGCCGCGTACTCCGGCGCGGCCACGCACCTGTGCGCCTGCCTGGCCGCCGCTTCGCGCTAGCAAGCTCGGGGATAAGCTCCCCGAGCCCGTGGCTATCCATTCCCAGCACCAGTTCCCCCCTCCTCTCGGATCTCTCCTCCCTCCTTCTGCCGCCATTGGAGCCCGAGCAAAGCTCGAGCTCGCCGCCGTTCTAGCCTCCCCTCTTTCCTTCTGAGCCGCGCATTAGCTCCGCCGCAACCCCCTGAAGCTCCCTAGCCACGAGCCCGATGCCCAGATGCAGTGAAACGACGAGAAGCTGTCGTCTTCTTCCTCGGGTCACCGAAGATCGCCGCCGACGTTCTCCCTCTCCAGGCCGTCCCCGAGCAAACTAGCGCCACCACTGCACTCCCGTTGAGCATGCGGTCATTTCCCCTAAGATCTCCCCGTCGATCCCCTCCTCTAGGCCTAGTTCCACCGGAGCCCGACAAGATCCTCCGCTGCAGCTCGTCACCGGTAACCCTCCGGTGATCAGCTCGTCCTTCTGAGGGCACCAACAGCTTCAGGCCGTCGCGTAGATGCCGTAGGAGCTAAGTTCCGTGCGCAACTCCCTCTGTATCGATGACCTCGATGACGCCCGAACCTTGGCCGCCCCCAAGCTCGTCGCCGGCGTCATCTCCGGCCAGATCAGCCCCATCTAAGTGTAGAAATGGAACCGCGGGAGAAGTGCCGTTCTTCTGGTGCTCTCCGCGCAGCGTTTGGCCCCTTGTGCGCCGTTTTCGATGCCCCCCAATGTTCTGGTGCTCGCCGGAGGCTCCCCGCCGGTGAGGACGACCTCGCCGCCGGTGGATCTCAGCTAGCCTGAGCCACTGACGGGTGGGGCCAGCCTCTGGATAGTTTTGAAATAATAAAACTAAATCAGATAAATTAATAAGACACTGACATGTGGGTCCAGTGAGTTTAATTAACTAAATAAGATTAATCCTAATCTAAAATTGACCAGAGACACTGACCAGTGGGTCCCACTAGTCAGGTTTGACTTTCAACGGCCAGTTGGACCTGCTGATGTCATGTTGATGCAGTAAAAGGATTTTCCAGTATAAAAATAATTCCAAAACTTCAAAAATTCATAGAAATTAATCTGTAACTCCAATGAAAATAATTTATATATGAAAAGTATCAGAAAAATTCAAGGAATCTGAATATGCTATTTTCATTCATGTTTGAAAAAGTTACAGAACCCAAACATGTAGATTAATGAATAAGTCAATTCTTATAAATACTTTATAAATGGAATATGGAAAGTATTTAAATTTATTTTTGTTTGACATGATCAAACATTGTTCTAATAACAAACCAGGAACTTAACATGACATCCCATGCATGTTAACATCAAGTTGATCTCAGCATCAGGTCGAATCAATTAAATTGGTATCCGAGAATACCTCGTTTGAAATGATATTTGAATGTGATTCAAATCAACTTCAAACCTAATTCATGTTGATTATAATAGTTTATCACCTTGCATTATCATGCCATGCTCATGCATCATCTTGTTTGCATATGATTGTTATTGATTGTTGCCATTCATTTCGGTAGGCTCCGCACCCCCGGATTCCACAGAATATCCGTCTGACGGATATTGTCCCTCCTCTGAGCAACAAGGCAAGCAACCATTTTGATCATCCCGATAAATCCCATGTTCTTGCTCCTGCACTTACTTATTGCATTAGGATCAAATGCTTCAACTGCTTTTGACACGTTAGTTGAACCCACTTCCTTTGCATGACCTATCCTTGTCACAGTAAATAGCCAAACCTTGCAACCTAGCATACCTGGTAGTTGCTTGAGCCATGATGTGTCTTATCCTGCTATGCATGCTATGCTTAGAGTTGAGTATGGTCTGTCATCTGGGAGATGAACAGAATTGTGAGAATGTGTTCGGTAAGCAAAGGTTGTGTGTTGAACTTGATTTGGTAAAGGTACCGGTGAAAGGCTGTGTAGGAGTACATGGCGGGTTGTTTCATTGGAACCGTCCTTAGGAACTGAGTTCCATGTATGTAATCCAAGACTAGATACTACCACACGTTGGGATACTTAATTGACCCTCTCGACTTATTAATCGCTTAGTACTCAGTCCAGGAGTTGCAAGTAGTTTCTGGTGTTTATAGTCATGTTGGAGGTCGTGCATAGTGCTGACCTGAGAGGTGGGCTATGATGCGGTAGGCAGTGGCACGGTGTACCAAGTGGCACCCGGATGGTGGGCTTGGGAACCCTGCGCACATCGTTTGAGGCCGTGGCGGAAACCTCGGCCGGACTTCCGTACGGGTTACTCTCAGATAGGCGATAAACCTAGACTAGGTACTAGTGTGGTTAACGGTCGTGGCCGACTCCCTCGCTAGGCTTCCGCTTGAAGGTTGCCGAGGTGCATGACGTGCACATGGCGATAAGTGGCAAGAGCGTGTGTGACGAAGTACACCCCTGCAGGGTTATGATCTATTCGAATAGCCGCGTCTGCGGATATGGACTACTGGGAGACATATGTTGTTCATAGATAACTTAAATGGCTACTCATAAAATTGTCAAGATAAGTGTGAGTGTCGTGGACGGCAATTCCGTATGGAGACGGAATGATTCCACGATAGTGTATTGTTGTGGTGTTAGTGGACTCGTGTGCGAGAAATCAAGTTGTCAAAATTATTTAAAAATGCAAGTTGTCTAGCCACGAGTCAAATGCTGGCTTTCCGCATGAAACCCCCAATACCTTCTTGATACTTTGCATGAGTAGATAGTTATCCTAAAGTCTTGCTGAGTACCTTCGTACTCATGTTTGTTTAATAAATGTTGCAGAGGTTGCTAATGACCCTAATGCAGGGTTCTTCGTAGACATCGACGACGACGAGTAGCTGGTGTCCCAGCTACGATCTGGCCCTACGTTGGGTCTGTAGTATAGTCAGGTCATGTGCCTTCTAGTTGCCCTGTCTGTACACATACAGTTTAAACTCTTCCGCTGGCTTGTAACTGAATGACTGCTATTATGGGTCGTGAGACCCTTAATGTGTAATATTATGTGTGTGGCTCTTCCGAGCCTCTTAAATAAAGCTTGTATGTTTATGGTTATGTTGTGATGCCATCGATGTATCTATACATATCGGTATGCCATGCGTACGTGTGTCGTACTTGATATGTATGGGGTTCGATTACCTAGTCGTAAACTTTAGTAGCACTCCTTACAAGGAAATGCCCCTTTGTGATCCAACGAGCCTTGGTAGTTCGCTACTGCTCCGGACACATTGGTTGACCGGCATGTGTCCTTCTTAGCTGCTGTGTCTGTCCCCTTTGGGGAAATGTCACGCGATGTAATGGAGTCCTTGTAGCTTGCTACGACTCGTCTACACTCGCTGGTGACCGACACCTGCTTTGTTGGGCATGTATGCCTGTCCTTGTGCGGTACTGCCACTTTGGTTTGTGACTAGACTTGTCGATCCGGGTTCTTTGACATTGGAATGCTAGCGACACTATTGCATACGTGAGTCAAAAGACGCAAACGGTCCCGGCTAAGGTAAGGCTGCAGCCGTGGAGTTAACCGTGCGTGAGACCGCAAAGAGATGCGATGTGTTACAGGCTGGATTCCTATGACTTAGGATCCGGGTCCCGACAGTGTTGGTATCAGAGCCTGACTGACTGTAGGATTACTAAGCCAAACTGGTCGAAGTTGAGTCTAGAATTGCTTTAGTTATATATAAGGGAATTGTTTGTGGAAGGGAACGTAAGACTCTTGTTCTCTTCTCAAGTTATTCTATTATGGCCATCCTCGTCTTTTCTGCGGGAATTAAGGACTAGGTTACTCATCTTCTTCTAGGCTCGTGTTTCTGATCGGTAGATTATAGGACTACGGGTCAAGAGATATTGGGTTTCTTTCATTCCTAGGAAAAAGGAAGTAAGTTTGATGATCAGAGAGTTGAACTTGATAGTTGAGTGGTTACGCTATTCCATTTTGGGTTGTCTCAAAATTTGTTTTTGAGCATTTACAGCCGTTATGCTGCCCAATTTTGCATTCAGAGCTCTAATGCTTTTGCATTACTCTCTATTTACAGATGCCTGGTCATCCTTCTCGACATGTGGTATGTCTGACCAGGTGCATTGATGTACCGGGTCATACGGCCATGCTGGTCAGGGTGATGTCGGTGTGCGGTTACCGCTGGTACCCCGAGTACACAGTGGAGGAACAGTACCGAGACTTCAACTAGAGCCAGTACATCTGCACTGTTAGGGTATTTCCAGACTACCCTGGAGCTGAGGAGCCAATCCATTGGTCCTATGGGTTGGGAGTCACTGTTGACATGGCAGTACAAGATGCTGCCTATTCAATGCTGACCATTATGAGAGCGAGACATGCATTGCTGCAGAATTCAGAGTTCTGCTATGTTCCGGCCTCTCAGCCTGGTGAAGAGGGATACCTCAGTGGAGACTATTTTGATTCTTCTATGGAGGATCCACTACTGCAGTCCACTGTTGAGATGCTAGAGAACAGAGACAGGGATGCTCGTGCTCTCCGCATGGAGCTTTATGCTACCCGTGCCCGTCTGTGGACGACTTTGACGCAGCTGGCATCGGTAGTCCAGACAGGGTACGGAGAGATGGAGATGTTGAACCCTGTTAGGACCCATCTTCTGGCTCACGTTGACTGGCCAGCTATAGGAGGAGTCACACCTCTACGGGGACCCCTCTTACCACCAGTCAGGGGACCAAGGCCACATCCGTGTCCTTATGGATCCCAGGGATCTCAGGCTAGAGTGTTTCCTGATCCGCAGGTTGAGCTTCCAGGTCATGGAGGTAATCTCTATGAGATGTTCTATGCGGATGCCTGAGCTATGAGCGGAAGGATAGTATGGTAGTAGCCGTAAGTTCACAGTCCTGCATGACTTGTGAAGTATGCCTGTAATGTGAAATGAATTCCGGAGGCTTAGATAAATAATGTATAGGAAGCTTGTAAGCCTCTGATGAGTAGTTTCATAATTTCAGTAGTTTGCTCTTCGGTTAAAGTTGTACTGAACTATGTAAGGGTGTGTATGAACCATGGTGTATATATAGCAGTTGCTTGTTACCATGCTGTTCGGATATTCATTTCCGCATTCCGTGTGTTCAGTACATTCTTAATCCATAGCTAGTATTGATATGACATTGGTCTAAGTTGTGAGTTTGTTTGTCAGGATGGTGTTCACCAGGTTGAACCGTGCCCCTGGTCATGAGCAAGGCGAGGGTAGTCAAGCGTCGCAGGGAGACCTGCCTCACCCACCCTCTCTGGCGGAAGTGATGCTTGAGGCAGAGAGAAACAAAAGGGAGACCAACCGACTATTAGAGCGTATTGAGCAGAATACGGCTCGTCAGCCTAGTAATGCTGCAGTGTCCCTCAACGACTTTGTGAAGCTGAATCCTCCAAAGTTTCATCATTCCGTCGATCCCCTCGACGCTGATGACTGGCTGTGCAGCATCTCATGCAAGATTCGCTCTGCGAATGTGTCTGAGGCCGACAAGGTGACCTTTGCGGCGTATTTCCTGGAAGGACCCGCCAATCTGTGGTGGGAGAACTTTGAAGCTATGCGTCCTGCTGAACCAGTAGCCACATGGGCAGACTTCAGTGCAGCCTTTCGTCTGCACCATATTCCAGAGGGCCTGATGGACAGAAAGAGAGAGGAGTTATGTGCCCTCACTCAGGGCAAGTTGACTGTGGATGCCTATAGCCGCGAGTTCGGTAATCTCGCCCGCTATGCAACAGAGGAGGTGTCTACTGACGCCAAGAAGCAAGCAAGGTTCCGTAAGGGTCTGAGCCCTGAGCTTCCTCGTGATCTGCGCCTCCATGAGTGTGCAAGCTTTCAAGCCCTGGTCAACAAAGCGATCAGTGCCGAGACTGGTCATACCGACTTCGAAGCCACAAGGAAGCACTCCCGTGACTTTGGCTCATCTTCTGGTTCCGCGTTTCCCAAACGCAGGCTCTGGGTTCTGAACAGTTCTCTGCCGCCAAGATACACTTCGAGGCCATCCTACGTGGCGCCTCACACGAATCAGGCCAACCCTCCAGCAAAAGCTTATGGTGGTCCAGCTAGCAATGCTGCACCACGTGCCAACCAAGTGATATTCTACAAGTGTGGAGAACCCGGGCACTATTCCCGTGAGTGTCCTCAAAATGTGGGTGCCAAGCAACCCAGAAAGTCCGTCAGGCAAGCCAAGTCGGGCAAAGCTTACTATGTGAAGCCAACTCCTGCACGTGGCCGTGTGAACTATGTGTCAGCAGAAGAAGCTGCAGAGGATCCCGACGTCATGCTGGGTACGCTTCTTGTTAATCATCACCCAGCGTACGTTCTCTTTGACACTGGGTCTTTTCATTCCTTCATTTCAAAAAGTTATGCACAGTTGCATAACATGTCTTTTTGTGATATGCCAATTCCATTGGTTGTCCAAACTCCTCGTAGTAAATGGCAAACCTCTAAGATAACCTATGACAATGAAATTCTAGTGGACAGGCTAGTTTTTCTAGCCTCATTGATAGCATTGAAATCTTCGGATATTAATATCATCTTGGGCATGGACTGGATGTCAGCTCACTATGCCAAGATTGATACCCATTCTAGAAATGTCCAGCTTACCCATCCCTCGGGTGAGATAGTAAATGTCTCTACTCGAGTTGCCAAATGCCAACTCTATTCCTTAAATGCCAACCCTCTTTCGGAACTTGAAGACATTCTGGTAGTCCGTGACTTCCCGGATGTTTTTCCAGAGGAACTGCCAGGAATTCCACCTGACAGAGATGTAGAGTTCGTGATAGATCTTGTTCCGGGAACTGTCCCAATAGCCAGAAGACCATATAAGATGGCACCCCTAGAGCTAGCCGAACTTAAGAAGCAACTAGATGAGGCCTTGAATAAAGGTTTCATTCGTCCTAGCTCTTCTCCTTGGGCTTGTCCCATCCTCTTCGTCAAGAAGAAAGACGGAACGGGTCGGATGGTTGTAGGTTATCGACCAGTTAATCTGGTCACCATAAAGAACAAGTATCTGCTCCCCAGGATCAACGACCTGTACGATCAGCTCGCTGGATCCTCAGTCTTCTCCAAAATGGATTTGAGGTTGGGATACCATCAAATCAAGATCAAGAACGGGGACATTCCAAAAACGGCTTTTGTTACTCGTTATGGCCAATACGAGTACACCGTCATGTCCTTCGGGTTAACCAATGCCCCAGCCACCTTCTCTCGTCTGATGAATTCAATCTTCATGGAGTATTTGGATAAATTCGTCGTGGTATACCTCGATGATATTCTCATCTACTCGAAGAACGAACAAGAACATGCCGAGCATCTAAGGCTGGTATTGATGAAACTTCGAGAGCATCGCCTTTATGCCAAGTTTTCAAAATGTGAATTCTGGTTACCAGAAGTGACCTATCTAGGACACGTAATCTCTGGTAAGGGTATTGCTGTCAATCCCGAGAGAGTTCAAGCTGTCCTTGATTGGACTCAACCTGAATCGGTTAAGCAAGTTAGGAGTTTTCTTGGTCTAGCGAGCTATTGTCGCCGCTTTGTCGAGAATTTCTCCAAGGCCGCAAAGCCTCTAACTGAACTCCTCAAGAAGGATAAAAAGTTCGAGTGGACACCACAGTGTGAGCATAGTTTTCAGGAACTGAAAAGATGCCTGACTTCCGCACCTATGTTGCTACCACCAGTTTTTTCTAAGGACTTTGTTATCTATTGCGACGCCTCGCGATAAGGATTAGGTTGCATTCTCATGCAAGATCGTCATGTGATCGCATACGCATCTCGACAGTTGTGTCCACATGAGGATAATTGTCCCACACATGACCTTGAGCTTGCAGCTGTGGTCCATGCACTAAAAACCTGGCGACATTATCTTTTGGGTAATCGTTGCGAAATATTCACTGATCACCAAAGTGTGAAATATATCTTCACCCAGCCGGATTTGAATCTGAGGCAAAGACGGTGGGTTGAGTTGATCTCGGATTACGACTTAGGGATAACTTACACCCCGGGGAAGGCCAATGTTATGGCCGATGCACTAAGTCGTAAATCTTATTGTAACAATTTTATGCTACAACAAGGTCAACCACGTCTCTATGAGGACTTTCGGAAGTTAAATCTTCATATTGTTCCTCAAGGATTCCTTTCTACCCTGGTGGCGAAGCCTACTCTTAGGGATCAAATCATAGCCGTGCAGGCCTATGATAAGGGTATATCCCGGATCAAGGAGAATATTGCTAGCGGCAACGCTAGGGATTTCTCCATCAATGAGAAAGGTGTTGTGTTCTTTCAGAACCGTTAGGTGGTTCCCAAGAGCAAACGTCTGCGGCAATTGATCTTTAAGGAGGCTCATGATTCTCCTCTCACCATTCATCTCGGTAGTACTAAGATGTATCAGGACCTACGCCAGAGGTTCTGGTGGACTAGGATGAAGAGAGAAATTGCTGAGTTCGTTGCTAACTGCGACGTTTGTCGTCGAGTTAAGGAAGAACATCAAAGACCTGCTGGCACCCTTCAACCTCTAGCTATTCCTGAATGGAAATGGGATAAAGTTAGCATGGATTTCATTACCGGATTTCCCAAGACCAAGAAAGGAAATAATGCTATCTTTGTGGTCATTGACCATCTTTCCAAAGTGGCTCATTTTCTTCCCGTTCGTGAGAGTATAACAGCTAGCCAACTAGCAGAGTTATATATCTCCCGAATAGTGTCTCTTCATGGTGTTCCCCTGGAGATTAACTCGGACCGTGGGAGTATCTTTACTTCTCGCTTCTGGGAAAGTTTTCAGAATGCCATGGGGACTCACTTATCTTTTAGCACTGCTTTCCATCCCCAATCAAGTGGTCAAGTAGAAAGAGTGAATCAAATCTTAGAAGATATGCTCCGAGCTTGTGTTATATCGTTCGGTATGAATTGGGAGAAGTGCCTTCCATTCGCCGAATTTGCTTATAACAATAGTTATCAATCAAGCTTGGGCAAAGCCCCTTTTGAAGTTCTCTATGGACGAAGATGTCGAACACCTCTTAATTGGTTAGAAACCGGAGAGAGGCAACTCTTTGGCCCGGACATGATCCAGGATGCAGAAGAGCAGGTTCACATTATTCGTGAAAAGTTGAAAACAACCCAGTCTCGTCAAAAGAGCCAATATGATCGTCATCATAAGGCTGTGACCTTTGAAGTTGACGAGAAGGCTTACCTTCGGGTTACACCTTTGAAGGGTACCCATCGATTCGGTATCAAGGGCAAGTTGGCTCCTCGTTACATTGGTCCTTTTCGCATTCTTGCCAAATGAGGAGAAGTTGCCTACCAGTTGGAACTTCCTCCGCATCTTTCCAAGGTTCATGATGTTTTCCACGTCTCGCAACTCAGGCGTTGCTTTTCGGATCCTATAGGTGAAGTGGAGCACGAAACGCTTGATCTCCAAGATAACCTTTCATACCGAGAATACCCCGTGCGCATTCTTGATCAAGCTGAGCGTACCACTCGACGTCGAAACCTCAAGTTTCTTAAAGTTCAATGGTCAAATCATTCTGAAAAGGAGGCAACTTGGGAAAGAGAGGATTGTCTCCCACTTGAGTATCCTGCGTTATTCCCGACGACTTCTAAATCTCGGGACGAGATTCCTTTGAGTGGGGGTGAGTTGTCACATCCCTGACACCTTAAGCAAGTTAGCTTGTGCTCATGTTTTTCCTTGCATTGCATCTAGGAATTTCTCAACAAGAACAAAGCAAATGGTAAAGGAAAACTCAAAACCCTAGCCACTTCTTTAAATAAAGGAAATCTCAAACTAGTTAAAATCAATGAATCCAAAATGGCCTCAAGAAAAGTTCAAACTTTCTGATAAATCATGAAAGTAAATGAGCAATGAAGAAAACCATTTTCTTGACACTTTAAGCATTTTAAATGAATGCAAAAAGCTACTGGTTTCAAGTTTTAAATTTGAAATCAGAAACTTTAAATTTTCAAAAATGTTGAAAACTTTGGAAATGGTTGGAAATATTCCAACAAATATTCTAGGGTGCTTAACATAGCTTTTACAATTTATTTGGGAGCTGAAATAATTAGTAAATCAATTTCAGTATTTAAAACAGAAACAAAACAGAAAAAATGGAAAACCCTTACCTGTCGCCTAGCCGGCCCAGCCCATCTCCTCCGGTCATCTCCCACCTCGCCAGTAGGAGGAGGAGGTGGCCGCCGCGTACTCCGGCGCGGCCACGCACCTGTGCGCGTGCCTGGACGCCGCTTCGCGCTGGCAAGCTCGGGGATAAGCTCCCCGAGCCCGTGGCTATCCATTCCGAGCGCCAGTTCCCCCCTCCTCTCGGATCTCTCCTCCCTCCTTCTGCTGCCATTGGAGCCCGAGCAGAGCTCGAGCTCGCCGTCGTTCTAGCCTCCCCTCTTTCCTTCTGAGCCGCGCATTAGCTCCGCTGCAACCCCCTCAAGCTCCCTAGCCACGAGCCCGACGCCCAGATGCAGTGAAACGACGAGAAGCTGTCGTCTTCCTCCTCGGGTCACTGAAGATCGCCGCCGACGTTCTCCCTCTCCAGGCCGTCCCCGAGCAAACTAGCGCCACCACTGCACTCCCCGTGAGCATGCAGTCATTTCCCCTAAGATCTCCCCGTCGATCCCCTCCTCTAGGCCTAGTTCCACCGGAGCCCGACAAGATCCGCCGCTGCAGCTCGTCGCCGGTAACCCTCCGGTGATCAACTCGTCCTTCTGAGGGCACCAGCAGCTTCAGGCCGTCGCATAGATGCCGTAGGAGCTAAGTTCCGTGCGCAACTCCCTCTGTATCGATGACCTCGATGACGCCCGAACCTTGGCCGCCCCCAAGCTCGTCGCCGGCGTCATCTCCGGCCAGATCAGCCCCATCTAAGTGTAGAAATGGAACCGCGGGAGAAGTGCCGTTCTTCTGGTGCTCTCCGTGCAGCGTTTGACCCCTTGTGCGCCGTTTTCGATGCCCCCCAACGTTCTGGTGCTCGCCGGAGGCTCCCCGCCGGCGAGGACGACCTCGCCACCGGTGGATCTCAGCTGGCCTGAGCCACTGACGGGTGGGGCCAGCCTCTGGATAGTTTTGAAATAATAAAACTAAATCAGATAAATTAATAAGACACTGACATGTGGGTCCAGTGAGTTTAATTAACTAAATAAGATTAATCCTAATCAAAAATTGACCAGAGACACTGACCAGTGGGTCCCACTGGTCAGGTTTGACTTTCAACGGCCAGTTGGACCTGCTGATGTCATGCTGATGCAGTAAAAGGATTTTCGAGTATAAAAATAATTCCAAAACTTCAAAAATTCATAGAAATTAATCTGTAACTCCAATGAAAATAATTTATGTATGAAAAAGTATCCGAAAAATTCAAGGAATCTGAATATGCTATTTTCGTTCATGTTTGAAAAAGTTACAGAACCCAAACATGTAGATTAATGAATAAGTCAATTCTTATAAATACTTTATAAATGGAATATGGAAAGTATTCAAATTTATTTTTGTTTGACATGATCAAACATTGTTCTAATAACAAACCAGGAACTTAACATGACATCCCATGCATGTTAACATCAAGTTGATCTGAGCATCAGGTCGAATCAATTAAATCGGTATCCGAGAATACCTCGTTTGAAATGATATTTGAATGTGATTCAAATCAACTTCAAACCTAATTCATGTTGATTATAATAGTTTATCACCTTGCATTATCATGCCATGCTCATGCATCATCTTGTTTGCATATGATTGTTATTGATTGTTGCCATTCATTTAGGTAGGCTCCGCACCCCCGGATTCCACAGAATATCCGTCTGACGGATATTGTCCCTCCTCTGAGCAAAAAGGCAAGCAACCATTTTGATCATCCCGATAAATCCCATGTTCTTGCTCCTGCACTTACTTATTGCATTAGGATCAAATGCTTCAACTACTTTTGCCACGTTAGTTGAACCCACTTCCTTTGCATGACCTATCCTTGTCACAGTAAATAGCCGAACCTTGCAACCTAGCATACCTGGTAGTTGCTTGAGCCATGATGTGTCTTATCCTGCTATGCATGTTATGCTTAGAGTTGTGTATGGTCTGTCATCTGGGAGATGAACAGAATTGTGAGAATGTGTTCGGTAAGCAAAGGTTGTGTGTTGAACTTGATTTGGTAAAGGTACCGGTGAAAGGCTGTGTAGGAGTACATGGCGGGTTGTTTCATTGGAAGCGTCCTTAGGAACTGAGTTCCGTGTATGTAATCCAAGACTAGATACTACCACACGTTGGGATACTTAATTGATCCTCTCGACTTATTAATCGCTTAGTACTCAGTCCAGGAGTTGCAAGTAGTTTCTGGTGTTTATAGTCATGCTGGAGGCCGTGCATAGTGCTGACCTGAGAGGTGGGCTATGATGCGGTAGGCAGTGGCATGGTGTACCAAGTGGCACCCGGATGGTGGGCTTGGGAACCCTGCACACATCGTTTGAGGCCGTGGCGGAAACCTCGGCCGGACTTCCGTACGGGTTACTCTCAGATAGGCGATAAACCTGGACTAGGTACTAGTGTGGTTAACGGTCGTGGCCGACTCCCTCGCTAGGCTTCCGCTTGAAGGTTGCCGAGGTGCATGACGTGCACATGGCGATAAGTGGCGAGAGCGTGTGTGACGAAGTACACCCCTGCAGGGTTATGATCTATTCGAATAGCCGCGTCCGCGGATATGGACTACTGGGAGACATATGTTGTTCATAGATAACTTAAATGGCTACTCATAAAATTGTCAAGATAAGCGTGAGTGTCGTGGAAGGCAATTCCGTATGGAGACAGAATGATTCCACGATAGTGTATTGTTGTGGTGTTAGTGGACTCGTGTGCGAGAAATCAAGTTGTCAAAATTATTTAAAAATGCAAGTTGTCTAGCAACGAGTCAAATGCTGGCTTTCCGCATGAAACCCCCCAATACCTTCTTGATACTTTGCATGAGTAGATAGTTATCCTAAAGTCTTGCTGAGTACCTTCGTACTCATGTTTGTTTAATAAATGTTGCAGAGGTTGCTAATGACCCTAATGCAGGGTTCTTCGTAGACATCGACGACGACGAGTAGCTGGTGTCCCAGCTACGATCTGGCCCTACGTTGGGTCTGTAGTATAGTTAGGCCATGTGCCTTCTAGTTGCCCTGTCTGTACACAGACAGTTTAAACTCTTCCGCTGGCTTGTAACTGAATGACTGCTATTATGGGTCGTGAGACCCTTAATGTGTAATATTATGTGTGTGGCTCTTCCGAGCCTCTTAAATAAAGCTTGTATGTTTATGGTTATGTTGTGATGCCATCGATGTATCTATACATATCGGTATGCCATGCGTACGTGTGTCGTACTTGATATGTATGGGGTTCGATTACCTAGTCGTGAACTTTAGTAGCACTTCTTACAAGGAAATGCCCCTTTGTGATCCAACGAGCCTTGGTAGTTCGCTACTGCTCCGGACACATTGGTTGATCGGCATGTGTCCTTCTTAGCTGCTGTGTCTGTCCCCTTTGGGGAAATGTCACGCGATGTAATGGAGTCCTTGTAGCTTGCTACGACTCGTCTACACTCGCTGGTGACCGACACCTGCTTCGTTGGGTCATGTATGCCTGTCCTTGCGGTACTGCCACTTTGGTTTGTGACTAGACTTGTCGATCCGGGTTCTTTGACATTGGAATGCTAGCGACACTATTGCATACGTGAGTCAAAAGATGCAAACGGTCCCGGCTAAGGTAAGGCTGCAGCCGTGGAGTTAACCGTGCGTGAGACCGCAAAGAGATGCAAAGAGGGGTCCCGACAAGCAGATCCCCCTCCATCACCGTGGAGGGGAGGAAGTCGCCTTGGATCCACCCCGCCGACAACGGTCGGTGCCGCCACTGAGTAGGAGCCGCCGCCTTCCCCTTCTTCTTCCTCGCCTCCATCTTGCTGGTCTGACCCTTGGTCATGGCGGAAGCTGCAGATCCGCGGAGGGGAAGGAGGAGTAAGGAGTTTAGGTGCGCTGGAGGTGGCTAGAAGGACGGAGCAAGCAAAGGCAAAAGATCCGGCGAGCGTAACGAAAAACCCTCGCTGCTAGGATTTAAGTAAGGTTCCGACTGGGTCGCTGGCAGGTGGCCTCGAAACCTTATCCCCCGACCGACCGCGGCGAAATCAGTGGAGAGGATGAAGGCACGAGAATCGAGGCGTCAGGCGCTACTCGAGCGCACTGGCGTCATCCCCGCTGAGCGCGCGGAAACCAAAATTTGAGGATCCCGGAAAATCCGCCGCTGTCAGTTGACCGGTCACGTCAACAGATACCCTGGAAGCACTCGGTTTCCAACAGTTTGTTCCAAAACACTTCCACTCGGATCGTTTGTAAGAGAAGATAAAATGGATCGGGGCAAGCAACGCCAAAGTCACATCCGTACCAGTCGGATCCAAACTTCAAGCATCGCTTCGTCGTCCCAACCCCAATCCATTCGGGGACTAATGATGGGGTTATAGTCCTAGGGTAGGGTCATAGGCCTGCCCTGAAGGTCCTACCCAAGGACTACCCTTCATAAGGGACAAAGCCCTTAGTCAGTTCGGACTGAACTAAGAAGTTCCCATCATCCAATCGGTAATAGATCTTCGACCATCCAGTCGGAGACGAGCATTCGGAGTATATCAAACTAACCGACTGGATTCTACTCTGTGCATCGTAACCCCCCTGGGAGGAAACGGTCATACGTTTCCACACGCCTTTATTAGCATCTAAGACGTACGTTACCTGTAACGTAAGCATTTATTCCCCACTACTCCACCCGTGTGCACCGAACCGTTGTGGAGGGCAACGCACTCTATATAAGCCACCCTCCCCCACTGGTGCAGGGGTTAGCAACTCATTGTATTCCATATTCCACTCGAGAACAAGCTCCCAGAGCACTGAGACGTAGGGCTATTACCTCCACCGCAAAGGGACCTGAACTCATACAACCTCGTCGTAGCTAAGGCTCTGCCCATCCTTTTCGTACCCTACACATCTACTGTCAGACTTATACCCACGACAGTTATTTCACTTCACGGTACAATTCTTATGCCTTTTCTCTCTTATTTTGCAAGGTTTACACGAAGAGGAAGACTATCGGCAGCTGGAATTCTGGCCTCAAAGTGGAGCAAAGTTGAGATAACTATTCTGCGCAACTCCAAACGCCGTAAAAATAAACGAGGATTTTTTCCTGATTTGTAAAAAATACTGGGCCGAAGAAGCGCCAGAGGGGCGCCAGGGGTTGGCCACAAGCCTGCACGGCGCAACCACCCCCCAAGCCGCGCGATGAGGGCTTGTGGGCAGCCTGCTAGCCCACTTGCCCCCCTTCTGCTATATGAAGGGTTTCGTCCAGGAAAAAAATCGAGGAGGAGCTTTTTCGTGGTTTCGTCGCCGCCACGAGGCAGAACTTGAGCAGAACCAATCTAGAGCTCCGGCAGGACGATCCTGCGAGGGAAACTTCCCTCCCGGAGGGGGAAATCGTCGCCATCGTCATCACCAACACTCCTCTCATCGGAGGGGACTCATCACCATCAACATCTTCATCAGCACCATCTCATCTCCAAACCCTAGTTCATCACTTGTAACCAATCTCCATCTCGCGACTCCTATTGGTACTTGTAAGGTTGCTAGTCGTGTTGATTACTCTTTGTAGTTGATGCTAGTTGGATTATTTGGTGGAAGAGTTTATGTTCAGATCCTTGATGCTACTCATTACCTCTCTGGTCATGAATATGATTATGCTTTGTGAGTAGTTACTTTTGTTCCTGAGGACATGGGATAAGTCATGCTAATAGTAGTCATGTGAATTTGGTATTCGTTCGGTAATTGTTTTTTGACCGGCTACTGTAGGGAAAACCCCCACAGCCTTCGTTCGGTAATTTGATGTGTTGTATGTTGTTTTTCCTCTAGTGGTGTTATGTGAACATCGACTACATAACACTTCACCACTATTTGGGCCTAGAGGAAGGCATTGGGAAGTAGTAAGTAGATGATGGGTTGCTAGAGTGACAGAAGCTTAAACCCTAGTTTATGCGTTACTTCGCAAGGGGCTGATTTGGATCCAGTAGTTTAATGCTGTGGTTAGACTTTGTCTTAATTCTTCTTTCGTAGTTGCAGATGCTTGCGAGAGGGGTTAATCATAAGTGGGATGCTTGTCCAAGTAAGGGCAGTACCCAAGCGCCTGTCCACCCACATATCAAACTATCAAAGTAACGAACGCGAATCATATGAACATGATGAAAACTAGCATGACAGAAATTCCCGTGTGTCCTCGGGAGCGTTTTTCCTCCTATAAGACTTTGTCCAGGCTTGTCCCTTGCTACAAAAGGGATTGGGCAACTTTGCTGCACCGTTGCTACTTTTGTTACTTGTTGCTTGCTACGAATCATCTCACCACACAATCACTTGTTACCGACAATTTCAGTGCGTGCAGATTTTACCTTGGTGAAAACCACTTGTCAGATCCTTCTGCTCCTCGTTTGGTTCAACATCTTACTTATCGAAAGGACTACGATTGATCTCCTATACTTGTGGGTCATCAATGCCTTAAGCCGGAAGACCAGCACCTTGAACGTCATGCTCAAGGAAAGGCAACTTGCCTTGTACGAGGAGTTGGAAGACTTCGGTTTGGAGCTAGTAGGACCTGGATTTCTAGCCAACCTCGAAGTCAAACTGACACTGGTTAATGATATCAAGGAGGCCCAGAAGGGTCATAAGAGCATTGAAGGCATCAAGAAGAAGATTCAAGAAGGCAAGGCCCCGGGATTCTCGGTGGATGAACAAGGAATGGTGTGGTTTGGGAAACGTTTATGCATACCCAAGAAGGCTGAACTCAAGGACTTGATACTATAATAAGCACATGATACACCTTACTCTATTCACCCCGGTGGTACCAAGATCTATCAAGATCTCCGAGAAAGATTTTGGTGGCACGGTATGAAGAGGGAAATGACATCTTATGTTGCAAAGTGCGACGTATGCCAGCGAGTCAAGGCTGAGCATCAACGACCTGCTGGATTGCTACAACCTCTCCAAGTGCCAGAATGGAAGTGGAACAAGATATGCATGGATTTTATTACTGGCCTACCAAGGTCAAGCAGAGGCCATGACTCTATATGGGTCATTGTCGTCCATCTGACCAAGGTGGCCCATTTCATTCCAATCAACACCACTTATGATGGGAACAAGTTGGCTAGTCTCTACATTGAGCGTATTGTAAGCCTTCACAGAGTTCCCAAGGAGATTGTATCTGACCGAGGCACGCAGTTAACCTCAAGGGTTTGAAAGAAGTTCCAAGAAGCCCTCGGAACCAAGCTCTCTTTCAGCACTGCTTTCCACCCGCAAACGGGCGGACAAACGGAGAGAGTGAATCAGATACTCGAAGATATGATCCGCGCTTGTGTCTTGGCACATGGTGCCAAATGGGAAGACTGTCTGCCATTCGCTGAGTTTTCAAACAACAACAACTACCAGTCCAGTCTCCAGATGGCCCCATTTGAAGTGTGCTGCTGGCTACGCCTATAGGGATTTCCTTGGCAAGTATGCAAAGGATTCCCCCGCGGCCTTGGAGCCTTGCGTTGGTGTTCCCTTGAAGAGGAAAGGGTGATGTAGCACAACAGCGGTAAGTATTTCCCTCAGTGAGAACCAAGGTATCAATCCAGTAGGAGGATCGCGTCAAGTCACAAGTACCTGCACAAACACAAAGAGCTTGCACCCAACGCTATGAAGGGCTTGTCAATCCCTTATAGATTGTTTGCAAAGTGAGAACTGAAAGCAAAAAAGTAAACAAAGCAAAGTAAAAGTAAAAGCGGAGACGATAATTGTGAGTAGACCCGGAGGCCGTAGTGTTCACTAGTGGCTTCTCTCATGAAAGCAAGTAGACGGTGGGTGAACGAATTACTGTCGAGCAATTGATAGAACTGCACAAAGTCATGACGTTATCTATGGCAATGATCATACATATAGGCATCACGTCCAAAACAAGTAGACCGATACTTTCTGCATCTACTACTATTAATCCACATGTCGACCACTATCCAGCATGCATCTAGTGTATTGAGTTCATAAGAACAGAGTAACGACTTAAGCAAGATGACATGATGTAGATGGACAATCTCAAATCTATGATGAAAGCCCATCTTGTTACCCTTGATGGCAACAACACGACGCGTGCCTTGCTGCCCCTTCTGTCACCGGGAAAGGTCACCGCATGGTATGAAACCAAAACCAAGCACTTCTCCCATTGCAAGAATCATAGATCTAGTTGGCCAAACAAAACCCAAGACTCAGAGAGACTTACAAGGATATCAAATCATGCATATAAGAAATCAGCAAAGACTCAAATATAAATCATAGATAATATGATCACAAATCCACAATTCATCGGATCTCGACAAACACACCGCCAAAGAGGATTACATCGGATAGATCTCCATGAAGATCAAGGAGAACTTTGTATTGAAGATCCAAGAGAGAGAAGAAGCCATCTAGCTACTAACTACTGACCCGTAGGTCTGAAGTAGACAACTCACGAGTCATTGGAGAGGTAATGATGTTGATGTAGAAGCCCTCCAACTCCAAAGTCCCCTCCGGCAGGGCACCGGGAAGGATCTCCAGATGAGATCTCGCGGAAACGGAAGCTTGCGGCGGCGGAAAAGTGGTTTTGTGGACGCCCTTGTTTTTTCTAGGATTTTAGGGAATATATAGGCCAAAGAGCTAGGGCAGGGGAGCTCCAGGGGGGCCACAAGCTTGGTAGCCGCGGCCCCCTGGCCGTGGCTACATGGCTTGTGGGCCCCGTGTGGGCCTCCTGCCTTGGCCCTCAAGTCCCCCGATCTTCTTCTGTTCTAGAAAAGTTCATTTCGGGGATTTTATTCCGTTTGGACTCCGTTCCAAAATCAGATCTGAAAAGAGTCAAAAACACAGAAAAAACAGGAGCTCGCACTTGGCAATGAATTAATAAGTTAGTCCCAAAAAATATATAAAAGGTATATAAAACATCCAAAGTTGACAAGATAACAACATGAAACCATAAAAAATTATAGATACGTTTGAGACGTATCAAGCATCCCAAGCTTAACTCCTGCTTGTCCTCGTGTAGGGAAGTGATAAAGAATGAATTTGTGATGCTTTCATGCTACCTAGCATAGATGTCCTTTGTAACTCCTCTTATATGACATGAATGTTCAGATCCGTTAGATTCAAAACAATAGTTTGCTATTGACGTGGAGACAATAATACTTCAAGCAAACTAGCAAGGTAATCATGAACTTTCAAAATAACAAGGCCAAAAGAAAGTTATCCCTACAAAATCATATAGTCTGGCTATGCTCTATTATACTTGCACAACGAATTTAAATCATGCACAACCTCGGTATTGGCCAAGTAATTGTTTTCACACCTCTACTTTCTCAAACTTTTTCAACTCTCACGCAATACATGAGCGTGAGCCATGGTTTTAGCACTATAAGTGGAATGGAGTGTGGTGGAGGTTGCAAGGCAAACAAGGAGAAGATTGTCACATTGACTAGGCATATCAATGAGCTATGGAGATGCTCATCAATAGATATCAATGTGAATGAGTAGGGATTGCCATACAAACGATGCACTAGAGCTAAGAGTATGTGAAAGCTCTTAAAGAAAACTAGTGGGTGTGCATTCAACTTGCTTGCTCACGAAGACCTAAGGCAATTTTGAGGAAGCCCATCATTGGAATATACAAGCCAAGTTATATAATGAAAATTTCCCACTAGCTATATGGTGGTGACAAAACGAGAGACTCTCAATCATGAAGATCATGGTGCTTAATAAGCACAAGTGTGGAAAGATAGCAGCATTGTCCCTTCTCTCTTTTTCTCTCATTTTTTTGGTGGGCTCTTTGGCCTTTTATTTTTATTTTTGTGGGCATCTTTGGCCTATTTTTGTAAATGGGCTTCGCTGGCCTATTTTATTTCCTCACATGGGACAATGCTCCATGAATGATGAACATCACACTTACAACTCAAAACTTAGAGCAATGGTGACTCTATATGGAATGCCTTCGGTAGTGTACCGTGACAATGATCTAGCATGGCATAGACATCAATGGAAACATCATGCTAGCTATCTTATGATCATGCAATGACAATGTAGAAGTGGTGGCACATGTCATGGTGGCAGTTGCATGGCAATATATCTCGGAATGGCTTTGAAAATGCCATAGTAGGTAGGTATGGTGGTTGTTTTGAGGGAGGCTATATGGTGGGTTTTATGCACCGGCGAAAGTTGCACGTCACTAAAGAAGATAGTGATGGTGGAAGGTGAAAGTGCATCTAGAACCATGGACTCAACATTAGTCATGAAGAACTCATATACTTGTTGCAAAAGTTTTAGTAGTAATCGAAACAAAGCATTCAACGCATACTCCCACGGGAAGGGTTGGTAGGTATAAACCATCGCGCGATCCCGACCGCTACACAAAGGATGACAATCAATAAACTAATCATGCTCAGACTTCATCACATAGGGGCTCACCATACGTGCATGATACGGGAACCACTAACTTCAACACAAGTATTTCTAGATCCACAACACCTTACTAGTATAACTTCAATATTACCACAACCACAACTCAAAACTAATTGAGATGAATCAAACTTCTCTAACTACTCAATCCACATGAAGGTGGAAGTTTTCATATCCATTTGGATAACTACCCCTTTTGAGACTACTTTCATAGCATAGATCAACTACCACGCCATGCACTTCCGTGCTCTAAAAGATAGAAGTGAAGCACACAGAGCAAAATCAACTAGCTCAAAAGATATAAGTGAAACGCATGTGAGCTGAATTGTCTAACCAAAGGATATAAGTGAAGCTCGATAAAATCACGGTGAGTGCATGTCTCTCTATCTAGGTGTGCAGCAAGAAAGATTGTGACACAACAAAAATAAAAGACTCCTATGATACAAGACGCTCCAAGCAAAACACATAACATGTGGTGAATAAAAATATAGCCCCAAGTAACGTTACCGATGGATTGAAGACGAAAGAGGGGATGCCTTCCTGGGGCATCCCCAAGCTTAGGCTTTTTTGGCATCCTTGAATCAAATTGGGGTGCCTTGGGGATCCCCAAGCTTGAGCTCTTGCCACTCTTTATCTCTTTGTCCATAAGAACTTCACCCAAAACTTGAGAACTTCACAACACGAAACTTAAACAGAAACTCGTGATATCATTAGTATAAGAAAGCAAATCACCACTTCCTTAGGTATTGTAGCAAACCTAAATTCTACTTATTTTGATGTTGGGTTACTGTATTTTCAATCTTCCATGGCTAATACCCCCTGATACTATCCATAGTTTCATCAAAATAAGCAATCAACTCAACAAAAACAGAATCTGTTAACAGCAAACTAGTTTGTAGCAATTTGTATACTTTGTATACTTGTGGTACTTCAAAAATTATGAACAATTACGACAGTCTAAAGAATTTGCGTAGAAATCAGCAGCAAAAAGAATCAACTCAAAAACTCTCACATAAAAAAATGAAAATTCTTTTCGTGAGCAGAAAGTTTCTGTCTTTTCCAGCATGATCAAACGATCATCCCCAAGACTAATCATAACGGTTTTACTTGGCACAAACGCAAAAGAAACACAAAAAACACAATCATAAAGAATTATGAAAGCGTGGAAAACACAAAACAGAAAGAAAAAAGATAGATTCGTTGGGTTGCCTCCCAACAAGCGCTATTGTTTAACGCCCTTAGATAGGCATAAGGTGATGGAATCACGCATAGTCATCTTTGGTGCTCAAACCATAAGTAGCCCTCATCATAGATTCATAAGGCAATCTTATTTTCTTTCTAGGAAAATGCTCCGTGCCCTTCTTTAGAGGAAATTGAAATCTAATATTCCTTTCCTTCATATCGATGATAGCACCAATAGTCCTTAGGAAAGGTCTACCAAGAATAATGGACATGAAGGATTGCAATCTATGTCAAGTACAATGAAATCCACGGGTACATAGTTCTAATTTGCAACAATAATAACATCATTGATCCTTCCCATGGGTTTCTTGATAGTAGAATCCGCAAGATGCAAATTAAGAGAACACTCTTCAATCTCATGAAAACCAAGAATATCACATAAAGACTTTGGAATCGCGGAAACACTAGCACCCAAATCACACAAAGCATTGCATTCATAGTTTTTGATTTTGATTTTCATAGTAGGTTCCCACTCATCATGAAGTTTTCTAGGTATAGAGACTTCTAATTCGAGTTTCTCTTCAAAAGATTTCATCATAGCATCAACGATATGAGCGGTAAAGGCTTTGCTTTGGCTATAAGCATGTGGAGAGTTTGCAATGGATTGCATCAAGGAAATGCATTCAAACAAGGAGCAACTATCATAATTGAATCCCTTGAAATACAAAGTGGGAGTTTCATTACTACCCAATATTTTGATTTCTTCTACTCCACTCTACACACCTTTATCATCAAGATAGGTGGACTCCGAATCATTGGGGCGTTTTTCAACCAAAGTGGATTCATATCCAACCCCTTCATCAATAGGTTTGACATGCGAAAACAAAGATTCAAGAGGAGTCACACCAAGCACTTTAAGATCTTCGTGATTTACATCACTAGAACGCACCCTTTTAAACCATTCATGCTTAGCGCGAATTTGGGCGGTTCTTTCTTTGCTCTCATTCATGGAGACACGCATAGCTTTTAAATTTTCCTCCAAGTTGACCTTGAGAGGAGCACATCTAACTTTCAAAGCATCAATATCACAAGACATCCTATCAATGCTCTTAGCCAAATCGTCTATTTGTAGTAGTTTTTCCTCTATGGACGCATTGAAAATCTTTTGAGAGTTGATGAACTCTTTGATATTACTTTCTAAATCAAGGGTAATTTGTTATGATTTCCATAAGTGTTGTTGTAGGAATTGCCATAATTGTTAGAGGAGTTACTAGGAAAAGGCCTAGGAACAAAGTTTGCTCTAAAAGCATTGTTGTTGCCAAAATTATTCCTACCAACAAAATTAACGTCCAAACTAGCGTTGCTACTCTCAATCAAGGAAGATAGTGGCATGTCATTAGGATCTAAAGGAGCATTTATACTAGCAACCAAATTCATCAACTCGTCCATCTTAGCACTAAGCGAGTTAATTTCTTCTATAGCATGTACCTTTTTGCTAGCAGGTGACCTTTCAGTGTGCCACTGAGAGTAGTTGGTCATGATATTGTCTAGGAGTTTTGTAGCTTCTCCTAAAGTGATTTCCATGAACGTTCCACCTGAGGCGGAGTCCAAGATACTTCGAGAAGCAAAATTCATACCAGCGTAAAAGATTTGTATAATCATCCACAAACTCAAGCCATGAGCGGGATAATTTCTAATCATTAACTTCATCCTCTCCCAAGATTGTGCAACGTGTTCATGATCAAGTTGCTTGAAATTCATGATATCATTACAGAGAGAGATAATCTTAGCCGGCGGAAAATACTTGGATATGTAAGCATCTTTGCACTTATTCCAAGAATCAATACTATTTTTAGGCAAAGAAGAAAACCAAGTTTTTGCACGATCTCGCAAAGAGAACGGAAAAAGCTTCAATTTAACAACATCATTATCCACATCTTTCTTCTTTTGCATATCGCAAAGTTCAATGAAAGTATTAAGATGGGATGCGGCATCTTCACTAGGAAGGCCAGAAAATTGCTCTTTCATAACAAGATTCAGCAAGGCAGCGTTGATTTCATATGATTCCGCACTAGTGGCTGGAGCAATCGGAGTACTAATATAATCTTTATTATTAGTATTCAAGAAGTCGCAAACTTTGGTGTTTTCAGCCATGATGACTTCAACAAACAAACAAGAACACAAGCAAGCAAGAGAACTGGCAAATGAAAAAGGCAAAAGGCAAATGAAAACGACAAAAGAGAAAGGCAAATGAAAACGGCAAATGTGAAGTGGGGGAGAGGAAAACGAGAGGCAACTAGCAAAAAAGGTAAATGCAAGAGATGAGTTTGTGACACTTACTTGGATAGATCTTGACTTGATCTCTCCCCGGCAACGGCGCCAGAAATCCTTCTGCTGCTCGCTACGCCTATAAGGATTTCCTTGGCAAGTATGAAAAGGATTCCCCTGCGGCCTTGGAGACTTGCGTTGGTGTTCCCTTGAAGAGGAAAGGGTGATGTAGCACAGCGGCGGTAAGTATTTCCCTCAGTTTGAGAACCAAGGTATCAATCCAGTAGGAGGATCGCGTCAAGTCACAAGTACCTGCACAAACACAAAGAGCTTGCACCCAACGCTATGAAGGGGTTGTCAATCCCTTATAGATTGTTTGCAAAGTGAGAAGTGAAAGCAAAAAGTAAACAAAGCAAAGTAAAAGTAAAAGCGGAGACGATAATTGTGAGTAGACCCGGAGGCCGTAGTGTTCACTAGTGGCTTCTCTCATGAAAGCAAGTAGACGATGGGTGAACGAATTACTGTCGAGCAATTGATAGAACCGCGCAAAGTCATGACATTATCTATGGCAATGATCATACATATAGGCATCACGTCCAAAACAAGTAGACCGATATTTCTGCATCTACTACTATTAATCCACACGTCGACCGCTATCCAGCATGCATCTAGTGTATTGAGTTCATAAGAACAGAGTAACGCCTTAAGCAAGATGACATGATGTAGATGGACAATCTCAAATCTATGATGAAAGCCCATCTTGTTACCCTTGATGGCAACAACATGATGCGTGCCTTGCTGCCCCTTCTGTCACTGGGAAAGGTCACCGCATGGTATGAACCCAAAACCAAGCACTTCTCCCATTGCAAGAATCATAGATCTAGTTGGCCAAACAAAACCCAAGACTCGGAGAGACTTACAAGGATATCAAATCATGCATATAAGAAATCAGCAAAGACTCAAATATAAATCATAGATAATCTGATCATAAATCCACAATTCATCGGATCTCGACAAACACACAGCCAAAGAGGATTACATCGGATAGATCTCCATGAAGATCATGGAGAACTTTGTATTGAAGATCCAAGAGAGAGAAGAAGCCATCTAGCTACTAACTACAGACCCGTAGGTCTGAAGTAGACTACTCACGAGTCATTGGAGAGGCAATTAAGTTGATGTAGAAGCCCTCTAGCTCCAAAGTCCCCTCCGGCAGGGCACCGGGAAGGGTCTCCAGATGAGATCTCGCGGAAACGGAAGCTTGCGGCGGCGGAAAAGTAATTTCGTGGACGCCCTTATTTTTTTTGGGATTTTAGGGAATATATAGGCCAAAGAGCTAGGACAGGGGAGCTCCAGGGGGCCACAAGCCTGGTAGCCGTGGGCCCCCTGGCCGCAGCTATAGGGCTTGTGGGCCCCGTGTGGGCCTCCTGCCTTGGCCCTAGAGTCCCTCGATCTTTTTCTGTTCTGGAAAAATTCATTTCGGGGATTTTATTCGCTTTGGACTCCGTTCCAAAATCAGATCTGAAAAGAGTCAAAAACACAGAAAAATAGGAACTGGCACTTGGCACTGAATTAATAAGTTAGTCCCAAAAAGATATAAAAGGTATATAAAACATCCAAAGTTGACAAGATAACATCATGAAACCATCAAAAATTATAGATACGTTTGAGACGTATCAAAGTGCTGTACGGACGGAAGTGCCGCACCCCGCTCAACTGGTCCGAAACCGGTGAAGGGCTGATTTTCGAGTCGGAAGTTTTGCACAAGGCAGAAGAGAAGGTGCAACTTATCCGAGAAAATCTAAAGCCAGCCAAGTCGCGACAAAAGAGCTATGCGGATTCTCGCCTCAAGGATGTGGAGTTCATTCCCGGAGACCAGGTGTACCTCTATGTCACACCTCTCAAGGGAACCAAGCGTTTCCATGTTAGAGGGAAACTCGCTCCAAGGTTCATTGGTCCTTTTAAGATCACGACAAGGCGTGGAGAAGTTGCTTATCAGCTAGAACTACCTCTGGAACTTTCGGGTGTGCACAACGTCTTTCACGTGTCACAACTCCGGAAGTGTCTTCAAGCGCCAAACCATTCTGATCCTTACAAGGACACTGACCATCTGGCCATTGAACTTCAGCCGGATCTCACCTACCGCGGGAAGCCGATCTGCATCCTGGATGAAGCTGAGCGTTGCACTAGAAGCCGCACCATCAAGTATTTCAAGGTCTAGTGGAGCAACCACACCGAAGCCGAAGCAACATTGTAGCGTGAATACTATCTCCGATCTGAGTTTCCGGATCTTTTTAGCACTGTGGGGACCCTGACTAGCAAGTCGAGTTCGCCGTGCCCAGTGACCCCAAGGATCAATGTTCACTGAACACAGATACTGAATAATAGAGTCTTACATCCAAGTACCGAAATTATTACATCAAACGACCAGAAGGTCGGGTTCAAGAGCAAGGCCTAAAGCCAATTAAACAGATACATCGAGTAGCAGAAACTCGTAAGGGCTGAGCAGTGCCCATGCCATCAAGCCTACACCAACAGGCATTCTGACTTGGAAGCGTCCTAGATCGCAGGTTCGTCTCCGACGGCGTACTCATCGCCAAACTCCGGTCCTTCCATGTCTGGTCAATAATATAACCAGTGGCAAGCCAATGATTACTTTGAATGTACTCGCAAATAGTCCATGATATGAACATTTATAGTGAAGAATAACAGTAACACGTATCTTTGGTGGAATGCAATTTGGTGCAATGAACAGGTATATGCAACAAGTTAAAGAACTACTCTTGAAGAATAGGTTACAGATATCGACATATCTGACAAGGGTTAAACACACCGGGTTCACCCTATATGCCAAGTCATCGGACTTGTCATAACCTCAATGTGTTAATGAGGGCTAAACCATCCGGGTTTACCCTATATGCCAAGTCACCGAACTTGGTCATATTATTGTAATTATCATAACAACACCTTTTTAAAACCACACACACACACACACTTGCTCACACTTGGTTTATGCGGAAACGCTGGACGTAGTTTAAGCAGCACCACCCAACTGTCCTTGACCGTGGACACGGCTATTCGAATAGTTTACACTCTGCAAAGGTAGTACGCTGGACCCACGAGAAACGGAAAACTTCCGTGTCATCTACGACTCGCGGTATATCACGTATACCCGAGGTAAGTACCCGATCATAATCTTTCCCCTGACGATACTAGACAAAGAGGTCCACTCGATTGGTACCCAGCCCACATGTTGTACGTCTTACGAGCACCGACTCTGGACAGTATCAACCATGCGGGGACCAACGGTGTGCCTGGAACTCATAATAATGGCATAGTCGTCCTACCTGGCATGACCCCATCACGAGAGTGACACCGATCACTCCCGCCACTAGTAATGTGGCTCTTTGCTAGTACCGACCAGAGTAATCAACAAAGCCCCGTCCCATAAAGGGGTATCGTGGTCGTATTGGTAAGGTTGGGACGGTCGACACATCATAAATCTAATCCCATTTCCGAAACCACACACGCAAAATACCCGGTGCACCACTTCTCCAAAAGTGGCCACCAACTCATCATCACCCTTGGGCATTAGTGGCACCCGACGGGGTTTTCATAAACTCTTTATTTAACTGATCATCATGCTCATGATAATATGCTTCTATCTTTACTTGTCAACATGGTATTAACATGACCCTCAAGGGGTAGGGTCAAGCTCAATGCGATGATCTTACTCTACTAGTCAACATGACAGTAGCATGACCCTCATAGATGGTAGGGTCAAGCTCATCATGCTTGTCCTCCGAGGAGCCATATGTATAACATCATCAACATGCAAGTGCTTCGAAGAAGCCTTCGGTACCATCACACCAATGATGAACCGGCACTGTGATCACATGCAACGGGAAAATACCAACTATACTAGCATGCAACAATGTTTGTGCTCAAGTCATGGTCAAAGGGGCTGCTTGCCTTGGTCAGCTAGGTATCCGGGGTCTTCGAGGTCTTCCGCTCCGGATCCTCCGTCACTCGGTAACTCTACCGTCGAGAAAGGAATAAATAAATAATAGGTCACACCAAAACAGATCACAAGGTGCTTTTAAAAATGTTGCAAAGTTTGAATAAATTCAGTTTATTATTTTGGAAAATGTTTCCTATGGTTTTTATTAGCTAAGCATATTTATTTAAAAGCAAACAGAAGCAAACAAATGCTTTTAATATCATTTTATTATACCAAAACAGTTTCTGTTTTTGATAAATGTCAAACACTACAGAATCAATTACTACACATTTTTAGAAAATTACTGGTGGAAGAATCATATTTTTCTACTGGCTAAATATTTTCATAAAAATCATTTAAGCTGCAGGTTAAAAATAAAAGAAAAAGTCCATGGGGGAGACCCAGCCGGCCCAGCCAGCACACCGGCCACCATGCGCGCGTGGGCCAGGTTTAAACCTGACCTGCGGGCCCCTGGGGTCAGTGTCAGTGGCTGCGCGCGCTGGCTGCCCCAGGACACCGACTGGTGGGCTCCACCTGTTGGGTCCTTCTCCTACCTCCAGCCAGAGAGGTGGAGACGGACGCCGGCGAGGCTACCGTTGTCCTCAGGCCAATCTAGGAGCGGGAATGGGTCCCTCGTTCCTCCGTCTACCTGCTCGTGGCCGGGAAGTCACCGGAGGTGGTCTGGGTCGCCAGCGACGAGGTGATCGTGGCGGAAAGGTTTCGGGTTGGCGTCGAGCTAGTGGCTAGGGGCACGGATTCGCTCGGGGAAGTTGGGGGAAATGATCCTGGCGTCAAGGGGAGTGCAATGGGAGGTCGGGCGGCGCAGGAGCCGGCGTGTAGCCGGAGATCGACTGGAGCTCCGAGGCGGAGGGGCCTCGGTCGATCTCGAGCACCGGGGCTCTGCGAGCTCGATTGGGCGGCTAGGGGGAGTCTAGTGGTTGTGCTGAAGCTGCCTGGGGGGTGCTGGGGTGCCGGGGGACCTATTTATAGGCCAACGACGGTGAGCCGACTCGGGCGCGCCGGTGACTCACCGTGGCGCGCGTGCGTGCACAGTGAGGTGTTGGCCGCGAAACCATGGGTTCGGGATGTGGTTTAGGACCTCCTGGTGCATCGGCCGCAGAGGGAAAGCGAGTGGGGTCGAGCCGCAGCGACCGTGCATGCTCGGCCGTGTCGGGCGCGCGCGGGCACGCATCGCCTGAGCTCTTGCGCGAGGGGAGGGGGTCCCTGGTGGTAGCTTTGCACTGAATGGCTGTCGGGGGAGCGTTTGGACATTACTGGGGAGGTTGGGACTCGCCGGGGCAACGTCCCCTTGCTGGAGGCTCTCTGTAGCGCGCCCAGAGCGCAGTTTTGGCATGCCACGGCATGCTGGCGCGCTCTGGGGCACTTGGGACGTGTCCTCCATGTCCTGAGTGTTGCTGGGAGTGTGCCTAGCCGTTGTGTGTTAGTGGGAGCACGAGCTGGTCAAAGGAGGCAAGGAACACTAGTGTTGCCAGTACCGCCCTGCGGCTCAAATTAAAGTTCTTGTCACTAGTGCTTGGAGTTGGGGAGGGGCTGGTTGACTGGGTGCTTAGGGTGTTCTGGGGCTCCAACTCACCAAGTTTGGGGCCTTGCTATTGGGTAAAACAGTGGCTAGGAGGGTTTTTACCTTCCTGTCAGTAGGTGTTCGACAGTGGTTTGGGGTGCTTCCACTCCACCAGTGGAACTGGAACTTAACAGGTTTGGTCTTGGGGTAAAAACATGGGGTTTCACCAAATTTGAGCTCCATTGAACAAGTTTAGCTTTGTAAACTTGGAAATGGTTCAAAATGACCAGTACTGTCCTTTACAAAGGAAGTGTGGCCAAACAGAGTCTCACAAATCCCATCTTTGGTGTGGAGTCCTCATTTGGGGTGTCAAACACATCTGCAAAGTTTCAGCTCCATTGGAGAAACTTTGCAATGTAGAGTTGTTCCAACTCTTCTCTGGACAGAGAGGGTTTTGGGCTCATTAGGTGCACTTCCCCACCTTGGATCAAGGTGAGATTTTATGTGAGCACCTAATATGGCTTGGGAGGGCTCCTGTAATTTTATGGGAATTTATTGAGATCATTTCCTTTGGAAACATCTCAAAAAGCTAAAACAGACAGAAATGGTTTTCAGGGTTTTACTCAAATAATATTCATATAAAATAGGGTTGAAAATCTTATATATGGAAAATATATGTCCTTCTGAGCTTCCATGAATTTACTCAGAATTTTCTAAGGCAGGAAAACAATTTTCCTTGTGGGAATATCATTCTTGGCCTTAGAAATAGACATAATTATAAAATAGGAAAATAATATTTTAAATCACTAATTAATGTTTTAATGAATGAAAATAATATTTGGATCAGATCACCAACTTTGGTTGGAAGTGCCACTTGGCTTCATGAGCTAGTAGTGTATCCCAACATGATGAAGGTGATCTTGATATAAAGGAAAAAGGGTTTTTGAAGAGGGCAAAATAATAAGTTTTTCATGGGTTTGAGTCATCAAACAAGCAAGCATTCACTCATACAAGGGCTTACATTGCACTCACAACATTATTTGAAAAAGTTTTAACAAGCTCTGATTTTTGCAACATAAAATACTTGTGGTGAAAAACAGGGTGTGACAGACTTATCCCTCTTACAAGAATCTCCTCCCCGAGATTCCTAAGCTAAGCGTTAAATAGCTCGGGAAATTCTGATTGGAGATAGTCTTCACGTTCCCACGTGGCTTCTGCTTCGGTATGGTTGCTCCACTGAACCTTGAAAAACTTGATGGTGCGGCTTCTGGTGCAACGCTCGGCTTCTTCCAAAATGCGGATCGGTTTCTCGCGGTAGGTAAGGTCCAGTTGAAGGTCAATAGCTTGATGATCAATGTCCTTGTAAAGATCGGGACGGTTCAACACTTGTAAACACTTCCGGAGCCGTGACACGTGAAACACGTTGTGCACACCCGAAAGCTCAGGAGGTAGCTCCAACTGATAAGCTACTTCCCCGCGCCTTGCCGTGATCTTGAAGGGTCCAATGAACCTTGGAGCTAGCTTCCCCTTGACGTGGAAACGCTTGGTCCCCTTGAGAGGCGTGACTCGCAAGTACACCTGGTCTCCGGGAACAAACTCCACATCTCTGCGGCGAGGGTCCGCATAGCTCTTGTGCCTTGACTTAGCTGCCTCCAAGTTCTCTCGGACAAGCTGAACCTTGTCCCCTGCTTCTAGTTCGAAAACTAGTCCTTCACCGGTTTCGGACCAATTGAGTGGGGTGCGGCACTTCCGCCCATATAACGCTTCGAATGGGGCCATCTGAAGACTGAACTGGTAGCTGTTGTTGTAAGAAAACTTAGCAAATGGCAGACAATCTTCCCACTTGGCACCATGAGCCAAAACACAGGCGCGGAGCATGTCCTCAAGTATCTGGTTTACTCTCTCGGTCTGTCCGCCCGTCTGCGGGTGGAAAGCCGTACTGAAGGAGAGTTTGGTTCCGAGAGCTTCTTGAAACTTCTTCCAGAATCTTGAGGTGAATTGCGTGCCGCGGTCGGACACGATCTCCTTGGGAACTCCATGGAGACTCACCACTCGATGAATGTATAGACTGGCCAGCTGGCTGCCATCGTAGGTGGTGTTAACGGGGATGAAATGGGCCACCTTGGTCAAATGATCGACTATGACCCAAATGGAGTTATGACCCTTATTCGACCGGGGCAACCCGGTGATGAAGTCCATGCCGACTTTATCCCACTTCCATTCCGGCACTTGAAGAGGTTGCAGCAATCCAGCAGGTCGCTGTTGTTCAGCCTTGACTCGTTGGCATACATCGCATTTAGCGACATAGGAGCCAATTTCTCTCTTCATGCCATGCCACCAGAATCGTTCTCGGAGGTCTTGGTACATCTTGGTACCACCTGGATGGATAGAGTATGGTGTGTCATGAGCCTATTGCAGGATCAAGTCCTTAAGTTCGGCCTTGTTAGGTACGCACAAGCGCTTCCCGTACCACAGTACTCCTTGCTCATCAATCGAGAATCCTGGGGCTTTGCCTTCTCGCACCTTCCTCTTGAGGCCTTCGATACTCTTGTGCCCCTTCTGGGCTTCCTTGATGTCGTCTGTCAGAGTAGGCTTGACTTCAAGGTTGGCCAGGTATCCTTGTTCGACTATCTCAAGCCCGAAGCCCTCCATCTCTTCATACAAGACGGGTAACCTTTCCTGGAGTGTGACGTTCAAGGAGCCTCCTTCCGGCTTATGGCATCGGCTACCACGTTCGCCTTGCCGGGATGATACTGAATGCTGAGGTCGTAATTCTTGATTAACTCAAGCCATCTCCGCTACCTCATATTCAGCTCCCTTTGGGTGAAGATATATTTCAGACTTTTGTGGTCTGTATATATCTCACATCGCTTCCCCAGAAGGTAATGCCGCCACGTCTTCAGAGCATGCACTACGGCTGCTAGCTCAAGATCATGGGTGGCGTAGTTCTCCTCATGCGGTCGCAGTTGCCGTGACAAGTATGCCACGACCCTGCCATCCTGCATCAGGACTCCACCGAGCCCGGTTCCAGAGGCATCACAATATATCACGAATTCCTTGTTGATGTCTGGGGTAGCCAATACCGGGGCGGTAGTTAGCCTCTTCTTCAATTCCTGGATACTTGCTTCACACGCTGGTGTCCACTCGAACTTTCGGCCTTTCTTCAAGAGCGGAGTCATAGGTCGAGCGATGTTGGAGAATCCTTCTACGAACTTGCGGTAGTATCCCGCGAGCCCGAGGAAACTCCTGACATCCTTCACGTCCTTTGGTGATTCCCAGTTGGTCACTGTAGTAATCTTGGTCTGATCTACGGCCAAACCGCGTGCCGTCAGAGTATGACCCAGAAATCCAACTTCGTTCAGCCAGAACTGACACTTGCTGAATTTGGCATAAAGCTGGTGCTCTCGAAGCTTTCCCAGAACTAACCTCAGGTGTTGCTCATGCTCCTCTTCAGACTTGGAGAAGATTAATATGTCATCGATGAACACGACAACAAACTTGTCCAAATATTCCATGAAGACCTTGTTCATGAGGTACATGAAGTAGGCTGGGGCATTTGTCAAACCGAAGGGCATGACAGTGCATTCATATAGACCGTATCGGGTCACGAATGCAGTCTTGGGTATATCTTCGGGTCGAATCTTCAACTGGTAATATCCCGATCGAAGATCGATCTTGGAAAATACCCTGGCCCCGTTTAACTGGTCAAACAGGTCTTCGATCTTGGGGAGCGGGTACTTGTTCTTAATTGTGACTTCATTAAGAGAACGGTAATCAACGCAGAGTCGAATGGTACCATCCTTCTTTGAAATAAATAGAACAGGTGATCCCCAAGGTGATGCACTCGGACGGATGAACCCTTTCCTGAGTTGCTCATCCAGCTGCTTCTTCAGCTCTGCCAGCTCTTCGGAACCCATCCTGTAAGGCTTTTTATATATAGGCCTTGATCCGGGCATGAGCTCGATGATGAACTCGATGTCTCGGTCAGGAGGCATTCCGGGTAGCTCGTCAGGAAAGACGTCCGGGTATTCACAGACTACAGGCACTTGATCAAGCTCTACCTCGGATAGACTGTTGACTGGAGGCACTTGAGCCGATACTGGCTCGGAGACAAACTTGACCTTGACCCCTTGGTTGCTTGTCATGGTAATGGCCCTGTTGGCACAGTCCAAAAGACTCTGGTGCTTGGCCAACCAATCCATGCCGAGGATGACTTCTACACCTTGCGATTTAAGCACAATGAGGTCTGCCAAGAAACTCATTCCGTTGATAACTATCTCGACCCTTCTACACCCTAGGTTGGTCCTCAATACTGCTCCCGGGGTTTGAATTGCCATCTGCCCACGGAGTAGAGTGGGTTTTAAACCACACTTCTCTGCAAACCTTTGAGTAACAAAAGAATGCGAGGCACCACAATCAAACAACACTATTGCTGGAGTTGAGTTGACGAGGAACGTACCCAGAATGCAGTCCGGGTCTTCCTGCGCCTCTTCTGCAGTGATGTGATTGATCCGGCCCCTGCCATTGAACTGCTGGTTGCGGGGGGCCTGGTTCCTTCCTGGTGCACCTTGACCGGGGTTGGGTGCATTGGGACGCGGTGCGTCGGGCTTCTTGTTGGGGCACTGCCTGGAATAGTGCCCGGTCTGACCACACCCAAAGCAGGTGACCTGCCCCGGAGGGTTGGTGTTGACTCCACCGTTGCTCGGCGGGTTGACTACTGGCTTGGCTTGCTGATGAGGTTGATAATTCTGGCGGAACACCGGGTGCTTGTACTGCTGCTGCTGAAAGTTGGGTCTTGTAGGTGCTATCTGCCATGGTCTTGGTCCTGCGCTACTGGGTCCTCCACTGCCTATCAGTTTGCACTTGCGGGTGTCGTCCATCGCATGACGCTTGTCTTCCAGCATAAGCGCCTTGTTAACCAACTCGCTGAAAGTCTGGCAGTCGCAAACCACCAGCTAGTATTGCAGGGACTGCTGTAACCCTTCCATGAAGCGTTCCACCTTAGCGGCCTCAGTGTTAACATCTTCGAGCGCGTACCTCGACAAGAGGTTAAACTTCTGCAGGTACTCCTTAATAGTTCCACTGCACTGCCTCAAGGCTCGGAATTCCCTCTTCTTAATGGTCATTAGTCCAGGTGGAATGTGAGCCGCACGAAATCCTTCCTTGAACATCACTCAAGGGATGACTTGCCCTATCCGCATGATCTGGAATCCATCCCACTATGCCCTGGCGGTGCCTCCGAGACAGTGAGAAGCATAAAGGACCTTCTCATGATCGTCGGTGCACTTGACCAGCGCAAGGAGGTCTTCAATGGTGCGGATCCAGTCATCGGCGTCTCGTGGTTCAGTCGTCTCCGTGAATATGGGGGGCGTAGTCCGCATGAACTCAGAAAGAGTAGAGCGACCACCGCCATTCCCATTCCGCGGCAGGTTGTCCACCAGGACTTGAGTCAGCTGCTGAATAGCGACATTGCTGGCTTGACGCTCCTCCCGAAGAGCTTCAAGGAACTGAGCCATCGTCAAGTTCTCAAGAGGAGGTGGTGGCGGAAGGTCTCTAGGCTGCTCGTGGTGACCTCCAGCATGAGCTTCTCCTTTGGTTCCCTGCGGCGTCCCTGAGAAGCCGGCGCCGGGGTTACCGAAGGTGCTGTTGCGGGTTGCGTTCACCATCCTGTCATAGAAACAGATAGGTCAAAATGCCACCTTGCTCTGGAATACAAGGATTCGCTCCTAGTAAGAGGGGGTCCAATGCGTGCATGTGCCAAGTTTTCAAAACCAAAGTTTTTGACAAACTGGAAATTGCATTCATAAAAACTAGGTGATGTAGTCACTTACAGGCTGCCTAAGGCAATAGGTGACTTACATCACGCACACATACGTAAATTAGAAACGGATACATGGATACCGTATGCTCGGGGTACTCCTAATTGCCTACGCTAAATCCTACGCGGCGGACTGCTCGGTCTCAAAGGCGGATTCAACAGGATCCTCATCTTTGTCCTCATCTTCATCAACACCTTCTTCCTTTATAGGAGTGGAAGAAAGAATCTGCACATCATGGCTTCTCTTAAGCGAGGCGGCGAAGATCTCAGTGTACTCTTCTGCTGTTAGGCGGCGACTCCGAAGGGGGACTGCCTGGATGGGTAACACACCACCCCTAGTAGCAATAGCTATTCTCCCTTCAGGTGCGCCTGCCTTCTTTACTTTGCGATTCTGCATCTTCTCAGTGTGGAGCAGGCCCTTGACTAGGTGCAGCTCTTGGCGAAGCTTGGCTGATTCCTTAACAAGGAAGTGCGTCAGGGTGTCCGACAAGAGGCTGAAGTAGGTCTGAAACCTTAATGGCATCCCATCCTCCGTGGCTGGGGTGAGTGTCCAACTCCCATCCACTCCTTCCTTAATGAAAGGTAGGTGACAAGTGACAGGCTCATTAGCCATCTCAGGGAGGATGCTGCGGAGACGCACGAGCGCCTCTCGTGCGGCTGTCTCCACTGCCAACATCAGCTCTCCCATCTGTGGTCCTTCGAAGAACCAAGTAGATGGGGAGTCATTAGCCATCACTATCACGTCCACATGATATTCCTTAGTGTCGGCATTGACCCAGTGCTCGTGGTAGAGGAAGATGGGCATGCGACGTATGTGGCACTTCTCGAGACAATCCACCAGGAGTAGTGGAAAGCCGGTCTCGAGAAGCGTCTCAGGTACGACAGCCATCTACAAGGCATAGGAGAGAAGTCAGAAGGTTGTATGTGCAAAAGTTTTGTGCAAGGCTGGCGTTCTAACGTTCTCGGCTAACTTCCATGCTATCTAAGGCTTCCTATAGTCAGGATGGCTCTGATACCAGTTCTGTGGGGACCCCGACTAGCAAGTCGAGTTCGCCGTGCCCAATGACCCCAAGGATCAATGTTCACTAAACACAGATACTGAATAATAGAGTCTTACATCCAAGTACCAAAATTATTACATCAAACGACCAGAAGGTCGGGTTCAAGAGCGAGGCCTAAAGCCAATTAAACAGATACATCGAGTAGCGGAAACTCGTAAGGGCTGAGCGGTGCCCATGCCATCAAGCCTACACCGACAGGCATTCTGACTTGGAAGCGTCCTAGATCGCAGGTTCGTCTCCGACGGGGTACTCATCGCTAAACTCCGGTCCTTCCATGTCTGGTCAATAATATAACCAGTGGCAAGCCAATGAGTACTTGGAATGTACTCGCAAACAGTCCATGATATGAACATTTATAGTGAAGAATAACAGTAACACGTATCTTTGGTGGAATGCAATTTGGTGGAATGAACAGGTATATGCAACAAGTTAAAGAACTACTCTTGAAGAATAGGTTACCGATATCGACATACCTGACAAGGGTTAAACACACCAGGTTCACCCTATATGCCAAGTTATCGGACTTGTGATAACCTCAATGTGTTAATGAGGGCTAAACCATCTGGGTTTACCCTATATGCCAAGTCACCGAACTTGGTCATATTATTGTAATTATCATAACTACACCTTTTTAACACCACACACACACACACTTGCTCACACTTGGTTTATGCGGAAACGCTGGACGTAGTTTAAGAAGCACCACCCAACTGTCCTTGACCGTGGACACGGCTATTCGAATAGTTTACACTCTGCAGAGGTAGTACGCTGGACCCACGAGAAACGGGAAACTTCTGTGTCATCCACGACTCGCGGTATATCACGTATACCCGAGGTAAGTACCCGGTCATCATCTTTCCCCTGACGATACTAGACAAAGAGGTCCACTCGATTGGTACCCAGCCCACATGTTGTACATCTTACGAGCACCGACTCTGGATAGTATCAACCATGCGGGGACCAATGGTGTGCCTCGAACTCATAATAATGGCATAGTCGTCCTACCTGGCACGACCCCATCACGAGAGTGATACCGATTACTCCTGCCACTAGTAATGTGGCTCTTTGCTAGTACCGACCAGAGTAATCAACAAAGCCCCGTCCCATAAAGGGGTATCGTGGTCGTACTGGTAAGGTTGGGATAGTCGACACATCATAAATCTAATCCCATTTCCGAAACCACACACGCAAAATACCCGGTGCACCACTTCTCCAAAAGTGGCCACCAACTCATCATCACCCTCGGGCATTAGTGGCACCCGACGGGGTTTTCATAAATTCTTTATTTAACTCATCATCATGCTCATGATAATATGCTTCTATCTTTACTTGTCAACATGGTATTAACATGACACTCAAGGGGTAGGGTCAAGCTCAATGCGATGATCTTACTCTACTAGTCAACATGACAGTAACATGACCCTCATAGATGGTAGGGTCAAGCTCATCATGCTTGTGCTCCGAGGAGCCATATGTATAACATCATCAACACGCAAGTGCTTCGAAGAAGCTTTCGGTACCATCACACCAATGATGAACCGGCACTGTGATCACATGCAACGGGAAAATACCAACTATACTAGCATGCAACAATGTTTGTGCTCAAGTCATGGTCAAAGGGGCTGCTTGCCTTGGTCAGCTAGGTATCCGGGGTCTTCGAGGTCTTTCGCTCCGGATCCTCCGTCACTCGGTAACTCTACCGTCGAGAAAGGAATAAATAAATAATATCTCACACCAAAATAGATCACAAGGTGCTTTTAAAAATGTTGCAAAGTTTGAATAAGTCCAGTTTATTATTTTGGAAAATGTGTCCTATGGTTTTTATTAGCTAAGCATATTTATTTAAAAGCAAACAGAAGCATACAAATGCTTTTAATATCATTTTATTATACCAAAACAATTTCTGCTTTTGATAAATGTCAAACACTATAGAATCAATTACTACACATTTTTAGAAAATTACTGGTGGAAGAATCGTATTTTACTACTGGCTAAATATTTTTATAAAAATCATTTAAGCTGCAGGATAAAAATAAAAGAAAAAGGCCAGGGAGGAGACCCAGCCGGCCCAGCCAGCAGACCGGCCCAGCCAGCAGACCGGCCACCATGCGCACGCGGGCCAGGTTCAAACCTGACCTGCGGGCCCCTGGGGTTAGTGTCAGCGGCTGCGCGCGCTAGCTGCCCAGGACACCGACAGGTGGGCTCCACCTGTCGGGTCCTTCTCCTACCTCCAGCCAGAGAGGTGGAGACGGACGCCGGCGAGGCTACCGTTGTCCTCAGGCCAATCTAGGAGCGGGAATGGGTCCCTCATTCCTCCGCCTACCTGCTCGTGGTCGGGACGTCACCGGAGGTGGTCTAGGTCGCCGGCGACGAGGTGATCGTGGCGGAAAGGTTTCGGGTTGGCGTCGATCTAGTGGCTAGGGCCACAAATTCGCTCGGGGAAGTTGGGGGAAATGATCCTGGCGTCAAGGGGAGTGCAATGGGAGGTCGGGCGGCGCAGGAGCCGGCGTGTAGCCGGAGATCCACCGGAGCTCCGAGGCAGAGGGGCCTCGGTCGATCTCGAGCACTTGGGCTCTGCGTGCTCGATTGGGCGGCTAGGGGGAGTCTAGTGGTTGTGCTGAAGCTGCCTGCGGGGTGCTGGGGTGCCGGGGCACCTATTTATAGGCCAGCGACGGTGAGCCGACTCGGGCGCGCCGGTGACTCACCGTGGCGCGCGTGCGTGCACAGTGAGGTGCTAGCCACGAAACCATTAGTTCAGGATGTGGTTTTGGACCTCCTAGTGCATCGACCGCAGAGGGAAAGCGAGTGGGGTCGAGCCGCAGCGACCGTGCATGCTCGGCCGTGTCGGGCGTGCGCGGGCACGCGTCGCCTGAGCTCTTGCACGAGGGGAGGGGGTCCCGGTGGTAGCTTTGCACTGAATGGCTGTCGGGGGAGCGTTTGGACATTACTGGGGAGGTTGGGACTGGCCGGGGCAACGTCCCCTTGCTGGAGGCTCTCTGTAGCGCGCCCAGAGCGCAGTTTTGGCATGCCACGGCATGCTGGCGCGCTCTGGGGCACTTGTGACGTGTCCTCCATGTCCTGAGTGTTGCTGGGAGTGTGCCTAGCCGTTGTGTGTTAGTGGGAGCACGAGCTGGTCAAAGGAGGCAAGGAACACTAGTGTTGCCAGTACTGCCCTGCGGCTCAAATTGAAGTTCTTGTCACTAGTGCTTGGAGTTGGGGAGGGGCTGGTTGACTGGGTGCTCAGGGTGTTCTGGGGCTCTAACTCACCAAGTTTGGGGCCTTGCTATTGGGTAAAACAATGGCTAGGAGGGTTTTTACCTTCCTGTCAGTAGGTGGTCGACAGTGGTTTGGGGTGCTTCCACTCCAACAGTGGAACTGGAAATTAACAGGTTTGGTCTTGGGGTAAAAACATGGGGTTTCACCAAATTTGAGCTCCATTGAACAAGTTTAGCTTTGTAAACTTGGAAATGGTTCAAAATGACCAGTACTGTCCTTTACAAAGGAAGTGTGGCCAAACATAGTCTCACAAATCCCATCTTTGGTGTGGAGTCCTCATTTGGGGTGTCAAACACATCTGCAAAGTTTCAGCTCCATTGGAGAAACTTTGCAATGTAGAGTTGTTCCAACTCTTCTCTGGACAGAGAGGGTTTTGGGCTCATTAGGTGCACTTCCCCACCTTGGATCAAGGTGAGATTTTATGTGAGCACCTAATATGGCTTGGGAGGGCTCCTGTAATTTTATGGGAATTTATTGAGATCATTTCCTTTGGAAACATCTCAAAAAGCTAAAACAGACAGAAATGGTTTTCAGGGTTTTACTCAAATAATATTCATATAAAATAGGGTTGAAAATCTTATATATGGAAAATATATGTCCTTCTGAGCTTCCATGAATTTACTCAGAATTTTCTAAGGCAGGAAAGCAATTTTCCTTGTGGGAATATCATTCCTGGCCTTAGAAACAGACATAATTATAAAATAGGAAAATAATATTTTAAATCACTAATTAATGTTTTAATGAATGAAAATAATATTTGGATCAGATCACCAACTTTGGTTGGAAGTGCCACTTGGCTTCATGAGCTAGTAGTGTATCCCAACATGATGAAGGTGATCTTGATATAAAGGAAAAAGGTTTTTTGAAGAGAGCAAAATAATAAGTTTTTCATCGGTTTGAGTCATCAAACAAGCAAGCATTCACTCATACAAGGGCTTACATTTCACTCACAACATTATTTGAAAAAGTTGTAACAAGCTCTGATTTTTGCAACATAAAATACTTGTGGTGAAAAACAGGGTGTGACAAGCACCTAGCTTAGGAATCTCGGGGATGAGATTCTTGTAAGGTGGATAGGTCTCTCACACCCTGTTTTTACTACCACTTTCTCTGTATGCAAAAATTTGAGCTTGTTAAAACTTTTTCAAAACTAATGATGTGAGTGCCACGATTGTCATTGTATGCTTGTGTGTTTGATCATGTGATGGAGCTGCGTCGTACTCCGACAGGGCTTCGCCAAGCGCTACGGAGGAGGAGGAGTAGGGCTGCGCCGAGAGAGAGATGAATTGTGTGTGTAGCCCCAAAACCCCTCGGGTTTATATAGGAGGAGAGGGAGGAGGGTGCGCCACCCCTAGAGTTTCCACTCTAGGTGGTGCGGCAACCCTAGATGGGGAGGGCGAGCGGCCAAGTGGAGGAGGGGTGACGCCCTAGGGTGGGCTTGGCGCCCAAGGCATCCCCACGCCTAGGATTTCCCCCCCTTGGCCCTCTCTTGCGCCTTGGGCTGAGGTGGGAGGCGCACAAGCCCATCTAGGGGCTGGTTCCCTTCCACTCTTGGCCCACTTAGCCTTTCGGGGCTGGTGGCCCTTCCCGGTGGACCCCCTGAACCCTTCCGGTGGTCCCGATACATTACCGACGATCTCCAAAACTCTTCCGGTGATCATAACTCCACTTCCTATATATGAATCTTTACTTCCAGACTATTCCAGAACTCTTCGTGATGTCCGGGATCTCATCCGGGACTCCGAACAACCTTCGGTAACCACGTATACTATTCGCACAATAACCCTAGTGTCATCGAACCTTAAGTGTGTAGACCCTACAGGTTCGGGAGACATGCAGACATGAACGAGACACCTTCCGATCAATAACCAACAACGGGTTCTGGATATCCATGTTGGTTACCACATGTTCCACAATGATCTCATCGGATGAACCATGATGTCGGGGATTGAAGCAATCCCGTATGCAATTCCCTTTGTCTATCGGTATGATACTTGCCCGAGATTCGATTGTCGGTATCCCTATACCTTGTTCAATCTTGTTACCGGCAAGTCTCTTTACTCGTTCCGTAATACATCATCATGTGGCTAACTCCTTAGTCACATTGAGCTCATTATGATGATGGATTACCGAGTGGGCTCACAGATACCTCTCCATCACATGGAGTGACAAATCCCACTCTCGATTCGTACCAACCCAACAGACACTTTCGGAGATACCTATAGTGCACCTTTATAATCACCCAGTTACGTTGTGACGTTTGATACACCCAAAGAACTCCTACGGTATCCGGGAGTTGCACAATCTCATGGTCTAAGGAAATGATACTTGACATTAGAAAAGCTTTAGCAGACGAACAATACGATCTAGTGCTATGCTTAGGATTGGGTTTTGTCCATCACATCATTCCCCAATGATGTGATCCCGCTATCAATGACATCCAATGTCCATGACCAGGAAACCATGATCATCTATCGATCAACGAGCTAGCCAACTAGAGGCTCACTAGGGACACATTGTGATCTATATATTCACACATGTATTACGTTTTCTGGTTAATACAATTATAGCATGAATAATAGACAATTATCATGAACTAGGAAATATAATAATAACCACTTTATTATTGCCTCTAGGGCATATTTCCAACAGCTTAATCATGTGAACTCATAAAAACAGAAGGTAAAAGTGTTGGGTTGTCTCCCAACACACGGTTTTCTTTAATGCCTTTTAGCTAGACATGGTTATTTCAATGATGCTCTTCCAAGCCTAATTCCGATGATGATTTTATTCATACTCTAAAAGATATATTTGAAGTTCATAAAGCATTCTACATTTAATATAGATCAACCAATATCGAAGCTCAATATATATAAGTTAAGCACACGAAGCATTCTATAAGGCCATACTCAAAAGATTTAAGTGAAGCACGGAGAGCATTCTATAGAGCCATACTCAAAAGATTTAAGTGAAGCGTACCAAGAGCATTCTTGTAAGTGCATCTAGTGCCCCTTAGTGATTTGGTGGTTTGAATACTTATAGGTTAAGAGACTGATATGTTTGTAAGTGTACCTAGGCTCTATAAGTCGCTGAGGAGTTTGAGTTATTCAATGAATATCGAACCCTAAAAATGAATGTCTTCGGGTGAAGACTTTGGTCATTCCTTGAAGACTTTGCTCGCGAAGAAATTGCGAAGAAATTGATACTCCTCATGAAGATATTGAAGATGAGGAATTCGGTGTGTCTCGAAGAAAATACATTGAAGACTTTGAAGCTTGAATATTTACTCTTTGTGTTTCATTTTCTTTATACTTGAGTCATAGGAACACCGTACTGTTAAAGGGGGCGAGGTACAACTATGGAACGAATTTCCTCATCATGCTCAACCCAAACCTACATCTACCAAATCCTCAAAGTGAGGAATATGAGAGACATGAGGACTTTCATAGTTGAAAGTTCCGACCGTTGCCGCGCCATGCGCCACCTGTCCTAGATCTTATCCACTCAACTGTCATATTATGAAAGGGCATTTATGTCAAATCATGTTGGGATGCTACCAGGCTATAAATAGCCACCCCCACAACCACTAGCTGGTTGGCTACTCCGAGAGAAACCGACACTAGTCTTTTGGAGCAACCCAAATTCGTCAGAGCCTTTGAATGAAAATCATCAAGTGAGGAAATACCCCAAACACCCAAACCCAAACCAAAACCCAAGTGATTGAGCATTACTGAAGAAGTTATTCATGTGTGGAACCGACGCTTGTTACCTTTGAGGACTGTGCATCCTCCAGACGACCGGGCGTCATGGTCTAGAGCATCCAACTGTCAATTGTTGATCGTCGGGTGACCGAGTTTGTGAGGGTTTGGAAGTCTGCCCTGAAGACTTACCACGAGTGTTGGGCGAGGACTTGTGTCCTTAGCTCAAGGAGAATATGGTAGGGACTGTGTGTCCTTTGGTTTCAAACCAAGCCGCTCCAAACCAGACGTATAACTGTCACAACAGTTGGAACTGGGTCATCAACATCTGTCTTCATCAAGCTATTGATTCTATTTCTTCAACTCTCTCATTTACTCAATTGCATGTTGAAGACTTTCATCTGTACCATTTGAAGAATTACACTAAATACTTTCTTTGAATTTCCTCAACCTCAGATTATTCACATGAGTTATTCTTCACGTGCTTATCCTATACTTGTGACCTGTGTAAACCGATTCTCCGAAATCACGCTGAGTACTTTGTTGTAGACGTTTTTGCACTTCTAACTTTGTACTATTTTTGCCGCACTCAGTTCATGACTGAGGACTTTCCTCACTAGGAACTTCCCCAGTGATGAGATTGTCAAAATCGCATATTCACCCCCTCTAGTCGATATAACGCACTTTCAATTGGTATCAAAGCAAGGTACTCCTTTTATCTGTGTGATTTTGGTTTAACCGCGTGGAGTTTTAGTTATGTCGACCTCAGGTATGATCAAGGTTTCTGCAGGATGTCCTACCTTCAAAGGAAACGACTTCCCCTACTCGAAGACCAAGATGCAAATGCATCTTCGAGCAATTGACAATGATCTTTGGTATATTGTGGAAAATGGTATTCCCTCCATCACTGCTACTATCTCTGCCGCTGATGTGAAGAAGTTCAAGCAACTTGACTTGCAAGCAAAGAATATCATCTGTGGCCACCTGAGAAAAGGTCAGTATGGCAGAGTTACTGCTTTGGGCACAGCTAAGCTTATCTGGGATAGGCTATCCAAGTCAATGAGGGAGTGTCAACACAGCGTGACTCTCGTGTTGATGTTCTTTGCAATCTCTTCAATCGCTTCAAGAGGCTTGACAATGAAAGCTTCCAAGATACCTTTGATCGTCTCACTGACATCTCAAATGAATTGCAAGCTGTGGGAGCTAGAGACGTCACTGACCATGAAGTTGTGAAGAAACTACTACGATCTCTTCATCCATCATTTGACACACTGGTTCCGATGATCCAAGAACGAAGAGACTACAAGATGCTTGATCCTGCTGATATACTTGAGAGACTCAATACTCATGAATTCCAACAATAAGAAAACAGAGATCTGTATGTATCAAGCTGTTCAAGACCTCGTGCGCTGAAGGCTAAGGTTGTTTCCTCACCTAAAGAAGAATATTCGGATTGCAGTCTTGGAGACCCTCAAGAACTTGGACAGGAACTTGCAATGCTCGTGAGGAAATTCTAAAAGTTCACAAGCATGTCCAGTTCGGAAGATCTTCAAGAAAAGATATGAGGAAATCAGAATCTTCATATGAAGACTACAAGAAAATAACCTGCCACAAATGCAACAAATATGGTCACTACATTGCTGACTGTCCTCGCTGGGTGAAAGAATCAAAGAACAAGAAATACAAGGATGAAAGTTCTGATGACTCGAAGAAAAAGAAGAAATCTTCAAAATCCTCATCTTCAAAGTCCTCATCGCACAAGAAGATCAGTTTCAGAAAGGCTCGGGCACTCATTGGCAAGGAAATGGATTCTGTAGAAGAATACGAGGAATGTGATGAAGAGGAAGGTTCTGAAGTGGAATCAGAGTATGGTGTGGCGAGTCTTGCACTAGATACCACATTTGTCAGCAAGTCGATCTTCAACCTTGAAGAAAATGACAACACCAACTACATTGATGAATATGCTGATGACTTCGCTCCAACCTATTGCTCATGGCAAAAGGTTCAACTGTACCAAACCACACTTCCTCCTCTGATTCTAGTGAGTGTGAACCTGATGATTATCAAAAACCCAGTTACTATAAACTTGCAAGCATTGCCACTAAGCAACAAAGTGCTATTGAAAAACTTCAAAAACTACTAGACAAAAGCGATGATATGTTGAATGATGAAATGAATCGTACTCAAGTCCTCACTGAAGATGTTCAAAGTCTTCAATATAGATTTGATAGTCTTCAAGATCACTATGGCACACTCTTTGCTGATCATGAGAAACTTTCCTATGAATTTCTTCAAAGGAAGCTTGATCTTGAGAAGTTAATAATGCCTCATGATGATCTTCGAATGGAATATGATTCATTGCTTGCTCAACAGATCAGTACCGCTCAGGTAGAATTCTTTCCACCATGTCAGAAATGCATCGAGCGTGAAACTGCTAATTCTTCACCTGAATCATCAAATGCTTCTATCGCTACAAATTCTTCAAATGTTACCGTGGTATCAAATTCTTCACGTGAGAAAACCACAAATGCTACTGACGAAAATGCAGGATTGAAGGAATTGTATGTGACAGGCATATACAAAAGTCTCAAAGGGCATCAAACCCTTTACGATGTGCTCAAAAAGTAGTTTTTGAACAGGAACCCGAGAAAATAAGGCATTGCCTTCGAGAGGAAATTGAATGTCAATGGATCATACTGGAAACCCGAGCAGTACCCCAAAACCTCATGGGTTGCTACTAAAGATCCTCCCATTGATCCATCCACTCTAACAGGCTTTGCATGTGAAATGTGCTATTCCTGTGATGAGTCATTTGACTCCAACTATAAACTGCTCAACAATCTATCTGGTGAAGTATTTGCTCGAGATGTTGGAACTAACTGCAGGAATGGACCTCCCTTGAGGAAAATCCGGTTCCCCAAAATTTGCTTGGAAAATCTTCAGGTGAATGTCTTGATGACACCACGAGTGAAGAACCAGAAACCCACATCAAATTCCTCAGGTGGACCAAAGTCTTCAAGAGGATCAAATTCCTCAAATGGTCAAAATTATGATCGTACTCTCACTAATGCTTCTGATATGCAGGGAAACTACGAGGGACATGAATATGAACATTATTCCTCAAATCATTATATTCGTAAGTCCTCAAAAAATTTATCTGCCTATTCACTTGAGTACTCTAACCCCCCTACTGTGAAAAGAAGTGCATTAGCTTCAATGCCTCCATTCTCATATGGTGCTTGCAGGATGATGAACTCTTTGCCACCCCTTAATATGTGGGTGGTGAAGAAATTGAACTAATCACTTCTGCAGGTCAGGTCTCCAGATGAAAGTCATCATCTGAAGAATTTGCTGGAGACCTGAGGAAATTACTTGATTGGACGCAAGCTAAAACATGATGAAATGATACCATTTCACACGTCCTCAAATTTACCGTTTTTGATGAAATTCCTGTGTGATGAAATTGATATCATATTCTTCAAGTCTGAAGCATATGAGTTGGTAAGCTGTACTAATTCATCTGCATGATGACAAACCCAAGAATACTGAGTGGGTTCTTGACAGTGGTTGCACAAATTACATGACTCGTGATAAAAGCTTATTGATGAATATACCACTGACTCCATCACCACTGAAGCAAATCACTTATGCTGATAAAGGTAAAAACAAGGTATTGGGACTTGGTAAAGTGGCTATATCTAAGGATCGACACATGGACAAGGTCATGCTTGTCGAATCCCTTCGGTTTAACCTCATGCCAGTCTCAATGATTTGTGATCTTGATATGATTGTCATAATTGGAAAATATAGATGTATAGTCATCATGGAATCTAACAAATCCAAAGTCTTCGAAGGCTTTAGGAGAGGAGACTTGTACATTGTTGATTTTTCCACAGGTCGTCAACCAGCCACATGTTTACTAGCAAAAACCTCAGAAGGCTGGCTATGGCATCGACGACTTGGTCATGCAAGCATGAGGAATTTGCACACACTGGCAAAGAAGAAGCATGTCATTGGCATCGAATCGGCCAAATTCCTCAAAGACCATCTCTGCGGTGCTTGTGAGTCTGAAAAAATGACCAGATCCAAACACCCCTCGAAGACTATCATGACTACTACTCGTCCGTTTGAATTGCTTCACATGGATCTGTTTGGACCTACTCATTATGCTACTCTTGTTGGTGAACGTTGCATGGGAAACAAAAATTTTCCTACGCACACGAAGACCTATCAAGGTGATGTCCATCTACGAGAGGAGATTTGGATCTACGTACCCTTGTAGACCGCATAACAGGAAGTGTTAAGAAACGCGGTTGATGTAGTGGAGTGTCCTCACGTCCCTCAATCAACCCCACGAACCGTCCCCCGATCCGTCCCACGATCCGTTCTGATCTAGTGCCGAACGGACGACACCTCCGCGTTCAGCACACGTACAGCTCGACGATGATCTCGGCCTTCTTGATCGAGCAAGCAAGACAGAGAAGTAGATGAGTTCTCCGACAGCGTGATGGCGGTCCGGTGGTGGTGAGGATCTACTCGTGCAGGGCTCCGCCCGAGCTCCGTAGAAATACGATCTAGAGGTAAAACTATGATGTCTAGATCTGAGTTGCACATGGCAAAAGTTGTCTCAAATCAGCCCTAAATCACCACTATATATAGGAGGGAGGGGGAGGAGGCTTTCCTTGAGGGCCAAGCCCTCAAGGGTGCACCGGGCAAGGGAGAGGAGGAGTCCTACTCCAATTAGGATTGGAAAGTGGAATCCTTCTCTTCCTTCCCACCTCTTTTTATTCTTTTTCTTTGGTTTTCTTTACTTGGCGCCAAGGCCCTCTTGGGCTGTCCCACCAGCCCACTAAGGGCTGGTGCACCACTCCTAGGGCCATTGGGCTTCCCCTAGGTGGGTTTCCCCCCTTCCGGTGAACTTCCAGAACCCATTCGTCACTCCCGGTACATTCCCGGTAATGCCCGAAAACCTTCCGGTAACGAAATGAAGCCATCCTATATATCAACCTGCGGGTTCGAGAACTATGTAGACATGCCCCGAGGCACTCCTCGGTCAATATCCAATAGCGGGACCTAGATGCCCATATTGGATCCTACATATTCTCCGAAGATCTTATGGTTGAAACTCAGTGTCAAGGATTCATATAATCCCGTATGTCATTCCCTTTGTCCTTCGGTATGTTACTTGCCCGAGATTCGATCGTCGGTATCCTCATACCTATTTCAATCTCGTTACCGGCAAGTCTCTTTACTCGTTCCGTAATACAAGATCCCGTGACTTACACTTAGTCACATTGCTTGCAAGGCTTGTGTGTGATGTTGTATTACCGAGTGGGCCCCGAGATACCTCTCCGTCACAAGGAGTGACAAATCCCAGTCTTGATCCATACTAACTCAACTGACACCTTCGGAGATACCTGTAGAGCACCTTTATAGTCACCCAGTTACGTTGTGACGTTTGATGCACACAAGGTATTCCTCCGGTGCCAGTGAGTTATATGATCTCATGGTCATAGGAACAAATACTTGACACGCAGAAAACAATAGCAATAAAACGACACAATCAATATGCTACGTTCATAGTTTGGGTCTTGTCCATCACATGATTCTCCTAATGATGTGATCCCGTTATGAAGTGACAACACTTGTCTATGGTTAGGAAACCTTGACCATCTTTGATCAACGAGCTAGTCAACTAGAGGCTTACTAAGGACAGTGTTTTGTCTATGTATCCACACATGTATTTGAGTTTCCAATCAATACAATTATAGTATGGATAATAAACGATTATCACGAACAAAAAAAATATAATAATAACTAATTTATTATTTCCTCTAGGGCATATTTCCAACAGTCTTCCACTTGCACTAGAGTCAATAATCTAGTTCACATCACCTTGTGATTTTAACGAATCCAACACCCATATAGTTCTCGGGTTTGATCACGTCTTGCTCGTGAGAGAGGCTTTAGTCAACGGTTCTGAATCTTTCAGATCCGTGTGTGCTTTACAAATATTTATGTCATCTTATATATGTCGCTACTACGTGCTATTCGGAAATACTCCAAATATCTACTATACTATACGAATCCGTTTTACTATCATAGTTATTCGGATTAGTGCCAAAGCTTGCATCGTAACCCTTTACGATGAACTCTTTAACCACCTCCATAATCGAGAAAAAAAAATCCTTAATTCATTAGTTACTAAGGATAACTTTGACCGCTGTTCAGTGATTCAATCCTGTATCACTCTGTGTACCTCTTAACAGACTTGTGGCAAGGCACACATCAGGTGCGGTACACAACATGACATACTATAGAGTCTAAGACTAAGGCATAGGGGACGACCTTCGTCCTTTCTCTTTCTTCTGCCGTGGTCGGGCTTTGAGTCTTTACTCAAATTCACACCTTAGAACACAACCAAGAACTCCTTCTTTGTTGATCTATTTTGAACTCCTTCAAAACTTGTCAAGGCATGTATTTCATTGAAATTTCTATTAAGCGTCTTGATCGATCTCTATAGATCTTGATGCTCAATGTTCAAGCAGCTCTATCCAGGTTTTCCTTTGAAAAACTCCTTTCAAACAACCCTTTATGCTTTACAAAAATTCTATATTACTTCCGATCTTACAATATGTCAACCACATATACTTATCAAAAATTCTATAGTGCTCCCACTCACTTCTTTGGAAGTACAAGTTTCTCACAAACCTTGTACAAACCCAAAAGCTTTGATCATCTCATCAAAGTGTATATTCCAACTCCGAGATGCTTGCACCAGTCCATTGAAGGATCGCCGGAGCTTGCATACTTGTCAGTATCCTTAGGATCGACAAAACCTTCTGGTTGTATCACATACAACCTTTTCCTCAAGGAAACCGTCGAGGAAACAATGTTTTGACATCCTATGTGCAATATTTCATAAATAATGCAACAACTACTAACCTAATTCCAACATACTTTTAGCATCGCTACGATTGATAAAGTCTCATCATAGTCAACTCTTTGAACTTGTCGGAAACATCTTTGCGACAAATCGAGCTTTTCTTAATGGTGACTTCTCACCATCATCGTTTGTCTTTATTTTAAAGATCCATCTTTACTTAATAGTCCTACAACCATCAATTAGTTCTTCCAAAGTCTACACTTTGTCTTCATACATGGATCCTCTCTCGGATTTCATGGCCTCGAGCCATTTGTCAGAATCCGAGCCCACCATCGCTTCTCCATAGCTCGTAGGTTCATTGTTGTTAAACAACATGACCTCCAAGACAGGGTTACCGTACCACTCTGTAGTAGTACGCGACCATGTCGACCTACGAGGTTTTTAGTAACTTTATCCAAAGCTTAATGATCACCATCATCAGTTTCCACTTCAATTGGTGTAGGCGCCATAGGAACATCTTCCCATGCCCTGCTACACACTGGTTGAAGTGACGGTTCACTAACCTCATCAAGTTCCACCACCCTCCCACTCAATTCTTTCGAGAGAAACCTTTCCTCGAGAAAGGACCCGTTTCTAGAAACAAATACTTTGCTTCCGGATCTGAGATAGGAGATGTATCCAACTGTTTTGGATATCCTATGAATATGCATTTATCCGCATTGGGTTCGAGCTTATCAGACTGAAGCTTTTTCACATAAGCATCGCAACCCCAAATTTTTAAGAAACGACGACTTAGGTTTCTCCAAACCATAGTCTATACTGTGTCATCTCAACGGAAATACGCGGTGCCCTATTTAAAGTGAATGCTGTTGTCTCTTATGCAAAACCCATAAATGATAGTGGTAATTCGATAAGAGACATCATAGTATGCACCATATCAAATAGGGCCTGGCTATGACGTTCGGACACACCATCACACTATGGTGTTCTAGGTGGCATGAATTGCGAAACAATTTCCGCATTGTCTTAACTGTGTACCAAAAACTCGTAACTCAGATATTCATCCCTATGATCATATCGTAGACAGTTTATCCTCTTGTCACGACGATCTTCACTCTGAAATAGCCTTGAACTTTTCAATATTTCAGACTTGTGATTCATCAAGTAAATACTCCTGTATCTACCCAACTCGTCAGTGAAGTAGGAACATAACGATATCCACTGCGTGCCTCAGCACTCATTGGAATGCACACACCAAAATGCATTGCTTTCAAGAAGTCACTTTCTTGTTCCATGTGGTATGATTTTGCATGTACCAAGTGATTCAAAATCAAGTGAATCCAAACGATTCATCCGCATGGAGTTTCTTCATGCGTTTATACCAACAGGTATGGTTTGCATGTCTCAGACGTTTCAAAAATGAGTGAGTACAAAGATCCATCGGCATGGAGCTTCTTCATGCATTTTACACCAACATGACTCAAGTGGCAGTGCCACAAGTAAGTGGTACTATCATTATTACTTTGTATCTTTTGGCACCAATATTATGAACATGTGTAAGACCATGATCGAGATTCAATAAACCATTGAGGGTAATTATTCAAGCAAATAGAATAACTATTATTCTCTTTAAATGAATAATCATATTGCAATAAACACGATCTAATCATGTTCATGCTCAACGCAAACACCAAATAACAATTATTTAGGTTTAACACCAATCCCGATGGTAGAGGGAGCGTGCGATGTTTGATCACATCAACCATGGAAACACTTCCAGCACTCATCGTCACCTCGCCTTTAGCTAGTCTCCGTTTATTCCGTAGCTTTTATTTCGAGTTACTAATCACTTAGCAATCAAACCGGTATCTAATACCCTCGTGCTACTAGGAGTACTAGTAAAGTACACATCAATATCATGTATATCAAATATACTTTTGTTGACTTCGCCAACCTTCTCATCTACCAAGTATCTAGGGTAGCTCCGCCTCAGTGACCGTTCCCCTCATAACAGAAGCACTTAGTCTTGGGTTTGGGTTCAATCTTGGGTTTCTTCATTAGAGCAACAACAAGTTTGCCGTTTCATGAAGTGTCCCTTCTAGCCCTTGCTCTTCTTGAAACTAGTGGTTTTACTAACCATCAACTATTGACGCTCCTTGATTTCTACTTTTGCAGTGTCAAACATTGCGAATCGCTCAAGGATCATCATATCTATCCTTGATATGTTATAGTTCATCATGAAGCTCTAGTAGCTTTAGTGGCAGTGACTTTGGAGAACCATCACTATCTCATCTGGAAGATTAACTCCCACTTGATTCAAGCGATTGTTGTACTCAGACAATCTGAGAACATGCTCAACAATTTGAGCTTTTATCCTTTGCTTTGTAGACAAAGAATCTTGTCGGAGGTCTCAAACCTCTCAACAAGGGCATGAGCATGAAATCTTAATTTCATCTCTTAGAACATCTTTATGTTCTGTGACGTTTCAAAACGTCATCGGCGCCTTGCTTCCAAGCCATTAAGTATTATGCACCTAACTATCACGTAGTCATAAAAACGTGTATGTCAGATGTACGCAACATCCACAGACGATGCTCGAGGTGCAGCACACCGAGTGGTGCATTAAGGACATAAGCCTTATGCGCAACAATGAGGACAATCCTCAGTTCTACGGACTCAGTCCGCAAAGTTGCTACTATCATCTTTCAACTAAATTTTCTCTAGGAACATATAAAACAGTAGAGCTATAGCGCAAGCTACATCATAATTCACAAACACCATTAGACTATGTTCATGATAATTAGTTCAATTAATCATATTACTTAAGAACTCCCACTCAAAAAGTACATCTCTCTAGTCATTTGAGTGGTACATGATCCAAATTCACTAACTCAAGTGAGATCATCACGTGAGTTGAGAATAGTTTCAATGGTAAGCATCTATATGCTAATCATATCAACTATACGATTCATGCTCGACCTTTCGGTCTCATGTGTACCGAGGCCATGTCTGCACATGCTAGGCTCGTCAAGCTTAACCCGAGTGTTCCGCGTGTGCAACTGTTTTGCACCCGTTGTATGTGAACGTTGAGTTTATCACACCCGATCATCACGTGGTGTCTCGAAACGACGAACTGTAGCAACGGTGCACAGTCGGGGAGAACACAATTTTGTCTTGAAATTTTAGTGAGAGATCACCTTATAATGCTACTGTCGTTCTAAGAAAAATAGGGTGTATAAAAGGATTAACATCACATGCAATTCATAAGTGACATGATATAGCCATCATCTTGTGCTTCTTGATCTCCATCACCAAAGGACCTACACAATCTTCTTGTCACCGGCGCCACACCATGATCTCCATCAACGTGTCGCCATCGGGGTTGTCATGCTACTTATGCTATTACTACTAAAGCTACGTCCTAGCAATATAGTAAATGCATCTGCAAACACAAACGTTAGTTTAAAGACAACCCTATGGCTCCTGCCGGTTGCGGTACCATCGACGTGCAAGTCGATATTAACTATTACAACATGATCATCTCATACATCCAATATATCACATCACGTCATTGGCCATATCATATCACAAGCATACCCTGCAAAAACAAGTTAGACATCCTGTAATTTGTTGTTGCATGTTTTACGTGGCTGCTATGGGTATCTAGTATGATCGCATCTTACTTACGCAAAAACCACAACGGGGATGTGCAAATTTCTATTTAACCTCTCCAAGGACCTCCTCGGTCAAAACAAATTCAACTAAAGTTGAAGAAACCGACACCCGCCAGTCCTCTTTATGCAACGAGGTTGCATGTCAATTGATCAAACCAGTCTTTCGTAAGCATACGAATAATGTCGGTCCAGGGCGCTTCAATCCAACAATACCGCTGAATCGAGAAAAGACTAAGGAGGGCACCAAATCGAACATCACCGTCCACAAAACCCTTTGTGTTCTACTCGAAATAACATCTATGCATGAACCTAGCTCATGATGCCACTGTTGGTGAACGTTGCATGGGAAACAAAAAATTTCCTACGCACACGATGACCTATCATGGTGATGTCCATCTACAAGAGGAGATTTGGATCTACGTACCCTTGTAGATCGCACAACAGGAAGCATTAAGAAACACGGTTGATGTAGTGGAACGTCCTCATGTCCCTCGATCAGCCCCAGGATCCGTCCCACGAACCGTCTGACGATCCGTTCTAATAGTGTCGAACGGACGGCGGGGTTCAACACACGTACAGCTCGATGATGATCTCGGCCTTCTTGATCCAGCAAGAAAGACATATAAGTAGATGAGTTCCCCGGCAGCGTGACGGTCCGCTGGTGGTGAGGATCTACTCCTGCAGGGCTCCGCCCGAGCTCCGCAAAAATACGATCTAGAGGTAAAACTATGGTGTCTAGATGTGAGTTGCACGTGGCAAAAGTTTTCTCAAATCAGACCTAAATCACCACTATATATAGGAGGGAGGGGGAGGAGGCTTGCCTTGAGGGCCAAGCCCTCAAGGGTGCGCCGGCCAAGGGAGAGGAGTAGTCCTAGTCCAATCCTATTCCAATTAGGATTGGAAAGTGGAGTCATTCTCTTCCTTCCCACCTCTCTTTTTGTTTTATTTGGTTTTCTTTCCTTGGCGCCAAGGCCCTCTTGGGCTGTCCCACCAGCCCACTAAGGGCTGGTGCGCCACCCCTAGGGCCATTCGGCTTCCCCTGGGTGGGTTGCCCCCCTTCCGGTGAACTTCTGGAACCCATTCGTCACTCCCGGTACATTCCCGGTAATGCCCGAAAACCTTCCGGTAACCAAATGAAGCCATCCTATATGTCAATATTCGTTTCCGTACCATTATGGAAACCCTCGTGATGTCTGTGATCTCATCCGGGACTCCGAACAACATTCAGTAACCACACATATAACTCAACTATACTAAAACATCGCCAAACCTTAAGTGTGCAGACCCTGCGGGTTCGAGAACTATGTAGACATGCCCCGAGGTACTCCTCGGTCAATATCCAATAGCGGGACCTAGATGCCCATAATGGATCCTACATATTCTCCGAAGATCTTATCGGTTGAACCTCAGTGTCAAGGATTCATATAATCTCGTATGTTATTCCCTTTGTCCTTCGGTATGTTACTTGCCCGAGATTTGATCGTCGGTATCCGCATACCTATTTCAATCTCGTTACCGACAAGTCTCTTTACTCGTTTTGTAATAGAAGATCCCGTGACTTACACTTAGTCACATTGCTTGCAAGGCTTGTGTGTGATGTTGTATTACCGAGTGGGCCACGAGACACCTCTCCGTCACACGGAGTGACAAATCCCAGTCTTGATCCATACTAACTCAACGGACACCTTCACAGATACCTGTAGAGCAGCTTTATAGTCACCCGGTTACATTGTGACGTTTGATGCACACAAGGTATTCCTCCGGTGCCAGTGAGTTATATGATCTCATGGTCATAGGAACAAATACTTGACACGCAGAAAACAATAGCAATAAAACAACACGATTAATATGCTACGTTCATAGTTTGGGTCTTTGTGACAGCCCGAGACCGACGCCCAAAAGATTCCCCCTTCTATTCCGTCTTCGTCGTGTGATTTATTTTATTTGACGTGTCATCATCGCATCATGCGCATCATCTGTATTGCATCGGCATCTCCGTGCCGCCAGTTTTCAAAACTTGCATTCGTTAGTAGTTGCCGGTTCTCGTCGTCATCCGTTCTGAGTCCAACCGCACTCGCACGCGCCCGCGGCACCGTCGAAACTCTGTTTTTAAAGTGCGTTTAAAACTTTCTCTGATTGTGGTGAAACTTGGCACGCGGTCGCGATTAGATATAGCTAGGCCGCCTGTCGAATTTCGTCGCGATCGGAGACCGTCTGGTACCCGAACGGTCGACCATAGCGGCACCGTCTTCGGTTATTCGTCGGACGTCTGTCGGTGTTTTTAAATCTGTTGCTGTGCCGCCCGTTCCACTCTCGTCTCCGGATATCTACACAACACGGCCGTGTACCCATACCCGCGTTCGGAATCGTCCGAATCCGACCCCGTGGTTGGATCCGGATCGCGATTCCGGTTAACCGAGCTCCTCTTTTCCTTATAAATACCCCCTCCTCCTTAATTTTTGGACAGCCTCCTCTCTCCTCCTCGAAATCCGCGCCCTAACCCTAACCCTAGCCGCAACACTCTCTGTCCCGCAGCCGCCGCCGGCCCGCGAGGCCCGCAGCAGGCCCGCACCAGGCCCGGATCCAGCGCCGCCGCCGCGAGGCCGAGCCTCTACCCGCAGCTCCTCCCGAGCGAGCTCCAAGCGCCGTCCGGCCGGCCACCGGAGTGCCGCACCGCCAGCAGGCCCGGCTGACCCATCCCCCGCCTGCTCGCCGGAGCCCCGTCGCCCTCGGGCCGCGCCATCCCCGTCGGCCGCGCCGTCCCCGCGCCGCCCTGGGCTCCCCGAGCCGCTGCCTCCTTCCCCGCGCAGCGCGCCGCCGCGCCAGATCCCGCCGGGAGACTCCCGCGCCTCGGATCCTCCACGGACCGGCCAGATCCGGTCGCCCCCTCAGTTGTCCAGTCGCCGCAGATCCCCTCCGGCCGAGAGCCGCCGCCGGCGAGCTCCTCGATCCAACGGGATCGGGAGAGCCTGGGGGTGCTGCTCGCCCGAGGCGACCTCCCGCTCCAGCGCCCCCGTGGGCCCCGAGCCGGCCCAGGCCAGGCGCCCCCGCGGTGCGGCCCAACAGCACTGTCGCGTGGCCAGGAGCCTCCCACGGCCCAGCGCCTCACCTCCACCGCCTAGGCCCCGAGTCCCCTCCTCTCAGATCCGGCCCAAGAGCCGTGGTGAGCCAGCCCCGTTAACCCCCGCCCAGTGCGTTTTTATTTATTTAAGCGCTTGCTCTGTTAGGCCCATGAACGAATTAGGCCCGTTAGCATATTTTAGGATTTTCCAAAGATTTATTGGTTTCAGAAAAATTGCTAGATTTTAAAATGACCGTAGTTTCTAAACCGTAAGTCGGATCGAGGCGTATTTTATATGTTTTTAGCATATTTTAGGAGTTTCGCGCGTAGAATACGTATTTGAAACTTGCATAATCTTTTGACGTAGTTTAACGTGCCAAACGCCTAGTCTTGTGTGCTGTTTCAATAGGATAGACGCCGTATTTATTTTTCGCGCTAGACCGTTTTGCCCGTATGCCGTTTTAGAAATGCCCATGTTTTAGGGGCCATTTTTCCATGTTTTTTAGAGCGGTCAATTGTATTTTTACGTGTAGGGATTTGCCGGTAGTTTATTTTCCCGTATCTAGGTGTTTATCTCGCATTAATGTGCGGCATTATTTTGTGTGGCAAACCCCACATATTTTATATGTTTCCGCATGGATTTTTCTGTGCAATTAGTTTTAGCTTTTGAGGAAGTTAGTTCGCGAGATATTTTGCCGTGATGCCCTTTTGTTTAATTCGTAGGATTTATTCCGTGCTTCGTTTGACGGAGTTGTCAACTAGTGATTTGATCCTGGATGTTTTGTATAGCCTCTGGTATTTTTAGTTGCAATAGAAATGCATGTTTAGGTGTTGTTTTCTTGCTCCCAAGTTGCTAGAAATAGTGCTGATTTGGAGGAGCTGAAATATTTCTAAGTCTGGAATCTGTTATTATTTTGTTGCTGTCTTGTCTTGCTTGCATCTTGTGATCTGTAGCTCTTTTGAGGTTGGTCCAATGGAGTTAGTTGTACCCCTTGTGTTTCTCTAGCATTCTGTGAAGTTTCATGCCATTTGGAGACCTGTAGCTTAGGTTTTTGCTGCTGTCAATATGCCTTCAGGCTGAAAACTGCACTTTCATGAGGTGTTATTTTCACTAAGTCTGAAATAGTGCGTGAGATGCCATTTTGTGTCTTCTTTTCCTAGTGCTCCTTGCTGCCATGTTAGTTGTTGTTAGTAGTTTGTAGTAGTGCTTCTTGCCCTCTTCCGTGCCATGCCTTGCTTGAGCAAATCGGAGTTGTGTAGCCATAGTTGTGGGGCGTAGAAAATGCTATGTGGCTGATTTTGGCAGATTGTAGCGTTTTCTTGTTTTGCTCGTAGTTTTCGAACTGTAGCTCTGTTTTGATCGTGTCCTACATGAAACTTGCTTAGAATCTCGTGTAGTTTCATTTTCTGATGCTGTTTGTATGTGTTGAAGTGCTCGTAGCCGCCGTTGCACACATTTTTGCAGTCATGCCATCATATCTTGCGATGCTTGCAACTTTTGATCCGTAGCTCCCTTGGAGATGTTCTTTATGTGTAGATTGCTTGCCTTGACGCGTAGAATCACGTGAACCTATTTGTTTTTCTGTTTAACAACTAATTAACTGCATTAGTTCAGATCTGGACAGAATTGTAAATTAACATGTGAGGTCGTTTCGGAGATGCTATATGTCGTTTCCGACCTCATTTAAAATGTCTAGATAGTTAGTTTAATTTCCGCTTCACCTCTTGCATGTTTGACAACATTAATATTGCCGTGTAGATAACTGGGAGTGAACTAAATAATTAACGTGGAGTTTCATCAGTATGCAACTCATGCATATTGAACTTCACTTAATGTGTAGTGTTTGAGTGTGTGATTTGTCATGCCATGACTTGCATGTTTTCAGCTGCTCATGCATCATTTGTGTTGTGCATCGTGTGGTGAATTCCGTGTGATGATTTGTGTTTCCGGTTTGCTTCGTCTCGATAGAGCTCCGCACGCGTGCCGGATTGTGAGGACCCGTTCGACTACGTCGGTTCGTCTGCTTCACGGAGGCATTCTTCTTCCAAGCGGGATCTCAGGCAAGATGATCATTTCCCCAGATACCATCACTATCTTTGCCATGCTAGTTTTATCGCTTCTATCGATTATGTCCCGTTGCCTACCACATGTTAAATTTCAGCCTGTCAACAATGCCATGAAACCTTCAACCTGTTCAACCTAGCAAACCACTGATTGGCTATGTTACCGCTTGCTTAAGCCTGTGTTAGCGTTGCTAGTTGCAGGTCAGTTGCTTCCATGTGAAAACATGGGTTCCTTGTTATATCACCATATTAATGCTATTTAATTTAATGCACCTATATACTTGGTAAAAGGTGGAAGGCTCGGCCTTTCTAGCCTGGTGTTTTGTTCCACCTTTGCCCCCTTAGTTTTGGCTACCGGTGTTATGTTCCATAAATGAGCGCTCCTAACACGATCGGGGTTGTTATGGGGACCCCCTTGATAATTCGTTTTAGATTAAAGCTGGTCTGGCAAGGCCCAACTTTGGTACTACATTTGCCTAATCACCTAATAAAATTGCATAGGGACTTTCCGGACCCCGAGGATAATTTAATCAACCCCCGGGCCAGTGCTCCTCATGAGTGTTGGCCCCACCTGAGCGATGTCCGGCGCCCCTCTGGTCACCCGGAGGTTTAGCGATACCGACGTCTAGCTCATCCGCCGTGTCCTGAGAACGAGGTACGCGACTCCTATCGGGATCGTCAACACGTCGGGCGGCCTTGCTGGATTAGTTTTACCTTTGACGAGATATCTTGTGCATCGGGATTCCGGTGATGCTTTGGGTAATCTCAGAGTTGAGGTTTCCCACTAGGAGATCCGACGAGATCGCGAGCTTCGTGATTGAGGATTTCTATGCGGCTTGTGGTAATTTGTGATGGACTAGTTGGAGCACCCCTGCAGGGTTAAGTCTTTCGAAAAGCCGTGCCCGCGGTTATGTGGCAACGTGGAAACTTTGTTTAACACTGGTTCTAGATAACTTGAAGTTAACTTAATTAAGAACTTGCCAACTGTGTGCGTAACCGTGATTGTCTCTTTCGTGAGTTCCTTCTCCGATCGAGGACACGGTGGGGTAATGCCTGACGTAGGTAGGTGTTCAGGATCATTCATTTGATCATCCGTAGTTCACGTCCGTTACGCGTAGATCTTCCCCCCTCTTATTTCTGGTACTCGTAAGTTAGCCACCAAATATATGCTTAGCCGCTGCTGCAACCTAACCACTTAACCATGCCTCACCCAATAAGCTTTGCTAGTCTTGATACCTTTGGAAATGAGATTGCTGAGTCCCCTGTGGCTCACAGATTACTACAACACCAGTTGCAGGTACAGGTAAAGGTTACTTGATGCGAGCGCGTTGATTGTTCATTTGGAGTTGCTTCTTCTTCTTCTTCTTCTTCATCGATCATGGATGGGTTCCAGGTCGGCAGCCTGGGATAGCAAGGATGGACGTCGTTCTTCTTTTGTCGTTTGTTTTCGTCCATAGTCGGACCCTGCTCTTACTCTTGATGATTATGTAATGTACTGATGTGACTCTGATGTAGCTTGTGGCGAGTGTAAGCCAACTCTATATATATCTCTTCTTTTCAGTACATGTACTTGTGACGATATCCATTCTTGCGACACGACGAGATGCGCTTCTATCCCTGATGAGGCCCTCGTGCCAAATTGAGGATAGGGTCGCATCATGGGCGTGACAAGTTGGTATCAGAGCAAGGACCGACCTAGGAGCCCCCTTGATTGATCGAACTTGGCCGAGTCGAGTCTAGTGAAAAACTATTTGAGTCTAGTTATATATCGGAGGGTAGGATTCTTTTTTCTCCTCTTCTATGCTCTGGTGAGGAATCTTGACGTAATAATTTCATTCTACCCCTCTTCTCACTCAATTTTTTTAGGATCATGCAGATATTTTTGGAATCTATATGATGCCGATGTGACGGAGTTCTGTCTTGGTGCCTCCTGTCTGACTTGATTTTCTTCCGGGGAGTTGAGCTCCAGGGGATTCTTGAGCATATCGTTATCATTCAGATTTCTTAGTATCTCAGGACGAAGGATGTTCGTAATTGCTTCAATACTAGTAGTGGCCAGATAACCCCGATGTCCCCAGTACTAGTCCAGATTGTTCGGGAGTACTGCCATACTTAGTATCGTTGTGACCACGAGGGTCTGTTGTAGATGAAGGTCCGAGATTCTGGTCGTGTGTTGACGGATGTGATACAAGTGACGGGTTAGTATAGGAGTTGTGTGATTATTACTCCTTGTATCCGTGTACCAGATTGCATGACCAGATATTTCGGGAATTCATAGGTGGGAATTCAAGTAGTTGTTTATAGGACAATCTTCCAACAAATGAATGATGTTAGGTTGGGGTTCGACATCTAGTGCATTCGTTTGTTCACGGTCGACTTACAGCGGTACACGTTGTGTCTTAAAGAGTCCTTGTAGCTTGCTATGACTCGGGGACGCCTCGTATGTCAGGTGCACTGCCTTGCACTTGATGGCTTCTGTAAATCGTGCCCGTGCGATCTTGTCCACGAAAATATTGAACGGAAATCTTTCTCATGAGTTTGTTCTGGCTTGTTTCATAAGCCTCACCCTTTGGTTTGTTGAAATATGGTAATTCAAGTTTCTTCGATGTCAAGTGGTGATTTCAGATCTTTCCTAATCTGTGTTCTCATATTTTTACGTGAATGCAATTTCTTTGCTCAATCAGATTGTCTTATCAATTCCTTTCAACCAGAGTCTTTGTTTCAATTCCATTCAACCGGTGTGTTTCGCTCCAAGTGGATTCAATCTTCTCCAGTTGTTGCAGATCATTCTCTCATTTTGTTCTGGAGTTCATCTCATCTAGCCCAAGTTGTCTTTGTTCTTCCCCACCCTCCCGCCCTTTTTTCTCAGTGATTCAATTTTCATCCAAGAGTTTTCATTTCATTGTGCTTCCGCTATCTCTTCTTCCTTTCGTAGCCGGTGATTCATCGTGAAGATTCTCAGGAGCTTCATGTTCATCTTTATTCATTCTTGTCATATTTTTCGGTGAATTCAATTTAGTTGTCCGTGTCATCATATCCATTCATCCCTGTAATTCTTTCCTATGTTGGAGATTTGTTTCAGCCTATCTTGTTTATTCAGTTATCGCTATTCCACCCGGAGCGTTGAAGATACCTCAGAGTTTCTTGTTTCAGGTCTTTCATTATTTCAAGGTTCTCAACCTCTTCTAGTTTTCTTATTCCGGTGCAATATCTCTCGTTCTAGCTATTGTTTCAACGGTGATTTTCTTTGAGTGGGCCCATAACCCACAGATAAGTTGCCCAGGTGCCCGGTAGTGAGCGAGCCGAGTGGTGATTGTGTGTGTGTGTGGGGGGGGGTACATAAAAACGAAATGTTTTAAACTTAAAATAGGACCGCGGATTAAATTCCTAGAAATATAGGGACTTCTCTACAAAAAGCCAACGACGTACGGGCAGAAGCGATCCGTCCTTTAATAATAGGTATAGACTAGCACATATGCCCATGCGTTGCAACAGAAAATTTGCGGATTAGCCCTGGAGATGCCATAAAGCTGGTGACGGAGGACCAGATTGCTTTACCCACTTTCATATTAAGAGTCCTTTTAGTAAAATATTAGGGTTGTGTTGTAAAAAAATAGTACCTTGTTCACCACGGGCATATTCTAATGCAACTTCCGGGCCATTTCCATGTATGGGATCGATAGAAAGAAAAGACTCGACCAAAAAACTGATGTGGTAGTGGTGCATGGGACCCAGGTAGTGGATGTATGTGCTCACTTATCCTCCTAGATTAGATAGATATTCCCCATCTCAGCGAAGCCCACCTCTCCTCCGAGGTCCCATCATGTCCTTCTCCAACAGCTCGGACCATCCACCCCCCACGGTGATCTACCCCTCCTCCCAGATCCCCCACCTCTCGAGCGTGTCCTCGCACCCTCGCCTAGGATGCATGCCACCTCCTATTTATGCATCAGAGTGCCCGTTGAGCAAAGGTGGGCATCTCCCGCAAGCTCAACCCGGAGTGGGCTCGACCTCGACGGTGATATACATCATGGAGTGGGCTCGATCCCGCTTCAATTCAGGGAGAGGTGATGGTCATGATGTGAGCTTGCTGGTGTTGCCAGATCCCCTCACCAATGATTAAGGTGGGGCACGAGCGGTCGGTGTACAATCCCCTCCTCTCCAATTGCATGTTCGTCGAGCGAAGCACCGGTGGCGGTGACTGTGATGTCGTGTCCGGCCTCGGCTAGGATGACGTCGGGGCCAACGTGGGGTGCAGGCGTCTAGTGTGAACCCCCCTCCCTGCATCCTCTCCAATTTTGGGTCCATCGCTATTCCTCTGCATTCTTTTGTGGATGTGGGTTTATTTTCACTGATGTTGATTCATGGGTTGCTTTTCACTGATGTTGATTCAAGGGCCGTCACCGACGTGATGAATCTTCCCCCGACCTGATTGTGTATTCCTTTGCTCCTTCTTCCCTCTTGCTCTTCCGGGATTAATTCATTCGTTCCATTTTGCTTGCATGCTTGTTGTTTCGGATGCGGCAAAGTCGCCAGCGGATATCAATTGATTGTATTTGATGCAAAGTAGTGAGGTGGTACCATTTATGAGTTCTAATCCTCACATCCAAATGAAAAATTAAGAGGGGAGGGGCGAAGGCTGCCGCATGACGGACGGGCATAAGCGTCTGGTACTTTAATAGTAGGTATAGATAGGTATTCTTAGCCCGTCATGTTATTTTACACAAACCCCCCAACAATTTATTAAAAGTCAGCCCACTGTCCATAAGCCACGTGAAACCGGATTCATCAGCCCCACGTGTTTGGCTGGGTTCACGCCGTAGAGTTGCACTATTGCACGCTAAGTTTTGGTCCAGGAAAGAAAAGCAAACTGGATTAAAACGAAATTAGTATCCCAGATCTCTTATAGGATAAAAACAAAAGAAGAGGGATTTATTCTATGACTCGGAGCAACACGGGGTTCATCCATGTCTAGATAGCTGACGGATGGAAAAGAATTAGACACGTGTCGCCACTCTCCTGCAATTCCTCAACCGCGTCATTGGGGAGATGCTGGATGTCAACGACAAGGGGCTGGAGGCGGACGAAAGTGGTGGTCCGGTGCAGCTGCGGTTGGATTGGCTCTCGAGCAATGAGGGTCTCGCATTGCGGCTGCCACGACCATCTTGAAGATCGCCAGCTTGGGGCGGCACTAGGCAAGGCTAGCAGCTGTGGCGTGGTGCAGGCAAAGGAGCATGCGACTGTCGGCGAGAGAAGGTGAGCGGCGACGCTGGGAGGCAGGCTACTCAGCGTGCAAACGGACGGCCGCTATGGCAAAGGGTGGAGGCGTGAGCTTAGGCTCGCGACTGGTTGCAATGACCAGGAATTCACGAGGAAGAATAGGATGCCGATGGTGAAAACCAGGATGGCGGAGGTGGCTGATCCCCGACAGCTTCGGCCCATGGTCATGCCATGTCAATCGATTGTAACTAAGAAAGCCTGTAATCTAAATGTATTCAAACTTTTCATGTGGTTATTTAGTAATGTATTTATAGGAAATATCTCTATCGATCTTTAATGACCAAATCCGAACTAATTATCTTATCATATGCCGCTAAATCGCATTAATTAATCATTCTATACATCATCCAAGTTATATTAATTAACCTTATCGTACGTTATCAAATCTCTATTTCTAAAATGGGAGTTGGCACGCCGTTACATACGGTTTATTTTCGCCTCTCCGATTTATTACTTACTAATCATGTTTCTACACGTAGGAGTGAAAAACTATTTGGTTGGACGACGAGGTATAGGTGAATCTGTCAATACAAGTGGTGCATAAAAATATGTATTTGATTAAATGTTATGGGACATACTAGTGTGTTAAATACAAAGCATGTGCTAAAAGTTTAAGGCACATGGTAACTTTTCACATTTGATTCCTATATTGTATGTCGATTTCATATCTGGAGGTGCAATAAATGAGAGGAAGCTACCATTTAGTTACTCTGATACTCTATCATCACTTCTAGAAGGACATATATTAGAGAAAGATTAGAGTCCTACCTTTTTTAACAACTAGTTCTTGAGATGGAAAGTTTAAGAAAAACACGTACATGTAAATGATTTAACTGATCATCATTTCACATATATATATGTAAGGCAACTTTATATCGAAATTTATAAGATATGCTGATGTCTTATAAGTTGGTCTCTTGGTGCTAGGCCAGCATGAACTGTTCTTCGAATATTTGTTTGATATATGATCACTCAATACTCTGAAATCTTATGTATTGCAGATTTAGTCTTACCCATGCATAGTATTAAACGATTTAATATGGAATACTCACAAGTATAAAGCATTTATTTCACAACAAATGCAGAGAACTAGCATGCATAATGATTTAATTATATGATCCTAATCTTTGTTGAATATCATTTCAGGTTTCTAGCCACAACCCTTTCAAGAGCTTGTTCTGCTCCTTTGAATGCAAAATGTCAGAGAAACAAATATCCATGTTGTGGTGTGTGGATTATGATTATATCCTTGGTGTACGTGTTTCAGATAAGCTTACTCCTTGATAACACTCTAAATCTAGGAATGCGTGAGTATGTGATGCATTTTTTACTGTTGTGCATGCAGATACAGTTGGATAGTTGTTTGAGACAATTATGTGTGAAATTCAAGATGGTATCATAAAAATATTTGCCCTCGTGTTCTGAAGTTTCTTGGTGAAGTGTAATTTATTCAACCATTAGCGACACTTCTTCACCACAAGGCATAAATGTACCATGATATTATTTCTTGAAGTCAAGTTGAAGTATGTGTCAATTGTGACTAACAGTTAAATTGTTTAAGTTGATCAAATTTGTATATCTTGAAAATGTTTCCTAATATCATTATTGGAAGAATGCAGTTTAGTCTAGATATAATTAGTGCAATTTAGTCTCATTCAGTTCAGGACATAGTAAGTATGCTTTAGAAGAAGTAATTAAAATTCTCTATCGCAATGATCATGTGAGGCTTGCGTTTTCAATCTCCAGGTACTTATGTTGTTCTAAATCTTCTCCTATAGGTTTGTTATATCTTGTCTACTTGTAGAACTGTGATGTAAGTTAGTTTGCTCTTCAAGCAATATCCATTTGTTATAACATTGTCAGTTTGTGCTACTCTGTGATTGCTAAAGGTAATTCAAAGAGATGCATAGAAGGAGCTTCAACACGCATCCTGGTTCGACAACCAAAACCTCGCAAGGCCATCCACATGGCCCAACAAAACTCTTTCACGTTTGGCACTCACTCCCTACCTATCAACCCTCCATTAATTTTTATTACCGTGGTTACTCCATGGACGGATAGTTTGTTGCTATGGTTACTCCATGGACTAATATGACCTTTCCACTTGAACATTTCTATTATGGAACTCGCTACCTTTTTTTGGAGTACTAAATTTTATTAGCATGCTCTAGTGCCTAGAAATTGTTCCCTCTGAGTGCTATTATAGTTTCTGCTATCATGAAATGTGTGAAGTTCGTAATAACACGAGATTTCACCAATGGCCATGGCTCCAAAATTTTCTCTTGGTCAATTCATATGCTTAACTTCTATTTTAGATAATGGAAGATTGCCCCTCTCACATGTAATGTTGAATTAATGTTTTTTGATAATTATGAATACATAATATTCTTTGACAATTTTAGATAAAATCGTAAAGGCATTTTTAGATAGGCTCGAAGGGAGGTCCTCATGTGGAAATTTTGAACATATGATATTTCACCAATCTAAAAATTATGATAGCCCACTAGGATTTTATACTAGTATTAGCTTACTTAGTGCAGACTTTCTAATTTGTGGCTAATGAAAAGAATCATATTATTTAGGGTGTTTTGATGCTATACAATCTAGATGGAAAGCAATATCATAACTTTTGATTTCAGAATTATAAGAGAACAAGTGCCTAAATGCAGAGTAGTGGCACACTTATGGTAGGGCCTTTGTTTTGTATCCCAAGGATGGTAGTTGGTTATTGTATTTTTTCAAAGGTCATAATGAGCATATTCTTCTTCTTCACTTGAATACAAATATTTAGACTTAAATGTTATTCAATACCCATAAATACCGGTATGTAAACACATCTCATTTTTACCCTTTTTGCAAGTTTCCTATTGAAATTCATATCCATGTATCCTTTCTCAATACAGTTGGGTATGTTGAATCCCTCTTAATACTTGATGGCTTATTTACCTTATTTGTGCGACCATTGTTTTTTTCTTTGAAGAATAAACCATTGATCCAGTTCATAAGGGAATAATGCAACAACAACCGTTAAAATGCTTGTCAATATTATAAGTAAATTGCTAGATTGTATATAAACATCAAACTACATGATATGGACGAAATTGTTATTGAGATAAACCCGTACAGATTGATACTATTTCAATTTTTCTTTAAAAAAATTATGAGTTACTTTTTTTTCTCTATTACTTATATGGCTATGATATATGCTCCAAAAATTATGTGTTCAAACTTCAAATATGCCAGCAAGCATATTTAGTTTTGGATGTATTATGCTGGAAAACATGGATGGACAAGTTAAGCATTATGATGTGAATTGAAGAAAAAACAATTGAAAGAGAGGGATAGGGAGATGGTGATGGAGTGGGGATGGTGAAGGGATAGAGAGAAAGAGGGGTTTACCACGACGTGAAGTATATCCAAACTACACGATTTTGTATTTGAAAATCAAAGAGTGTAGGGGTGGAGGTCGAAGGGATTGCAACTTAGGTGCTCCATTATGAGGGTATAATGGAGTGGATTTGTATGGGGTTGAGGAGAGGGAGGGACGGAGATAGTGGGTGAAGGAGTAAAAGGTTGATGGTGCTACATAGAAGTATATTCTACACAATTAGAGCTGAACCAACATAATGGGCATGCCCTCGTTGCAACACACGACCTTAACATTTGTTTCATTCATATGCATTTTAGCGTGTAGCAAGCCATGAGTGTTCTGTGAGTAATGATGGTAGGTCTGGTACATCGCTTCGTTCGTTCATCTCGGCTTCTTTCATTTGTCGGCCTGGCCCCATTTTTGGTATCATTCCTCCGCTTCCGATTTAGAAGGCCCCACGCATGCACGTGATGCGACCCTTGATTCCACACGGACACCATCCTACACTATTCCCCATGATCTCCTCGACGCAACCTTCTCCTGCAACATCGCTTCCACATGGGTACCGCTAGATCCACACCAGATACAGCCTCCTACAACCTCCTCTCCACTTTCCCCACGCTGTCTGCATTGCCCATCAATGTCTTGTGCGTCCATGGCTCAAAGAACCACCACTTCTATAGCCACAATGGACAAACCATCAAACCATGCGTGTAACGTATCCCATTTGCCTCCCTACCTAATTGACCGCCTTCCTCATCTAGCCGGACTTCTCATATAACGATGAAAGTGACGTGGTCGTGGTAGATCCGGAGCACAGTGTGCTCGATGAGTAGCTGCAGCTACGTGAAAGAGCATGGTGCCCCCATGTGTGGTTTTGATAATTCGTGACATTCTCTATGGACTAATGGTTGCCTTGAGTTATATTCAAAGGTTTTTCCACAGGCATTGCTTGGAGATCATTCATTGGTTTCCATGCGATAAGAAGGAGATTATGTGTGACCAAGGTGCTATTCAAGGAATTATCCAAAGCTTGGTCATGTGAGATTTGAGTCTATTGCAAGTATGTCTTCAAAAAGTATTTTGTGGGAACATTCGTGTTTACCTTCAAGACATCATCTTTATGAAGAGAGAAGTCAAGATATAAAGTTAATGAAGACTAAGACGAAGAGTGATTCAAAGTTGATCAAGACTAAGACCAAGAGTGAGTCAAAGTTGATCAACAAACAAAGGGTAGACGATGTACTCTATGGGATCATGTAACCTCAAAGTATTGCAAGCATTGTTCACTACACTTTCTGTACTAACCCATGGTCTATGTGAGACTTCATTGTGGGGTTAGGTTTGCTTCCATGGGCATAAATCAAAAGGAAGATCTCATATGCCCCATGGAGGATGACATCGAGTGGTGATCATCATCGATGTTGCATGGGCAAGTTCAAGTGGAACATCGCGAAGAGCTCTCATGCTTGAAGCTTGTCATCCGTTGTGGTGATAATGGACATGTGAATACGTGCCAAAAATAGGCTTACCCATAGTGGAGTATGGGGAGAAATCTACTAGTATTCATAGTTCCAACACAATAAATAAAGGTGCTCCAAGTTGAGGAGGTCAAGATTGTCATCATCAAGATCAAGTGGATTATGCGTAAGGCAAAGGGTTGTCGTTGATTGGTTTTATATTTTACCAGTATCATGGTGTTAGTTGTGAGACTGTGTTATAGGATCGATAGCCATACTATCAAGGAGGGCTCTCAAGTGAGTAGCTTGATCACATCGTTCGTAAAGAGCTCAAAACATTGCATTCTTGGCATCATCATATTTCTTTGTTCTTGTTTTGATTTTATCTTTGTAAGGTTTTAGAGCTTGTGGTTATCTTAGTGATAAGCTCTAGTCCATCAAAAATATATTTCCTATGCATATTCTATTGTGTTTTCGGTGTTAAAGATTTTATTGGTTCTTATTTGAAGAAGGGCTGTCACCCATTTATTATTGGTATTTTTCTCCAACCACTACTAGAAGCAGAGTATTCGTCGCCTGCCTGTTCATTGCCGTCTGCCAATGAACGACAAAGAATGTATTTGCTGTTAGCTTCCAAAAAACAGACGACAAATAACTAGGTGATGAAAAAGATAATGTTTGCCATCAGTCAGTTCTTTGTCGTCTGCTACCTGATGGCAAAGAGCCTAAAGGCAGACGACAAAGAGCACACTTGGGCCTCACTCGCTCGTGGGGTTGGTGGGCCGTCCTCTAGCTCTTTGCCATGTGTCTCGGGGCTCTTTGCCATCCGCCAGCAGACAAAAAAGAGGCTGGGTACTAACGGTGTTGACACGACCGCTTCCCACCCCCTCTCTCTCTTTCTCTCTCTCTCACCCCGACCCCCCACGCCACTACTATCGCCTTGCCGCCAGGCCTCCGCATCGCCGACCGCTCCCTGCCGGCCGACCCAGCCCCCACCCCGGCCGCCCAGCCGCCAGCGCCCCCGACCCCGGCCGCCCGACCGCTCGGGCCACCCCCGCCGCCCACCGCCCCGGCGGCGACCCCCATGATGTCTACTACACAACTTTATTCTTGTAGACTATGTTGGGCCTTCAAGTGCAGTGTTTTGTAGGACAGTAGCAATTTTCCCTCAAGTGGATGAACTAAGGTTTATCAGTACGTGGGAGGTGTAGGATGAAGATGGTCTCTCTCAAACAACCCTCCAACCAAATAATAAAAAGTTTCTTGTGTCCCCAACACACCAAATACAATGGTTAATTGTATAGGTGCACTAGTTTGGTGAAGAGATGGTGATACAAGTGTAGTAATGATAGTATATATCGTTTTTTGTAATTTAAAAATATAAAAACAACAAGGTAGGAAGTAACAAAAGTGAGCATAAACGGTATTGCAATGCTTGAAAATGAGGCCTAGGGTCCGTACTTTCGCTAGTGCAATCTCTCAACAATGCAGACATTGTTAGATCATATAACAATCCCTCTACGTGCGATGTAGAATCATTCCAAGTTCCTATCTAGCGGAGAACATAAGACGAAATTGTTTGTAGGGTACGAAACCACCTGAAAGTTATTCTTTCCGATCAATCTTTCCAAGAGTTCATACTAAGATAACAAGTTATCCTTTCCGATCTATCTATCAAGAGTTCATACTAAACTAACACCATAACAAATTCAGATTCGTAATACTCAATCCGATACAAGGAACTTCAAGGAGCACACCTTGATTTCTACCGAAGAACATAGTATGGAAACATGCAATCAACCCATATGCCTAGATTACCCCATTGTTACCTCGGGAATCCGTGAGTTGATGCCACAACGTATATCAAGTGAATCCTTGAATACCCCAATGTCACTACGAGTATACACATGAAACACATATGTTATGTGCTCTCAAACCTGAATGTTCAATCCAACATAACGAGATCTTAAAGTGAAAGATTCAATTCATCACAATAATAGCATGGGACAAACACCATATGATGCAACTATATTAGCAAGGCCCGTGATATATCAAGATCATGACATCTCAAGAACACGAGAGAGAGAGAGAGAGAGAGAGATTAAAACATAGCAGTGGTACAAACCCTCAGCCCGGAGGGTGGACTACTCCCTCCTCATCATGGCCTCCGTCGGGATGATCAAGATGGCCAACGGAGATGATTTCCCCTCTCCGAGAGGGTATTGGAACATCTCTAGATTGGTTTTTCGTGGCTACACAGGCGTGTGGCGGCATAACTTCTTGTCTATGGTAATTTCTGGAGGTTTATATATATATATATATGTATGTGGTGTATATATATATATGTATATGTATATGTATATATATATATATGATTTTTGGGCGTTGGGATCACGCTAAGATGGGCCATGAGGTGCCCACTAGATACCAGGCCACGCCAGCGGGTTGGCGTGCCCTCGTGCCTAGTGGGCACTAGCCCCCCTCTAGTGGTTCTTCGCTCCAGTATTTCTCTTTACTTCCAAAAAAATCTTCAATAAGTTCGTCCAATTCCGAGAACTTTTATTTCTGCACAAAAAACAACAACACGGTAGTTCTGCTCAAAACAACTGAGTCCGGGTTAGTTCTAAATAAATCATATAAAGTGCAGCAAAACCATATAAAAGTATTGTAAACATAGGCAAACACGGCATGAATACTTCATAAATTATCGATATGTTGGAGACGTATCACCCCACCTCCGGTGAGTAGCCCGACCGCCCCCTTTCCTTTTTTGTTTTTTTTGTTTTTTCTATTAATTTTATTAATTAAGTTTTTTCTGTTAAGTTAGTTAGGTTAGTTTATTAGGTTAGAAAAAGAAACGAAGAATAAGGAAATTAGAAGAACAGAATAAATGTAGAAGAAAAAAAGAAGAAAAGAAGAAGGAAAAAATGAGAAAGGAAAAAGGAAAAGAAGAAAAGAATAAGAGGAAGAAGAAGGAAAAGAAGAAGGAAAATAATAATAATAAGAAGAAGAAGAATAAGAGAAGAAATAATAATAATAATAGTAATAGTAATAATAATAATAATAAGAAGAAGAAGAAAAAGAGGAGAGGAGGACAAGAAGAAGAGAAAAAGGTAAAAGAAGAAGAGGAAGAGGAGGAGGAGGAGAAGAAAAGAAGAAGAAGAAGAGGAAGAAGAAGAAGAAGAAGAAGAAGAAGAAGAAGAAGAAGAAGAAGAAGAAGAACAACAACAAGAAGAAGAAAAAGAAGAAGAAGAAGAAGAAGAAGAAGAAGAAGAAGAAGAAGAAGAAGAAGAAGAAGAAGAAGAACAAGAAGAAGAAGAAAAGGAAGAAGAGGAGGAAGAAGAAAAAGACGAAGAGGAAAAAATGAAGAATATGAAGAAGAAGAAAACGACACCCCCACACTCCGACACGACACCCCGACACGCTGACATGACGCCCCGACTCCCCGACACGACGCCCCGATACGACACCTCGAACCCTCAACGTGCGATGCTTGAAAATATAATAGGTCGACTAGTTCGGCAAAGAGATGGTGATACAAGTGTAGTAATGATAGTAGATATTGATTTTTGTAATCTGAAAATATAAAAATAGCAAGGTAGCAAGTAACAAAAGTGAGCACAAACGGTATTGCAATGCTTGAAAATGAGGCCTAGGGTCCGTACCTTCGCTAGTGCAATCTATCAACAATGCTAACATAGTTAGATTATATAACAATCCCTCAACGTGTGATGAAGAATCACTCCAAAGTTCCTATCTAGCGGAGAACATAAGAAGACATTGTTTGTATGGTACGACACCATCTAAAAGTTATTCTTTATGATCAATCTTTCCAAGAGTTCGTACTAAGATAACAAGTTATCCTTTCCGATCTATCTATCAAGAGTTCATAGTAAAATAACACCATAACAAATTCAAATTCATAATACTCAATCCGACACAAGGAACTTCAAGGAGAACACCAAGATTTCTACCGGAGAACAAGTATGAAAACGTGCAATCAACCCCTATGCCTAGATTACCCCGTTGTCAGCTCGGGAATCCACGATTTGATGCCACAACTTATATCAAGTGAATCACTTAAAAACCTCAATTGTTGGGGAACATTGCATGGGAAACAAAAAAAATTCCTACGCTCACCAAGATCAATCTAGGATATGCACATCTACGAGAGGATAGATTGTATCTACATATCCTTGTAGATTGCTAAGCGAAAGCGTTAAAGAACGCGGTTGATATAGTGGTCCGTCTTCGCGATCCAATCAAGATCCATCCCGCGAACTCCCGATCAAACGCCAAACGGACGACACATCCGCGTTCAGCACATGTATAACTCGATGACGTCTCCGCCTCCTTGATCCAACAAGCGTGGGCGGAGTGGTAGATGAGTTCGTCGGCAGTGCGACAGCGTGATAGCGGTGGCGGTGTAGCTGTCCCGGGAGGGCTTCGTCAAGCACTACCAGAAAATCTAGAGGAGGAGACGATCTAGAGGGAGAGGGAGAGGCTGCGCTGTGGCTTGTGCTGTTGCAACCCCCTCCCCTCACATATATATAGGAGGAGGGGTGGTGGCTGGCTCGGCCTAGGGTTCCCTCTCTAGGGGGCGGCGGCCAAGGGGTGGGGCGACAGCCCTAGGGTGTCCTGCCACCCAAGGCAAGGGTGGCCGACCCCTCGTGGGTTGTCCCTCCACCTCCTTGCTGCATGGGACTTGGTGGAGGGGTGGCTAGCCCACCAGGGGCTGGTGCCCCCCTCTCACAGCCCATGGGGACCTCTGGGGCAGGTGGACACTCCCGGTGGACCCCCAGAACACTTCTGACACTCCCATCACAAAACCTGCATGTTCCAAAACTTTTCCAGACCTCGAATACCAACTTCCGATATATCAATCTTTACCTCCAGACCATTACGAAGCTCCCCGTGATGTCCGGGATCTCATCCGAGACTCAGAAAAACTTTCGATTACCATCACACATAACTCATTAATACTAAATCACTGCCGAACTTAAGTGTGCAGACCCTGCTGGTTCGAGAACTATGCAGACATGACCGAGACACTCTCCGGTCAATAACCAATAGCGGTATCTCACTCCCATTTTGGTTCCTACATATTCTACGAAGATCTTTATCGGTCGAACCTCGATGTTAAATATTCATTCAATCCGGTATACAGTTCCCTTTGTCCATCGATATGTTACTTGCCCGAGATTCGATCATCAGTATCTCCATACGTAGCTCAATCTCATTACCGACAAGTCTCCTTCCTTATTCCGTAATACAAAATCCAGTGGCTAACCCTTTAGTCACATTGCTTGCAAGCTTGTTGTGATGTTGTATTACCGAGTGGGCCCCGAGATACCTCTCTGTTACACGGAGTGACAAATCCTAGTCTTGATCCATGCCAACTCAACAGACACCCTCAGAGATACCTGTAGAGCACCTTTATAGTCACCTAGTTACGTTATGACGTTTGATACACACAAGGTAATCCCCTGGTGTCAGTGAGTTACATTATCTCATGGTCATAGGAACACATACTTGACATGCAGAAAACAATAGCATTAAATTGGCACGATCATATGCTATGTTTATGGTTTGGGTCTTGTCCATCACATCATTCTCCTAATGATGTCATCCCGTTATCAAATGAAAACTTATGCCTATGGCCAGGAAACCTTCACCATCTTTGATCAACCAGCTAGTCCATTAGAGGCTCACTAGGGAGAGTGTGTTGTTTATGTACCCACATATGCATTTGAAATTCCAATCAATACAATTCTAGCATGGATGATAAATGATTATCATGAACAAGGAAATATAATAATAACCACTTTATTATTGCCTCTAGGGCATATTTCCAACATCAATGTCACAACGGGTATCTACATGCAAGACATATATTATGTGCTCTCAAACCTGAATGTTCATTCCAACATAACGAGATCTTGAAGTGAAAGTTTCGATTCATCACAATAATAGGATGGGACAAACAGCATATGATTGATGACCCACAAGTGTAGGGGATCTATCATAGTCCTTTCGATAAGTAAGAGTGTCGAACCCAACGAGGAGCAGAAGGATCTGACAAGCGGTTTTCAGCAAGGTAATATCTGCAAGCACTGAAATTGTCGGTAACAGATAGTTGTGTGGTAAGATGATTCATAGAAAGTAGCAAGTAACAAGTAGCAAGATGGCCCAATCCCTTTTGTAGCAAGGGACAGGCCTGGACAAACTCTTATAGGAGGTAAAACACTCCCGAGGACACATGGGAATTTCTGTCAAGCTAGTTTTCAGCATGTTCATATGATTTGCGTTCGCTACTTTGATAGTTTGATATGTGGGTGGATCAGTGCTTGGGTGCTGCCCTTACTTCGAAAAACCTCCCACTTATGATTAACCCCTCTCGCATGCATCCACAACTACGAAAAAAGAATTAAAACAAAGTCTAACCATAACATTAAACTAGTGGATCCAAATCAACCCCTTACGAAGCAACGCATAAACTAGGGTTTAAGCTTCTGTCACTCTAGCAACCCATCATCTACTTACTACTTCCCAATGTCTTCCTCTAGGCCCAAATAATGGTGAAGTGTTATGTAGTCGACGTTCACATAACACCACTAGAGGAAAAACAACATACAACGCATCAAAATATCGAACGAATACCAAATTCACATGACTAATTATAGCATGACTTATCCCATGTCCTCAGGAACAAAAGTGATTACTCACAAAGCATAATCATAATCATGACCAGAGAGGTAATGAATAGCATCAAAGATCTGAACATATAATCTTCCACTGAGTAATCCAACTAGCATCAACTACAAAGAGTAATTAACACTACTAGCAACCTTACAAGTACTAATCGGAGTCGCTAGACGGAGATTGGTTACAAGAGATGGACTAGGGTTTGGAGAGGAGATGGTGCTGATGAAGATGTTGATGGTGATGAATCCCCTCCAATGAGAGGAGTGTTGGTGATGACGATGGCGACGATTTCCCCCTCCGGGAGGGAAGTTTCCCCGACAGGATCATCCTACCGGAGCTCTAGATTGGTTCTGCTCAAGTTCCGCCTCGTCGCGGCGGCGAATCCTCCAAAAAGCCTCGTCCTAATTTTTTCTGGAACGAAACCCTTCTTGTAACAAAAGAGGGGGCCAGAGAGCCAGATGGGGGTCCACAAGCCCCCTAGGCGCGGCCAGGGGGAGGCCGCGCCTAGCAGGCTTGTGGCCTCCTGCTCGCTCCTCTCTAGTACTTTTTCGGCCTAGTATTTTTTATAAATCCCAAAAAAATCCTCATTGATTCTCATGGCTTTTGGATTTGCACAGAATAGGTGTCTCAAACTTGCTCCTTTTTCAGGCCAGAATTCCAGCTGCCGGTTTTCTCCCTCTTCATGTAAACCTTGCAAAATAAGATAAAAAAGGCATAAGTATTGTACCGTGAAGTGTAATAACAGCCCAAAAAGCGATAAATATCAACATGAAAGCATGATGCAAAATGGACGTATCAACTCCCCCAAGCTTAGAACTCGCTTGTCCTCAAGCGAAAGCCGAGATCAATAAATATGCCCACATGTTTAGAGAGAGAGTTGTTGACAAAACAAGATATGGACATGCAGGCATCATGATCATAGCTAGAACAGCAATATCATCATATAATCTATCATGCTAAAGTGATAATTCCTCCACAGAGTAAAGTATGGATCAAGAACCTTATTGAGAATTAACAACCGATAGCCTTTAGTCATTGAAGCAATTGCAATTTATCATAACATCGGAAAGAGTCAAGTAAGAGCTTGTACATACTCAATCATCCTTTCGTCTTCTACAATTGCTAAAACTCACGTGGTATTCATCATATTCTTTTCTTTATAGAATGGACATCTGGACTTGTAGATGATTCAAAGCAATAGTCTATAATTTGACATGAAAACTTTAATATTCAAGCATATCAACAAGCAACCAAGTCTTTCAAAATATCAATGCTAAAGAATGCTATCCCTATCCCACCATGCTCCATCATTGATCCATTCATGCAACACACCCAGATATTAGCTACATCGAATGCTCAAGTATGATAATAGTGTTCCTTAGTTAGTGCTTTATAAGAGAAGATGGAGACTCAAATTATAAATAAAAATTTCATAAAGTAAATAAATAGGCCCTTCGCAGGGGGAAGCAGAGATTTGTAGAGGTGCGAGAGCTCAAAGCTAAAATTGAGAGATAAAATTAATTTTCCTGACATGCTTTTCTTGTCAACGAAAAAACTAAGGGTTTCCAATATCCTCCATGCTAAACAAATTATAGGCGGTTTCCAAACTGAAAATAAAGTTTATTCCTTTTTCCACCATTCTTTCACATTCCATGGCTAGCCGCATCCACTAGTACAATCCATACCAACACTTACAAAGGAATTTATTATTTGGCAAAATAAAATAGTTTTTCTATGCATTTTGAGACTGATGATCCCTATTACCGCCATACTCTCGCACAATGACAAGTGAATAAACACTCATCTTGATAATAACCTATTTAACATGGAAGATACCGGCCACCCCTCGCCGCTTCATGAGCTGTATGGGCACACAAAACATAAATTTATTTTGAACATTAGAGTTGGCACTTGAAAATTTACGTAGAACGGTGTTGAAATACCGCATATATGTAGGTATGGTGGACTCATTTGGCACAACTTTGGGTTTAGGATTTGGATGCACAAGCAGCATTCCCTCTTAGTACAAGTGAAGGCTAACAATTGAGAAGCGACCAACAAAGGAACAAAACCATCATAAGTGAAAATTAAATATAACTAACACTAAATAATGCAACACAAGTAGGATGTAATTTCATAGCATAATTATTGACTTCATGTGCATGCATAGGGAATCACAAACCTTAACACCAATATTCTTACTAAATCACAATTACTCACCAACATGACCCACATATCACTATTTTCATATCACAAAACTATTGCAAGGAATCAAACTTATCATATCCAATGATCTTCATGAAAGTTTTTATTACATATCCCCTGGATATCTATCGCTTTGGGACCAATTTCATTTAAAGCATATTGCCATTGCTCATAACAAGCTCTCAAACAGATATAAGTGAAGAACGAGAGCACAAGTTTCTTTAATTTTTTCAACTCTCAAAATAATATAAGTGAAGCAAGAGAGGATTTCTGCAAAGTTTCTGCTAACTCTCAAAATAATCTAAGTTATGAATGAGAGCATATTTCTTCAAAATAACATCACCATTGTGCTCAAAAAGATATAAGTGAAGTACTAGAGCAATTCAATTAAACTACTCCCAAAAGATATAAGTGAAGATCAATGAGTAGTCAAAAAATTAAGTAGCTATGTGAGGACTCTCTCAATAAAGATTTTCAAATCTGATATTTTATTCAGATAGAAAACTAAAAAAATGCATTCCAAGAATAGCACATGTCACGTGGACAATTAAAACTTTAGGCTCAACATAGGCTAACCGATAGTTGTTGATGAAGAAAGGTGGGATGTGTAGCATACCCAAGCTTAGATGGTTGAGACTTCTTGAAATATTTATTTGTGTTGCCTTGGGCATCCCCAGGCTTGAGCTTTTGTGTCTCATTCAATTCTCTCATATCACGGTTTCACCTAAGTCTCAAAAACTTCAGCCAGACAATACTTGAAAAGAACTCATGAGATATGTTAGTAAAAAGTAAATCAACACTTGACGTACTGCCAAGACAAGTTGGATAATAATTTACAAACATTAGGTACTGTATACAATCATTTCCACAATTTATATCTACCAATATAAGCAATGAAAACTCTAGGATAAGTAGATAACAAAACTATGACAGCAATCTGTCCAAACAGAATACTTTGTAGCAACATATATAAAATGTGTACTTCTGTATCTCCAAAAATTCCGAAATTTCAGGAAGTGATAAATAATTTGTATTAGAGTACTTTGTAAAAAATCCCGAAACTTTCCACGTTCCATTAAAATATGCTAATTCAAATACTACAACATAAGTTTCTGTTTTTATACAACACACATCACACATGCAATTCAAGCATTCTAAAGGCAATTCTTGGAACTTTTTATTGAAAAACAAGATTATAAATAACATGTAACAGAGAACAACAAAATAAAATTACGCTCCAAGCAAAACACGTATCATGTGATGAATAAAAATATAGTTCAAAGTAAGATATACCGATAATGTTGGAGACGAAAGAGGGGATGCCTACCGGGGAATCCCAAAGCCTAGACGCTTGAGTCTTCCTTGGATATTACCATGGGGTTCCTTGGGAATCCCCAAGCTTAGTTTCTTGCTGGTCCTTATTCTCCTCATATTGGCATCTCACCCAAAACTTGAAAACTTCAATCGCAGAGAACTTAACGTAACTTTGTGAGATGGGTTAGTATGACAAAATATAGATCATTCACTTAGGTACTGCCAAGACAAGATTCATAATTGTCATCTCATAAAGCTACTGTATTATATCATTCCCATAATTTATATCACTCAATATAAGTTATGGAAACACTTAAACAAGCAAACTATGCCCGTAAAACGGAATCTGTAAAAAACAGAACAGTCTCTGAAGATCTGTATTAAAACCATACTTACCTTACTCTAACAATTCTGAAAAATTAGGAAAACGCAAATAATTTGCACACAAAAACTGTAAACAAATCATATTTTTTGACGCTCCAGTAAAATACGAGAAATTGTGCACTTGACGTAAAAGTTTCTGTTTTTGCACAAATTCAAACAAGCAAGCATCCACACTATCCAAAAGGCTTTACTTGGCACTTTATTGGAATAAAAGCTGTAAAACATGATTAGTATAATAGCTTAATCATTTTAACACTCAAAAACAGAAAGGGTAAATACTGGGTCGTCTACCAACAAGCGCTTTTCTTTAATGCCTTTTAGCTAGGCATGATGATTTCAATGATGCTCGTATAGGAATAATAGTTGAAACATGCAAGAGAGCATCATGAATCACATGGAAACCACATCTATGTCTAACAAACTTCCTATTCATAGGGATTTTGCAAGCAAACAATTTATTGTGGCAAGAATCAACTTGCATAGGAAGGCAAACCAAGCATGACTACAAAACTTTGAACACATAGGGGGGAAACTTGATATTATTGCAATTCCTACAATCATATGTCCCTCCCTCATAATAATTTTCAGTAGCATCATGAAGGAATTCAAGAATATAACTATCACATACAACATTATTTTCATGATGCACAAGCATAGAATTTGAATTACTATCCACACAAGCACAATTCTTATCATTCATAGTAGTGGCACCAAACTCAACAAAATAACTATCATGAGACACATGATTGGCATAATCCAAATAAAAATAAAAATCATGATGACATGTTTCATGGTTATTATTACTCTTTATAGCATAAATTTCATCATCGTAATCATCATAGATAGCAACTTTGTTGTCATAATCAATTAGAACCTCTTCCGAAATAGTGGAATCATCACTAAATAAAGTCACGACCTCTCCAATTCCACTTATATCATTACTAAAAGATTAAACACCCTACAAAATAGTGGGATCATTAGTACCTATAGTTGACACTCTTCCAACCCCACTTTCATCAATGTAATCATCATAAATAGGAGGCATGCTTTCATCATAATAAATTTGCTCATCAAAACTTGGGGGACTAAAAATATCATCTTCATCAAACATAGCCTCCCCAAGCTTGTGGCTTTGCATATCATTAGCATCATGGATATTCAAATAATTCATACTAACAATATTACTATCATGCTCATCATTCAAGGAATTCACATTAAACATTTTCATACATTCTTCCTCTAGCAATTGAGCACAATTTTGCTTTCCATCATTTTCACGAAAGAAATTATAAAGATGAACAATATGAGACCACCTCAATTCCATTTTTTGTAATTTTCTTTTTATAAACCAAACTAGTGATAAAACAAGAAACTAAAAGATTTAATTTCAAGATCTAAAGATATAACTTCAAGCACTCACCTCCCGGCCAACGGCGCAAGAAAAGAGCTTGCTGTCTAGTACACAACTTTATTCTTGTAGACTATGTTCGGCCTCCAAGCGCAGAGTTTTGTAGGACAGTAGCAATTTTCCCTCAAGTGGATGACCTAAGGTTTATCAGTACGTGGGAGGTGTAGGATGAATATGGCCTCTCAAAAACAACCCTGCAACCAAATAGTAATAAGTTTCTTGTGTCCCCAACACACCAAATACAATGGTAAATTGTATATGTGCACTAGTTCGGCGAAGAGATGGTGATACAAGTGTAGTAATGATAGTATATATTTATTATTGTAATCTAAAAATACCAAAAAAGCAAGGTAGCAAGTAACAAAAGTGAGTATAAATGGTATTGCAATGCTTGAAAATAAGGCCTAGGGTCCGTACTGGCGCTAGTGCAATCTCTCAACAATGCTAACATATCTTGATCATACAACAATCCCTCGGCGTGCGATGTAGAATCACCCCAAAGTTCCTATCTAGCGGAGAACATAAGAAGACATTGTTTGTAGGGTACGAAAACACCTCAAAGTTATTCTTTCCGATCAATCTTTCCAAGAGTTCATAATAAGATAACAAGTTATCCTTCCCATCAAGAGTTCGTACTAAAATAACACCTTAACAAATTCAGATTCATAATACTCAATCCGACATAAGGAACTTCAAGGAGCACACCAAGATTTCTACCAGAGAACATAGTATGAAAACATGCAATCAACCCGTATACCTAGATTACCCCATTGTTACCTCGGGAATCCGTGAGTTGATGCCACAACATATATCAAGTGAATCAATTGAATACCCCAATGTCACCACGGGTATCCGCTTGCAAGACATATATTAGGTGCTCTCGAACCTGAATGTTCAATCCAACATAACGAGATCTTAAAGTGAAAGATTCAATTCATCACAATAATAGCATGGGACAAACACCATATGATCCAACTATATTAACAAGGCCCGTGATATATCACAATCATGACATCTGAAGAACACGAGAGAGTGAGAGAGAGATTAAACACATAGCTACTGGTACAAACCCTCAGCCCCAAGGGTGGGCAACTCCCTCCTTGTCACGGCCTCTGCCGGGATGATCAAGATGGTCACCGGATATTATTTCCCTTCTTCGATAGGGTACTGGAACATCACTAGATTGGTTTTCCATGGCTACACAGGCCTGCAATGGTAGAACTTCTCGTCTAGGGTAATTTATGGAGATTTCTCTCTCTCTTTGTATATATATATGTATATATATAGGACTTTTGGGCGTTGGGTGTTGGGTAACGTAGCATAAATTCAAAATTTTCCTACGCATATTCAGATCTTCCTATGGAGAGACCAGCAACGAGAGAGTGGTAAGAGCATCTTCATACCTTTGAAGATCGCTAAGCGAAAGCGTTGCTAGAACGCGGTTGATGGAGTCGTACTCGCAGCGATTTCGATCTAGTGCCGAACAACGACACCTCCGCGTTCAACACACGTGCAGCCCGGTGACGTCTCCCGCACCTTGATCCAGCAAGGAGGAGGGAGAGGTTGGGGAAGAACTCCAGCAACACGATGGCGTGGTGTCGATGGAGAGACGAGGTGTCCCGGTAGGGCTTCGCCAAGCACCAGCAGAGAGGAGGAGGAAGAAGAGCAGGGCTGTGCCGAGAGAGAGGGAAAAACCGTGTGTCCCAATGGCCAGAAGTGCCCGATATATATAGGGGAAGGGGAGAGGGGGTGCCACCCCTAGGGTTCCCACCCTAGGGGGTGCGACAACCCCCCAGCTGGGAGGTGCGGCGGCAAGAAGGGGAAGGAGGGGGTGGCGCACCATCTGGTGGGCCTTAGGCCCACCAAGCCTAGGGTTTGCCCCCCCTTTTCTCTCCCTTGCGCTATGGGCTGAGTGGGGAGGCGCACCAGCCCACCTAGGGGCTGGTTCCCACCCCCACTTGGCCCACCTTATCTCCCGGGGTCGTTTCCCCCCTTCGGTGGTCCCCCGGGGCCACCTCCGGTGGTCCCGGTGGTCCCTGTACGTTACCGGTGATGCCCGAAACACTTCCGGTATCCGAAACCATCCGTCCTATATATCAATCTTTACCTCCGGACCATTCCGGAGCTCCTCGTGACGTCCGGGATCTCATCCGGGACTCCGAACAACTTTCGGTAACCTCGTATAACAATTACCTATAACCCTAGCGTCATCGAACCTTAAGTGTGTAGACCCTACGGGTTCGGGAGACAGGCAGACATGACCAAGACACCTCTCTGGCCAATAACCATCAGCGGGGTCTGGATACCCAAGGTGGCTCCCACTTGCTCCACGATGATCTCATCGGATGAACCACGATGTCAAGGATTCAATCAATCCCGTATACGATTCCCTTTGTCTGTCGGTATAGAACTTGCCCAAGATTCGATCGTCGGTATACCTATACCTTGTTCAATCTCGTTACCGGTAAGTCTCTTTACTCGTTCCGTAGCACGTCATCGTGTGACTAACTCCTTAGTCACATTGAGCTCATGATGAAGTTCTACCGAGTGGGCCTAGAGATACCTCTCTGTCTCACGGAGTGACAAATCCCGATCTCGATTCGTGCCAACCCAACAAACACTTTCGGAGGTACCCGTAGTGCACCTTTATAGTCACTCAGTTACGTTGTGACGTTTGATACACCCAAAGTACTCCTACGGTATCCGGGAGTTGCACAATCTCACAGTCGAAGGAAAAGATACTTGACATTAGAAAAGCATTAGCATACGAACAATACGATCTAGTGCTAGGCTTAGGATTGGGTCTTGTCCATCACATCATTCTCCCAATGATGTGATCCCGTTATCAATGACATCTAATGCCCATGATCAGGAAACCATGATCATCTATTGACTAACGAGCTAGCCAACTAGAGGCTTGCTAGGGACACATTGTGATCTATTTATTTAGACATGTATTACTGTTTCCTGTTAATACAATTATAGCATGAACAATAGACGATTATCATGAACAAGGAAATATGATAATAACCATTTTATTATTGCCTCTAGGGCATATTTCCAACAATCTCCCACTTGCACTAGAGTCAACAATCTAGTTACATTGTGATGTATCGAACATCCATAGCATTATGGTGTTGATCATGTTTTGCTCGTGGAAGAGGTTTAGTCAACGGGTCTGCAATATTCAGATCCGTGTGTACTTTACAAATATCTATAACTCCACTCTGGACATGGTCCTGGATGGAGTTGTAGCGGCGCTTGATGTGCTTCGTCTTCCGGTGAAACCTGGGCTCCTTGGCTATGGCAATGGCTCCAGTGTTATCACAGAAGAGTGTCATAGGACCCGACGCGCTTGGAACTACTCCAAGGTCGGTGATGAGCTCCTTCATCCAAATTCCTTCATGAGCCGCTTCTGAAGCAGCTATGTACTCCGCTTCACATGTAGATGCTGCCTTTAATTCTTGCTTGCTGCTGCACCAGCTCACCGCCCCACCATTCAACACATATACTTATCCGGTCTGTGACTTAGAGTCATCCGGATCTGTGTCGAAGCTAGCGTCGACGTAACCCTTTACGACGAGCTCTTCGTCACCTCCATAAACGAGAAACATTTCCTTAGTCCTTTTCAGGTACTTAAGGATATTCTTGACCGCTGTCCAGTGTTCCGTACCGGGATTACTTTGGTACCTCCCTACCAAACTTATGGCAAGGTTTATATCAGGTCTGGTACACAACATGGCATACATTAGAGAGCCCACAGCTGAAGCGTAGGGGACAGAACTCATCTTCTCTCTATCTGCTGCCGTGGTCGGCGACTGAGTCTTACTCAATCTCATACCTTGCAGAACTGGCAAGAACCCTTTCTTTGAGTTTTCCATATTGAACTTCTTCAATATCTTGTCAAGGTATGTACTTTGCGAAAGACCTATGAGGCGTCTCGATCTATCTCTATAGATCTTGATGCCTAATATGTATGCAGCTTCTCCAAGGTCCTTCATTGAAAAACTCTTGTTCAAATAGGCCTTTATGCTCTCCAACATCTCTATATTATTCCCCATCAATAATATGTCATCCACATATAGTATGAGGAAAGCTACAGAGCTCCCACTCACTTTCTTGTACAGACAGGCTTCTCCGTAAACCTGTATGAACCCAAACGCTTTAATCACCTCATTAAAGCGAATGTTCCAACTCCGAGATGCTTGCACCAGCCAATAGATGGAGCGCTAGAGCTTGCACACTTTGTTAGCACCCTTAGGGTCGACAAAACCTTCTGGTTGCATCATATACAACTCTTTCTTAAGGTTCCCATTAAGGAACGCTGTTTTGACGTCCATTTGCCAAATTTCATAATCATAAAAGGCGGCAATTGCTAACATGATTCGAACTAATTTCAGCTTCGCTACGGGAGAGAAAGTCTCTTCGTAGTCAACTCCTTGAATTTGTCGAAAACCCTTTGCGACAAGTCGAGCTTTGTAAACGGTTACATTACCGTTTGCATCAGTCTTCTTCTTGAAGATCCATTTATTTTCTATGGCTCGCCGGTCATCGGGCAAGTCCACCAAAGTCCATAATTTGTTCTCATACATGGATCCTATCTCGGATTTCATGGCCTCAAGCCATTTGTTGGAATCCGGGCCGCCTTCGCTTCTTCATAGTTCGAAGGTTCACCGTTGTCTAACAACATGATTTCCATCACAGGGTTGCCGTACCACTCTGGTGCGGAGCGTGCCCTTGTGGACCTTCGCGGTTCAGTAGTAACTTGATCCGAAGCTTCATGATCATCATCATTAACTTCCTCTTCAGTCGGTGTAGGCGCCACAGGAACAACTTCCCGCGCTGCGCTACTTTCCTGTTCGAGAGGGGGTGTAATTACCTCATCAAGTTCTACCTTCCTCCCACTTACTTCTTTCGAGAGAAAATCTTTCTCTAGAAAGGATCCGTTCTTGGCAACAAAGGTTTTAACTTCGAATCTAAGATAGAAGGTATACCCAATAGTTTCCTTAGGGTATCCTATGAATACACATTTCTCCGCTTTGGGTTTGAGCTTTTCTGGTTGAAGTTTTTTCACATAAGCATCGCAGCCCCAAACTTTAAGAAACGACAACTTAGGTTTCTTGCCAAACCATAGTTCATACGGTGTCGTCTCAACGGATTTAGACGGTGCCCTATTTAAAGTGAATGCTGCAGTTTCTAATGCGTATCCCCAAAATGATAGCGGTAAGTCGGTGAGAGACATCATAGATCGTACCATATCTAATAAAGTGCGATTACGACGTTCAGACACCCCGTTGCGCTGCGGTGTGCCAGGCGGCGTCAGTTGTGAAACGATTCCACACTTCCTTAGGTGTGTGCCAAACTCGTGACTCAAATATTCTCCTCCACGATCAGATCGTAGACATTTAATTTTTCTGTCATGTTGATTCTCAACCTCACTCTGAAATTCCTTGAACTTTTCAAATGTCTCAGATTTGTGCTTCATCAAGTAGATATACCCATACCTACTCAAATCATCGGTGAGAGTGAGAACATAACGATAACCACCGCGAGCTTCAACGTTCATTGGACCACACACATCGGTATGTATTATTTCCAATAAGTCGGTTGCTCTCTCCATTATTCCTGAGAATGGAGTCTTAGTCATCTTGCCCATGAGGCATGGTTTGCATGTGTCAAATGATTCAAAGTCAAGAGACTCTAATAGTCCATCAGTATGGAGCTTCTTCATGCGCTTAACGCCGATATGACCAAGGCGGCAGTGCCACAAGTATGTGGGACTATCATTATCAACTTTGCATCTTTTGGTACTCACACTATGAATATGTGTAACATCACGATCGAGATTCATCAAGAATAAACCATTCACCAGCGGAGCATGACCATAAAACATATCACTCATATAAATAGAACAACCATTATTCTGACTTAAATGAGTAGCCGTCTCGCATTAAGCAAGACCCTGATACAATGGTCATGCTTAAAGCTGGTACTAAATAACAATTATTAAGGTTTAGAACTAATCCCGACGGTAGATGTAGAGGCAGCGTGCCGACGGCGATCACATCGACCTTTGAACCATTCCCGACGCGCATCGTCACCTCGTCCTTGGCCAGTCTCCGCTTATTCCGCAGTTCCTGCTTTGAGTTGCAAATGTGAGCAACAGCACCGGTATCAAATACCCAGGAGCTACTACGAGCGCTGGTAAGGTACACATCAATAACATGTATATCACATATACCTTTGACGTTGCCGGCCTTCTTGTCCGCTAAGTATTTGGGGCAGTTCCGCTTCCAGCGACCCTTTCCCTTGCAATAGAAGCACTCAGTCTCAGGCTTGGGTCCGTTCTTTTTCTTCTTCCCGGCATCTGGCTTACCGGGTGCGGCAACAGCTTTGCCATCTTTCTTGAAGTTCTTCTTACCCCTGCCTTTCTTGAAACTAGTGGTCTTGTTGACCATCAACACTTGATGCTCTTTCTTGATTTCTACTTCTGCAGACTTGAGCATCGAGTACAACTCGGGAATGGTCTTCTCCATACCTTGCATGTTGTAGTTAAGCACAAAGCCTTTGTAGCTTGGTGGGAGAGACTGGAGGATTCTGTCAATTATAGCATCATCCGGAAGTTCGACTCTAAGTGAAGTCAGACGACCGTGTAACCCAGACATTTTGAGTATGTGCTCACTGACAGAACTGTTCTCCTCCATCGTACAGCTAAAGAACTTGTCGGAGACTTCATATCTCTCGACACGGGCATGAGCTTGAAAAACTAGCTTCAGCTCCTGGAACATCTCATATGCCCCGTGTTGCTCAAAACGCCTTTGGAGCCCCGTTTCTAAACTGTATAACATGCCACACCTGACCAGAGAGTAGCCATCACTCCGCGTTTGCCAGACGTTCAGAATGTCCTGGGCTGCTGCAGGAGCGGGAGGGTCACCTAGCGGTGCATTAAGGACATAAGCCTTTTTAGCTGCTTCAAGGATGAGCTTCAAGTTGCGAACCTAGTCCGCATAGTTGCTACCATCATCTTTCAGCTTGTTTTTATCTAGGAATGCGTTGAAGTTGAGGTTGACGTTGGACATCTACAATATTTACAAAGACAACTTTTAGACTAAGTTCATGACAATTAAGTTCATTTAATCAAATTAAGTATGAACTCCCACTTAAATCGACATCCCTCTAGTCATCTAAGTGATACATGATCCATGTTGACTAACCCGTGTCCGATCATCACGTGAGACGGACTAGTCACCATGGTGAGCAACTTCATGCTGATCGTATTCAACCATACGACTCATGTTCGACCTTTCGGTCTCTTGTATTCGAGGTCATGTCTGTACATGCTAAGCTCGTCGAGTCAACCTAGGTGTTTCGCGTGTGTAAATCTGGCTTACACCCGTTGTATGCGAACGCTAGAATCTATCACACCCGATCATCACGTGGTGCTTCGAGACAACGAACCTTCGCAACGGTGCACACTTAGGGGAATACGTTATTGAAATTTTAAGAGGGATCATCTTATTATGCTACCGTTGTTTTAAGCAATAAGATGTAAAACATGATAAACATCACAATGCAATCATATAGTGACATGATATGGCCATTATCATCTTTGCTCTTTCGATCTCCATCTTCAGGCATCGCATGATCATCATCGTCACCGGCGTGACACCATGATCTACATCATCATGATCTTCATCATCGTGTCTCCGTGAATTCGTCACGCCAACTACTACTATCACTACTACTATAGCTAACCGTTAGCAATGAAGTAAAAGTAGTAAGCACATGGCGTTGCATCTCATACAATAAATTAAGACAACTCCTATGGCTCCTGCCGGTTGTCATACTCATCGACATGCAAGTCGTGAAACCTATTACAATAACATGATCATCTCATACATCATACATGCAACATCACAACTTTGGCCATATCACATCACATGTCAAACCCTGCAAAAACAAGTTAGACGTCCTCTAATTGTTGTTGCAAGTTTTACGTGGCTGATTTGGGTTTCTAGCAAGAACACCTTCTTACCTACGTGACAGCCACAACGATGATATGCCAAAGCTATTTACCCTTCATAAGGACCCTTTTCATCAAATCCAATCCGACTAGAGTAGGAGAGACAGACACCCGCTAGCCACCTTTATGCACGATGTGCATGTCTGTCGGTGGAACCAGTCTCACGTAAGTGTACGTGTAAAGTCGGTCCGGGCCGCTTCATCCCACAATACCGCCGGAAAAGAATAAGACTAGTAGCGGCAAGCAAATTGACAAATCATCGCCCACAACTTTTGTGTTCTACTCGTGCATAGAATCTACGCATAGAAAACCTGACTCTGATACCACTGTTGGGTAACGTAGCATAAATTCAAAACTTTCCTACGCATATTCAGATCTTCCTATGGAGAGACTAGCAACGAGAGAGGGGTAAGAGCATCTTCATACCTTTGAAGATCGCTAAGCGGAAGCGTTGCTAGAACGCGGTTGATGGAGTCGTACTCGCAGCGATTCCGATCTAGTGCCGAACAACGGCACCTCCGCGTTCAACACACGTGCAGCCCGGTGACGTCTCCCGCACCTTGATCCAGCAAGGAGGAGGGAGAGGTTGGGGAAGAACTCCAGCAACACGACGGCGTGGTGTCGATGGAGAGACGAGGTCTCCCGGTAGGGCTTCGCCAAGCACCGGCGGAGAGGAGGAGGAAGAAGAGCAGGGCTGCGCCGAGAGAGAGGGAAAAACCGTGTGTCCCAATGGCCAGAAGTGCCCGATATATATAGGGGAAGGGGAGAGGGGGTGCCACCCCTAGGGTTCCAACCCTAGGGGGTGCGGCAGCCCCCCCAGATGGGAGGTGCGGCGGCAAGAAGGGGAAGGAGGGGGTGGCGCACCATCTGGTGGGCCTTAGGCCCACCTGGCCTAGGGTTTGCCCCCCCTTTTCTCTCCCTTGCGCTATGGGCTGAGTGGGGAGGCGCACCAGCCCACCTAGGGGCTGGTTCCCACCCCCACTTGGCCCACCTTATCTCCCGGGGTCGTTGCCCCCCTTCGGTGGTCCCCCGGGGCCACCTCCGGTGGTCCCGATGGTCCCGGTACGTTACCGGTGATGCCCGAAACACTTCCGGTATCCGAAACCATCCGTCCTATATATCAATCTTTACCTCCGGACCATTCCGGAGCTCCTCGTGACGTCCGGGATCTCATCCGGGACTCCGAACAACTTTCGGCAACCTCGTATAACAATTACCTATAGCCCTAGCGTCATCGAACCTTAAGTGTGTAGACCCTACGGGTTCGGGAGACAGGCAGACATGACCGAGACACCTCTCTGGCCAATAACCATCAGCGGGGTCTGGATAACCAAGGTAGCTCCCACTTGCTCCACGATGATCTCATCGGATGAACCACGATGTCAAGGATTCAATCAATCCCGTATATGATTCCCTTTGTCTGTCGGTATAGAACTTGCCCGAGATTCGATCGTCGGTATACCTATACCTTGTTCAATCTCGTTACCGGTAAGTCTCTTTACTTGTTACGTAGCACGTCATCGTGTGACTAACTCCTTAGTCACATTGAGCTCATGATGATGTTCTACCGAGTGGGCCCAGAGATACCTCTCCGTCTCACGGAGTGACAAATCCCGATCTCGATTCGTGCCGACCCAACAGACACTTTCGGAGGTACCCGTAGTGCACCTTTATAGTCACCCAGTTACGTTGTGACGTTTGATACACCCAAAGTACTCCTACGGTATCCGGGAGTTGCACAATCTCATGGTCGAAGGAAAAGATACTTGACATTAGAAAAGCATTAGCATACGAACAATACGATCTAGTGCTAGGCTTAGGATTGGGTCTTGCCCATCACATCGTTCTCCCAATGATGTGATCCCGTTATCAATGACATCTAATGCCCATGATCAGGAAACCATGATCATCTATTGACTAACGAGCTAGCCAACTAGAGGCTTGCTAGGGACACATTGTGATCTATTTATTCACACATGTATTACTATTTCCTGTTAATACAATTATAGCATGAACAATAGACGATTATCATGAACAAGGAAATATGATAATAACCATTTTATTATTGCCTCCAGGGCATGTTTCCAACATTGGGATCACACTAAGATGGGCCACGAGGTGCCCACTAGATACCAGGTAGCGCCGGGGGGGGGGGGGGGGGAGGGGGATCGCGCGACCTGGTGTCTAGTGGGCGCCAACCCCCTCTAGTGCTTCTTTGCTCGAGTATTTCTCTTTTCTTCCGAAAAAATCATCAATAAATTTCGTCCAATTCCGTGAACTTTTATTTCTGCACAAAAAACAACACCACGGCAGTTTTGCTGAGAACATCGCCAATCTGGGTTAGTTCTAAATAAATCATATAAAGTGCAGCAAAACCATATAAAAGTATTGTAAACATAAGCAAAGATGAAATGAATACTTCATAAAATTATCGATATGTTGGAGACGTATCACCCCACCTTCGGTGAGTAGCCCGGACGCCCCCTTCCTTTTTTTGTTTTTTTGTGTTAAGTTTATTAGTTATGTTTTTTTGTTAAGTTAGTTAGGTTAGTTTATTCGGTTAGAAAAAAGAAAAGAAGAAGAAGGAAATTAGAAGAAAAGAGTAAATGTAGAAGAAAATTAGAAGGAAAAAAGTAAAAAGGAAAAAGGAAAAGAAGAAAAGGAGAAGAGGAAGAAGAAGACGAAGAAGAAAAAGAAGGAGAAGAGGAGGAGGAGGAGAAGAAAATAATAATAATAATAAGAAGAAGAAGAAAAAGAGGAGAGGAGGACAAGAAGAAGAGGAAAAAGTAAAAGAAGAAGAAGAAGAAGAATACGAAGAAGAAGAAGAAGAAGATGAAAAGGAAGAAAAGAAAGAAGAGGAAGAAGAAGAAAAGGAAGAAGAGGGAAAAAAGAAGAATAGGAAGAAGAACAAAATGACACCCCGATACCCTGACACGACGCCTCGACTCCCCGGCACGACGCCCGGACACGACACCCCGACACCCCAACACGACACCCGGACACCCCAACACGACACCTCGACACCCTGACATGACACCCCGGCACGACACCACGGCACGACACCCCGCACCTGCACCTGCGTGTGGCGTCGGGAAGATGTCACTTCTAGATCGCCATTACAAACCCCCGTGTAGCTATTAATATGCCACCCCCGATGGCACTCACCCCCGACCCCCAACACCTCTTCGGCCTCCTATTGACCGAAAAGATGCTCTTCGGCCTTCTAGAGGCCGACAGGGTTGTTGTTTTCTAAATTATGAGTTAGGTCATATATTTTCTGATTTTGTTATAAAAACATCATATTTGTGTTGATCGGGTGGATTTAAATGTGTAGTTGTTTTTTCGCTGCGAGGGTCTGGTGTTCAACGACCTCCCCATGTGTTTAATGAGCTCTACCCCTGCGTTCGTGGGTGAGCACAAATGACATCTACTCCCCCTTAATTTCCTTTGTTCCGGTATCCGTGTCGATGAAACTTGCTAGATATAGGTATATTAAATCATTAGTATGCGTGACCAGTATGTGTCCCCCATTCGAAAGGGTTACAATTATGAATATGCATGCATTTGCATATATTTATAACAGTGATTCTTTCAAATTGTCCAACGTTACCCATGGACAACCAGAGTATGTGTAGATTGGGTTCATTTTCCCATATGCTCTGCTCTGAATCCGACGCATAATTTCATTAGTGCCTCCCTGTTATTCTTCAGGTACACATCCTGTGTGTTAATTGTCGAGACGAGTATCAAGAGAAAAGGGGGAGGTGCAGCCAAAATTTGGCGTTGGATCTGGAGCAGAGCATGGGAAAACGAACCCAATCTACACAAGGGGGGATGTGCTCCCAAAATTTGGCGTTGGATCCGGAGCAGAGCATGGGAAAATGAACCCAATCTACACATACTCGGGTGGGATTAGGACATATATTTACCTATTAGCGTGTAGGTTGCATGGACGCAATAAAACTGACAAACTTGATTAAGTGATGAATATATATGCTGAATTATATATATATATATATTTCTTGTGTGTTTAGTAGCTAGGAAAGATGAGTGATTCTGTGTGGATGTACACCGGTCACACTAGTTAGAAAGAGATGACCAAAAATGGTTAACAAAAACCAAGGAGTTTGTGAAAGCCGCATTTGCAAATGGCCATAGAAAAACCTAGTTCCTATGTCCTGGGTGCGACAACTTCAAAAAGATGACACTTGATGAAATGGTTAGACACGTGCAAAAGAGCGGTTTTACGTCTGATTATACGGTGTGGACATTTCATGGTGAGTCTGCCCAACGTACCAGAGCTGAGGTGGTTCATCGTCGCACTGAACAGCATGGTACCGGGATCGAAGACATGGTGCGGGAGTTTGATGATGTTTGGGATTCGGACGATGGGACGGAGGAATCTGCAAAGACCTTCTATGAAATGTTGGAGTCTTCAAAATTTCCTCTCCATGAGGACACTGAGCTTTGTCAGCTGGATGCCATCGCACAAGTAATGGCTCTGAAGGATCAATTCAACTTCGGAAGAGAATGCTACGATGCGATGACGACACTATTTGGACGGTTTCTACCCAAAGGTCATGTCATGCCTGCAAACCTGTACTAGTCGCACAAAATACTCTGTGTACTTATGATGCCGTATGAGAAGATAGATGCATGTGAGAAAGGACGTGCCTTATTTAGGCTTGAGTATGCGGACTTGAACTATTATCCCATTTGCAAGTCTTCTAGGTATGTTGTGGTAGAAAATGGCATGGGTGAGAAGAGGCAAACCAACATCCCAGTTAATGTTCTTTGGTATATGCCAATCATACCAAGACTTCAATGTCTTTTCATGGTCGAAGAGACGGCCAGACAGATGACATGGCACAAATTGGGCAAAAGAACCGAACTAGATGCAGATGGGAATAAGATGTTAGTACACATATCAGATGTGGAAGCGTGGAAGCACTTTGGTGCATTACATCTGGATAAAGTGGCAGATCCAATGCATCCTTGAGTCTGTGTCGTCACGGATGGGTTCAATCCCTTTGGTATGACGACAACCCAATACAGTTGTTGTCCTGTATTTGTCATTCCACTCAATCTCCCCCGGACAGATTATGCAAAGAAAGAACATATTCCTGACGTTGATAATTCTAGGGCCCAACTATCTGGGGAAGAATATGAATGGGTACATGCAACCACTTAAGGATGAATTGCAAGAAGCTTTTGATAATGGGTTCAAGACATACGACACCGCTAGAAAAGAGAACGTCATAATGAATGTATGGTACATGTACTCGATGCATGACTTGCTGACATATGTGCTATTCACTGGATGGTGTGTGCATGGAAGGTTCCCATGCCCCACATGCAAGCAACTCTTCAGTTTCATTGGCTGCAGATGGGTCGAAAGTATTATTACTTTGACTTGCATAGATAGTTCCTAGATCCTCGCCATTAGTTTATAAAAGACAAGAAGACTTTTTTGAAAGGTAAAGTTGTCAAAAACTTGACACCACCTGGGTTACAGGCCAATATATCCTGGATAACTTAAACTCTCTCGATCCTGATCCAGAGCATCCACGGTATTTCAAGGGGTATAATTCGAAATATGCCTGGACTCACAAGACATGCTTGTGGGATCTACCTTACTATAAAGACCTCCTTCTTCCACACAACATCGACATGAGACTTTCCTTTTTGCCTCCTTGAGGTTTGTAGTCTTTGCTCCTCTCCCCCTTTGTACATTCTAATTTCCTCTTGTACATACTGCTCTCATATATGGGAATAAAGGAAAAAAGGCTGTGGGGGGTTTTCCCTACAGTAGCCGGTCAAAAAAAACATCGACATGAGACACACTGAAAAGAATATCGGAGAGGCCATTTTTGGTACATTGTTCGACATAGAGGGGAAGTCAAAGGATAATCCTAAGGCTAGAGTCGATCAACAGACTTTGTGTGGTAGTCCGTTAAAAAACATGTGACAATCGAAAGAAAAGCAGAACTGGTCGAAGCCAAAGGCCTCGTTCAATCTAAAAATGGGACCTATGAGAGAAATTATCTTTTGGGTCAAAATGCAGTTGATGTTCCCCGATGGGTATGCAACGAATCTAAATAGAGGAGCGAGTCTTGAAAAATTGAAATATTTGGTCTCAAGAGTTATGATTGGCACATATGGCTTGAGCGGGTAATGTCGGTGATGTTGCGTGGCTTTATTCCTGATGATGAATGGCTAGTACTTGCAGAACTGAGCTATTTCTTCCATGTTCTTTGTGCAAAAGAACTATCGTCGGGCGTGGTAGATGACATGGAGGAGTTGGCGCCAGAGTTGATGTGCAAGTTAGAGATGATCTTTCCACCGGGCTTCTTTAATCCAATGCAACATTTGATTTTACATCTCCCAACCGAGGCAAGATTGGGTGGGCTCGTTTAAAATCGTTCGTGCTTTGCAACTGAAAGGATGCAGAAGATGCTACGAGCAAAATTTAAAAATAAACATAGGATTGAAGCATCGATGGTCGAGGCATTCATTACTTAGGAGGTGGCAAACTTCATGACATCACACTACGAAGCCATAAATTGTCATTTGCATAATCCGAAGCCTCGGTACAATGATGGCGACTAAAAAAGGTGGATCCAACCTCAACCTATTCAAAGAAAATCTCGCACCAGCCGATGCTTCGAAACAAATAGCGTTGGATGTGGAAGAATAGCGGACCATTTCATTGTATATCTTCAAAAACCTAACATAAGTGCGGCCGTACATCGAGTAAGTTCTCGGTACATTTTTCCACAACTTGTAATTCCTTTGAACTGATCTTATTCTCGGATATTTGATACAGCTGATATGTTGCCAAATTCTTGGATGGAGCGGTGATCCAAAAGGATTCCATCAAAGAGTATGAGCTTCTGGCAAAGCATGGATGCGGCTATCCCAGTTTCATCTCTTGGTTTAGACAAACAGTAATTATCAATAATGGACCATTTTATTTCTTGGTCTAATTTGCGGCTAATGCAACAATCCTTTTGTATTAAACTTGTAGGCTAATTTAGAGTATGCACGCCGAATTGATACAAGCCGCTAATGGTTTTGACTATAAGTCTGTTCATTTTAGAAATACAACATCAACGAGTATCGCTTTCGTACCTTTGGAAAAGAGCTATCTATGCCCGACCGGAAATCTAAAAATTGTGGTGTCTCTGCTATGGGCGAAGGAAGTACCGAGTACTATGGAAGAGTTGAAGCAATTTACGAACTTCAATTCTATGGTGAAAACCCACCGAACGTGTCTTCAAATGTTATTGGTTCCAGACGAAGGAGACTAGAAGGACTCATGAACATATAGGGCTAGTAGAAATCAAACAAGCACCCATTTAAATGTTCCTAATGTCTATATTATGGCTTAACAGGCGATCCAAGTTTTCTATCTACCATGGGCCTGCCAAACTGATGAGAATCTGAATGGTTGGGATGTTGTTTATGAAGTGCCGGCACATGCTAGACCACCTCCCCCTAACGAAGAGGATTATGAAACTCACATTAACCCAAACACATATGATGGAAAATTCTTCCAAGAAACATGACTTTCCAAGAAACGTTTCAAGAACTGCTCTACTTCACTCCAGAACATGGAAGTAGACAATGACAGTGAATCCGAATTCACCCCTGAGCCGAAACTAGCAGAGCCAGAAATAGAAGAGGTTACTGCTGTGGATGATCTGTCAATGCTTGACCTATTACAGAAAGGCCTTCCACATGTTGATGCCGCTGAACCCGATGAGCACGTCATTCATGACGACACGCGTGATAGTAATGACGATGATGCATTTATTGACCCCAAAGCATATATAGACGATCCAGACTATTATTAGTTTGTATGCATCCCTAATTAAATTATATATGTACATATTATTATTCATGTCAGGTATTCAAGTTTTTTTATGTTATACTAATTTAATTTACTACTCCCTCCGTCCCAAAATAAGTGTCACAAATTTAGTACTAAGTTAGTACAAATTTTGTACTAAAGCAGCGACACTTATTTTGGGACGGAGGGAGTATTTGTCATGGAAGGTGTTGAAAGATGGTGGGTGCGGGACCAGATCACTCTGCGGGTACTTCTTCATCGTCGGCCCGTGGGAGGGGGTACTTCCATTCCACCCCAATATCTCTGTAGAGTGTTGGCAGACAGTCTGGGGACACCCGTGGGCGCTTCTTCGTCGGCGTTGTTGCCCACCAGGAGAGGAGGCCAGGTAGGGAATAAGGCAAAGGGTACAGTACGTGACCGCAGGAGAGGCAGGCGGTTGCTATGCCGTCCTCGCCGCCACCCCCAGCTCATTCACACGAGCACACGACTACTATGGTGGACCCATTTGAGGCGAAGGCTACGGGGACTCCAGACCAGGAGCCTCGGGTCAATGAGCCTTCGGCCCATGAGACTCCGTTTCTAGCGGCTTCGACCCATGAGACTCCTGTACTAGGGGCTACATCCGAGGAGACTTTGGCCCCAGAGGCTTCGGCCAACGAGACTCGGGATCCACGGGCTACGTCCTAGGAGACGTCTGTATGGGGTACCTGGCCGGATCGGACCGAGGGGTCGGGTGGCCATGCTGATGGTGGGGGGATGAATGTATTGATAGTGAGGGCGAGGTGGTTGAGGGGGTCACCGTGTACCAGCATGGTGGTGCACGTCTCCCGGTCGTGCCGGCGACCCGCGTGTAGAGGCCGTTGATTAGGCCTGCCGGGGATAAGTAAGTGTATTTACTCTTTTTGTACCTTTTGCCTTCATGTTTCTTCAAACATTTAATGTGTTGACCTTTTCATACTGCAGGGGTTGGCATGACCCATGCGGAGTCCGCAAGTCGAACACCGTCCTTGGTGTGCTTTGCCGGCAAAATTTCCCGGGGTTTGTCATGTTGCCCGATGAGGGTCACGTTCCTCAACTAGGATTTAGTTGGGAGCACTACAAGGCTGTCCAGGCCCCGCCAAAGGAGATGATCGATGGTGACTTCTACCACACGAGGGCCGAGATGGTGATCAATAGCTTTTGGGCTATTTCTCCTTTTACACAATCTAAAATTAACAATATAACTAGTTATAATCAGTGTTGTCTCATTTTATTGCATACCTTCTACACGTGTGAGGAGGGATATGAGGAGGGAGTGGCCAAGGTTATCGATATAGAGTGCAAGTGCCTATTATAGAACTTATGCCACGAGGCTCCGGTCCAGGCTGTTCGAGACTACTACGCATCGCGTAGTATTAAGAAAGACAAGTCGTCGTGCCGCAAAAAGTTTCTGAAGAAGGAGAAGTACATGAAGGTAATTACCTATTCTTAAGGCCTTGTACTTAGTTTCCTTGATTTGATTCGTAGGCGTAGTGCTCAAATTTCTCTCTACTAACTTATAGGTACCCCCGAGATGGTGTGCGGATAAGATGGATTGTTGGGAGGCGTTGGTGGATGAGTGTTGCACAGGCCAATGGCGAGCCATCCACAATGATGCAAAGGACCAGTGTGCCCAAATGATTGGTGTGACACACCATCAAGGCAGCCCCAACTTATTTCAGTTCGAGCGGAACTGGGTATGTGGTTTGCTTCTTGATTCATGCAATTCATTCTCCATGCTATCTTGAGCCCTTTACTAACACTTTGTTCCTCTCTTTTAGGCGCAAAACAATAACACGAAGGTGCGGAAGGTGTACGACCTCTATGCCATGGCCCATATTGCCTCCTACAAGAAGGCCAAGGCATTCTTTGAGTCCGACCTCGATCATCCAGAGAAGTTCACCAACATCTCCTGCCACCACAAGCTCATGAGTTACAAGGAGGCGGGGAAGTCAAGGAAAGGGTAGGACTTTAACCCGAGCCAGGAACCTTTGGATCCAGAGCTGGTGATGATATTTGGTGGTGGGAGACCCCATGGCTTGATAGCCATTGGAGATGGGCTGATACATTATCCTCTCACTCTCCAACATCAAGACGCGCCAAATGAGCTCTTGTCCCGAGATAAGTTCTCGTCCATGGCCAGTCGATCTCGCCATCGAGGTTAGTTATACGTACTCAGAAAACATTCCTCCATTACATTGTGTGTGTGTGGCCATCGATGATTGCAATGCTAACGAGGAGTGGTGTTGCTGGCTGCTCTTCAGAGAGAGAGAGAGAGCAACAACCGAGGATGCTCTTTAGGAGCTTCTGTAGGAGAGGGACTGGGTGGCGGCGGAGATGGCTCAGGCCGCGGAGGAGAAGATGGCTCGGTTGTTGGAGGAGGAGAGGGCACGGAACGAGGCGACTAACCGACCTATGTACGAGCTCCTTGTGGTAAGTTTACTTTTCACATTAGCCAAATCATGCATGTAATGTCTGTTTCATTACTAACTAATATGTCTGACTCTTCAAAACCAAATATGTTGTCTATATGCGAGAAGAACGGCCAGACCCCTCCGCCGATGCCAGAAATTTCTGTGCTTGGAATGGTGAGTTTCATTTGAATGGTCATTAGTTACTAGTATTAACATTTGAGTGTCATCATGCTAATGAGACATTGCAAATGATCTTTGTTGCAAAATAACTCCCGAGTCGCATCACACAACCCTTCTCCACGGCAACCTTCTCTAGGTGAAACTTCCCCGAGCAACCCCGGTGATTCGCATCCGTGATGACGACGATGGTAAGTTTTCTCTAGTGTTGTGCTTAACAAATGCATACTTAGCTTCATACATGCTAGTTAGCCCTATTGTCCCACATACTTATCTTATTTTCCCCAAGAAAGGCATACTTAGCTAATTATCCTCCAAAATAACAAAATTAGCATATTTAGTTCATTTATGAAATAATTAGCTTAGTTAGGTCAAAAATGGCATAACAAGCTTGGTTAGCCATAAATGTAATATACTTAGCTTATTTTCCTCATCATCATCTTCATGATCATCATCATCATCATCATCATCATCATCACATCTTCTTCTTCTTCTTCTTCTTCTTCTTCTTCTTCTTGTTCTTCTTGTTCTTGTTCTTGTTCTTCTTCTTCTTGTTCTTCTTCTTCTTCTTCTCCTCCTCCTCCTCCTCCTCCTCCTCCTCCTCCTTCTTCTCCTTCTCCTCCTTCTTCTCCTGCTGCTGCTCCTCCTCCTCCTCCTACTCCTCCTCCTTCTTCTTCTTCTTCTTCTTCTTCTTCTTCTTCTCCTCAACCTTCCCCTTCTTAGCTAACAATACTACAAAATGACATAATTAGCTTATGTAGTTCATTTATGACATAATTAGCTTAGTTAGGTCGGAAATGACATAAGCACCTTGGTTAGCTCATAAATGTCATATACTTAGCTTATCTTCCTCCAAAATGGCATAATTAGCTTAGTTAGGTGAGAAATGGTATAATAACCTTGGTTAGCTCATAAATGTCATATACTTAGTTTTTTTTCCTATAAAATGACATAATTAGCTTAGTTAGGTCAAAAATGGCATAATAACCTTGGTTAGCTCATAAATGTCATATACTTAACTTATTTTCCTCTAAAATGACATAATAAGCTGAAAATGGCATGAAAAGAAAAAGAAAGAATAGAAGATGAAAGAGAAGAAAAAGAAAGAATACAAGAAGAAGAGTGGGCTTCTTCTTTCTTTCTTATTATTATTTCCCTTCTCTTTCTTCTTCTTCTTCTTCTAGTATTCTTCTTCTTACTCTAGTCTCGTCCTTCTTCTTCTAACTTTCTTATTCTCATTTTGCAGATTTGATTCACTTCATGGAAGCTAGCATTGATGGGCTGCTATTGTTTTCCTTTTGTTTTGATTTGTATGGATGAACAGTGTGATCTTTGAAACTATGTTTATATATGGATGAACAATGTGAAGCTAGCATATTTGTTGTCTTTCTCAATATTTTCACAATGATGTTGGATACATGGCCTATGCTTCTTCTATGATGTTTGAAACTAGAGATGATGTTTGAAATTATATATATCATATGTATTCTAAAAATGCAGGAAAATAACTGAAAACAAACAAAAAAGTGGCAATACACGCATTTTGCAGTCTGCCAGCCGAAGGCAAAGGTGCCATGTGGCAGCTACCTATGCAACCTGGGAGCAGCAAGTCTGATCCATATGGTCATTTTGCCATCAGCTAGAGCCAGGCAGACGACAAAGGGCCTCATAGGAAGACAACAAAGGTGCACCCACACAGACGACAAAGGACACGGTAGGCGCCGGCTAGCGAAGCTAATGGTGACGTCAGGTGGCAGATGGCAAAGGCTACCGCCAGCTGACAAATGACAAAGGCTTTGTTAGCCACCTAACGGAGCTGACAGCTATCCACTGCCATCTGGCACCTTTGCCGTCTGCAGTCCTAAGCAGACAGATGGCGAAGATCTTTGCCCTCCGTTGCTAGCCGACAGATGGCAAAGAAAGCCTTCGCAGTGACTTTCAGTGCCGAAAAGTTTGCCATCGACCGGTGGATGGCAAAGGTTTTTGCCTTCATTGGAGTGAACCTTTGCTGTCCGCGATGGCAGACGACAAAGAAGTAGATTCTGGTAGTGAACTGTGGGCAAAGAAGTAGATTCCTGTAGTGACTCTGGTTCTTATTATTTTTATCAAGTTTGTGTTAGCTCTTATCGTGTGATTTCTAACAAACTTGATTTTGTTGGAATCGGAGTTCATTTGCAAAAGTTTAGGCCATTTCTCTGGTAAGTCCCGGTGACTGGACCCCTTTAGTCCGGGTGCCCGAGATGGCGATTGTTGCAACGACCATATTACCCTTGGGGGTATAAATACCCCCCTTCTTCCTCCTTCAGCCCAAATCCTCTTGCAAGCTTTCTCCCCACCATTGTTGACCTCTTGAAGCTTTTGAACTCTCAATTCCTGCTATGATTCTTGATTCCTTTTAGGGAAAAGAGAGAGGAGGTCTAGATCCACATTTCCACCAATCACTTTCTCCTTTATCTGAAAGGAACCCCTTGGATCTAGATCTTGGAGTTCTTTGTGTTCTCTTGTTTTTCCTCTCATATTCATCCATAGCTTTTGTTGTTGTGGCAGGATTTGGGAATGATGGACTTGTTGGGGAACTTCGCATGGGAAACAAAAATTTTCCTACGCGCACGAAGACCTATCATGGTGATGTCCATCTACGAGAGGGGATGTGTGATCTACGTACCCTTGTAGACCGTACAGCAGAAGCGTTAGTGAACGCGCTTGATGTAGTGGAACGTCCTCACGTCCCTTGATCCGCCCCGCGAACTATCCCGCTATCAGTCCCACGATCTAGTGCCGAACGGACGGCACCTCCGCGTTCAGCACACGTACAACTCGACGATGATCTCGGCCTTTCTTGATCCAGCAAGAGAGACGAAGAGGTAGAAGAGTTCTCCGGCAGCGTGACGGCGCTCCGGAGGTTGGTGATGATCTCGTCTCAGCAGGGCTCCGCCCGAGCTCCGTAGAAACGCGATCTAGAGGTAAAACCGTGGAGATATGTGGTCGGGCTGCCGTGGCAAAGTTGTCTCAAATCAGCCCTAAAACCCCACTATATATAGGAGGGAGAGGGGGGAGCCTTGCCTTGGGGTCCAAGAACCCCCTAGGGGTCGGCCGAGCCAAGGGGGAAAGGATTCCCTCCCAAACCGAGTCCTACTTGGTTTGGAAGGTGGAGTCCTTCTTCCCTTTCCCACCTCCTCCTTTTTTTTCTTTTTCTCTTTGATATTCTTCCCAATGCGCATAGGCCCCTTTTGGGCTGTCCCACCAGCCCACTAAGGGCTGGTGCGGCACCCCCAACACCTATGGGCTTCCCCGGGGTGGATGCCCCCCCGGTGAACTCCCAGAACCCATTCGTCATTCCCGGTACATTCCCGGTAACTCCGAAAACCTTCCGGTAATCAAATGAGGTCATCCTATATATCAATCTTCGTTTCCGGACCACTCCGGAAACCCTCATGACGTCCGTGATCTCATCCGGGACTCCCAACAACATTCGGTAACCAACCATATAACTCAAATATGCATAAAACAACGTCGAACCTTAAGTGTGCAGACCCTGCGGGTTCGAGAATTATGTAGACATGACCCGAGAGACTCCTCGGTCAATATACAATTGCGGGACCTGGATGCCCATATTGGATCCTACATATTCTACGAAGATCTTATCATTTGAACCTCAGTGCCAAGGATTCATATAATCCCGTATGTCATTCCCTTTGTCCTTCGGTATGTTACTTGCCCGAGATTCGATCGTCAGTATCCGCATACCTATTTCAATCTCGTTTACCGGCAAGTCTCTTTACTCGTTCCGTAATACAAGATCCCATAACTTACACTAAGTAACATTGCTTGCAAGGCTTGTGTGTGATGTTGTATTACCGAGTGGGCCCCGAGATACCTCTCCGTCAAACGGAGTGACAAATCCCAGTCTCGATCCATACTAACTCAACGAACACCTTTGGAGATACCTATAGAGCATCTTTATAGTCACCCAGTTACGTTGCGATGTTTGATACACGTAAAGCATTCCTCTGGCGTCCGCGAGTTATATGATCTCATGGTCATAGGAACAAATACTTGACACGCAGAAAACAGTAGCAACAAAATGACACGATCAACATGCTACGTCTATTAGTTTGGGTCTAGTCCATCACATGATTCTCCTAATGATGTGATCCCGTTATCAAGTGACAACACTTGCCTATGGCCAGGAAACCTTGACCATATTTGATCAACGAGCTAGTCAATTAGAGGCTTACTAGGGACAGTGTTTTGTCTATGTATCCACACAAGTATTGTGTTTCCAATCAATACAATTATAGCATGGATAATAAACGATTATCATGAACTAAGAAATATAATAATAACTAATTTATTATTGCCTCTAGGGCATATTTCCAACAGTCTCCCACTTGCACTAGAGTTAATAATCTAGTTCACATCACCATGTGATCTCAACGAATCCAACAACCATATAGTTCTGGGGTCTGGTCACGTCTTGCTCGTGAGAGAGGTTTTAGTCAACGGTTCTGAAACTTTCAGATCCCTGCGTTCTTTACAAATCTTTCTGTCATCTTATAGATGCTGCTACTATGTGCTATTCGGAAATGCTCCAAATATCTACTCTACTATACGAATCCGTTTTACTACTCATAGTTATTCAGATTAGTGTCAAAGCTTGCATCGACATAACCCTTTACGACGAACTCTTTAACCACCTCCATAATCGAGAAAAATTCCTTAGTCCATTAGTTACTAAGAATAAATTTTTGACCGCTGCTAGTGATTCAATCATGGATCACTCTCTGTACCTCTCAACAGTCTTTGAGTCAAGGCACACATCAGGTGCGGTACACAGCATGGCACACTTTAGATTCTACGGCTAAGGCATAGAAGACGCCCTTCGTCTATTCTCTTTATTCTGCCGTGGTCGGGTTTTGAGTCTTACTCGAATTCACACCTTACAACGCAACCAAGAACTCCTTCTTTGCTGATCTATTTTGAACTCCTTCAAAAACTTGTCAAGGCATGCATCTTGTTGAAACTTCCATTAAGCGCTTTCGATCTATCTCCACAGATCTTTGATGCTCAATGTTCAAGTAGCGCAATCCAGGTACTCCTTTGAAAACTTCTTTCAAACAACCTTGTATGGTTTACAGAAATTCTACATTACTTCTGATCCACAATATGTCAACCACATATACTTATCAGAAATTCTATAGTGCTCCCACTCACTTCTTTGGAAATACAAGTTTCTCATAAACCTTGTACAAACCCAAAATATTTGATCATCTCATCAAAGTGTATATTCCAACTCCGAGATGCTTGCACCAGTCCATTGAAGGATCACTGGAGCTTGCATACTTGCTAGTATCTTTAGGATCGACGAAACCTCCTGATTGTATCACATACAATGTTTGCTCAAGGAAACCGTCGAGGAAACAATGTTTTGACATCCTACATGCAATATTTCATAAATAATGCAGCAACTACTAACATAATTCTAACAGACTTTTAGCATCGCTACGAGTGAGAAAGTCTCATCATAGTCAACTGTTTGATCTTGTTGAAAACATCTTTGCGACAAGTCGAGCTTTTCTTAATAGTGACGTATCACCATCATCGTCTGTCTTCTTTTAAAGATCCATCTTTACTCAATAGTCCTCTGACCATCAAGTAGTTCTTCCAAAGTCTACACTTTGTTCTCATACATGGATCCTCTCTCGGATTTCATGGCTTCCAGCAATTTGTCGGAATCCGGGCCCACCATTGCTTTCTTCATAACTCGTAAGCTAATTGTTGCTCAACAACATGACCTCCAATACAGGGTTACCGTACCACTCTGTAGTAATACGTGACCTTGTCAACCTACGAGGCTTGTAGTAACTTGATCCGATGCTCGAAGATCACCATCATCAGCTTCCACTTCAATTGGTGTAGGCGCCACAGGAACAACTTCGTGTGCCCTGCTACACACTGGTTGAAGTGATGGTTCAACAACCTCATCAAGTTCTACTACCCTCCCACTCAATTCTTTTGAGAGAAACCTTTCCTCGAGAAAGGACCCGTTTCTAGAAACAAACACTTTGCTTGCGGATCTGAGATAGGAGATGTACCCAACTGTTTTGGATATCCTATGAAGATGCATTTATCCGATTTGGGTTCGAGCTTATCAGGCTGAAACTTTTTCACATAAGTGTCGAAGTCCCAAACTTTCAAGAAACGATAGTTTAGATTTCTCTAAACCTCAGTCTATACTGTGTCATCTCAACGGAAATATGCGGTGCCCTATTTAAAGTGAATGCGGTTGTCTCTAATGCATAACCCATAAACGATAGTGGTAATTCGATAAGAGACATCACAGCATGCACCATACCAAATAGTGCATGGCTATGAGATTCAGACACATCATCATGCTATGATGTTCCGGGTGGCATGAACTGCGAAACAATTTCCACATTGTCTTAACTGCGTACCAAAACTCATAACTCAGATATTCATTTCTATGATCATATCGTAGACAGTTTATCCTCTCGTTACGACGAACTTCACTCCGAAACAGAATTGAACTTTTCAATATTTCAGACTTGTGATTCATTAAGTAAATACTCTAGTATCTACTCAAATCGTCATTGAAGTAAGAACATAATGATATTCACTGCGTGCCTCATCACCCATTGGACTGCATACATCAAAATGTATCACTTCCAACAAGTTACTATATTGTTTCATCTCAATGAAAACAAGGCCTTGCTCATGTAGTATGATTTGCATGTCACTAGTGATTCAAAATCAAGTGAGTACAAAGATCCATCAGCATGGAGCCTCTTCATGCAATTTATACCAACATGACTCAAGCGGCAGTGCCACAAGTAAGTGGTACTATATCATTACCTTGTATCTTTTGGCACCAATATCATAAACATGTGTAACACTACGCTCGAGATTCAATAAACCATTGAAGGTGATTATTCAAGCAAATAGAGTAACCATTAATCTCTTTAAATGAATAATCGTATTGCAATAAACACGATCCAATCATGTTCATGCTTAACGCAAGCACCAAATAACAATTATCTAGGTTTAACACCAATCCCGATGGTAGAGGGAGCGTGCGACGTTTGATCATATCAACCTTGGAAAAACTTCCAACACGTATCGTCACCTCGCCTTTAGCTAGTCTCCGTTTTATGTCGTAGCTATCATTTCGTGTTACTAATCACTTAGCAACCGAACCGGTATCCAATACCCTCATGCTACTAGGAATACCAGTAAAGTACACATCAACATTATGTATATCAAATATACTTCTTTCGACTTTTGCTAGCCTTCTTATCTACCAAGTATCTAGAGTTGCTCCGCCTCAGTGACCGTTCCCCTCATAACAGAAGCACTTAGTCTCAGGTATGGGTTTAATCTTGGGTCTCTTCATTAGTGCAGCAACTATTTTGCTGTTTCACGAAGTATCCCTTCTAGCCCTTGCCCTTCTTGAAACTTAGTGGTTTTACTAACCATCAACTATTGATGCTCCTTCTTGATTTCTACTTTCGCAGTGTCAAACATCGCGAATCACTCAAAGATCATTGTATCTATCCTTGATATGTTATAGTTCATCACGAAGCTCTCACAGCTAGGTGGCAGTGACTTTGGAGAACTATCACTATCTTATCTGGAAGATTAACTCCCACTTGATTCAAGCGATTGTCGTACTCAGACAATCTGAGCACATGCTCAACGATTGAGCTTTTCTCCTTTACTTTGTGGACAAAGAATCTTGTCGGAGGTCTCGTACCTCTTAACAAGGGCACAAGCATGAAATCACAATTTCATCTCTTTAGAACATCACTTATGTTCCGTGACGTTTCAAAACGTTTTCGGCGCCTTGCTTCTAAGCCATTAAGTATTTTGCACTGAACTATCGTGTAGTCATCAGAAACGTGTATGTCGGATGTTCACAGCATCCACAGACGACGCTCGAGATGCAGCACACCGAGTGGTGCATTAAGGACATAAGCCTTCTGCGTAGCAACCAGGACAATTCTCGGTTTTACAGACTTAGTCTGCAAAGTTTGGTACTATCAACTTTCAACTAAATTTTCTCTAGGAACATATATAAAAACAGTAGAGCTATAGCGCAAGCTACATCGTAATTCACAAAGACCATTAGACTATGTTCATGACAATTAGTTCAATTAATCATATTACTTAAGAACTCCCACTCAAAAAGTACATCTCTCTAGTCATTTGAGTGGTACATGATCCAAATCCACTATCTCAAGTCCGATCATCACGTGAGTCGAGAATAGTTTCAGTGGTAAGCATCTCTATGCTAATCATATCAACTATACGATTCATGCTCGACCTTTCGGTCTCATGTGTTCCGAGGCCATGTCTGCACATGCTAGGCTCGTCAAGCTTAACCCGAGTGTTCCGCGTGTGCAACTGTTTTGCACCCGTTGTATGTGAACGTTGAGTCTATCACACCCGATCATCACGTGGTGTCTCGAAACGAAGAACTGTAGCAGCAGTGCACAGTCGGGGAGAACACAATTTCGTCTTGAAATTTTAGTGAGAGATCACCTCATAATGCTACTGTCGTTCTAAGCAAAATAAGGTGCATAAAAGGATTAACATCACATGCAATTCATAAGTGACATGATATGGCCATCATCATGTGCTTCTTGATCTCCATCACCAAAGCATCGGCACGATCTTCTTGTCACCGGCGTCACACCATGATCTCCATCATCATGATCTCCATCAACGAGTCGCCATCGGGGTTGTCGTGCTACTCATGCTATTACTACTAAAACTACATCCTAGCAAAATAGTAAACGCATCTGCAAGCACAAATGTTAGTATAAAGACAACCCTAGGGCTCCTGCCGGTTGCCGTACCATCGACGTGCAAGTCGATATTATCTATTACAGCATGATCATCTCATACATCCAATATATCACATCACATCGTCGGCCATATCACATCACAAGCATACCCTGCAAAAACAAGTTAGACGTCCTCTAATTTTGTTGTTGCATGTTTTACGTGGTGACCATGGGTATCTAGTAGGATCGCATCTTACTTACGCAAACACCACAACGGAGATATATGAGTTCCTATTTAACCTCATCCAAGGACCTCCTTGGTCAAATCCGATTCAACTAAAGTTGGAGAAACTGACACCCGCCAGTCATCTTTGAGCAACGGAGTTACTCGCAGCGATGAAACCAGTCTCTCGTAAGCGTACGAGTAATGTCGGTCCGAGCCGCTTCGATCCAACAATACCGCGGAATCAAGAAAAGACTAAGGAGGGCAGCAAAACGCACATCTCCGCCCACAAAAACTTTTGTGTTCTACTCGAGAAGACATCTACGCATGAACCTATCTCATGATGCCACTGTTGGGGAACTTCGCATGGGAAACAAATTTTTTCCTACGCGCACGAAGACCTATCATGGTGATGTCCATCTACGAGAGGGGATGTGTGATCTACGTACCCTTGTAACCGTACAGCAGAAGCGTTAGTGAACGCGGTTGATGTAGTGGAACGTCCTCACGTCCCTCGATCCGCCTCACGAACTATCCCGCGATCAGTCCCACGATCTAGTGCCGAACGGACGACACCTCCGCGTTCAGCACATGTACAGCTCGACGATGATCTCGGCCTTTCTTGATCCAGCAAGAGAGACAGAGAGGGAGAAGAGTTCTCCGGCAGCGTGACGACGCTCCGGAGGTTGGTGATGATCTCGTCTCAGCAGGGCTCCGCCCGAGCTCCGGAGAAACGCGATCTAGAGGTAAAACCGTGGAGATATGTGGTCGGGCTGCCGTGGCAAAGTTGTCTCAAATCAGCCCTAAAACCCCACTATATATAGGAGGGAGAGGGGGGAGCCTTGCCTTGGAGTCCAAGAACCCCCAAGGGGTCGGCCGAGCCAAGGGGGGAAGGATTCCCCTCCCAAACCAAGTCCTACTTGGTTTGGAAGGTGGAGTCCTTCTTCCCTTTCCCACCTCCTCCTTTTTTTCTTTTTCTCTTTGATTTTCTTCCCAATGCGCATAGGCCCCTTTTGGGCTGTCCCACCAGCCCACTAAGGGCTGGTGCGGCACCCCCAACACCTATGGGCTTCCCCGGGGTGGGTGGCCCCCCGGGTGAACTCCCGGAACCCATTCGTCATTCCCGGTACATTCCCGGTAACTCCGAAAACCTTCCGGTAATCAAATGAGGTCATCCTATATATCAATCTTCGTTTCCGGACCACTCCGGAAAACCTCGTGACGTCCGTGATCTCATCCGGGACTCCGAACTACATTCGGTAACCAACCATATAACTCAAATACGCATAAAACAACGCCGAACCTTAAGTGTGCAGACCGTGCGGGTTTGAGAATTATGTAGACATGACCCGAGAGACTCCTCGGTCAATATCCAATAGCGGGACCTGGATGCCCATATTGGATCCTACATATTCTATGAAGATCTTATCGTTTCAACCTCAGTGCCAAGGATTCATATAATCCCGTATGTCATTCCCTTTGTCCTTCGGTATGTTACTTGCCCGAGATTCGATCATCAGTATCCGCATACCTATTTCAATCTCGTTTACCGGCAAGTATCTTTACTCGTTCCGTAATACAAGATCCCGTAACTTACAGTAAGTAAGATTGCTTGCAAGGCTTGTGTGTGATGTTGTATTACCGAGTGGGCCCCGAGATACCTCTTCGTCACACGGAGTGACAAATCCCAGTCTCGATCCATACTAACTCAACGAACACCTTCGGAGATACCTGTAGAGCATCTTTATAGTCACCCAGTTACGTTGCGACGTTTGATACACACAAAGCATTCCTCCGGTGTCCGCGAGTTATATGATCTCATGGTCATATGAACAAATACTTGACACACAGAAAACAGTAGCAACAAAATGACACGATCAACATGCTACGTCTATTAGTTTGGGTCTAGTCCATCACATGATTCTCCTAGTGATGTGATCCCGCTATCAAGTGACAACACTTGCCTATGGCCAGGAAACCTTGACCATCTTTGATCAACGAGCTAGTCAACTAGAGGCTTACTAGGGACAGTGTTTTGTCTATGTATCCACACAAGTATTGTGTTTCCAATCAATACAATTATAGCATGGATAATAAACGATTATCATGAACTAAGAAATATAATAATAACTAATTTATTATTGCCTCTAGGGCATATTTCCAACAGGACTTGACCACTCCGTGTGTTCTTGCCATTGCAATAGTTGCACCAGTTTGAGTTCTCCATGGTGATACGTGCTAGTGAAAAGTTGAGAACTTATTACTCTTCGGTATTTTGGCACCCTTGAGCTTGTGCCTCTTGGGTGCTTTGACGCTCTAGACGATTGGTGGTGTCTTGGAGCTTAATCATTGTGGTGTAAAGCTTCGGACAAGATCGAGGTCTCCAATTAGGTTTGGATATTGCCCTGAGCATATTTTACGGGTTCTAGTGACGGCCCCCAAGGGTTTCCAAAGTATACGGGTTCAGTGAACACCCCCAAGGGTTGCCAATTGTACCGGTTTGGTAACCGCCTTCAAGGGTCCCTTTGTGGAATCACGAAATCTTGCATGGTGCGAGGGCGTGATATAACGCCCAAGATGCGATCCTATCCTTATTTTGGCACGAGGGCCTCGACAGGGATATAAGCGCATCTCTTTATTTCGCAAGAATGGATATCGTTACAAGTAAATGTATGGAAGAGATGAGTATATGGAATTGGCTTACACTCACCACAAGCTAATCATGAACATCACAATACATCAATACATTCAATCACCATTCATAAGAGCAAGGTTCGACTGCACACAAAATCAAACGATAAAATGACATCCAGCCTTGCTATCCCAGGTTGCCAACGTGGAACCCATCCTAGATCGATGTAGAAGAAGAAGAAGAAGCAGAAACTCCAAATAGAACAATCATCGCGCTCACGTCAAAGAATCGCTTTACCTGTACCTGCAACTATTGTTGTAGTAATCGATGAGCCACAGGAACTCAACAATCTCATTTCCAAAGGTATCAAGACTAGCAAAGCTTAATGGGTGAGGTATGGTTAAGTGTTGTGGCTACAACAAGCAACTAAGCAATTTGTTTGAGTGGCGAACTTACGAGTACAAGAATAAGAGGGGGTGATCTACGCATAAACGGACATGAACTAATAATGATCAACAAATGGCTAATTTTTTTAAATAATACATTTTATTTATTTAATTTTAAAAATATGTTGGTTCAAAAAGTTTCAAAAATAATACACCTTCGGCCAAGCCAAAGCAGACTGGCTCTAGTCGGCTTCTCACGGCTTTGGCTAGGCCGATAGCCGATTAGTTCCTCATGGCTTTGGCTAGGCCGATAGGCCACTCGGCCTCGCTAGCTTGGCTCCAATCGGCTTTGGCTTGGCCGATTAGTACTAATCGGCTTTGGCTAGGCCGGTTAGTACTAATCGGCTTCGCTGTGACCAATTAGTACTAATTGGATTACTAGTGACCAATTAGTACTAGTTGGTGTTGGCAAAGCTAATAGGTGCATGCAATCCTCTTTTCCTATGCAACTACGAAGTTTTGATGACTAGAATTGCAAAATAGCCCCTCTATAATTTTTCCTGCCATAATTTACCGTTACTGACTTCCCGTCATAATTTCCCGCGCTTCTAACTTCCCGCCATAAGTTCCCGCATTAAACTTCCCGCCATAGTTTCCTACTTCTTAGTTCCCGCTGATATCTCCCACCATATTTTCCTGCTTGTCAGTTCCTGCCTATTCTTCTCTTCTAGACCTATAAAAACCCCTCCACACTCCGGTGGGTAAGAAGTTGAGTGTAGTATGGTAGTTGCGTCAAGATGTTCGATTATCCTTTTGATCATACTTTTATCTCTGGTATGTCATCTTGTCTTCTTCGTTTGGCCAACAATTTCAAGATAGATGGTAGAATAGTTCCATGGGACGAACTCATCAGTAGTGACGTCCTACTGAATGAGTTAGCTCACACACTAGCTAGGACTGGGTGGTCTCCTAGGACCTTCGAGGAGATACGGAAAGAACTTCTTAGGTTGAATGAAAGATGGAAGAAGAAAGGCCGGAACCTAGACAAGGGCGTAGAACATCCTCTTTTATGGATGGATGACAGCGAGGACGAAGACAATACCTTCATGCTGAGTACCAAGGCCAAGAGTACCTTATCGTCGAAGGGCAAGAGCTCTGCATCAATGGAGGATGACGATGATGCCTTTCATGTATTTGTTTAGTTGTATTTTGTAAGTTTAGTCATACCTTTTAATTCAGATGTGTTTTCTAGTATATGTTTGTAATGTCATGTTGTGGGGGAATTATGTTCTATCTAAGCACAACGTAGGATGCATTTGTTTATAGTATAAGTGTTATCCGTGCTATACCAACTGAGCAATGAATTAGAACATGAATATGTCTCATACATAGAATAGACATATGTCTCATACATAATTAGATAGTCATGTCTCTACTGATAGATAGAAGCGTCACTGACGATGTCTGCCTCAGTGCTCAGGGGGTGTGCTAGGCATACTCCTGCCCCACCTCGGGGGGGGGGGGGTAATGTTACGAAGAGGAATCTCAGACCCGCCTTGGTCATACTGTTTATCCTGGGTGGGCCATGATGGAGGAGTCAAAAACATGTCCATCCACACGTCTTGCTGCGATAGTGGATCTTCCTGTTCATTCACGCATCCAGATCCGGACGCCGACACCTTGTGATATGCATAGGATCCTACACGAGGGATCATTAATACTGAATAATTATGTAGTCTCAGTTAATATAAATAATAATAAATATGAAGAGACATACCAATTGGATGTTGTTGAAACATGAAACCCAAAGTGGGACTTTGATGTTGTGATGGAGGCCGAAACACGAAGCTGGATGAGGGAGCATGGTGTTGTGGGTGCTGCCACGTCGAACTTCCAGCCTGGTCAGGAGGGGGTGGATGGGGCGTGGGCTCTTGTTCTAGGCATGGATGCGGCTGTCGTGTTGTATGGAGGGATGGGACTACTGGTGGTGGTGGTGGACGCGGTGCACAATGTCCGAGGTGCATGTGCACGTGATAGTCCTGTAGACATCTCGTATCTTCTGCTCCATGCTCTATAACCATGGTGCACCTCAGACCTAGGTACAAGAAGAGGTCCACACAATAGTGAACGTTCATAGGTCATAATGATACGTCTCCATCGTATCTATAATTTTTGTTTGTCCCATGCGAATATTATACAACTTTCATATATTTTTGGCAACATGTTATATGATTTATTGGACTAACATATTGATCCAGTGCCAAGTGCCAGTTCATGTTTGTTGCATGTTTTTTGTTTCGCAGAATATCCATATCAAAAAAATTCCAAATGCGATAAAATTTACGGAGAATTATTTTGGAATATATGTGATTTTTGGGAGGCGAAATCAACAAAAATGGAGGCCCATGGCCTCCACTAGACAGAATATTATACAACTTTCATATATTTTTGGCAACATGTTATATGATTTATTGGACTAACATATTGATCCAGTGCCAAGTGCCAGTTCATGTTTGTTGCATGTTTTTTGTTTCGCCGAATATCCATATCAAACAAATTCCAAATGCAATAAAATTTACGGAGAATTATTTTGGAATATATGTGATTTTTGGGAGGCGAAATCAACAAAAATGGAGGCCCATGGCCTCCACTAGACACCAGGGCGCTCCTGGTCCCCTAGGACGGGGTGGTGTCTAGTGGGCACCCCTTAAGTCGATTGGGTCTCTTCTTGGGGTGCAAGAAAGATAATTTATGGATAAAAATCCCCTCAAAATTTCAGTGTGATCGGAGTTGCGGATCTCCGGGAATTTAAGAAACGATGAAGGGCCAGAAAACAGGAATGTGAAACAGAAGAGAACAGAGAGGGAGATCCAATCTCGGAGGGGCTCCTCCCCACCGCTGCCATGGAGGCCATGGACATAGGGGGAACTCACCTCCCATCTAGGGGGAGGCCAAGGAAGAATAAGAAGGAGAGGGGCTCTCTCCCCCTCTATCCCGGTGGCACCGGAGTATCGCCGGGGTAAGGAGCGTGACGATGATTTACATCAACAATCTTGCCACCATCAACGCCAACTCTCCCCCTATGTGCAGCGGTGTAACATCTCTTTTCCCGCTGTAACTCCCTACTTAAACATGGTGCTCAACACTACATACTATTTCCAAATGACATGTTGTTATCCTATGATGTTTGAGTAGATCCGTTTTGTCCTACTTGTTAATTGTGATATGATGTTATTGATATGAGTTGCATGTTGATATGGTGCTGTCCTAAGGTGCCTTCTGTGATGCGCACATGTGAAGGATACATGCTGGAGGGTTTGCAATATGTTCATAATTCGCTTATAGCGGGTGGCGAGAGTGACAGAAACTTACACATGAGTAAGGGAATTGTGCATGTGTGGGAGTAAAGAGGACTTGATGTTTAATGCTATGGTTGGGTTTACCTTAATGATTTCTAGTAGTTGCGGATGCTTGCTAGAGGTCCAATCATAAGTGCATATGATCCAAGTACAAAAAGTGTGTTAGCGTATGCCTCTCCCTCATTGCACATGACAAGTATCTATCATGTTATTTTCAATTGCCTATGGGCAATGTTTTTATTGTGTTACACAAAAAGCTTTCTACTAAACATCCCCTAACTTTTATTTCCATGCTCTTTATTTTCTTGCAAAGTACTTCTAGTTTTATTCTTGTTTTAGGTAAAGCAAACGTTAAGTGTGCGTAGAGTTGTATCGGTGGTTGATAGAACTTGAGGGAATATTTGTTCTACCTTTAGCTCCTCGTTGTATCGATGGTTGATAGTATGGGGTGAATATTCTCATGTGTGCTAGTTTGCTTTATCACTAAGTAGTTTTTATTTTCTGTTCTAAGTTGTTCTCTATCTTTAGTTATGGATATGGAACACGAAATACCAAGAAAAAATAGGTGTACTTGCTAATCATGGAGATGGGGAACCTCCAAAAATCCTCGATGCTCGTTATGTGGAAAATATTAAACACTACTTTGATAATCCTAAGAGAACCCCATTCAACTTGATAATGGGGGTAATGTTGGATCAACGTGAATACTTTAGGGATTATCGTTTGACTCAAAAATGGAAATTGTTATGGGATCAAATTATAATTTTGCGTTGGTTTGCTTGGGATGCATGTTTGAGATGTGATTATACTTGTTGCTCCAAGATTAACGGTTTACACCTTCCCTTTCAGTGTGAATTTAATGATAATAAAACATTGTCTTCTTATGCTATCGGTATATATGATTACTATGATGTGGAACTAATAGAAGAATTTGTTGCCTTTAATGGTGCTTATGAAATTGCTTCTTTGCTTCAAAAGTATGATGATGTTCCTTAAAAATCTGAAAATTTTGCCATACTTAAATATTGCTATGATAATTATAAATACAATGCTGATATTAATGAATTTGTTGAAAGAATGATGGGTGCCTTGGAAGAGATTAATATTATGCCAGAATCTATGGAAGAAGAAATTGCGGAAACTATGAGCTCATTAGATGAAAAAGATGAGGAGGAGAGCAAAGAACAAAGGAAGGACGAGCGGATTAGCTACCCATGCCCACCTTCTAATGAGAGTAACTCTTCAACTCATACATTGTTTAATTTCCCTTCGTGCTTACCGAAGGATGAATCCTATGATCCCTTGGATTCGTTTGAAATATCCCTTTTGATGAAATTGATGCTTGCCATGCTTGTGGCCATGATGCCAATATGAATTATGATTATGGAGATGAACTTGTTGTAGTTCCTTATGTTAAGCATGAAATTGTTGCTATTGCACCCACACATGAAAGTCCTATTATATTCTTTAATTCTCCCAATTACACTATATCAGATAAGTTTGCACTATATCGGATAATTTCACCAGTTCACATTATGATTTTGATGGATATAATATGCATGTGCTTGCTGCTCCAACTTGCAATTATTATGAGAGAGGAACCAAATATTCACCTCTCTATGTTTCCAATACGACAAAATTGTAAGAAACTACTTATGCTATGTATTGGCATTTACTTTGTGTGGATGGATTGTTCTTTTATGACATGCCAATGCATATGAAAAGAGTTATACTTCGTTGCCACATGATATATATCACTTTGTGCTCACTACTAAATTACAAATCATTGTTAATTAAAATTGGCTTTGATATACCTTGGGATCCAGGTGGATCCATTACTTGAGCACTTTATGCCTAGCTTAATGGCTTAAAAGAAAGTGCTGCTAGAGAGACAACCCAAAAGTTTTTAGAGAGTCATTTATTTCTATTGTTTGCTTTTAAAAGGTTTTAATACAAAAAAATAAAGTGGGGAACTTTAAACTTTTTCAAATATAAAAGTGAAAGTGACAAGGACGTGCGCCGTTGAAGTGGGTGCTAGCTTTGACCTTTGTTCGTGCCCATGGAAACATTGTAAATCTTGATTACATAGAATTTTCAACAAAAATAATTACCCCCTTGTATAAATACCATTGTATTATAAAAATATTGTGCCAAGATTTCCCTTTAGGATGATTAAATTGCTTGTTGCAATGTGCGGTGCAAAAACGGAAACTTTGGTTGTAGTGCGTGAATTTACATTTTTTAGTCGAACGTCAAAGTTTCTGAAATTTTTACATAGTAATCCTATGAAAATTGTATATTTTTTTACTAATTTGTAATAACGTTTCAGGTTAGATAAGTATGTTCAATGTTCATATTACTAGAGATTGTCCTGTTTTTGACAGATTCTGTTTTGATGCATTGTTTTGCTCGTTTTGATGAAATTATCGATTGTACCGGTGGTATAAGCTATGGAGAAGTTATATTACAGTAGATATAATGCAAAAACAAAATATCAATGGTTTTTCAACAATACTTAAGGTATTAATTTGCATTATTATACTAACGGATCTCACGAGTTTTCTGTTAAGTTTTGTGTGGATGAAGTGTTCGAAGTTCGAGGAGGTCTCGATATGAGGAGACGGCGGTGAGGCAAGAGTTCAAGCTTGGGGATGTCCAAGGCACCCCAAGTAAATATCCAAGGATACTCAAGCGTCTAAGCTTGGGGATTCCCCGGAAGGCATCCCATCTTTCTTCAAGAAGTATCAGTATGTTTTCGTCTTTGTTTTATTCAAATGACATGCATAAATCTTGGAGCGTATTTTGTGTTTAGTTTTCAATTTTTTTATGCACCATGCTAGTATGAGATAGTCCATGGTTGATTTATATAATGCTCATTGCACTTCACTTATATATTTTGAGTATGGCTTTATAGAATGCTTCATGTGCTTCACTTATATCATTTGAAGTTTGCATTGCCTATTTCTCTACATATAGAAAACCGTTATTTGTAGAATGCTCTTCGGCTTCACTTATATTTATTAGAGCGTGGTCTTTTATATAAAGAGTTAAACTTTCATGCTTCACTTATACCTATTTAGAGAGTCAAAATGAATTGGTCATTTACATGGTTAGTCATAAAATCCTACATAAAACTTGTAGATCACTCAGTATGATATGTTTGATTCCCTGCATTAGTTTTGCGACATTAAGATAGTAATATGTGGGTGCACTAGTTGATGACGATGGATTAGTAAGAATATTGATGTTAAGGTTTGTGATTCCCAAAGCATGTATGTATAGTCTCTGGTTATGCGATGAAGTTAAAGCATAATTTATCCTTGATTGAAATCCTTTGTATTGTTATAATCGGGGTCGCGCGATGGTTAACTCCTACCAACCTTCTGACTCGGGGCATGCGGGTAGTGTTTTTCTTCGAGTGAGCTAATAAAATCTTGCAATAAGTATATGAGTTATTTACGACTAATGTGAATCCATGGATATATGCACTCTTAACTTTCCGCAATTTGCTAGCCTCTACAGTATCGTGCATTGCCCATTCTCACCTCGAGAGTCGGTGCAAACTTCACAGGTGCATCCAAACCCGGTGATATGACACACCGTATCATACATAAGCCTTATTATATCTTCCTCAAAACAACCACCATACCTACTTATCATGATATTTCCATAGCCATTCCGAGATATATTGCCATGCAACTTCCACCCTTTTGGTTTGATGACTTGAGCATTCATTGTCATCTTGCTTTGCATGATCGTAAGATAGCTAGCGCGATATTTCCATGGATTGTACTTTTTTGATGTTCATGCTGTGCTAGATCATTGCACATCCTGGTACACTGCGAGAGGCATTCATATAGAGTCATACTTTGTTCTAGGTATCGAGTTGTAATATTGAGTTGTAAGTAATAGAAGTGTGATGATCATCATTATTCATTATTAGAGCATTGTCCCAGCGAGGAAAGGATGATGGAGACTATGATTGCCCCACAAGTTGGGATGAGACTCCGAACAAAAAGAAAAAAGAAAGAAAAAAGGGGAAAAAAGAGAAATAAAAAGAAAAAAAGAGAAATAAAAAAGGGGGAAAATAAAAAAGAGAGAAAGGAGAGAAGGGGCATGCTAATTCCACACTTGTGCCTCAAAGTGGCACCATGTTCTTCATACAGAGAGTCTCTTGTTTTATCAGTTCCATATTCTAGTGGGATTTTTCCATTATAAAGTTTGATGCATACCCACTTAGTTTTCATATTGATCTTTCATACACTTATAGCTCTTAGTGCATTCGTTGCATGGCAATACCTACTCCTCGCATTGATATCTATTGATGGTTATCTCCATAGCCCGTTGATATGCCAAGTTGATGCGAGACTTCCTTCTTCACTTTTACCCCTTTGAAACCTACCATCCTATTCTATTCCACCTTTATGCTATATCCATGGTTCACGCTCATGTATTGAGTGAGTAATAAAAAGCTGAAGCGTGTTAAAAAGTACGATCCATTTGTTTGGTTTGACACCGGGGTGCTCATGATTTATACCTTATGCTTGGAAGACCAAGCATGACAGGCTATATGATTTTGTAGGGATAACTTTCTGTAGCATTGATATTTTCAAAGGACATGATTATTTGCTAGTAAACCTGAGTATGGATGTCTTTTTGTCAAATGATAGACCATCGCCTTGAATCACTTGTATCTTAATATTCATGCCATGATTAGATATATGATCAAGATTACGCTAGGTAGCATTCCACGTCAAAATTTATCCTTTTTATCATTTACCTACTCGAGGACGAGCAGGAATTAAGCTTGCGGATGCTGATACATCTCCATCGTATCTATAATTATTTATTGTTCCATGCCATTAGTATACAACTTTCACATATTTTTGGCAACATTTTATATGATTTATTGGACTAACATATAGATCGAGCGCCAAGTGCCAGTTCCTGTTTGTTGCATGTCTTTTGTTTTGCAGAATATCCATATCAAATAAAGTCCAAACGCGATAAAAATTTGCGAAGAATTATTTTGGAATATATGTGATTTTTGGGAGGCGGAATCAACGTAAATGGGGGGCCACAACCTCCACTAGACACCAGAGCGCGCCTGGGCCCCTGACGCGGGGTGGTGTCTAGAGGGCACCTCTTAAGTCGGCTGGGGCTCTTCTTCGGGCATAAGAAAGCTAATTTATGGACATAAATACCCTCAATATTTCATTGCGATTAAAGTTACGAACCTCCGGAAATTTAAGAAATGGTATAGGGCCACAAAACAGGAACACGAAACACAAGAGAACAGAGAGGGAGATCCAATGTTAGAGGGACACCTGCCCCTCCGCCGCCATGGAGGCCGTGGACCAGAGGGGGAACTCTCTTCCCATATAGGGGGAGGCCAAGGAAGAAGAAGGAGGGGGGCTCTCTCCTCCTCTCTCCTGGTGGCGCCGGAGTGTGATACGTCTCAAATGTATCTATAATTTTTTATGGTTTCACGCTGTTATCTTGTCATCTTTGGATGTTTTATGTACCTTTTATATCTTTTTTGGGACTAACTTATTAATTCAGTGCCAAGTGCCAGTTCCTGTTTTTTCTGTGTTTTTGGCTCTTTTCAGATCTGATTTTGGAACGGAGTCCAAACGGAATAAAATCCCCGAAATGATTTTTTCCCGAACAGAAGAAGATCAGGGGGCTTGTGGGCCAAGCCAGGAGGGCTACAGGGAGCCCACAAGCCCCGACTCCGCCACCAGGGGGGTGGGCAGGCTTGTGGCCTCCCTGGCGCCCCCTGACCTAGATCTTGCACCTATATATTCCCTAAAAATCAGGAAAAAATCAAGGGATCCACGAAAATACGTTTCCGCCGCCACAAGCTTCCGTTTTCATGAGATCTCATTTGGAGACCCTTCCCGGTGCCTTGCCGGAGGGGACTTTGGAGTTGGAGGGCTTCTTAATCATCATCATCACCCCCTCCAATGACTCGTGAGTAGTTCACTTCAGACCTACGGGTCCGTAGTTAGTAGCTAGATGACTTCTTCTCTCTCTTGGATCTTCAATACAAAGTTCTCCATGATCTTCATGGAGATCTATCCGATGTAATCTTCTTTGGCGGTGTGTTTGTCGAGATCCTATGAATTGTGGATTTGTGATTAGATTATCTATGATATATATTTGAGTCTTTGCTGATTTCTTATATGCATGATTTGATATCCTTGTAAGTCTCTCCGAGTCTTAGGATTTTTCTGGCCAACTAGATCTATGATTCTTGCAATAGGAGAAGTGCTTGGTTTTGGGTTCTTACCGTGTGGTGACCTTTCCGAGTGACAGTAGGGGCAGCAAGGCACCCATTGTGTAGTTTCCATCAAGGGTAACAAGGTGGGCTCTGTCGTAGATATGAGATTGTCCATCTACATCATGTCATCTTGCTTAAGGCGTTACTCTGTTCTTTTGGACTTAATACACTAGATGCATGCTGGATAGCGGTCGACGTGTGGAGTAATAGTAGTAGATGCAGAAAGTATCGGTCTACTTGTTTTGGACGTGATGCCTATAGATATAATCATTGCCATAGATGACGTCACGACTTTGCGCGGTTCTATCAATTGCTCGATAGTAATTTGTTCACCCACCGTCTACTTGCTTTCATGAGAGAAGCCACTAGTAAACACTACGACCCCCGGGTCTATTCACATCTATCCTCTCCACTTTTGCTTTTACTTTGCTTTGTTACTTTGTTGCTTTCAGTTCTCACTTGGCGAACAATCTATAAGGGATTGACAACCCCTTCATAGCGTTGGGAGCAAGCTTTTTGTGTTTGTGCAGGCACTTGTGATACTCCTTCACTGGATCGATACCTTGGTTCTCAAATAAGGGAAATACTTACCACCGCTGTGCTACATCACCCTTTCCGCTTCGAGGGAACACCAACGCAAGGCTCCAAGGCCACGGGGGAAATCCTTTGCATATTTGCCTAGGAAGTCCCTTAAGGCGTAGCCGTAGCAGAAGGATTCCTGGTGCCGTTGCTGAGGAGTATCAAGCAACACTCCTATTTCTGGTGCCGTTGGAAGGTCTTTTGTTGCAGTAGCAGAAGTATTTCTGGCGCCGTTGCCGGGGAAGAAGAGATCTGTCCAAGTAGGTCTCACAAACTCATCTCTTGCATTTACTTTTTTTGCCAGTTGCCTCTCGTTTTCCTCTCCCCCACTTCACTTTTGTCGTTTTCATTTGCCTTTTTCGTTCGCCCTTTACTCTCGCTTGCTTTCTGTTCGCTTGTGTGCCATGTGCCTTCAGTATGCTTGCATCTTCGCTTGGTGAAAATCTAGTGACATGGATCCTCATCCACTTGCTAATTTCTTTAAGAGATCCAATTATGTTGATCCAATTGCTAGTAAGTTGAGTGCACTTGACTTTCTCTATGGAGTTCTGCTTGAGATGCGTGAATCTGAAAATCGTGATGAAGAAATTTATGAAGTGATTCACGAGGGCTCCTTGAATGAAAAGCATGATTGCAATGGTTTCACTATAAATTCTATTAGTGATAATCACGCTAAAAATATGCAAAACCCTAAGCTTGGGGATGCTAGTTTTGCTATGTCCACTACTTGTTGCAATAATCATGATTGGGGTGATGATCTTTCTTATGATCTTGAAAATTTGTTCAAACCTCATGATGAATATGATATTTGCAATAATATGAAAGTGGGTTTGGAGAAGTCATGACTTTAGTTGATGATAATCCCACTATTTTTGAAGAGCGTCAACTTTGCATGCATGTGGATCATGAAAATAATATCCTATGGGATAGCTATATTGTTGAATTTGAATATGATCCCACATGTAATTGCTATGAGGGAGGAAAATATTGTGGTAGAAACTCTCATGTTACCAAATTACCTCTCGTTATGTTGAGATTGCTATTGTCTCTTTCTTCTTCCTTGCATTTGGTACCTATTGGTTGTCTTGCCAATTTGTTTTCCTATAAAATGCCTATGCATAGGAATTATGTTAGACTTAGATGTGATTTTCACATGCTTCATGATGCTCTCGTTGTGCTTCAACTCTTGTCTTTTGTGTGAGCCTCATTGATGCCTAGCTAAGGGCGTTAAACAAAAATGCTTGTTGGGAGGCAACGCAATGAATCTATCCTTTTTCGTTTTGTTTTGTGTTTTCCACACTTTCATAATTCTGTTATGATTGTGTTTTTTGTGTTTATTTTTGTGTTTGTGCCAAGAAAAACCGTTATGATTAGTCTTGGGGATGATCGTTTGGTCATGCTGGAAAAGACAGAAACTTTCTGCTCACGAAAAGAATTTTCATTCTTTTTCTGTAAGAGCTTTTGAGTTGATTCTTTTTGCTGCTGATTTCTACGCAAATTTTTCAGACTGTCGTAATTGTTCCGAATTTTTGAAGTACCAGAAGTATACAAAATATACAGATTGCTACAGACTGGTCTGCTGTTAAAAGATTCTGTTTTTGTTGTGTTGGTTGCTTATTTTGATGAAACTATGGATAGTATCGGGGGTATTAGCCATGGAAGATTGAAAATACAGTAACCCAACATCAGCATAAGTAGAATTTAAGTTTGTTACAGTACCTAAGGAAGTGGTGGTTTGCTTTCTCATACTAATGTTATCACGAGTTTCTGTTTAAGTTTCGTGTTGTGACGTTTTCATGTTTTGGGTGAAGTTCTTATGGACAAAGAGATAAAGAGTGGAAAGAGCTCAAGCTTGGGGATTCCCAAGGCACCCCAAGAGATTCAAGGATGCCGTAAAAGCCTAAGCTTGGGGATGCCCCGGGAAGGCATCCCCTCTCTCGTCTTCAATCCATCGGTAATGTTACTTGGGGCTATATTTTATTCACCACATGTTATGTGTTTTTGCTTGGAGCATATCGTAGGAGTCTTTTATTTTTGTTGTGTCACAATCATCCTTGCTGCACACCTAGAGAGATAGACATGCACTCACCATGATTTTGTCGAGCTTCACTTATATCTTTTGGTAGACAATTCAGCTCACATGTGCTTCACTTATATCTTTTGAGCTAGATACTTTTTCTCTATGTGCTTCACTTATATCTTTTAGAGCACAGCGGTGCGTGGCTTGGTAGTTGATCTATTCTTTGAAAGTAGTCTCAAAAGGGGTAGTTATCCAAAGGGATATGAAAACTTCCACCTTCATGTGCATTGAATAGTTAGAGAAGTTTGATTCATCTCAATTAGTTTTGAGTTGTGGTTATGGTAATATTGAAGTAATGCTAGTAAGGTGTTGTGGATCTAGAAATACTTGTGTTGAAGTTAGTGATTCCCGTAGCATGCATGTATGGTGAACCACTATGTGATGAAATCTAAGCATGATTAGTCTATTGATTGTCATCCTTTGCGTGGCGGTCGGGATCGCGTGATGGTTTATACCTACCAACTCTTCCCCTAGGAGTATGCGTTGAATGCTTTGTTTCGATTACTAATAAAACTTTTGCAACAAGTATATGAGTTCTTCATGACTAATGTTGAGTCCATGGTTTAGATGCACTTTCACCTTCCACCATCACTATCTTCTTAGTGCCGTGCAATTTCGCCGGTACACAAAACCCACCATTAGCCTCCCTCAAAACAGCCACCATACCTACCTACTATGGCTTTTTCAAAGTCATTCCGAGATATATTGCCATGCAACTACCACCATAACATGTGCCATCACGTCTACATTGCCATTGCATGATCGTAAGATAGCTAGCATGATGTTTCCATTAATGTCTATACCATGCTAGATCATTGCCATGGTACACTACGGAAGGCATTCCATATAGAGTCATCGTTGCTCTAAGTTTTGAGTTGGAAGTGTGATGATCATCATTAATGGAGCATTATCCCATGTGAGGAAATAAAAGAGGCCAAATATGCCCACCAAAGAAAAATAAAAAAATAGAGGCCAAAGAGCCCACCAAAAAAAATAAAAAAATGAGAGAAAAAGAGAGAAGGGACAATGTTACCACTTTTCCACACTTGTGCATATTAAGCATCATGATCTTCATGATTGAGAGTGTCTAGTTTTGTCACCACCATATAGCTAGTGGGAAATTTTCATTATATAACTTGGCTTGTATATTCCAATGATAGGCTTCCTCAAAATTGCCTTAGGTCTTCGTGAGCAAGCAAGTTGGATGCACACCCACTAGTTTTCCTTAAGAGCTTTCACATACTCTTAGCTCTAGTGCATCATTTGTATGGCAATCCCTACTCATTCACATTGATATGTATTGATGAGCATCTCGACAGCTCATTGATATGCCTAGTTAATCTGACCATCTTCTCCTTGTATTGTCTTGCAATCTCCACCACACTCCACACCGTCTATAGTGCTAAAACCATGGCTCACGCTCATGTATTGCGTGAGAGTTGAAAAGGTTTGAGAAAGTAAAGGTGTGAAACAATTACTTGGCCAATACTGGGGTTGTGCATGATTTAAATTCGTTGTGCAATGATGATAGAGCATAGCCAGACTATATGATTTTGTAGGGATACCTTTCTTGTGGCCTTGTTATTTTGAACGTTCATGATAACCTTGCTAGTTTGCTTGAATTATTATTGTTTCCACGTCAATAACAAACTATTGTTTTGAATCTAATGGATCTGAACATTCACGTCACATAAGAGGAGTTACAAAGGACATCTATGCTAGGTAGCATGAAAGCATCAATAATTCATTCTTTATCACTTCCCTACTCGAGGACGAGCAAGAGTTAAGATTGGGGATGCTTGATACGTCTCAAACGTACATATAATTTTTGATGGTTTCACACTGTTATCTTGTCATCTTTGGATGTTTTACGTACCTTTTGTATCTTTTTTCGGACTAACTTATTAATTCAGTGCCAAGTGCTATCCGATGTAATCTTCTTTGGCGGTGTGTTTGTCGACACCCGATGAATTGTTGATTTGTGATCAGATTATCTATGATATATATTTGAGTCTTTGCTGATTTCTTATATGCATGATTTGATATCCTTGTAAGTCTCTCCGAGTCTTGGGTTTTTTATGGCCAACTAGATCTATGATTCTTGCAATGGGAGAAGTGCTTGGTTTTGGGTTCTTACCGTGTGGTGACCTTTCGCAGTGATAGTAGGGGCAGCAAGGCACACATTGTGTAGTTGCCATCAAGGGTAACAAGGTGGGCTCTGTCGTAGATATGAGATTGTCCATATACATCATGTCATCTTGCTTAAGGCGTTACTCTGTTCTTTTGGACTTAATACACTAGATGCATGCTGGATAGCGGTCGACGTGTGGAGTAATAGTAGTAGATGCAGAAAGTGTCGGTCTACTTGTTTTGGACGTGATGCCTATAGATATAATCATTCCCATATATGACGTCACGACTTTGCGCAGTTATATCAATTGCTCGACAGTAATTTGTTCACCCACCGTCTACTTGCTTTCATGAGAGAAGCCACTAGTAAACACTATGGCCCTCGGGTCTATTCACATCTATCGTTTCCACTTTTGCTTTTACTTTGCTTTGATACTTTGTTGCTTTCAGTTCTCCCGTGGCGAACAATCTATAAGGGATTGACAACCCCTTCATAGCGTTCGGAGCATGTTTTTTGTGTTTGTGCACGCACTTGTGATACTCCTTCACTGGATCGATACCTTGGTTCTCAAACTGAGGGAAATACTTACCACTGCTGTGCTACATCACCCTTTCCGCTTCGAGGGAACACCAATGCAAGGCTCCAAGCCCATGGGGGAAATCCTTTGCATATTTGCCTAGGAAGTCCCTTAAGGCGTAGCCGTAGCAGAAGGATTCCTCGTGCCGTTGCTGAGGAGTATCAAGCAACACTCCTATTTCTGGCGCCCTTGGAAGGTCTTTTGTTACAGTAGCAGAGTGCCGCCGGGGCTAGGAGCGTGACGATGATCTACATCAACAATCTTGCCGCCGTCAACGCCAACTCTCTCCCCCTCTATGCAACGGTGTAACATCTCTTTTCCTACTATAACTTTCTACTTAAACATGGTGCTCAACAGTACGTACTATTTCCAAATGATATGTGGTTATCCTATGATATTTGAGAAGATTTGTTTTGTCCTACGGGTTAATTGTGATATGATGTTATTGATATGGGTTGCATGTTGATATGGTGCTGTCCCAAGGTGCCTTCCATGATGCGCACACCTGAAGGAAACATGCTGGAGGGTTTGCAATATGTTCATAATTCGTTTATTGTGGGTGGCGAGAGTGACATAAACTTACACCCGGGTAAGGGAATTGTGCGTGTATGGGAGTAAAGAGGACTTGATTTTTAATGCTATGGTTGGGTTTACCTTAATGATTTTGAGAGGGGGATAACCCCGGGATAGGCTCACCAAGCTTACTCCTTCATAGTTTGACGTAGAGTGGGGGAAAGCCTCCTCAGATGCCGGCTCCTCCTGGCCAGCTGCGTAGCCCGCGCCGCCTAGGAGCGTTGTTGTCTACTCTCTGGCCAGATGGCTAGCCGCCAGCCGGCTGGGGAGCACTCGTCGCATCAATCCCTATGATGTGACGGAGGCCTTCAATTGAAGGCGAAAGTACCTCAGCTCGGGTACGATGGAGAGGAATACGCATGGCTACAATGGTGGCGGCCCTAGCGCTGACCGGTGTCGACTGCGACGTGTCAACTGTGTACAGTACCCGCACGCCACCACCCACTCCATTACCTAGTCCGGCATGGCTACAGTGGAGGCGGTCGTACCGCTGACCGACGCCAGATCTCGCAAGAAGACGACTGTCGTACCACTCGCGCCCCACGTGTGGAGCACGCACCAATCCCATAGGTCAGCTGGCGGGTCCGAGAGCCTAATGGGACCCTACAGCCGGCGGGGCCCGCCGCAACAAGACTGATCAACAATTGGCCCTCTCGCCTGCCGGAGAGGCTGCCAGCCGGCCCCCCCCCCCACATTGTACCTTTTATCCATTTTGTAGGTCGGGGGGTTTGTCTATACAACCCCCTAAGCCCCCTCCATGCAGAGAGTCGGCCATTCCTATACACATACACACACCCATAAAGGAGAGGTAGACTACGAGCCGGTTTCTCCATCTTCCTCCTCCGTTGAACAACTCAAGGAGCACATTGTAGTTCTCTTGGTTCATCAACCACTCTCGCAGGACTAGGGGTGTTAGCTCCTACGGAGGGCCCCAAACCTGGCTACATCGTGCGTCTTGCATCGCTAGTTACCAATCTCGTTCCCGAAGCCCGCCGGTGTCGCTTCGGTCCTAACCACTTCCGATTAGCCTACCCATGGCATCTGTCGTGAGAAAACGACGACAGTTGGCGCTCACCGTGGGGCCGTTCGCGGCACCGGTCGGAGTTACACTCCGGACGGGACCCTTCGCCAACCCCACCGGATGCCTCGCATCCAGACTGATCAGCACGCCTGTGGAGCCTGCCCCTGCAGAGGCCTCCACGTTGTTGATCGTCGGCTCCGCCCGCCCCACATGCTCTACCGTCGAACCCATGAGCGAGGCGCGCGGCGACGGCGTAACTCGTGAAGTCGATTACCTCTGCACCCTCTTCGACAACCTGCGTCTCAACGACGGGCCTCGCCATCTTGGCGGGGATGTCGACATCGACGCCCTCTGCACGCACTTCAGCAGACTCAGTATCGAGGATGCGCCTGCACCTGATGAGTACCCTAGTGACGTACTCGATTGCAGCGATTCACCAGCGTTTGCAGGGTCTCTCGCCCCATGCGACGTCGTTGTCTCCTCCGACCTCATGGAGGTGATGGTTGCAGGCTGCAGCACTAGCTCGGGCTGTGCCAAGGCCACCACAGACGCGAAGGCGCTCCGTCCGGCTCCTTCTGACTCGCTTCATGCCACCCTTGCCGGGCTGACCACTCCCATCGCACTAACGGACAATCCGGTGTCGGTTAAAGCCGAGCTGGAGGAGGCTCGCAAACAACTGTTTGCGGAGGGTTCCGCACTCGCAACGGCCAACCGTTGGTTGGAGGTCACGTAGCGCGAGTATAACTCCGCTTACGGCTTCACTCCGGCTGCTGACGGATCCAACCTACATGGTGACGTCCCTGGTCGTGGTCGGGTTGTTGCCGAGATCCTAGATGGCCAGCTGCCCGTCTATGACACCCCCGCGTCCGACATGTGGGCTGCCCAGGTGTCCCTTGAGGAGATGGATGCCTTGGAGGGCGAGGAGCGTGTGTGGCCAGAAAGCCCGTCAAGGACCTCCTTGCTGCCGCCAACGAACAACAGGGTCGCATTGACCCGGACCATGCTTTCTCCGTGTCCCCTGGTTTCGACTACGAGGCTTACCAGGTACCCAGCGGCTGTCAGCAGGCTCAGCATTCTTCCTCCCCTCACGGCTCCGACTGGAGGGCTGAGGGGAGTCGCGGTTGGCGTTCCCAACGCCGGAGCGAACATCAGACGGTTTCCACCCGTCTCCGTGAGAAGGATGGCGATGAGGGCGACTCAGTCCATGAAGTTCCCCCGCCTGAGCGGAGGGAGAAGGCCTGCACGCCCGTACCTCCTGTCCGACCCGAGCTTGCAGCTTGGCTCTGTCCCCGCGACCATCGCAGCGAGAAGGACGCTCGCACCCGCCTCGACCGGCTCGCGCAGTCGGCCCGCCTGGAGGAGGAGGGCCCATCGGTCCGGCATGCTTCGGCCCCCGGATCCGCGGGGAGCCGTTTCCTTCTGGTTTCACCCTTCCTCGCAACACTCCAAAATACAACGGCTCCGCCAAGCTGGAGGACTGGCTGATCGACTACACCACCGTAGTCAGCATCGCCAGGGGCAACAAGCGCGTAGTTGTCTTCTATGTGCCACTCATGCTAACCGACATGGCTTGGACCTGGCTTAACAGCCTGCCAACCGGCAGTATTAACACGTGGGTTGAATTTGAAGAGGCCTTCGTTCGCAACTTCACCTGCACCTACAAACGCCCCGGCCGCCCCCGCGAGCTGTCCATGTGCGTCCAGAAGCCCGACGAGCCCCTCCGCGACTACGTCACACGCTGGATGGAATTGCGCAACTCCTGCTAAGGAGTGCATGAGGTACAAGCCATTCAGTACTTCATTAAAGGCTACCGAGACAACACCCTTCTATAGCACAAGCTTATGTGCTCCGAGCCTACCTCTTTGGCAGCACTCAGGGCCAAGGCGGACAAGTACGCAACCGCCGACTCCATGATGCAGATCAAGTTTAACACGACGGACAGGCCCGTCCCGCCGCCTGCTACAACTTGGCCGACTGGCGACAACCGAGGCGGGTAAAACAACAAGCGCAAGGCGAATCAGCTGGACCCGCGGTCTGGGAGCAAGCACGTGGCGAACATCAACGAAGAGCAGTCCGCTGTGCAAGCCGGCGCTCAGCGACAACGAACCGACAAGAACACCTAGCAGCCCAAGCTCACCTTCGAGCAAATGCTCGACGCACCCTGCAAAATGCACACCTGGGCGAAGCCGTCGACCTACACACTCCGATAGTGCAGCTTCTCGCAGCGCCTGGCCCGGGGCGAGGGTGTGCCGGCTGCCCCGGGGCCGGATCCTCGAGCTCCGGCTCCTGGGACGGGTCTGGGTCCAGCTCCACCGCCACCCAATACCGGTCGTCTTCATGGTCAGTTCCCCGACCAAGACGGGGCCTACGTCGTCTTCATAAGCAAGGGCGACGACAAGCACACCCAGCGTCTACGCCGGCATGATGTGAATGCCACGGTCCCCTTGGTTCCCCAATACATGCATTGGTCCGAAAAGCCAATTACATGGAGTGGGGCTGACCATCCTACAGTGATGCCGAACCCCGGCACATATGCGCTCGTCCTCGACCCCACCATCGCATCCAAGAGACTCACCTGTTGATTCTCGCAGGTGCTGGTCAATGGCGGTATGCTACGGCAACAAAAGTCCTTCCCAAGCAATGCCAGGAATTATTCTTGCTACTTCTCTTGTTTGCGTCGGCTTTTCCCTTGAAGAGGAAAGGGTGATGCAGCACATGAGCAGTAAGTATTTCCCTCAGTTTGAGAACCAAGGTATCGATCCAGAAGGAGGGTCTCGTCAAGTCCAGAGTACCTGCGCAAACACAAACAAGCTTGCACCCAACGCTTCAAAGGGGTTGTCAATCCCTCCTAGATTGTTTGCAAAGTGAGATCTAAAGGCGGAAAGTGCAACGAAGTAAAAAGTATAAGGCTAAAAATATGGTGTGGAGTAGACCCGGGGGCCATAGTGTTCACTAGAGGCTTCTCTCAAATTAGCAAATATCACGGTGGGTGAACAAATTACTGTCGAGCAATTGATAGAACCGCGCAAAGTCATGACGATATCTAAGGCAATGATCATACATATAGGCATCAGGTCCGAGACATGTAGACCGATACTTTCTGCATCTACTACTATTACTCCACACATCGACCACTATCCAACATGCATCTAGGGTATTGAGTTCATGACTAACAGAGTAACCCTTAAGCAAGATGACATGATGTAGAGGGATAATCTCAAACCAATGATGAAAACCCCATCTTTTTACCCTTGATGGCAACAACACGATGCGTGCCACGCTACCCATTCTGTCACTGGGTGAGGTCATCGCACGGTATGAACCCAAAACCAAGCACTTCTCCCATTGCAAGAATCATAGATCTAGTTGGCCAGACAAAACCCACAACTCGAAGAGAATTACAAGGATGTGAAATCATGGATAAGAGAGATCAGAAGAAACTCAAATAAGATTCATAGATAATCTGATCATAAATCCACAATTCATTGGATCTCGACAAACACACCGCAAAATAAGATTACATCGGATAGATCTCCATGAAGATCATGGAGAAATTTGTATTGAAGATCCAAGAGAGAGACGAAGCCATCTAGTTACTAGCTATGGACCCGTAGGTCTATGGTGAATTACTCACGCATCATCGGAGAGGTCATGGTGTTGATGAAGAAGCCCTCCGTGTCCGAATCCCCGTACGGCAGGGCACCGGAATGTGCCCCAGATGGGATCTTGCGGAGACAGAAGCTTGCGGCGGCGGAAAAGTACTTTCGATGATCTCTTGATTTTTTTGGGATTTTTAGGGAATATATAGGCGCAACCCCTAGGGCAGAGGGCGCCTAGGGGTCCCACAAGCCTGTGGGCCGCGGCCTACCCCCATGGCCGCAGGGTGGGGGCTTGTGGGGTCCCTGAGGCTCCCCTGCCTTGGCACCCAAGCTTCCCGATCTTCTTCCGGTACAGAAAAATCTTTTTGGGGATTTTCTTCTATTTGGACTCCGTTTCAAAATCTCCTCTGAAAGGGGTGAAAAACATGGAAAAAACAGGAACTGGCACTTGGCACTAAGTCAATAAGTTA